>NC_134463.1:88690156-89332656 GCF_047948215.1 Lycorma delicatula
CTTTACATAAGGATTATTTACGTCTACTATTTACAAAGAAAACTAGCTTATATTTTATCACTGAATATTGACATCTATAGTAGTCGCCATCTTTCATGGCGATCACTACGCTTGTGTTTAAACTGTTGTTATCTCAGTTAAAAAAAATCGCACAATAAAATTGAAGATATCGTCGGTATTGCAATTATTTTTGCGCTAATTGGATTCGGACGATTTTAGTTACCCTTATTCGTTTGAAAATTAGGAACGTGAAAAGCAGAAAACTCTAGATTTTTTGCAATTTTTTTTTTAGAATGTTAATTTTGAATTACTATAAAATCAAAACCGATCGAGATAAAAATTCTCTATAAACATTCACGTATTATGGTGAACATCATTTACAGGATCATAAAAATCAAAACGTGGTAGTATATGAAGGACTGAAGAAGATGTCTCAGAGAGCGATAATTTTCTCAACAATTATGAAATACCTTCTTTGTGTTTCATTCATGAATCCTTTACACCACTATATGTGCTAATCAGTATTTATGTTAATTAATTATATTATACATAAATAAATATACTATTACAATTATGTGTAATTTCAAGTCGTGCATGAAATAAAAAGGAGGCCTTACTTTAGTTCATAGAACAAATAATAAAATGATAAATAACTAATAAAAATAATGATATTGTTAAGAAATACGGTTGTCTTTAACCGTTGTTTTCTTTGTTTGTTTTATTATTCTAATTTCTTTGTTTTAATTTCAGTGTTATAGTAAACTGTATAATATTTACTGACATGATTTTAATGGTTTTTTTGTAATCTATTATTCTTTTTATACAGTTCAGTCTTTAACAGAAATATTGTGAGTAGTTGTAAAAATAAAACTACATAAAAATAGCAATATCAACAGTAGTATTTATATCTGTACTAGTACTTATAAAAATTTATAAAATTAACGAAGTATAAAGTAATCTGATAAAACCGTGTGAGAGGTATATTAAACTATGCTCGCCTATCGCTGGTCTGTATTGCAACGAATAGGATGCACCCTCAACTACTAGTTGCTACTGTACTTTTTCAATGATCGTTTCATATCTTTCCTACTTCAATTAAAAACTTAATATTAAATACTTTATTTTCAAGATACCGTGATCTTATTCAAATTATTTCAAGGAATGCAACGATGTGTTTATCCCCGTAAAATATTCATTGAAATTAAAGGTACGGTTGAATTAAAGGAACTCTGCACGTTTAAATAACAGTAGTGTTTGGCTAAATTTTAATTATAATTATTGTGAAACAATTTTTTAATCCACCTCAAAAGTTGAAATTTTTATCTCAATCGGTTTTGATTTTATTGTAATTCAAAGTTGACGTTTTCAACATAAAAAAGTACAAAAAATTGTAAGTTTTCCAGTTTTCATGCCGCTAATATTTAAATGAATGACGGTAACTAAAATCAGCCGAATCCATTTAGCGCAGAAATAATTACAGTTTCCGACGATACCTTAATTTTTATTGTGCGATTTTTTTAACTGATATACAATATAAATACAGGCCCCCATCTTTCATGGCGACTACTACAGTCCCCTGTTCACAATAAGCTCACTGAACACCTACTCGTACTTGTCCGCAGAACGAAATATTGTAACACTTTTATCGCAAATCGGGATATGCTAATATCCCACAATACTGTTATAACAAATTCATATTAAATGTTACAGTACACACTCTCCCACTCGGATCGGTACTGAACTCAAATGTGTCGAGGAATGTTTTATCTTTCCACGCATAGCAGATATTTGTCCTTTGCTACATGCTCTTTATAAATTAATAACGGGTACGTTATTTTGTTGATGGATATAGATCTGGTTTCGTGTATTTTATTTATTACTTTATTTTATTTGGACGGAGTTTGGAATTGCGTTCCGATTTTTTTCTAGATTATGAATTTTTAAAATTTCTGGAATTATTCTTTGGGAGACTTGAAATATTATGGATCCTTCTTCCAGCGCGATATCCTTTCATACCATTCTTGAAAGCCTTTCGGTGCTTCCTTCTTTCGGTCTAGCAGGAATGCACCTGATTGGAGCCCTAGTTTTACGGTACCTCTAATAAACTCTTTTTTTGCTTAGCCTCCGAAACCACCGTAAGGTATTACTACAGAGGATGATTAAGGATATATATGAATGTAAATGAAATGTAGTCTTGTACAGTCTCAAGTTGACCATTCCTGAGATGTATGGTTAAATTGAAACCCAATCCACCAATTAACACCGGTATCCACGATCTAGTATTTAAATCGTATGAAAGTAACTGTCTTTACTAGGATTTGAACCTTAAAACTCTCAACTTGGGAATCAGCTGATTTTCGATGACAGGTTCACCACTAAACCAACCCGGTAAGTTAGATATAATAAACTCTCTTTGCGGAGATAATTGCTTTTTTCATTCGCTGGTCCTCTGCAGTACTTATACCCCGAACCTAGGATTTTCCTGACATAACAGTAGATGAACCATCTCTCTTGTTCATTCAAGTGTTCAATGATTTCAAAACATCTTTTACACGAACCTTCTACACCATTCTAGAATACATTCCGTTGTTCCTCTATGTTGTCGTTTCTGGACTTTTCTCTTTAAAAATTTATTTATCGGTTTACATTCTTCATTTTTCTATCTTTTTTATTCAAATACTTTCCATTATTAGAAAATTCTGTAAACGACTCGATATTTTATTAACATGATGAAACAGTAACTGTAGCAAAAACGCTTCTGGATAGAAAACAAATCTGTAAAACATTAAAAAAAAGTAGTTTGAGATGTGAAACTCGATAAAAAATGAAAACAATTTTTTAATAACTGATAATTAACAAACTGCAATAACCGATTAGTAAATTAGCATATGTTTATGAATTTATGTTAGATATCATAGCCAAACGATTTAACGACCTGACGTGATACACCGTACGCGAGATATTCAAACTCACAAGTGACATCTTCACTCAGTTCACCACAGAGACGTACTCGTATTGTTGCTCACCATTCACCAAAGAATATACTGAAAATTACTGCTCACAGAAAATACAGCTTTGAATAGAAACGCTTGTTTCTTAAGGCGACATGAGCATGACTGGTTCAGATAAAGTTAAAAATTAATGTACCCCAAATTGAGTAGTGTAATGTAACCTATTCGATTACACATTGCGTATAGTCTCCATACAATGAGGGCACAGGAAGGGGTTTTTGGTTAAAAATCATTATATACTATTTATTATTATTTTTCTTTAGTTAAGAAAATATTTAAAGCCATAATAATAATAATTTTCTTCATTACTATTAAGGAAAGAGTCAAATTTTAAACGTTAAAAATTCCAGGAAAGTTTAATATTATTGACATCAACTTTAGTATTATTGACCTCAAGGTCATCAAGGACCTCCATATTTTATATACAGAGTGATTCACAAAGAATGTAACAAACTTTTAGGGTATGTTCTACTGGTGAAAATAAAGAAGAAACTTCATATAAACGTAGATTCGGAAACGCTTCTTTAGCGAGTATCGGCTGACGAAAGATTTCCTCTTGATTTCCGCGCCTTCGGTTAAATTAAACCAGACTGAAATTCTTAAGATCCAAGTTAAGGAGTAAATTTAACTGTTTTATATAAAATCTGACTTGAAAAAAAAATAAGTTTCAGAACTGTATTTTTAATAGATTTCGAAATATCTGAGATAAAAAACAAAAGATTAGGATTGAAAAACACACTATTTTTTTGTTTAATATAAAATAACTTTGTTAAATTGGTAATAAACGGTTAAAGGTTTTTAAAAAACTTGTAAGGAATTTGATTCCAAGTAAAATGGTACGAATATAGTCTGAAGAAACAAAATACAAACGTTAAGAATTTCCAAGTTTATTAAAGAACATAAGTTCGAAGCGTTTCTGAATCTACGTTTATTCTTTTTTATTTTCACGAGTCGAATACGTTCTGAAAGTTTGTACATTCTTCGAAAAATACTCTGTGTATATACTACTAACAATACGAAGTAGTACTTACTCAGCCAAAGCGATGCAACGTTTATTAATAACATACATTTTAACATTCGGTTTCTATTAAATATGACTTAGTCCATTTTAAAATATTTTTACTTTTATTTTTGTTATGTTGAATCCAACAACGAAACTTATCAAACTGTAAAGTTTTACCATTTTTCTTAGAACACAATTTCATTATTATTTTTTTATTTAGATATACGAGTTACATTATTTAAAGCAATCTATAATCAAGAATAAAATATTTATTGCACGCATCGATCAGAAAATGCATATAATAAACAAGTTTTAATTTTATGTTGACGTATAATATTACTATTACTTTTTTTTTATTGTCAAGGAAAACTACCAGTCTGCTTTGTATATATAATTATTTAATTATATCTACAATAAGTTACATTTCATCGGCAACATTTTATAGTAGGCATTACATATTAAACATTTAATTTCAATGTCAATGATTTATTTTTATGTAACTTCAATTGCTGTGTATCATCTTACTAGTAATATTTTATTTCAACTATTTTAATTGAATTTTATAACTAGTTTTAAAATCATTAAATGATAATAAAATTCTATGACGTAAAAACTGAGGTCACTTATATAAAAATAAAAATTATAGTAATCCAATATTCTTGAATTGTACATCCAGAAGAAAATAACTTGTTTTCCAAACCGGTTAAAAGAATTTTGATGTATTTTATTAAAGCATATATCCATATAATTTTCTTACGTAAATGTAAATTAGATTATGCAGAAATTATTTTTTTTTTTGTACTTTATGACTTTTTAAAGAAGATAAATAACGTAAAATAAATATCATATTAATCCTGACAAGACGTAATTTTTTTAATTAATTATTTTATTAATAATAAAACATTTTTATATCGTAAATAATATAATATTTCTATTTCTCTATTAGTTAATAGAATTTTTGTTTCCTAATGAGTTCGTTGCAATCTGTTCAGTTAGTGAACAATAAGCAATCCCCCCCCCCCCACGGCCAGTGACATGAAGATGATTGTATGACATGTAAATGAGTTGTAGTCTTGTTCAGAATCAGGCCGACCATTCCTGAGACGTATGGTTAACATCAACTGTCTAGTATTAAAATCCGTATAAGAGCAGCTAACATTTACTGGGATTCGAACCTCAGAACCTTTGACTTCGAAAATCAGCTGTTTCGACAACTAATTTGCGACGACGAATTAACCACTTGACCGGGCCCGGTGAGATCTAGTTAATAATACAAAAATAATTTTATTTCAGAATTTATAAAGTTAATTTAACAACATAAAGTAACAAAAAAATTATTTCGAAAATAAAAAACTATTAGATACGATTAAAAAAAAAAAGAGAAATATTTTATAGATATTTAAACCGGATATGTGAGAACAGATCAACTAAGAATATATTTGAATATTGCAACTTTAATCCCAAAACAGTAAACAGATAGATAAAAATAATTAAAAAGTAAGAAATTATCGAAATTTTTTAGATAATAGATAAACAAATTTAAGGGTTTCCAGGACGTAGAAAAGAAAAAGACAAGAAAACCTCATCAAAAGAAAGAAAGAAGCAATTTAATGAAAAAATACTGGAGGAACAAAAAAGAAGAGAAAAAGAAATCATAAAGTTATTTCAGGAGATCCAAAGATGGTCAAAATCAACAATAATAATAATCGATATTAAAATAATAATACTTTATAATGTTTAAAAATAATAATATTATTAAAGTTTTTACTAATAATTTTAATAAAATTACTTAAAAAGTTAAGTTATTACATCTTCAAACATATACGCATGTCGCTCTTTAAAAGGCATCTTCAGTAAATTATTATTTATTTTTAAAGATTTTTAATAACTTCTATATATAACTTACTAAAAATTACATATGCATGTATACATTACCGTGAAAGACCAAAATTAGAAAATGTCAATATTCTCCGGAGAAATGTCGACTCATACCAAATACGTCGGTGAAAGACCGAAATATTTGCTTATTCAGACCTTCGCGGTATGTGTTGATAAACACAGATAAGCTCTGCTGAGAGTCGAAAGATGATAACTAGAGATTAAAACAAAAATCACCCGATACTAATCTCTTAGGTAAATATATTACGAGAAACCCTCGTAGAAAAAATGAAGTTTAAATTTAAGTCGAACATAACCTACGCTCGCTTCGCTCGCTAACCTTGTCTAATTAACGTAAAATATACAAACTATAATGTTATTTTCCAACATTGGAGATGATTAATCAAATTCAACGCATTCGGCATGCACTGATGGTGAAAGTTGAATAAAAATATTTTTATAAAAAAAATTGAACACCATCTGACCATTTATTTGTATCGTTATCGTTCATCCGTGCAGTTAACCTTACCTTATCCTGTAAGCCTTACCTTATATAAGGATAAGGTAAGCCTTACCTTATCCTGTAAGGTCCTTTCAATTTATAAAATGCTAAAAATTTGATTAAATTTTTTACTAAATGCGGTGAATTTGATTAGCCGCCTTATTATTGGAGAATAATATATATATATATATATATATATATATATATATATATATAAAATATATATTTAACGTTAATTAGATTAGGTTAGCGAGTGAAGCGAGCGTAGGTTACATTTGGCTGAAATTTAAAATTCCTTTCTTTTACGAGGGTTTCTCGTAATTTATTTACCATAGAGATTGGAATCGGGTGAAATTTTTTAATTTCTAGTTACCGTTTCGACTTCCACCAGAGCATATTTGTGTTTATCGACACATACCGGCGAAGGTCCGGATAAGCAAATATATCGGTCTTTCACCAACGTATTTGTTATGTGTCGACATTCAGCGGAGAATATCGACATTTGCAAGATATCGGTCTTTCACGATAATATATACATATATGACCGTGAAAGACCGATATATATATATATATATATATATATATATGTGTGTGTGTGTGTGTGTGTGTGTGTGTGTGTGTGTGTGTGTGTGTGTGTGTGTGTGTGTGTGTGTGTGTGTGTGTGTGTGTGTGTGTGTGTGTGTGTGTGTGTGTGTGTGTGTGTGTGTGTGTGTGTGTGTGTGTGTGTGTGTGTGTGTGTGTGTGTGTGTGTGTGTGTGTGTGTGTGTGTGTGTGTGTGTGTGTGTGTGTGTGTGTGTGTGTGTGTGTGTGTGTGTGTGTGTGTGAGGGGAGGTAAACGGTGTTACCATGTGCATCACGATTTAAAATAAAAATATAATTTAGCATGCGAAATTAAGAAATTATTTTAAAACAATTAACAGCAAATTCCTTGCTATTAGGTTTTTATGTCTTTTTTTGATTCTGTTTTTTTTTTTATTTCATTAGCCAATAGCAATTTAAAAAAGCAATAATTAAGATAAAGATTATTTTTAAATTACTCTTTACACTAAATAACTACTTTACTTTGTACTCGGAAAATAAGGTTAACATATCCCGCTACTTTTTTTTTATGAAATGGAACTGTTTATTAGTAACAGTACCAATTGCTTATTTCTGTTTTCTAAAATCGCGTAAATGTGTAATTTTAATTATTTTTTTAAAATTATAATTATTTTTTGTTATTTATTTAAAATATTTAAATTTTGATACCATTTTTTTTTTTTTTTTCACTTTATATACTAGGTAGATTTGATAAGAAAGCTACCTATTGTAATGGGTACCATGATTCGACTTCCGGAAAATTTCGACATATCTTCGCGTTTCACATTCCCTAGACCCCAAAACTACCGTCAGCTCAAAAGTTTATATAGACATATAAATTTCACGTTCTTGTGGACACGATAATGCCGTAATTTTGCGCCAATCACTTTTAAATTGTTCCTTGAAAATAACTCGTCCCAAACTCTCGGTCGCGCTTGTTAACGGCCGAAATCGGATCATGAGGGTGGAAATGGGGGGGAGCTTTGTCAAAAAAAACAAAATATCGCTATAACTCTCTTAGTAAGTAAAATATCGAATTCGTTTAAAGTTCCTACTATTCTTTGGATAGTATATTTGGACTTTGGATACTACATTAGTACTTTGTACATTAGTACTTTGGATACTATTTTTTGGATAAGGGCCTAAAATTTCTGTAACTAAAGTGTTTTGAAATCACCAACCATTGGCCCAGGAGGTGGAAAAAATTGTGTTTTAAAGACAAAAAACCATATCTCCCTTAACAATTACAGTATCGAATCGGTTTAAAGTGGTCGTTAGTCCTCTAAACATTACCTAAAACTTTTGTCTGAAACAATTTTTGATATGACCAACCCTTATGGCACGGGATGACCAAAATGTTGCTGGAATTGTAAGAAGATGGGGCTTGTCGTATGCTAAACATGTGAAACTTTTTTCACGTGCAACCATTCATTGTCGTATTGAGTAAATTTGAAGTTTTTCTTAACTTTAAGGTGGAAATCTTTTTTGTCCCCTACTTCTTTCTTTCTTTTCTGTTTAGCCTCCAGGAATTACCATTCAGGTATTACTTAGGATGAATGAGGATGATATGTATGAGTGTAAATGAAATGTACAGTCTCAGTTCGACCGTTCCTGAGATGTGTGGTTAATTGTAACCCAACTACCAAAGAATACCGGTATCCACGATCTAGTAATCAAATCCGTATAAAAGTAACTGCCTTTACTAGAACTTTAACGCTGGAACTCTCGACTTGCAAATCAGCTGATTTGGGAAGACGCGTTCACCACCAGTCCAATCCGGTGGGTTTTTTGTCACCGGTGAAATCTACCTCCGCCTTCCAGCGTGCCGAAAGGGATTTTTCATTGGATTTTTCTTTTTTTTCTGTTTACTTATTGACGTTTGATACAAAATTAAATTTTGCGTGGATAAAATCATGTTAATCATTATTTTTTTTTTATTTCTCGGTTTAAAAATAGAAACAGGTTTTTATAACTTTTTTTTTCAATGTCATTTTTGCATAATAAAATAAAAATTAATAACATAAACTAATTATAAAAATTTTAACAAGTTGGGCTAATTTTTTTTTTTTAGTTGTTACGTTATGAAGGTTGTAAAGTAATACATTTAATGTTGTTAGTATTGAACATTCGTCCTACAGCTAGCTTGTAGTAATAAAAGCTAAATTATTTTTGTAGAATCGTATTAATTGAACTAGTAATTAAATTTAAATATTAGTAATATAAAACTTTCGAAATGTGATTATGAAAGTATCGTTTTAAAACTTTTTTTAAGGATAAATTTATATCAGAAAATTTTAATAGATAATTTTTTCTTCGGGAAACCCTTTTGAGAGATGAAGCACGATCCTGTAAAACTTAGTATAAAATTCGTAGTATTAAATTATTGTAATTGAAAGATTTTTTCGATCGAACTCCTAAGAATTTCTTTTGCATAGCCCTGAATTCTTTCTTTACCAAAATTCTTTCATTCTTTCTTTAACTTATCTCTTCTTTTTTCGATTCATTCGCTGTGTTTTCTTTTCTATTTCTCTGAAACTTTAGATTTATGCTTCAGTTTTCTAAAAGATTGCCAAACGAAAATTATTTGCTCTGAAAATATTTAATAATTTTACACATTTTTTACTTTCAACCAGCTTATTTTAGTTTTCTTTTTTTTCGACAAAATTAAATTTTTGTTTCTTTTAAGTAATTTCATTCATTCTATATAAGTGATCAAAATTTGAGTCTTCCTTTTCCTGTTATTATAGTCTACTGGTTTTTTTTTTTTTAATTTTGGTAAATTTCTTCTGATTTTCTTAAATTATAAATATTATCTTTCTAGTTTTAAGCAGTGGACTTTTTCTAGAATTTTTTCTTAACTTTTCAACATTTTTTCTATGAGAAATTATGTAGTCCTTCTGCACTATGTAACACTTCTGGTAAAATACGGTTTTAGTGTCTTAATTTCGCGTTATTGGAAAAGGATATTTTATTGTAAATGTTTCTTGTCAGATGATAAGCCCCTTCCAATTTTACTTTCCCGCCTAGCGCTATAGAAGGGAAAGTATGATAATCGATCCAACTTGGAAATACGCGGTTTTCACCGGATCTTTACGTTTTGACAGCTAAGGAACCCAAAAACCGTATGGAAATTTTCCGGATGTTCGTATGTACGTTTGTGCTCGGTATTAGGTATCGCACTCTAAATCACCTTATATATTCAGAACTACTGGATCGATTTTGACCAAACTTGGTTAGATTACTTCTATATACGGGGCATCGATCCCATTAAATTTTCAACTTAAAAAGTTAAGGGGATTAGGCTATCACTCTCAGCCTCTCTCTAGGCAAGGTTACTCTCAGTATATCGAGATTTCGCCTAATTAAGGTATTATTTTTCTTAGACATATTTGTTAGCAATTAAAAAATAATATTTCCAAAAAAAGATTTTTGCAAAATCACCCCCCAAAAAATGCTCTAAATAAACTAGTGGCTACGTGGGTATAGTATGTCATTAGTACCGCCTCTCACCACAAGAAGTGCTAGTGTAGCACTGACGTACAGCTGCAGTAGTCGTATTCACACAATTTATATACATTCATTTCTTGAGATAGAATGTTAAATATACGGTTTTGGTCTTTGTTTATAAGAGTGGATTTGCATCCAGTTTGTCCAATACAATATTTGATGTAGGCACTCCGATATATTTGTATACTTTTCTGTTTTTCCTGTTTAGCCTCCGGAACTTCCGTAAAGTATTACTTCATGAGATGAATAAGGATGATGCGTATGAATGTAAATGAAGTGTAGTCTTTACAGTCTCAGGTCGACCATTGTTGAGATGTGTGGTTAATTGAAACCCAATCACCAAAGAACACCGGTATCCACGATCTTCTATTCAAATTCATATAAAGGTAGCCTTTACTAGGATTTGAACCTTAGAACTCTTGACGTCGAAATCAGCTGATTTGCGATGATGAGTTAACCACTATACCAGCCCGGTAGGTTGTAGTTGTCTGCTATATTGTAAACAGATGAGCGATAGAATTAAATAAATGAATAATATTTAAAGTGTAAAAAAGTATTTAAAGTGACCGCTAGAATCGCCACACCCGTACGAATGAAATACTGTATGCGCGCGCTATAGTTAGAATCATTCAATTAAAATATTAAATAAACAAAAAAAAAGATTTAAATGAAATTATGTGTTGTGTGTGTAAGCCGTGTATCAGAAAAAAGTCGCGTGGCGGGAAAGTCCTACAACTGTGTTGTCAGCTTTTTTTCTATTCTGACTTTTATTACTTTCTTTTCGGAACCATTTGAGTTAATTATTTCCCCTAAATATTTAAATTTTTGGACTG
Organism: Lycorma delicatula; assembly: GCF_047948215.1. Lineage (NCBI taxonomy): Eukaryota > Metazoa > Arthropoda > Insecta > Hemiptera > Fulgoridae > Lycorma > Lycorma delicatula. Next base: position 88,701,470 of record NC_134463.1, read on the forward strand.
TTGATTTTTCTCAAAAATTTTTATTATTGGATTCTACTTTTATTACTGGAAAACCATTTTGTTTTTTCGAATAAAATTTGTACAGTTTCACATCTTTACTAATTTAGTTTACATATTTTACTAATTCTATTTATCTGATCATCAGTAAATGGTAAAAAATTTATATTTAAATATATAGATTTTGTCCCCATTTTTATATTTTTGTTGGTACTTCTGTGTTAACGGGGGAGGCCGTTCGATTTTCGCTGTTTTTTCTTGGTATTTTTTATGTTAATTATTGTATTTTTGTTATTATTAAGTTGTATATAATTTATACATTTAATATTAATTTGATGAGGTAAGCGAGAAAAGTGAGCGTTAGGTTACGTTGATACCTACGAAGTTCAGTACACGTTATTTTCAGTTACGTTACCTGACCTAACGCTCGCTTCAGTCGGTAACCTCGTCTAATTAACATTAAATATAAAAATTATATATAACTTATTAAAAACAAAAATTATATTTAAACTAAACACAATAGTTATATAAGACTACTTCAGCGCAGAAGTAATTATTGTAATAAATAGAAATATTTTTTCCACTTCCGTTAACACAGAAGTATCGTTTCGTTTATTTTATGTATTTAAATTACTTAAATTATTCGCATTTCATTCTCTGAAGATAATGATGTTCATTATACAGCGAGTCCCTGTGTTTAACACCGAATTAAGGTAATACTAGCAGTGTTAAATATCATTAAAGCTCATTTTGATGAGCTTTACATATATGCGACATTACATTTTCTCACTGGAAAAAGAAATGTATCTATTTTTTTACGGTTCTCCATGTATAACACAATTATCATCTGCATGTTACAGTAAATCTGTTTAAGCCATCTTAGTTAAGTATTTTCCCTTAATGACTTCCTGTTTTTTACCGCTTTGATAACGGATATTATTTTAAGTATATTCATTTTCTATTTTTTATATAATGGTTTTACTGTTTTCCCTTGTACCCTTTGATTGAATTTTTTGTTCGGATTGTTTTATTCTAAACTTAGACTTAACATCAAAGTCAAATTTATTTTTAAGTTTATCTTCCAAACTGATCTTTTAAACTCATTATTTAATAGATTAAAAAAAGTGTATGTCCGATGATTAAATCGGTTTACCATATAAAAGAATATAAAATACAAACCGAACATCTAAAAAAAAAAAAACATTAACTTATTTGTTTAAAAAAATTTTATTTATGAGTATAAACAATATGACAATAAAACAATAGGAGTAAAAACAATTTAAATAGTTAATTTTGAAATTTTGACTAAAATTCTGTAAAGCCGAATCATAAATTAGCGTAATAACTTAAATATTATTCATTTACGAAATTAACTAAAATTTATGTCCTTTTAATAGCAAGATGTGAAATCTTTATATGGAAGCCAAGCCACTGAACTGTTGTTAAAAGTGCAAATGTGAACAAAAAAGATCCTTGAAAACATCAAACATTGACAGAATGAACCCAAGGATAGAGTAGAATTCATGAAAGAGATCTAGCAGGAGGGGGGGAATGAGGAAAGACCTTCAAAATTACACGAAAATAATGAAGAAATTACTTGTGATAGTTAATGAATATTCTTCTTTTTTTTGTTTTAAATAATTGTAGTTTAGTTTATGCGCTGTCAAGCAGTATGTACTGCTTTTTTAAAAGCTACATCAAAAAGAAAAACTTTGAAGCTGCCGTACAAGCCATACAATATAAGATAAAGGTAGTATGCAGTAAAAGCTTATGCTTCAGAAAACGGTTCAACCTGGTTAGATTAACAGATTAAAAACTTGTATCGTAAACTGAATACCACGAAAATAATGCTGAAATATTATATTAATTGATATTCTGTATATATTAAATCGTTAAACAAAATATTGCCTTTTTAACTTAGCTTAATTTTAAAGTTTTAATCGTGCAAAACCTTTTTGCTTATACATAATTAATTACCGATTCAAAATACAGGAATAAAACTTACAATATTTGATACATCAATACGTTGCTGAACCAAATGACTGGCAAGATTAAATTTTTAATTTTTTTTCAACATGATTGTTTACAATTTTTGTTTATTATTGCTTCATTGAGTATACATTATCAATTTACTACACACATTTATATGGCATAGGAAGCAGAAATATATGAAGCAGAAGTATATATTACGTATGTAACATACTTTGATTTGGTGAATGAAACAATATATTAATTTTTTTCTTTTACTTTATTACTTAACTGTCATCTTTTGTCAATTAAATTTTTAATAACTGATTTTCTATTTGAATGAAATTCTTTTTTATTCTTAGAACCGTATAAAAAAATACTTTAAATAAAAATATAATTTACTGTCTAATATTATTCTACGGATTTTCTTCTAATCACAAACCAGACTGACAATGTTTGTTAGTTATAACAGTCAAGATATATAATTAAAATATATCCTATTTTTAATCTAAACACTTCAAATACGTTTAAATTCTGGGTTAGTCGTAAATGATATTATTCCTACAAAAATATTTTTCAACTTTTAACGAAAACCGGTGCCAGTGATTATTTGTTAAAATACCCAATTTATTTCTTTTTAACAATATAAGAATGCTTAAGGACTAAACGTCTCGAGCAGTAAGGATAAAATAAGAGTAAGTTTCCTGATCATAATTACTTAAATTCAACTCTGTATGTATACAATGTATTACAGCCTTTTACCTAGAGTCGGTTCTGTGCATTTATCATGAAAACAGTTTAATTTCGCCACCGACGTTTAACATGAATGTTAGGAATTTCCCGGGTGACGAACACGATTCCAATGAGTTCCTGGAATTCCGTGACATTCTGCGAGAACTAGAACATGTCGCAACTGACACGCTGTGCGTCTTTATGAAACTGATGTTGTATAGCCTTGCAATAAACCTACTTTATGACAGACACGTGACCGTCAGCCACGTGAAAAATTCGAATCCCAGTTTCGTTACCATTGTAGGTTTTCTATATAACTGGGAATTCGAACTATCAAGTCATTGTGAATCGGGTACGGTTCTGAGTATAGTGGTCGACTAGAATAATTTCATTAGAGAAATGTGTGTCAACTATATTGAACCGCAAAGACGAGGTAAAATCAGGGGAAACTGATAAACTGATCGTCGAAATCGATGAAACGCTGTTCTCGAGGCGGAAAATCATGCTGGTCGCGTCTATCCACAACAGTGGGTTTTCATCGGCATTTTACGTCAAAACGGCGAGTGTTTCGTTGTGAAAGTTGCTGACAGATCGATTCAAACCCTACTGAATGCTATCAAACACAGTGTTAATGACGGGAGCAAATTGTACTCGGATTTCTGGTGTGCGTACCAAACCGATGCACTGGAAACAGAAGGGTTCCGCCATTATGTTGTGAATAATCGGTATAATTTCATAATCCTCACAGCGGTACTTATACTCAAACCACTGAACCCTCGTTGGGATCGTTGAAATGATAGAATAAAAACTACAGGGGAACTGCATGCATCACGTGGAGTCTTCGCTGAATTCTTGTGGCGTCGCATAATAGGGGACGAAAATGCGTTCCAGAAAATATCCGATGCAATAAGGGATTGCTGGCCGCCAGTAGTTGATAGGTAGCAGTCATTAAGTAAAATCCATCGGGTTGGTCTAGTGGTGAAATCATCATCGTAAATCAGCTGATTTCGAAGTCGAGAGTTCTAAGGTTGAAATCGTAGTAAAGGCAGTTCCTTTTATACGGATTTGAATACTAAATCGTGGATAACGATGTACTTTGGTAGTTGGGTTTCAATTAACCACACATCTCAGGAATGGTCGAACTGAGAATTTACAAGACTACACTTCATTTACACTCACACATATCATCCTCATTCATCCTCTGAAGAATTATCTACACTTCATTCATTCATTCTTCCTCATACATTCATATCATCCATTCATCCTCTGAAGTAATAGCTTACGGTGATTTTCGAAGCCAAACAGAAAAAAACAGTGTCAGTAAGTAACTTTTCCTGATATTTAAGTTGAAATAATGCAGAAATACGTAAATTTACAATAAATAAAAAAATTCGTTCGAAAAAGCCACCGATTTGAAGGAAACGGTGGCGCCGGTATTCGAATAAAGTACCCATTTATTTTTATGTTCATATAAAAATAAATCTTTATGGTCTCATGTAAAACATAATTTTTTTTTAAATCGGCTGTACATTTAATTAAACTGTAGAAAAATAAACTCGCATTACTGAACCTGGTAATAAAATATTTTTATCATACTTTTATTTGTTTGATAGACTTTAAATTTAATATTAAAAAAAAAAAAAGGTGATATTTTTTCTTCCCGTACTAGCAATCACTGAAATAAGGATGTTAAAAGAAAATAATATTTACTAGAGCAATATTTACTATAACTGCATATATCGATATGTTTTCATTGTTATTAAACAACATTTTTTTTATAGGAAAATTATACGTTAGCATTCCAAAAGTATTCACTGAATGAACTGGAACTATTTAATTTTAAATTTAGATAAAAGTGATGTATTGTGTTCTCAGATAAATATAACACTGCTAGTCGCTTGGATGGGATTCCAGTTAATAATGACTATCTCGTCTTAAATGCTAAGATTGTCATTACTGTGAAATATCTTTTAAGTCTATTCCCATTTATTGATGGGGCTTCTTCAGAAACACACAAAAATGTGCTGTCAGATGTCCATTTTGGATCCATAAATATTATATACTCGTGTGTGTATATATATATATATATATATTTGTGTGTGTGTGTGTGTGTGTGTGTGTGTGTGTGTGTGTGTGTGTGTGTTCATTTTCTGAATAATGAAGTGGGTTACTTGGTCGATTCCATTTTTTAATACAAAACATATTGTTTTTATCCTACAACGAATCCTACAGGATAAATTTAGTATGATACGAAACACTTAAGAATACTATTTAAAAATAATCTGTAATATAGTTTGTTCATCACATCTCTTTCATTGAGATCTAGTATTTAAATGGTTTGCAAAAAGTGTGGTTGTATGCATAAACAGAGTTCAATATAAATAATCACAAATATAAGTAAATCACAAAAACTACTTGTCAGGATGTGTTATATATATATATATTATATGCCAAAATATAAAATTTTGAGGCTCAAAAATCTCCAAACCACTACATCAGTTTCACTGAAATTTAAATATGCATGTTAAAATTTGATTAAATTGGTTGAATCGTTCTTGACTGATCAGTATCAGATGATCTCAGTCAGACCACTTCTGAAGTCTGAATATTTTTATAGAAATTACTGTGGGACTTTCATGAGTTCCAATAAGAAAACAAGAATGCTAATTGAAACACTGTTTTACGCATAAGATTAAATTTTTATTTAGGATTCTTAAACATAATCATTCATAAACACATCATTCTTATTTATTTATACAATGAATTTGAAGATACGGAAGGAGTCAAAATACCCTATTTTAAAGATTACAGAGGTAGAGTTACCGCCTCTCTGTCAAGTCATTATACTAGCCAGAGGGGGTGCTAATGACACCCCTCGATATATATGTACATGTGCACTTATTTTTGAAAAATATCAATATCCTGCACTATCAAACCATACAGTAGATCTGTTTTTGTTTAATTCAGTACTTCAGTGTATGAGAAAGAATCTTATTATGGTTTTGATAAAAATTCTGATCCATTTAAAAGATTTTCTTTTATACAAACAATATTAGTCTGTCAGCAAGTTTTTAAATAACAAATAAAAAAAATTTAATGTGGACACCATATGACTTCCTTGTACGTCTATTAAATTATATACAACATTTTTTTCTACACTTCATTTAAGCTTATTTCATTTGAAAGTGAGATACAATCCTCCAATTATTTAATAAATGGACAGTTACACAATTGCTGAAATATTAGTTTTTATTAACATCAAATATTTATATAATTATTAATTCAACAATCTTACCTGAAATATTAGTATAGAGTAAAAGTCCCTTTACTACTCTTTAAATAAATGTAAGTCATATATCTATCTAATACTACGTATGTTTTTTTTAAAAATTATGATGTAACCATCAACAAAATGAAAACAAAAACCAGACAGGGGAAGGTTACTAAATTTTATAGCAATATTTATCAAGTAGACTGAAACAAATGCATAAATTTAAAAAAAATTACGTATTTACACTGAAGAAATGAAGAACCAAGTAAGTTCAAATCGATTTGAACCATATTGTGTCTGTGAATAGTACACTGTTTACATGTCTTCACCGTAAAATACTTACACGCAATATTCAATTATACTCAAGAATAATCAGATGTTTCACCAAATCTGATGTGGACATCACATGACTTCCTTGTACGCCTATTAAATTACATATACACACTTTTAAAAGTACAAATAATTTTATTTCACTAATAATTTCTGATTTTTTTCATATTTTTTATTTATTTTTTTTTATTGTTATCATTGAATTGTTATTTAATGTAAAAAGTTTTATCTATTTATACAAATGATTATTTTTAGTCATTGCACTTAAATCACTTCTTTTTTATTACTTCGTAATTATGATTTTATCTTCTACTTTAATCAAGATTTACGTGGTTCCTTTAGTCCTTCCATCCCTATAAATATCAGAGAAGATTCATTTTTTAACTGTACAGGTAAGAACATTTTCTTTAAGTAAATACAAAAAAAGTTAATTTTAAAAGTGAAATGAATTATGAGTCACCTTAAATGATGTAATGTAGTACCCGCACCTACTTTAAATTACTGTAATTTTGCAGGATATTAATATGCATTTTCCATTAACATGCTAATCCTTTCTGCTGATTACACATCCTTTAATTTAGCCTCCCATTTCTGTTTTTAAAAATACACAGTAACATTTTTCACTGCTCTATTATTTATAATAGCATAAGTAACCAATATATTCTCAAGGTTCCAAAGCCAAAGCTTCTGGAAAAATGTACAAGATGCATTAAATGATATTTATTAAAGAATGGATGAAGAGTGAATTGCAAGCTGTTGATGGATCATTTTTTGAAGAATTAGAGAAATCTAACTTGATAGATTAGATAGAATAAATACATGGTGATTTCAGAATTATTATGCATTCAAAATATATAACTATTAAACAAGGCAGAAATAAAATATAAATCTAAGAAATGATAAATAAGCAGACGATACAGCCTGCAGGATCATGGACGATTTATACACCTACAGGTTAACAAGAAAGAGAAGACTCAAGAGTGATAATAATAAAATTAATAAACCACTTGATAAACTTATGTATTGTCGCATGTTCGTGACTTGACCAGGATATTGAGAGACTAACAGTTAAAAATATTTATATAAATACAATTTATTAGTTTAAGAACATAGAAAATAAGACAAATCAATAATAATAACAATAAAAATAATCAATTACATACAAAATAGTATTTCAAATAAGGACAGGATTTATTTAAAAATAGTTAAATCATAAAAACAGAATACAGTCCAATTGACTAAAGACATTACAATGACCACTAGTATTAACACCTAATATTGCATTAATAACAAGATAAGATTTGACAAGTCTAAAGTTCATACAATTCCTTTCACTGTAAATACCTTTCCTGTTTTCACTAAGACTAGCATACTATTTATGAATGAATTTAATATTGTCACTTTCACTTACTTTCTACCCATAACTCACCAAACAACTTACTGCACTCACGCACTGTCCACACTGGAATGCTTGTGACATAGTATTTACACATTTTTACTGCACGCTAACTAATAACGCTCTCTCACAATCGCAGCAGTCACTTATACTCACTTCATACTGACTGTCCCACTGGTTCGAGCAGTATTTATATACTCTGTTGAAATGTTAAAGTTCTCATCATCCCTTATATTTTTCCATGAATTTCTACTACGGTCCGGTAACCCTTCTAGTCAAACAACAGTTGTTGGAGGTGTGGCATTGACAGTATTACAAAGAACGATTGTTAAACGGATCTGTTAGCCTGAGAAAAGGATCCCTTTTAGTACCCTTCTGGATTCCTTCATAAATATTTTTTCATAATTGGAATGAATCGGTTAGGTCCGTTACACTGGTCTTGTTACAGTATGTTTATTTTCATCTATTTTTGATTAATATAAACACATTGTATATACAATGAAAAGTAGTGTGAATTCATTCTACATAACTCATAAGCATGTTGTTAAACAAGCTTCTATGAGTATGTAAAAAATGACATATGATGACATATAAATATGATGTTTATTATATTAAAAATTATTTTATTTACATTGTAAAATCAAAAATAAATCTTATTGTGTAGTAGTTTATTTTGCCTCATGTATGTTAATTAATAAAATTAGTACTACTCAAAATAAATTAGTTATTTAATTATTATTATTAACCTTCTATATCTTACACTTCTTGATATTGATTCTTCCATCATCAAATTTTTTTTTTTGTTAATGGCATCTCTCTTAAAAATAACTTAGGAAATCCCTCTATTACTAAATCTAATAATACATTGTATACACATTGTGTTTGTTTAATGTTTTTTGTCATTTTGTTTGGTTTTTTTTTTTGTTTATAAATATCATATTTTTAAAGTATGTTAAGATTTTCCCTTTTATGTGCTATTTTAAAATTTGAATGTTATAGCTAATTTTTTTTGTACATATTTCCTGTTATTATACTGGACAGGCTGTATAATTACCATGTGCTGTGATATACTTTGATCATTTAATTAATTAAATGGTGCACCTGGGGCAGTTGTAGTCCCAATTTATGATCAGTTGCAGTCAACAATTTATGAGGTATGAAAGTAAGACCTTTGATATTGTCAGACTCAATTTAAAGTTTTTGTCACTGCAGTCTAGTTTTTTTAAAGTTTGTTTGATGAGTAATTAATTAGTATTCTTTGGTGTTAGAGCGGGGCGCAGAGATCACACTTCTGTAAACTCAGTTAAATGGTTGTGAGGGTTTGATCTACAAAGTAGGACAGAAGAGCAAACATATCCAAAGAAGTCTACAGCTAAGGCAAAAGCTGAGTCAAAACACTTTGAGGAAAATGTTTACCGCGGCAATTCATCACTAGCATCCTGACAAAGATCTAGGTGACAACTGTGATATGTAATCAGTGTTTGAGGGTAAGACAACCTCTGGTTTATCAACACTGAGGTAGTGTGGCAAACAAAATCATTATAAGAAAGGCTGTCTTTCCCTTAGGGGGTCAGGATGGACAGGCTGTATGCACCATACAGGTTAAATGCTGAATGTACATACTTTGCAAAACGTTTAAAGGAAAATTTTTCATAGATATTACCAAAACATGAAAATTGTGTACATAATGCATAAAAATCAAGATTTCAACATACTTGAACAATATGAAATTTGCAAGCTAACAAAATCACATAAAAAAACATATTGCTCTCAAAAATAAGATGATAAAATATTTTATCATGTTAATTTTTTTATTTTATTAATATTAATAAAATAATTAATAATATTAATATTAAATATTTTATATTATTTGATTATATATTTAAGGGGTTTCCTATCTATACGACAACAACATACATAAATATTCTAATGGACCTAGCACCAAGGATACAGCTGATAATTAGCTCCAAAGACCTTAAGAAGATGAAGTTCTATTAATTTTAAATTTAATCATTTAGTAATTTTAAAAATATGTTCTATTTTATGATTCTGTTTAATGAACATATCTTTTTAAATAAATTCATAAGAGATATTGGGTCCATTCAGTTCTATTTAATTATAAAAGAAGTTGTGAAATTCTATCTTCCTTCTATTTAAATGAACATATATAATGTATTTATATTCATTTAAAATCATTTAAAATCAGTAGAAAAAATTATGAGAAACATAACTATTTGTATCTAAGTACTGACAAATGCATTATTTTACAAAAACATATTTTTTGTTGATAAATTATACCTGCAGCAAAAAAAGAAATTAAAACGTTAATAAAATTAAATGTTAATAAAAGAAAAAACATGAACTGATCTGATACTTGATATAAAAAGAAGCCTGAGCATATCTCTTCTTGACCTCATATCTAAAGTAGCAACAATTAGAGATGTTTAATTTGCTTTTTAATATATATTAAATTGTAATCATTATGCTGGCATTTAAATCAACTAAATTATTTATTTTATATTAACATGTATCAAGTTACATTACTGTTTGGTTTTTTTCTTATGATAGTAGATGTCCTTGTAAAACACGTATATAGCTCACTACCGTGTAATCTTACTGACAGTTAAAATAATTACCTGCTGGTTCTCTTCAGCAGCAGATAGGTATTATAGGAGTGTGATGTTATTGTTGTGTGACATTTATTGATATTGTTAATTTATTTTAATGTAAGACAAGTCATTTTGTTGTTACATCTTGAGGTATTGATCTTTCTTGGTACTGATACAAAAGTTTTTATCTATTTATTTTTTTCAATAATATATTTTACTTTAAATTAATAACAGTTTATATAAACTAAAACTTATATACGTTTTTATTAATAATTAGTTTTTGTTAAAGTTTTTGATCTGTAGAAGAGTCAACTTAAAAATATATTATACATTTACAGCAAGAATCATGTTGGATTTAATCTCATCTTTCTAATTTATTTTTTAATATTTAAAAAGAAATTACATTTCCATATTACCACGTACAACCTTCTCTGTAAATTTTTGTGGTGAGTCATCAGGAATAAAAGGTAAATATTATGAATCCTCTTTTGTATTTTAATAATTACTAAACAAAGTAAACAATTAGTAAGCAAAGTTTACTACCGGCCTTCGTGGCACGAGTGGTAGCTTCTCAGCCTTTCATTCGGAGGTCCTGGGTTCGAATCCCAGTCAGGCATGGCATTTTCACACACTACAAAAACTGTCATTCATCTCATTCTCTGAAGTAATACCTAATTGTAGTCCTGGAGGTTAAAAAAAAAATAGCCAATTACTTTAAATATTAAACTAGATTAACAAAATAATAAAAACAGATACAAAATATAAATCCAAAAATTTAAATAATGAGATAAAGTTTAAAAAAATAATTCTTTTACTTATAAAGTAAAAACATTATAAATAAGCAAATTTTACTTACAAAGTAAACAATTGTACTGTTTGATTTTTCTTTCAATCACACATTAAAAAACCTGTCAAAAAATGTATTAACCCTTAATTAGCACCAACTTAAAAAGGCTGAAATTTAAAGAATAATTGAAAATACTATAATGTTCTACTTTTTACAACAGTTGCTTTAAAAGTATGTTTTATTTATTTTTCACAGTATATTTTATTTTTAGATTTAATTTACTTAAAATATGGATTACGGCTATAAAAAAATATGCTTAATGAAAATGAGCAGTTCACAAAAAAGCAACTGCAAAAACAACTTGTTTCTTGATAAAAATAAAAGAATCAAAATGATATCAGACTTTTTATCACTTTCTATAACACTCAGTACCAAGCAACAATGACAAAAAATGACAAATATTTTCAAATCATCTATTTAAACAATATAATTTTTTCACTTAATTTATTAGAAATAATGGAATCATCACAGAAATTTCCTGTAAAAAATAAAAATTCAATTATCTAAATTAGTAAATTTAGTAGAATAAGGTTTTAAAATTTAAAAAAAAAAGCTGGCAAAGTATTGCATGACTTTCCCAGCTACACCAGCCAGGTCATGATTACCAAAAGAAGATTTAATATCAAAATTTTCAAATTTTGGATAAAAAATTATTGATTTTAGGGGCTTCCTTACTCTATAGGGAAAATTTAGGAAATATATATTTGTAAAGAAGTGATTCCTAACAAAAAAAATTAATTTAAAAGAGAATTTTTTTTAAATATTGAAAAAATATATTTTTTTATAATAAAAATTAAGTATTAGAAGCAAAAAATAAGATAACAGTATTTTTTTAGAGGTGGGGAATAAATTTTAAGAATGATTTTTCTAAAAACTTTCATACATGGGTTAAGCTTAATAAATTTGGTTAAAGTTCCTTTAGCTACTTTTTATTTTAAAAAAAGAAAATTTTCAAAAAACTTTTCTGCATTTTAGGTTTGGGGACTATAATTTTAAAAAATTGTAGACATTTCTTGATAGCTCTGTATATGATGCGTAAACTTTAAAAAAAGTTTTGAAAAATATTTAAACCAAAGAAAGATATAGCAAAGTAACATAAAAAAGCTCTGATGTGGACAACACATAACTTCATGTATGCCTATTAGATTACATTTACCCATTCTTTTAAATGAAAAGTACATAAAATTTTATTTCATTAAAAACTTCTGATATTTATTCTTTTTTTTTGTTATTGACTTTATTATTCATCGTATTTTTTTTTTTTTTTAATGAGAGGTTAATAATTATTAATAAATCAATATATTTAAATAAAAAAAAAGTTAAAAAAAGAGATGAAGTCTGATTCGAACCATTGTGCATTCCCTTGAATAATTAAAATTTTATTTGGCTATAACTCTGGAACCAATGAAAATAAATATAATCTATGATATATTGCTGAAAAGGTATCAATAGGGCTTATTACTGCAGTTAAGAAAAAGTCCAAAATCCAAATATTTTGGGTTTTGGGCTTTTTGAATGCTTTTGGTTCAGTCGATTGCAGTCAAAAGGAGAGCTGCACAATTAGATGTTACTGCAGCCCTAAATCCAAAACTTCAATAATCCTAAATAAAACTTCAGTCCAAAAATTGAATTATTTATATATGTATTATAACAAATTTCCTTTTAATAATATTTTTTCTAAAATGCCTCTAAATAAATCAGAATTGGTTTTTCACAATATCACCCAACCCCCTTAATAAACTTAATATGATTAAAATTTCTTATATGAAAATATTTAAGCCAAATTTAAAAAAATTGGTTTGATGAATCTGAGATATAAAGACAAAAGTAATTTGACACACAACATACATACAAATGCACATATGTAAAAATATTTTTTTTTTTTATCTAGATGAACTAACTGGATCCTTAAACATAAATATTTGCTATAAACCCGATAACCCATTTTTGACATGAATACAATACTTTCCACTTTAATACACCTCACTTGAAGTTCAAATCCCGTTGAACAAATTTCTGATTAAAATTCCTGATTTTGTTCATTTTTCTACTAATCACAAACAATTTTTAAGGGAAATTAAAAATAAATTTATTTATAAAACACTATAAAATATTAAATATCTTTTTTAATCATAATTCTTGTCATCATTTTTTTTTTTTTTTGTTTTTTATACATACTTTCTTTTCCTTTTTTTATTTTTTCTTAAAAAAAAACCTGTAATTTTTTTTAGTCATTGATTATTTAGCTGATTTGATATTTGCACTCCTTTCTATTCTGTAGAATTTTTTATCTTAGCATATTTATTACATCATAATTTACCTATTTCATGTATTCTAATTATTTCCTTCACTTAAAGTTTTATCCTCACATATCCCTCCAATACCAGACTTCCAATCTTAAAATATCAAATAGTTATGTTTCTCATAATTTTTTCTACTGATTTTAAATGATTTTAAATGAATATAAATACATTATATATGTTCATTTAAATAGAAGGAAGATAGAATTTCACAACTTCTTTTATAATTAAATAGAACTGAATGGACCCAATATCTCTTATGAATTTATTTAAAAAGATATGTTCATTAAACAGAATCATAAAATAGAACATATTTTTAAAATTACTAAATGATTAAATTTAAAATTAATAGAACTTCATCTTCTTAAGGTCTTTGGAGCTAATTATCAGCTGTATCCTTGGTGCTAGGTCCATTAGAATATTTATGTATGTTGTTGTCGTATAGATAGGAAACCCCTTAAATATATAATCAAATAATATAAAATATTTAATATTAATATTATTAATTAATAATTAATTTTTTTATTAATTATTAATTAATAATTAATAATATTAATATTAAATATTTTATATTATTTGATTATATATTTAAGGGGTTTCCTATCTATACGACAACAACATACATAAATATTCTAATGGACCTAGCACCAAGGATACAGCTGATAATTAGCTCCAAAGACCTTAAGAAGATGAAGTTCTATTAATTTTAAATTTAATCATTTAGTAATTTTAAAAATATGTTCTATTTTATGATTCTGTTTAATGAACATATCTTTTTAAATAAATTCATAAGAGATATTGGGTCCATTCAGTTCTATTTAATTATAAAAGAAGTTGTGAAATTCTATCTTCCTTCTATTTAAATGAACATATATAATGTATTTATATTCATTTAAAATCATTTAAAATCAGTAGAAAAAATTATGAGAAACATAACTATTTGTATCTAAGTACTGACAAATGCATTATTTTACAAAAACATATTTTTTGTTGATAAATTATACCTGCAGCAAAAAAAGAAATTAAAACGTTAATAAAATTAAATGTTAATAAAAGAAAAAACATGAACTGATCTGATACTTGATATAAAAAGAAGCCTGAGCATATCTCTTCTTGACCTCATATCTAAAGTAGCAACAATTAGAGATGTTTAATTTGCTTTTTAATATATATTAAATTGTAATCATTATGCTGGCATTTAAATCAACTAAATTATTTATTTTATATTAACATGTATCAAGTTACATTACTGTTTGGTTTTTTTCTTATGATAGTAGATGTCCTTGTAAAACACGTATATAGCTCACTACCGTGTAATCTTACTGACAGTTAAAATAATTACCTGCTGGTTCTCTTCAGCAGCAGATAGGTATTATAGGAGTGTGATGTTATTGTTGTGTGACATTTATTGATATTGTTAATTTATTTTAATGTAAGACAAGTCATTTTGTTGTTACATCTTGAGGTATTGATCTTTCTTGGTACTGATACAAAAGTTTTTATCTATTTATTTTTTTCAATAATATATTTTACTTTAAATTAATAACAGTTTATATAAACTAAAACTTATATACGTTTTTATTAATAATTAGTTTTTGTTAAAGTTTTTGATCTGTAGAAGAGTCAACTTAAAAATATATTATACATTTACAGCAAGAATCATGTTGGATTTAATCTCATCTTTCTAATTTATTTTTTAATATTTAAAAAGAAATTACATTTCCATATTACCACGTACAACCTTCTCTGTAAATTTTTGTGGTGAGTCATCAGGAATAAAAGGTAAATATTATGAATCCTCTTTTGTATTTTAATAATTACTAAACAAAGTAAACAATTAGTAAGCAAAGTTTACTACCGGCCTTCGTGGCACGAGTGGTAGCTTCTCAGCCTTTCATTCGGAGGTCCTGGGTTCGAATCCCAGTCAGGCATGGCATTTTCACACACTACAAAAACTGTCATTCATCTCATTCTCTGAAGTAATACCTAATTGTAGTCCTGGAGGTTAAAAAAAAAATAGCCAATTACTTTAAATATTAAACTAGATTAACAAAATAATAAAAACAGATACAAAATATAAATCCAAAAATTTAAATAATGAGATAAAGTTTAAAAAAATAATTCTTTTACTTATAAAGTAAAAACATTATAAATAAGCAAATTTTACTTACAAAGTAAACAATTGTACTGTTTGATTTTTCTTTCAATCACACATTAAAAAACCTGTCAAAAAATGTATTAACCCTTAATTAGCACCAACTTAAAAAGGCTGAAATTTAAAGAATAATTGAAAATACTATAATGTTCTACTTTTTACAACAGTTGCTTTAAAAGTATGTTTTATTTATTTTTCACAGTATATTTTATTTTTAGATTTAATTTACTTAAAATATGGATTACGGCTATAAAAAAATATGCTTAATGAAAATGAGCAGTTCACAAAAAAGCAACTGCAAAAACAACTTGTTTCTTGATAAAAATAAAAGAATCAAAATGATATCAGACTTTTTATCACTTTCTATAACACTCAGTACCAAGCAACAATGACAAAAAATGACAAATATTTTCAAATCATCTATTTAAACAATATAATTTTTTCACTTAATTTATTAGAAATAATGGAATCATCACAGAAATTTCCTGTAAAAAATAAAAATTCAATTATCTAAATTAGTAAATTTAGTAGAATAAGGTTTTAAAATTTAAAAAAAAAAGCTGGCAAAGTATTGCATGACTTTCCCAGCTACACCAGCCAGGTCATGATTACCAAAAGAAGATTTAATATCAAAATTTTCAAATTTTGGATAAAAAATTATTGATTTTAGGGGCTTCCTTACTCTATAGGGAAAATTTAGGAAATATATATTTGTAAAGAAGTGATTCCTAACAAAAAAAATTAATTTAAAAGAGAATTTTTTTTAAATATTGAAAAAATATATTTTTTTATAATAAAAATTAAGTATTAGAAGCAAAAAATAAGATAACAGTATTTTTTTAGAGGTGGGGAATAAATTTTAAGAATGATTTTTCTAAAAACTTTCATACATGGGTTAAGCTTAATAAATTTGGTTAAAGTTCCTTTAGCTACTTTTTATTTTAAAAAAAGAAAATTTTCAAAAAACTTTTCTGCATTTTAGGTTTGGGGACTATAATTTTAAAAAATTGTAGACATTTCTTGATAGCTCTGTATATGATGCGTAAACTTTAAAAAAAGTTTTGAAAAATATTTAAACCAAAGAAAGATATAGCAAAGTAACATAAAAAAGCTCTGATGTGGACAACACATAACTTCATGTATGCCTATTAGATTACATTTACCCATTCTTTTAAATGAAAAGTACATAAAATTTTATTTCATTAAAAACTTCTGATATTTATTCTTTTTTTTTGTTATTGACTTTATTATTCATCGTATTTTTTTTTTTTTTTAATGAGAGGTTAATAATTATTAATAAATCAATATATTTAAATAAAAAAAAAGTTAAAAAAAGAGATGAAGTCTGATTCGAACCATTGTGCATTCCCTTGAATAATTAAAATTTTATTTGGCTATAACTCTGGAACCAATGAAAATAAATATAATCTATGATATATTGCTGAAAAGGTATCAATAGGGCTTATTACTGCAGTTAAGAAAAAGTCCAAAATCCAAATATTTTGGGTTTTGGGCTTTTTGAATGCTTTTGGTTCAGTCGATTGCAGTCAAAAGGAGAGCTGCACAATTAGATGTTACTGCAGCCCTAAATCCAAAACTTCAATAATCCTAAATAAAACTTCAGTCCAAAAATTGAATTATTTATATATGTATTATAACAAATTTCCTTTTAATAATATTTTTTCTAAAATGCCTCTAAATAAATCAGAATTGGTTTTTCACAATATCACCCAACCCCCTTAATAAACTTAATATGATTAAAATTTCTTATATGAAAATATTTAAGCCAAATTTAAAAAAATTGGTTTGATGAATCTGAGATATAAAGACAAAAGTAATTTGACACACAACATACATACAAATGCACATATGTAAAAATATTTTTTTTTTTTATCTAGATGAACTAACTGGATCCTTAAACATAAATATTTGCTATAAACCCGATAACCCATTTTTGACATGAATACAATACTTTCCACTTTAATACACCTCACTTGAAGTTCAAATCCCGTTGAACAAATTTCTGATTAAAATTCCTGATTTTGTTCATTTTTCTACTAATCACAAACAATTTTTAAGGGAAATTAAAAATAAATTTATTTATAAAACACTATAAAATATTAAATATCTTTTTTAATCATAATTCTTGTCATCATTTTTTTTTTTTTTTGTTTTTTATACATACTTTCTTTTCCTTTTTTTATTTTTTCTTAAAAAAAAACCTGTAATTTTTTTTAGTCATTGATTATTTAGCTGATTTGATATTTGCACTCCTTTCTATTCTGTAGAATTTTTTATCTTAGCATATTTATTACATCATAATTTACCTATTTCATGTATTCTAATTATTTCCTTCACTTAAAGTTTTATCCTCACATATCCCTCCAATACCAGACTTCCAATCTTAAAATATCTAAACATAACGGCCGGCCATTAACTTAGTCTGACTATATGATACATCTTAATCTTTCTACTCTCCTGTTCATCAAACAATTCTTCATTTTGAACCTTACAACACCAAATTTCTGAAGATCTCTCTATTTTTTTCCTTTCTTATCTTTTGTCTATGTTTTATAACCATAAATTGATATACTGTACTCAAATATTTAATTTTTTAAAGTTCTTTATAATCTAAACATGATAGACAAGTGTTTTATGTTAACTGCCTTGTCTTTTCCACTCTGGTTTTGATTTTGTATCTTACTACATGTCATCACTCATTGCAATTTTACTACCTAAATCTGATGAATTTTTATACTTAAAAAAAGTCTTAATGTACAATAATTTTTAATATAACTATTTAAATGCTTTATTCCCCTTAGTAAAATTGAAATTTTGTTAATACCCTTTCAATTTTGTTTAAACTTTCAGTTAATTTTAATCAGTACCAAAACTTAGGTTTCATTATAAAAAAATTATTAAAGAGCAGTGCCATAAAAATAGACTTTTAGGCTTTCATTGTACACATATTGTAAAATATGAGTCTTTCATTATAAAATTAGAAAGAAAATAGAACAGTGATTAACCATTTTTATGCAAGATATGCTTGAAGGGATATTTCCCTTCAGTATATTCCACTTCCTTTTTAAACTTTACCCATAAAATAATAATACTAACTAAAAGTGAAAAAAATTAGGCTTCAGCAACTCATGTAGTTCATGTAACCTCAAGCAATTTTCTGCTGTTACAAAATATGACAATTTTCTTCATCATTTGTATCTCAGATGTACTTCTCATTAAATGTTAGGTTTTGAGGAGCTAATAGCTCTCACTTGATTAGTAATTTATTTATTTTTGAGAACCATTACTGATGTTAGTCAACATTTTAATACAGAGTGAGCAACATAAAACTGAACCCATAATGAAACTGCTACCAACAATATTTATGAAAGACTCTCACACAACTTCTAGTGGATGTATATATTACTACTGATTGTTGATGCCATTTGTCAGGTGGATAAGGGTCAGTGCAGTATAAATTTTGTTGCAGTGCAGTTATAGTGTGAGTGCAGTTGTGTTTGTGTAAAATGCCTTATTCAATCCAGAAGAGGATAGCTATAGTTGATTCATTCTATACCTATATTCATTCTGGATCGTTTGAATAATCATGTCAAGTATTCGTAGAAAAATTTCTGAATGCCTGTATCCCAGCAAATAGTAGCGTACACAAATTAATTAAAAAATGGCATACAACAGGTATTTTTTATATGTGTGGTTGTTTTTTGGGGGGTATTTTTTTTAAATTTTCGTTAATTATTTCATTACAATTTATGTATTTCCATGTATATGTAATTAAAATGATATTCTAATTATGCAAGGATATCAACAGCTGTAAATGCAGAAGTTGGAAAAATCTGTGTTATATAAAACACTTAATTTATTCATCCAATTATTTTTGTAATACCCAGAAGACAAACAGAATATCCTTAATAGATAGTATGCCATCATCATGATGTGGTATTCTGTCTGTTAGCAGGTCCCTGGCACAACTACTGTCTCCACTGTTTCTGCCTCATGCTTGCTTTTCTTTTTGTCTCATCATAATCTTCACTACACTTTATTAACTTCACCAGTTCCTATATAGTATGTACAAATCAAAAAATAAATGAAAAGTACAATTAAAATAAGGCAATTTACAATACAAAGATTAGTAATTCTCTAGGTAACACAGTACTCTTTTCATCAATAAACCATAATTTTTGTTATGTTACAAACTAATTTAATAGATTGTAAAAAATATTTAACAATAAATGGCAGACCAAATGAAAGCATTAGGGGAGTTAATTGTCCTAGATTGCTCTGTTGACTACATAGCTATCAGCTGACTATGTTTTATTAATCAGTTTGTTAGTAGATTCTAATCAGCTAGTCTATTAAAAGTACATGACAATTGTCCCTCTGTAGAATAGTCTGATCACATTGTTGGCCAAGTTCTTTGAGTTAAGATATAAAATTAAAACTTGATTTTAATTTTTTCTATCAATGAAACACCCACGATTTTGGGTTCATTGAACTATCACTGTTCTTAGAAATACATATAAGTGATGCACAATTTGGATAATTCATTTAAAAGATACCATATACAATCAATAAAAACTGTAGAATATTTAATAATAATAATAAAAAAATGTTTATTTTTACTCATAAGATTGATAATGTTTGTATATAGTAAAAGTATCTACACTATGTTCTTTTTTCCTCTACTGCTGCTCTACACAAGTCTAATTAAAAAGCAATGTTAATTATAAATAAACAGAAATCATACTATCCTGCTAATGTAATGCAAAAATAACATTACAAATAAAGTAATAAAAAATTATCTGCATTTTTAACACAATGCAAAATCTACTAGGAAGAAAATAATTCTGGATTAAAAACATTTCCCAAGAGTTGTTGAAATTTTGAGAAGTTGAATGGAGAATGTTGATAATTTTGTATTAGTTTTTTATGGGTAGACTTGACTACGCAATTTTTTGAATGCCAAGGAATAAACTGTGTGAGAACGATTCATTGTTATGTGAACAGGAACAGTAATAAATAATTGCTTTCATTGCAAATAAAGGTCATAGGTTTATTCCATCAAATAGTATGTTTTTTGTTTTCAATTTAATCGAGAGATTTATATCAATTAATTTAAACCTCTATCAACAAATAAATTTCCAGAAAATGCAAAAAATATTTTGTATTATTTAACCATCTTTTTGTGTTAAAACTTTTTTTAGTATTACTAAGTGGTTTGTTTGTAAAAATAAATCAGTTATGAATTTGTTACAATAAATAAATAAATAAATAAATAATATACAAGGAATGACTGAAATGTAATGCATAGTCAGTCATAACTTTCAAGTAAAAAAAATTAGTAAAATTAAATAAATAAGGTATGAAAATACATTTCATTTTCTACAAAAGGTTACATTTATTTTTCCATGTAGTTACCATTTACAGCTAAAGATTTTTCCCAATAGTGAACCAGTTTTCTTATTCTGTTAATGAAAAATGTTGGCGGTATTTCCTTGATCCAAACCACAGCGACCACAGTCCCATGGTGAAATAATACCTTCAATATCCCTTTTTAATTGAGAAAAGAAGTGAAAATCACCTGAACCAAGTCAGTTGAGTATGGAAAATCTGGAATTAAATTGTATTATAATAATATAACTGCAACTTCACAAGAGCCTTAGCAGTTGCATCCGATGGTATAACCAATCATTATCATTTTGTAGAATTATCGCTCTGTGGTTTTTCAAACACAACACACACACACACACACACACACACACACATATATATCTCCTAAGGTGTCTTACATCTCTTTGAATCGCACAAAATTACAGTCAACCAGACTTCCAGGTAGTTAGTCATGTACACTGTTTGGAATCTCAGAACACCATCAGGATTTTTTTTTACAGAAAATAATTAAAAATTTTTTTGATTATGGTATTCCATGCTCTGCCATTTTTCTTCTAGGTCATAATGATGCACCCAAGTTTTTTTTCCCATCACATTATTGAAAAGGAAATCATCTTCCTTGTTATGGTAACATTTCACGATATTCCTTTCTTTGTTTTTGTTCTTTTCTGTGAGCTTGCACGACACCCATTATGAACACATTTTGCGGTAGCCCAGTTTTCAATAATGTGTTCTACTTATTTCGATATGCCTATCCGGGTAGAGATGAATTGTGTGATGCAATGGCCATTTTGAACCAATTCATCCATCTCCTTTTGCTGCTACTCATAAGTTATAGAAATCGGTCAACCACTGTGAAATTCATCCTAGATCTTTGGTTTACTGGCCGGCTTTTCTGAAACCAAAATCTTTTCCCCACCAACTTCGATCATTACTACTTCGATCACTTTAGACTTCGCTTTTAGACAACGATGAATGACAGCTTTAATTTTTTCTCTACTAAAATTCAATCAATGCACATTGTTTAAGATGAGTCCCTATTGTAGGCGTACTGACTCAATAACAATGGCAACTAATAGAAAATGATTCGGCATGATTCAGTTAGTTTTGAAGTATCACTAATAAGAGTATTAAATTACAAGATGACAGCATCTGTTGATTTGTGGGATATTACGTTCTCCCATTACATTCCATTGTTCATTACACTTTAGTCACCCCTTTATATAAAGAGTATCCCAGCACATGAATTCTGCTAAACTTCATAGGCTTATTTCTCATTAAAATAATGAAAAAAAGTTCATAGTTCTTCTTATGGTTTTGACCCATGTAAAGCAGCTAAGTTTTTTCCATTCAGAGTCTTCCATTCCATTCAGAGTTGTTTTTTCTGAGAATAATGATGTTTATTATACAGCTAAACATTTGAGAATAATATGGAAAATTGTATAGGGCTGTCTTTTTCTTGATAGCAATTTTTCTTGATAAGATCAGTATGAGTAATTAATTAATTTAAAAAATTAGAATTAAATCAAATTAAAAATTAAATTAAAATGTACATTTTTGTACAGCTGCATTAGATTTTTTTTTATGATTAGTTCACCATAAGCTGGAAGCTTGTGCATGGGAATATGAAATGGAAATTTTGTATGAAAAATACCTTGCATGCCTGGGATTTGAATCTGGAAGCTCCATATAAAAGGAGACGCCGTTACCGCTCCATCATGGAGATTGACAGTTATTGTTTGCAATGTATATTGTTTAAAATATATGTTCTTTCTTCAACTCCTTGCATTTTCATTCAAATCATACTATTGTAGGGTAGGTAATAAGAAGGCTCGATATGAAAGGTTAAATTCAACCAGAAAGAATCCACAGGAGATTTATATTTGTCGTGGAAAGTTAGCGATAATTTGTGTAAAATATAAATGTATGTAGGCCTGTGAAGAAATTATAACCCCCGGGCAATGTCAGGTACATAGCTAGTGTTTTTTAGATTATTTTTTTAGATAAATTAAGCAAAGTTTGATTAAAGTTTAATTAAATGTTATTGGAATTTAATAATGACTAATGATCGCACCAGTTAATACAATATCACTTACAAAAAAATATCCTTTTCATGTAGCAATTTTTTTTCTCTATATTGTGTAATTATAATATTCACACTGAATAAATTTTAAACTAGCAGAATCCCAATTTCAAATCCCAGTATGAACAGATAATTTTCTAGTGGAAAAATATCCACTCACAACTGGTCTTCCAGACATTGCCCCCAGACAACACTTAGTATATGAACTCTTTTTATTTTATTACAACTTTGTACAGATACATAGAAATTATATTCTAGAAAAAAATTATTCTAAAAAAAGGACAGCAAAAAACAAAACATAAAAGATCAAATGAATTGTGTTAATTTCAATGAAAATTTTGGTTATATATTTATTGGAAAGACCAGTAATTTATTAAGACTATTAATCAGACTTTTTACCTAGCATAACAACAATAATATTTTTTATAGATCATATGACAAAGTGAAGTTTAAAATTTTAATGAATTATGATTAAAAAAATAATTTTACATCGGTTGCTATAGAAACCAGTCAAGGACAAACTTCAGACAATATCATTTAACAAACTACATCTGACAATGAAAAGGAAGATTATGTATTTGACAATATATTTATACTGTGGTGTAGAACTTAAACGAATTAAAAACATTTTAGTGGTCCTAAATGCTTCACAATTTTACTGTAAGCATTGCTTTCTGTACTTCAAGATTAGTAAGTCATGAATAAATATAGTAGAACAGTATATAGGAGTTTCTTAAAATTTTTAGTATCATAAATGATACAAAAAAATTTATTACCAGAACTGTTCTTTTACTTTCGGTTAATAAAAGAGGATAATATTTAATTCAAAAGTGATATGGTGTAATATTTATTATAGCAGTATGTCCTGGTTTGTTTATAATAATAGCATCAATTATAAGTGAATCAGCTGTTTTCATTGCATTGCATTGTTTTCATTAGTTTAGTGTGGTTACTAATTTGTTTTGATAAACAGAAATTACATTTTATAAATGTATATTGTAATGAAATTAGAGAAAATGCTCATATTTAATATTAAAACATTTGTTAATATTTGACTTTTAAATGATGTGACCAGTATGATACTTTCAATGGAAGTGAGTTTATTTGTTAAATTATTTACATTAATTTTTTTTATTGTTACCAGCATAAAAAATGTATAAATCACTAATAAATTAAAAAATCAAATAAAAATTGATTATGTATTTAAATTATACATTATCAATTTCCTTTTATTCTATCAGCAAACTATTTTTCAAATAAATTTAACCAGTCATTGTAACTACATGTATGATAATTTTATACGTGATATAGATACTATTATGTAAAAAGGTAAATATATTTTATATTAATTATAAATATTTTTATTTATTTAAAGGGAAGATGAATCTAAAAGATCTAACTACAAAACCAATAACTACTGAAGAGGAATATAAGAAAAATCCTGACTTAAAGAAAGAAGATATTGAAATATTAAGACAGTGGGTAAAATCACAATCACACCTTCCAAGTGATATTACAGGTTTGCATTTTAATTAATTAAATGTCTAAAACAATTAATAAATTAATTTCATAATTATTACATTGTTCACTACTGTAATGTTATAAAAAAACAACCTAAAAAGGTATGTCCTTACTGTTTTGTGTAATATCTTTATACCTAACCTTGGTTAGTCACATTACATATTTCAAGCATCAAAAATCATGGAAATAGATGACTGAATAGATAATATACCCACATAAGCAAATCTTTTTTACCTTAGTCAAATACATCCATGAACATCAGCTCAGGTAGGACAATCAAAGAGAAAAAATAAGAACAAAAAAAATAAATACTTTTTAAAATAAGAACAATAACATGACATTATGTTACTCATTTGAATGGTTTAATGCTGTTCTATATTTTTTAAATCTACATACTTACTACCTTTAAGAACTAGATATTTGGTTATCTATTAAACATATTTTAATGTTTGTCTTATTCTAAATTTTTTACCCTCTACATATCCTCCTTATAAACAGTGTTGCCATCAGATGGAAAAAAAGATGAACTCAGTCAAAAAGACCATGCAGAATTAAAAATTCATTATTTTATCCAGAGGTTCAGGGTTTAAATGCTGGTCAGGCATGCCAATTTTTTTCTATCTATCAGCACCCATTACAGGGTACTAGCCATAATAAATTGTAATGTAGAGTTAATTGCTGTTGGATTTCTCTCTTTCAAGTCAATTATAGTCATTAAAAAACACACCTATTCATTGTTCTGAGGGGACAGATTAATGATATTTATTTTGACATGATATGACACCCGCTGGGCAACCTCAGCCGCAGAAGAAAATCAAACTCCACCACCCATAACAAAGGACCCAACACACTGCCCCAGGCCACAACCCTGGGATAGCATCTTGCCTACCTTATGGCTGCCCTCACGGAGCAGCACATCCCAATTACTGAAGTAACTTTGCATGACCTGCAATTCACTCACAGTGCATTCTCTTCTTTGCAGTTGATAAATGGCAGAGAGCCACCACAAATTATTAAACACCTCAGAAATCTCCAGAAAGATTACCAGAACATATTCCATTTCATTAATTGTTACCACACTCATCACATGGCGTATGGAATCTTAGTGCCTTTTCCAAGGTGAAACCCGTACTGATTCTCCATCAATAAGTCTCACGAGGTTAACCGCCCATTTATACAAAGGTACAGAACCTTTTAAAAAACCTTACCAATCATCAGTGGCCTATATGAGGAACTAACAATAATCGCCACCTTTAAACAATAACTTTACAATTCTCTTCTTTTAACAAGCCAGGAAGCATCAACCAAACAACAATTTATTGAGAGCGCACATGATAATTCTCACACTCACCCCAACCGAGTGAAGAAGGAGCTCCACAATGCCATGAAGCCATGAAAGCCTTGCTCCTATTTAAACCACAGATAGCTTGGTGCACCTTGGCCTCGGTAATCTCCAAGGACAATGCACCCCTGTGAAATTGAGCAACCTCATGCTGCACCCGTAGATTGTATGTGGTTCATAGATTGAAAAGTATTTAATGAAATTTGTTTAAGGTAAGAAGTCTATTTTTTAGTGTGGAATTGATACTTGAACCAGCCACAATCAAAAAATATTTTATTATGAAATTTTTTCAACTGTAAGTTGAAATTGTGGTAATTTATTAAGAATTATTTACTCTTATTGTTAAGATGGTTGCTCAAGTTTTAATAATAATTTCATTTTTGGATAATTATACTCTGATGATGTAGTTAACGAGATTCAAATGGAAATTATCTGTTTTCTTTTGAATGAAAATTATTTATTATCTTTCTATGACTTTCTTTCAAAATTAAAGTCTTTCCAGGTTTTTTTCTAATAGAAAATTTATGACAAGTTTACAATTACCTCTTTTCCCTAATTACTTAAATTAATTGACTTATTTTTTACATAAGAAAAACATTTTCCATGAAGTTTTTAATTTTGGTTAAGAGGTTTTTACTCCTTTTTTCTAAATGGTTTAGATTTACTAAATGTAATTTACTACAAAGCATAAATTTAACTTAAAACTTTTAATGAGTTGTTTCTACAGCCTATTTATTTTATTTTCTGATTTTAGTCGCACAAGTAATTATTAATAATTTTTGTTGGTTCTTTTTCGATGATTTTCTCAGCAACTTGTGTTTACATATTTTTTATAATTTAATGTAAAAGAACTCTAATGGATGTTAATTATTATTGATTTATTGAGTTATTATTATTGAGTTTTGTAAATGCACTCACAGAAAAAAGAAATTCAACTGAATTTTATAAATTACATCTCTATATTATTTGTTATTTTGTTATTGTTTTATTTTTTTTTGCTGTTATTTTAATTTTATTTTTTCATTTTATTTATCTACTATTAATTTTCAGAAAAACAGTTAATTTTATTCTATCACAGTTGTTACTATGATTTTGAAGCTACAAAAAGTTGTATTAATGTTTACTACAAACTACGTGCAAGTACACCTGAATTCTTTTCCTGCAGAAGAGTGGATACACCAGAGTCTAAACATTCATTAAAAGTGCTGTAAGTTAATTTAATTATTTAACTACAATACTTAATTGAATATTTACCTTGTGCAGAGTATTCAGTTCTTAAAAATTTTGAATAAACATTTTTCTTTCTTAGTATCCTTACAGGACCAAGAATAGAAAAGGAGCAGAGTTTTGTAAATGTAAAAAACAGGAAAATGTAATTTTTTGAAACATACACAATGTAAAAAAAATAAATTTCAGCCATTCAGTCGTATTCCTGGAATTTTCCTGGCCAGTTTACAGGTGCCATACAATTTGCCATTGCCAGAGTTTTTAATTGAAACCTAACCACCAAAGAACACTGGTATTCTGTCACAGTCTAGCATTCAAATCCATATAAAAGCAACTGCCTTTACAAGGACTTTAATCTTAGAATTCTCGACTTCGAACATCAGCTGTTTTGCAATGAGTTTTTAACCACTAGACTAACCCAGTCGGTGAGTTATTAATTGATCATTGACAAAAAATAGGAGGCTAGCATAAACAAAAAATAGATAGAAAAGGAAGAAGAGAGATTTGGGATACTTTCATATATGATGAAGAGAAGTTATAAAAATTGAAGGAAGATTCTCCAGGACTGACATTTTACTAACATTTTCAAAAATGCATAGGACCATATAGTATAGTAAAAAGTATAGTATAATCTAATCGTGCCTACCGTTGCTGTAACAGACGACTCATTTTTATATTTTGTTAATCAGTAAAAGTAGAGTGAATATTATAAGGAGTTGCATAAAATAATTTGTATTTTAAAACGCACATATATTCTTGTATGTATATTTATCATCATTAGTATATTAGTACACATTAATTATAATTAGTATATTGGCTGGCCTCTATGGTGTGAGTTATAGTGTATTAGCCTTTCATCTGAAGGTCCTGGGTTCAAATCCCAGTCAGGCATATCATTTTCACACACTACAAAATTGCCATTTCATCTCAGCCTCTAAAGGAACCTAATTGTTGGTTCCAGAGGCTAAAAAAAAATATTATTATATTAGAGAGAAGGTTAAAATGGAATTTTAACCAAGGGTTATTATGTTATGACATTAGAAACAATGTTATTTTAAAGTATAAAAAGAGTCAATAATCAATCCGATCTCTTTTATAATTTTTAATAACATTGTGACCAGTGGAATTAATTCACTTTCTTTACTGAAAATAGATCAAATCCATGTTGCCACTTTCAGATAATTTGCAATATTTTGAATGAAATGTTTGTTAAATGTTAAGGAAAGTGAGTTATTGAAAGTAACTATAAATAAATAAATATAAGTAATATTTTATATCTATATAATATCAAAAATAGTATTTGTGACAGAATTTAGAGCAGATTAAATTGATACTTGATTGAAGTATAATCTACAAATACATAATTTTCTTACAATTTTTGTTTTATTAAAATTTATTATTTGCTGCATGAAAAAGATTTAAGAGAAATCGTCTTTTATCAAAAAGATTACTGGTCCATTAAAATTTTATTTTAATGAGAAATTTTCTACATGTTTTAAAAATGATATAGTATTATTTCTGATATCAATATTGCTTTTTTTCAGTGATTTTGGATGTTTACCAGAAAAGGACCCAAATGGAAATCAAATAATATTCCATAGACTTCATGAATATGAATCAGGAAAATATGTACTGGATGATGGAATAAGACTATTAATTATGGCATTTGAAGCATGTTTATATGTAGAAGGAACAGTCCCTGGTTATACTATTTTGTTTGACATGAAAGGAGTTGGATTAGGCCATTTGATGAAAATAAAAATAAGTTCATTGAAGAAGCTTCTTGTCTATGTTCAGGTAAAAAAATTAATTTTTGTATGAATTTTACAGGGGCGTTTTTGTTTGAATACTAAATTGTGGATACCAGTGTTCTTCGGGTGGGTTTCAATTATCCACACATCTCAAAAATGATCGACCTGAGACTGCTCAAGACCACACTTCAGTTGCATTCATACATATCATCCTCACACATATACTGAACTAATACCTTACAGTGGTTTCGGAGGCTGAACAGAAAAAAAAAACAAAAAACAAGTTTTGATGATTACATTATATATTTTTAAGTATAAATTCTACTTAAATTCTATTATTTCAGCAGAAAAGTTAAGATTCCGTGTTTCTACTGTTTAAATGGGACATAAAATTGTGAATACATTAATTTTATTATTTTTTAGGTTAAACAGAGAAATATATATAGTATATATCTAAAATTAATACAATGCACATTTAATCAGCTCTCAAAGATCAGCAAATTTAAATAATACTGTTCAAATTTCAAGCTATATTCTTCGCATTTAAATAGCTGATGACAAATCACTTGATGCTAAAAGAAAGTATATTCAAAGTCATAAACAATATTCACTTCACATTACATCTTCTAAACACTTCTTGAAATTTTCTATGACTGTTGTATAATTTTTTTGGCAACCAATTTTTTTACAACTGATAAATTTTTAACATATTTGTTGGTATTTGCTTTTCCATCACTCAACTCCTTGTTTCTGTCTCTCAGCCCTGTAACAAAGTACTACATAAAACACATTGCACCTGCACTATGCAGCTATTGCAGATCCCACCTAAATAAGGCTCTGTACCAAATACCTAGAAATTTCTGGATTACATGTTAATTCATTCATTCACTGCTAGATTCAAGCCGACATTGATGAAATAGAAAGAAAATTAATGAGAGTCATTATTTTACTAGTCACTAAATTATAAAAATGATCAATACACTAAAAATTGAAATACAATATTTAAAAATTATTATTAATATTATTTGATAATTATTTCACACAAAAATTTTTATAAGATTATGTGCATTTGTTATTATTTCATTCTAAATGTGTTTTTATGATTCTTGTTTTAGGAGGGATTACCGATAAGGTTAAAAGCAATACATGTTATGAATTCAACATACCTTGTCAGTAAAATTATGATGATACTTAAACCATTTATGAAGCCTGAACTTATTGAATTGGTAAAGAAATCTTAAAGATTACTAATAATAGCTATGTGGTCTATAAATAAAGTAATGAGACTGGTTCAGAAAAACTTTTTATTTACAATCCAATTATACATTGACTCTTATCACCTTTGAAATAGTTCCGTTGGGAAGCACCAATACTTCAAACGGTTTTTCCCAGTCTTCATAGCAATGTTGTAACTCAGAAACCGGAATATCCTTTAGATGATCGGTTACATTTTTTTATGTTTTTTACTGTTCAAAAATTGGGAACAGGAAAACAGTCACAGGAACTCACCACCTTATTCACCTGACTCATTCACCGGACTCAAGTCAGGTGAATAAGGTGGTTGAGGAACTGCAGGAATGTTTTTCTTTGCCAAAAAGTCATTGAGAGTGCAGTGTGACAAGGTGCATTGTCATGATGCAGCATCCAGTTGTCTTTGATGGCTGGTCTCACACAGGCAACTCTTTCCAAGAATTTCTCTGCAAACATATTGATTTATAATCTGTCCTGTAGGTAAACACTCCTTATGAACAAAGCCATTATTACTGAAGAAACAAATTAGCACGGTTTTGATTTGCTCATTTTTGCTTTTTTGGGACATGGTGAGTTTGAAGTGTGCCACTCCTTGCTTAGGCGTTTTGTTTCTGGGTTGTACTCAAATATCCAAGATTCATCACCAGTAATAACATTTTTTAGAAATCAGGATCAGTTTCAATTCGCCCTAGAAGATCGCGGCAACAGGTTTTTTCTGACCAACTTTACACAAACTTTTTTCATGTCTGTACGGTTCAATAACGTGTCTTACTGTATCAAGTCACTGATTCGCTCAACACTGTCGTAACTTTTTGACATTAATGGTCTTCCAGAGCGTGGATCGTCCGGCCATCTGAAAATTTCAGTTTCAATTTTGAAAAATTATAAGTAGCATTCTCAGAGTTTAACACAATACTTGACTGCACAATGTTGCTCATAATTAGTATCGCTCATTTTTGTAACGCACAACAAAACTCGTTTTACGAAAATTTGTTTACGTCTCACGTGGCAACAATAGACTAAAAATATTACGTAATATAAATCAGCTATTCATATAGGGTCATTCACGGGAACCGGATGTTTTTGAAGTGGGTTGTACTCGGGCGTTCGTGGTGGGAGGGGCACGTGGCTGGTGTCTGACGTTTACTTTGTTCATAGCATTTACATTTTAGTCGTTGAGATGGAGCCGTGGACGCTAGACCAACGCCTGTACGCGTACGACAGTTTTGTGCGAAATGACGAATCCGTAACTGCTGTTCAGCGAGATTTCCGCCGTCAGTTTAATATCCATCGTAATGCAAGTGTTCCTTCTCGTAACACAATATTGCGATGGGTAAACAACCTTCAAACAAGTGGTTCAATATTGAAGAAAAAACCACCGGGTCCCCGACTAACTGCTAGCACTCCGGAGAACATCGAACGAGTAAGGGAAGCCATTGTCAGAACCCCACGCCGCTCTATTCAGAGGCATTCAGCAGCGCCTCAAATGAGCACAAGTACGGTAAGACAAATTCTGAATACAGACCTGCAGTTAAACGAGCAAGATTTCACGCAGCGATTACAATTTTGTGTGACAAATGCTTACCGTTTTTGAAGAAAATGAAAATTTGTTATTGTTAATGAGTGACGAAGCCCATTTTCATCTGAATGGCTTCAACAAACAGAATTGCCGGTACTGGGCAGAAAGAAACCCACATCAGCTTCACGAGAGACCACTTCATAGCCCAAAGGTGACTGTCTGGTGTGCAATAGGAAAGGTCGGTGTTATTGGACCATATTTTTTTGAAGAAAATGACGCTGCCGTAACTGTAACAGCTGATCGTTACATTGCGATGTTGAATACGTTTTTCATCCCTGAGTTTCGAAACCGGGGAATCGATTTTCAAAATGTGTTATTCCAGCAGGATGGAGCTACAGCGCACACAGCGAGGGCAACGATGGCTGTCCTCCGTTAACTTGTTTCCGGGACGGATCGTTTCCAGATTCGGTTACATTTCTTGGCCCCCTCGGTCCCCCGACTTGAGTAGTTGTGATTTTTTTCTGAGGGGGTTTCTGAAATCGCGTGTGTACGGCAATAAACCGCGTACATTGGAGAACCTAATGATCGCAATTCGTCATCGTCAGATTGATGTAGACATGCTGCAAAGAATTGAGGCCAGTTACCGTGAAAGGCTACAACAATGTATTGCCCAAAATGGACATCACTTGCCGGACATAATTTTTCGTTCATGAGTAAGTAACAAATGCTTTGATTTAACAAGTGTTTCAGTACCAATAAAACTTTTTTCAATTTTTTATGATTATTTTAAAAACATCCGGTTCCCGTGAATGACTCTGTATAACCATATGTTTACTAGTAACTTTACATTGTTGCCAGTTTGGCTGCCAAAAAACGTATCATTACTATATTTAAAGACCTCATATATTAGATTTACTACTTTATTTCTAAAATTAATATTTAAGGAGAACTTAGCTTTTATGTTTTGACTATTAATTTTAGTACTAAGTTTAGATGTTTTTTTTTTTTATGATAATTTTTCATATTCGTCAATGACACTTTCTTTTAGCAGAAACCGAAAATGGTTTGGAAAATATTTTTGAACGTTACAGATTTATTATTATTGGACCAAAAATTGGTTTAAAAATATAAGAATAGAAAAAAGGTGATGACTGACAAAGAGAAGGATAATAAGTAATTAATTGTGTAAGTTTAGGTAAGAATAATTAATATACTAGTAGTTTGTTATTTAAGGAGTGAAATTATAAAAAGTGGATAAAAAAGAATATTGAGATCAAAATCAGATTGTTTCAAAAAGGAAGGTTTTGTATTGAAAATAAGGTTTTGTGGAGTGTAGTAATCTGATAAAATATGATGTGAGAAGATATTTACAAAAATAGAAAAGGAAAGAAGTTTGTGACATAATCTTGAAATAAGATGAATTGACTGGTGGATTATATTACATTCATTAAAAGATAGATGAATTCATCGTTTAATATTCTCTACTGAGGAAAACAAAATTGATATACATGGTTCAAGGTTATAAGGATGTAGTAACTATGTCAAAATTAAAAGATACTAAAGACTGGAAAAGAATAACCCCTGATTAATTAAAGTGACTGATAACTTTAAAAAACCTGTATTGTAGAGATGAAGTAAACGACTGATAATTTCATGACTTCTTTTTTTAACATAACTTAAAATTTGAAAATCATTAATGTTTTTTCTGTAGAAATAATACAGCATATTGCTAATTGCATAAACTGTAGACAATTCATTTGTTCCATATGATGTTAAAGAAAAAAATATTTTCATTTGGAAAGATTCCAATGTTTCTAGTAGTACATTCCTCCATGCAGTTCATTATTTTTAACGTTTAATACCATGTAATGTTAAATGCCATAGAAGCTGATCTCTTTTTTTTCTTTTTCTGTTTAGCCTCCGGAAACTTTGCCAGGTATTACTTCAGAGGATGAATGAGAATTATATGTATGAGTATAAATGAAGTGTAGTCTTGTACAGTCTCAGGTTGACCATGATGTGTAGTTACTAGTACCCACAATGTTTTTTTTTGTCTTCAGTCATTTGACTGGTTTGATGCAGCTCTCAAAGATTCCCTATCTAGTGCTAGTCGTTTCATTTCAGTATACCCTCCACATCCTATACCCTAACAATTTGTTTTACATATTCCAAACGTGGCCTGCCTACACAATTTTTTCCTTCTACCTGTCCTTCCAATATTAAAGCGACTATTCCAGGATGCCTTAGTATGTGGCCTATAAGTCTGTCTCTTCTTTTAACTATATTTTTCCAAATGCTTCTTTCTTCATCTATTTGCCGCAATACCTCTTCGTCACTTTATCCACCCATCTGATTAACATTCTCTCCTAGCACCACATTTCAAAAGCTTCTGACATTTAAATTAATTTTTGATGTAAATAAATTATATTTCTTACTGAAGGCTCGTTTAGCTTGTGCTATTCGGCATTTTATATTGCTCCTGCTTCGTCCATCTTTAGTAATTCTACTTCCCAAATAACAAAATTCTTCTACCTCCATAATCTTTTCTCCTCCTATTTTCACATTCAGCTGTCCGTCTTTGTTATTTCTACTACATTTCATTACTTTTGTTTTGTTCTTGTTTATTTTCATGCGATAGTTCTTGTGTAGGACTTCATCTATGCTGTTCATTGTTTCTTCTAAATCCTTTTTACTCTCGGCTAGAATTACTATATCATCAGCAAATCGTAGCATCTTTATTTTTTCACCGTGTACTGTTACTCCGAATCTAAATTGTTCTTTAACATCATTAACTGCTAGTTCCATGTAAAGATTAAAAAGTAACTGAGATAGGGAACATCCTTGTCGGACTCCCTTTCTTATTACGGCTTCTTTCTTATGTTCTTCAATTGTTACTGTTGCTGTTTGGTTCCTGTACATGTTAGTAATTGTTCTTCTATCTCTGTATTTGAACCCTATTTTTTTAAAATGCTGAACCCACAATGTAGTATTCAAATCTGTATAAAAGTAACTGCCTTTAAAGTGAGGAAAGTAGAATGTAAAAATTGATCATAAATAAGGGTTTGAATGGATTTTTATAAAGGACAAAACAAGATTTTTAGCAGATTTAATTATGCAGAAATTCCTTGTAAATTTCTTTTTTTCAATCATCCATATTAAAATGGGTTGAGAAATAAGTAGTGAATAAAAGTTTTAAGTCACTTTTGCTAAGCAAATAATATTTTTGAGAAGAGTAAGGTTATAAATATGTTAAAAAGGTTGTGTGTAGAAGTATGTAAAGGTGTTTCTAGGAAATAAAAGAAATGAATAAAAACTATTAAAAATATACTCAACTTGTCAGATAATCAACAGATAATCTGAATATAAGAAGCATATTTATACAAGTTATTAACTTATATTAAATGTTGAGCTTTCTTCCATATGACAACTTTTTAATTAGCATCCAACCAACTTACATGCAGCTAAAACTTACTTTGCTAACTTAACTTTGATATAACTTTTCAATTATGATGTAAAACTAAAATGAATTTCCATTAATACAAGGAAGTAGTTTGAAAAAGTAATATTACATTTTTTACTTCTAAGCAAAAAATTATTATTAAATATTTGTAAATATTTATTTTTTCAGATACATTTTCATACAGATATGGAACCTGTTTATGAGATATTGACTAAAAAATGTTTACCAAAAGACTATGGTGGAGATCTTCCCCCAGTCAGTGATATACATGGTAAATAAATATTTTTATATTTTTTCCTAAATCTTCTTTTTTTTTAATTAAAAAAAATACTTGTATATCTATGACAAACTTTGTGCTAAGCAAACATAACTACTCTAGTAGCTTTGTGATTCTACATAAAAATATGTAATATGAAAATTGCATCAAATTTTACATACATAGTATGAGGATTGTTCATCAAGTACTTAGAAAAACATGCTTAAATGTTTTATTTACATAACTAATTTAATTAGTTTTATCAACACAATCCTTCAGAAATACATACTTCTCTAGAGTTCTTTTTTGCTTTTTATGTCAATAGCAAGGATAACTGTTTTTTTTTTTTTTTGACCCAATTGTGTGGAAGTTTGTTTTCACTTATTTGTAAATTTTAAACTCAACTTTCAGAAACGATTTCTTGACTTAACAAAGCAGAAGAAAAGTTGAAGCTGAATCCTTAACTGATGATTCACACATTAGTTTGTCAGTAACAATGAATTATTATATCACATCTAAATGTATCAGCTTTCTTTTAAAATATATATAATTCATGTAACTATTAGTATATCA
The DNA here is from genome assembly GCF_047948215.1 of Lycorma delicatula. Taxonomy (NCBI): domain Eukaryota; kingdom Metazoa; phylum Arthropoda; class Insecta; order Hemiptera; family Fulgoridae; genus Lycorma; species Lycorma delicatula. The sequence goes on from NC_134463.1 coordinate 88,737,467, forward strand.
CATGTGAACTTTATCATTTTAATTAATGTCTTACAGTTTCAACCTCTGAAATAAGAAAACTTATAACTTTCTTTCAAGTGTTTTTTTTTTTTTTTTAGATGACTTCATCATTAATAAAGCAGCTGTTTATTAAAGACAACTTTGAAAAATGAGGCTTTAAAGTTTTATTAATAATTGTGCTAATAATACTGTATGCCATGACAACTAAAGTAATTATGCTATGATGTCTATTAACATAAAAAAATATATATATATTTTAATGTTTCTAAAATTGTGAACTGGCTATACTTTTTCAGATTTCTACTACAAAAACTACAAAAAATATCCTTTGGAAAAATTACAATTTCTCCTTCGTTTTCCCCCTGTCTGACAATTTGTTTTTAATGTAAAAATTTATATCTTGAGTAGAGGAATCAGATTAATATTTGTTAAGCATCTTTGTAATAAAGTTTTAAAATTAGCAACAAATCAGGACTTAAATACCTTCATAAATTACAAAATGACGGCCATATTTATTTTTCAATCCATTATAGCTCCATAATTATTAGTTTTATCAAAATGTGTTATAGCTGAAATATTAAGACTTTTATTTTGAATAAAATGACATTTTATTTTTTTAAATCGGCTTACAAATAGCCGAATTATAGCAGAAAATTGATGTAATTTTGTCTGTTTTCATGTCCACTTTACATTCAATTCGATTAAATATAGTTTTTATTTATTGTTAATTCTAGTATTGTAAACTAGTACTGCCAATGATTTTTCATGTAGTTAGGCATTCCGTAACTGATTTCGAAGAACATTAATTAAAGACCTTTATTTTTGGCAAGGATTCTGTACACAATGTAGCTTTTTTCAATAGGAATGGTGTTCACAACCAGCATTTCTGGAGCAACAAGAATCCTCATGGTACCTTTCAAAGTAACCATAACAAAGATTTTCCCTGAACATATGGGCAGGTATTTTTATTGAATCTTTTAAATGGAGAAATTATCTTGCTAATCTGACTGAAAATCTTAGACCTACCTCTACAGTTAAGAGGAAATATGTGGTTTCACAATGATGGAGTTCCAGCACATTTCAGTCAGTTTGTATCAGATTTCCTGCATGAAACTTTCCATGAAAAAATAGAAATGGCCGCAGAGGGCCAGTGCCCTGCCTGTGGGCCCATTTGAAACATCTTGTTTATTCAACTCCAGTACTCAACATTGATGATCTTCAACAAAAGATCCAAAATGGATTTCAATAAATTATGAATACGCCCAGAATTTTTGAAGAGTTAAGACCAATTTCTTGGAAAAAGACTGGAGACTTTGTAATTCCTAATGGTGTGGACACTTATAACTTTATAACACCTCTTATAACTTTTTAACAATTACTGTTTATTAAAAACAAAATGCACCTAATGTTCTACAACAATTAACGTTAGATTACCACAGGTAGTTTTATTTTTTTAATTATTAGGTCTATTATTGTGAGAAAATTATTAATTTGATACTAATTTACAATACTGGAATTAACAATAAATAAAAACAACTAATATTTGATCGAATTGAACGTAAAGTGGAGGACATGAAGAGACACAAAATTACAACATCAATTTTCTACCATAACTTGGCTATTTGTTAACCGATTTTTAAAAATTAAATGTAATTTTATTTGAAATAAAAGGCTTAATATTTTAGCCATATACATTTTTTTTGATAAATTAATATTTATGGAGATAAAATGAGAAAAATAAATATGGCCGTCATTTAGTAATTTGTGAAGGTATCTAAAATCTAATTTTTTGCTAATTTTAAAACTTTATTACAAAGATACTTACCAAATATTAATCTGATTCCTATATCCGAACTTGAGATACAAATTTTTACGTAAAAATAACAAAATGGCGACAGGTAGAAAACGAAGGAGAAATTATCATTTTTACTACTTTTTTTGTTTAGTTTTACAAGTAAAATCCAAAAGAGTATAGCCAGCCCATAATTTTAGAAAAAAGTCTGCTGATTTTACAGTAATAAATTATTTCTACTTCCCCATGAAGTATAATTTTCAGAATAGAATTATGAAATTTCATATATTCAGAATGAAAGAATGGTTTTCCCACGCTACCAAAATGAAACTTATATTAAAAAATATTATGTTTGTAAAAGGAAGATTATCTTATTAAAAGGTGTGTAATTTCATGATAAAGGTACTGTTACCTGTAGCTGTTCTCGGGAGATGAATCTATAGCCCAATAAAAAGAAAAAGGTTCATACAAACATAGGTCAGAAAACAGTTAGGGAGTTTCGGCTCGCTAAACATTTAGCCGTGCTTCTACTTCCTCTGTGAAATTAAACCGTACCAAAATTCTTTGCGTACAAATCGAGTGGTAAATTTGGTGCTTCCTTATAGTTTTTTATGCGTGTTTTGATTCTAATTGAACTTCTGAAATTTGAGTTTAGTTTTAAAAAACGTTATTTACATCAGTTCTTAGAATTAATTCTCTGCAATTGATTGGTAAATTAACAAAGTTATTTAAGTGTACTTTCGGTCAAAATGTTTTCATGTTTTACCCTGTTTTTCTTAAAACCTAGCAAGATAGAAGTCTGGGACCAGTTTTATTCAATTTCTTAGAAGAAAAACAATAAAGAAGCCCCAAATTTACTCCTTGATTTGTAGGCCAAGAATTTTAGTACGGTTTAGTACGGCCAAGAATTTCACAGAGAGAGAGCAGAAAGCAGGGCTAAGTGTTTCGCTAGCCGAAATTCTCTAATGAAATGTTTTCTGACCTTTATTTATATGAACTTTCTTTCTTATTTTTAGCTATAGAATCGTCTCCCGAGAAATGCTGTGCAATTTGGAATCCCTCTGTATATATGAAATTATAAAAGTTTTAAATGTATACAGAAGAATCTAAAAAAATGTACTCACTGTTTGTAATTAAATATCTAAACAAAAAAAAAAAGACTTACACTCACTAATTTAATGTGTAGTGTAGTGTAAGATTATTAAATTTGTCGTGGTAGGCGGAGCTGGCAATTTATGCCGTGTGAAAACAGTCGAGGAGCAACAATGGCTGAAGATTGCTTATCGATTTTTTTAATACAAGACTGTCCTGAAATTGTAATGGAAGTATGAGAACAGTTACGAGGTGCAACAGCAGTGGCAGAGAGAGTTTGGTACAAGGAAAGATCCGGCCGAACACAAACAGCTAGAAGTCCGGCATCCAGTGCTGCGGTGTTGCAACATTTCACCCGATCACTGCAAAAGTCAGTGAACCAGGGAGAATGCGAAAGTGGGGTGAGCTGGTTAAGTGTAAGACGCATTCTGAAGACTGTAAAGTGGACATGTAAAGTATACATTCCAAAACCGCTAAACGTGATGATTGAAGATGACCCAGATCGAAGCATGGAGAATGGTTTCTCCATGTGGTTTCAAAGCATGTGAGTAGTTTCTGCGCATGGTTGGCGAGGATGAGTAATTTGCAGGGAAGTTAGTGTGCTGACAAGGCACAATTCAAACTTAACGGTACTGTGAACTGCCATAATTGTGTCCACTGGGCTCCTGAAAATAGTCACGCTCATGTGGACAGGGCAGTGAATCTACCAGCGGTTGCCGTATGGTGTGGTCTATCAGTGCATGGTTTGATTGGTCCCTTCTTCTTCGATGATACTGTAACTGGTGAGGCGTATCTTGATATGCTTCAGACAAGGATTTTGCCTGCCATCGAAAGCGTGTATGGCGAAAACCTTTTTACATGCAACGAGATGGAGCCCTGGCCTCACTACCATTGAGATGTCAGATTGTACCTCAATAAAACTCTACCTGGATGGTGGGTGGGTCAAAGAGGTGCTGTTGAGTGCCCACCTCGGTCTCCTGATTTGACACCTCTGGACTTCTACCTCTGAGGGACCATCAAGAATGATGTGTATCGACAAGAACCAGCGACAATTGACAAGTTATGTGAAAAAATTATAATGTCATGTGTTGCCATTACACAACATACACTAACAGCCATAGTTCAGTGCCATGGGTGTTTTGTAGAAGCTGCTGGTGGTCATTTCACACATGAACCCTCTTTGTGCCAAAAATTGTCACGAGATATGGACTAGCAAACAGCGAGTACATTTTTTTAGGCCCCTCTGTATATATAATAAAATTAAGGGATCCAGAACTAGATTTTCATACAGAACTTGCCAGCTTTTATATTGGTGATTTGAAAAGACAAAATCATAGCTTTCCTTTTTGAAAAGCACAACTTTTGACTTGTACTTATAAACTGTTGTAAACATTTTATAGAAATTAATCATACCTAACAACAAAACACATCATAAACAATTTCTTTACAACAGTCTATATACAAACATTCTAATAACAGAAATTGTTTATAATTCTAAGAAAAAAAGATAGATTCATTCTAAAGTTCCAGAAATACACATTTAAAATAAATGGGATTCGTTAAACAAGGCAATAGCAAATATATTGGCAAATACAATGCTATTTTGATCCTATGAGTTCATATTACTTTTCATCAACCAGTATAACACTCAACACAGAAAAGACAAACAAGCATTCTCAAAATAATTTATTAACATAGATGTATTTTTTATTAAAACAACTCAAAACATGTAGTGAACTCTTTTTCTCGCTGTATCTGACAATTTTTCTATTTTATTTTATTTTACTTTTTTTTTGTATAGGGTTCTGTTTTTGATGTGGATTAACTTGTTTTGAAATTTGGGGCCTAGGAGTATTTTAATATTTTTATTTCTTTGATCTCTTTTGATTTTAGTTGTTGATTGACAATGTTTTGGCTGTATATAGAGCTTCCAGTTTGATTATAGTGTTGTAGTGGTGTTTTAGCATTCCAGGATAAAGATATTGTTGAGATTTTTGGTGAGTTGAAAGGCTAGTTCAAGTACGTTTCTCTGGTTTCCATTGCCTTTTTCTCAAGAGCATTCCAGTTAATCTCCATGTGTTAAATTTTATAAAATAATTTTTATATTTTATTAAAACTAATTTAATTTTCCTTGATTTCAGAACATTACTGCTGTTGGATGAAATCACTTCAAGATTATTTTGAAGAGCAATCAATACCTAAACCTGAAGAAAATAAAAGTAGTTGGAGTTTTTTCTCTTAAAAAGCAATAAGGGTTATTTTAATAATAAAAAGAATTATGATACTTGTATTTATATTTAATTATTTATAATGTAAAATAATAAAAAAATAAAAATGTTTTGTTAATTATTCATATTATCAACATATCGTGACATGATCCTACTTCTGAAATTCAGCAAAGAATGACCAACCAAAGAAGAAGTAATCTTTGCCCCTTACCTACAAGGTAATAATTACCATTTAGGATTGGCATATTTTTTTACTCCTTATTTCCAATATTCTATTTCCTTAAACCACCTTTTCTATATCCATTGGATATGTAAGAATGATCAGTTCCTTAACTGATCATTCTTTGCTGAGTGAATGAAAGGTCATTCACTGCAATGGAATATCAGTTCTCAAATTTGACATAACCTAGACAACAATTTGTAAAAGTCTTTAGTAGACAGTATTGCTAGACACAACCTTTTTATGCAACTATCAGGTTACTGTGCTTTGTCCTGATCATGTAAAGAAATTTGATTTTCTACATTGATGTTTAAAAGTGCAACATTTTGCAATAAAAAGATTTGCCCTAATATCAATAGACCACCACCCATTTTTATGAGTGGCCTACTTCAAACAATAAATTGCATTCCTTTGCACCTTTGCAAAGGAATTGCATTCCTCCATGACCTTTGAATACCAAGAAGCTCGAGGAAAGATTAAATAAGATATATTTCTCTCCGTAGTAAAACCACAGGTTTTTTGTGTAATTTCTGTTTCTCAATGTATATGGAGAACCCATTATGTATAAACAATAGTGGAACATTAGTTTTTTTTTTTTCACTTGTTAATTTAAAATTCATTTTGTTAGTTAAACCATTTTACATTTGTTGAAAAAAAAAAAGTTTTTGAATGTTCTGTTGTGTTGTAACTCTCGTGTCTTCATACATATTTGGTTGGTAGAAGATTGCTGATTATTTGCTGTGCTTGGGTCAATTTTTTCAGTCTCTGAATATGTTGATGGGGGGGATATCAAGTCAGTCTGGGGTTGGTTTAGTTGTCAATATTTCAGACATGCAAAAACTGCAAGCAAAAGACCTTGAAGTTACAGTTATAGTGCTCAGTCTGAAAGTGTTGAGTAGAATATAGTAAGCAGTCAGAAGAAAAGACAACATTGAAACTAAAATTTAATAAAAATTCTGTTTCCAAATGCTATAAAAAATACAAAAATTTATTATAAGCGGAAGCATTATATGCTCCTTTGTGTCTGATTAAAGTGCAACCAACTTATTCGGTATTCTTCAATCAGCATGTTAATTGATACCAGGATCAGCAGAGATCTGCTGCTCTGCTAGACATCAGAGTTCAGCTCCTTTTCTCAGTGTTAGATATACAATTGGATGCAGTCCTTACTGTTGCTCCATGTTATTACCTACCTTGGCGGCCTTCTCTCTTTTAATTATTGCTTTGATCTACGTCAGTGTAATAAAAATAACAAATCTGGTTTTTCTGCAGAACAAATTTTATGGTATAAATAGCTTGATTCCAGATGCTACAGTTTATACAAGTGGCTCTAGAACCGATGATTCTGTTGGGTGTGCTTTTGTGGTTGACAACAGCCTATTACCAACTGCGTTGCTTCTAATCTTTTGGAGAGTTCATCTTTAATCATCTTTCCTGGAGAGTTCATGACGCAAACACAAATCCTTAGGTTATCTTATGATGCAAACTGATGCACCACACATCCTTGTGAATTGTATCTCTTATGCGGCATTGCATTGTAAAGTTAACCTATGGCCTAACATACAAACCATTTCAGGGTATAATCTTTAAAAGTCAGCTATTCATGTAATTTGCCATAAAGGAGACATGTTTTAACCATTTTGACTTCATTTTCATTTGTAGACCATTTTAACTTGGATTCTCTTTTCCTTCACCAGGGTAAAGTAAACAAAGCAACAAAGGTTTATTTAAAATACAACAGAGGTTTAAACCTCTGTTATTAACCGTTAAAAAAACATATAGAAATTGTAGTTTTTTATTTTGTAAATGACAATTAATATAGTGAGCAGTTTACTCAAACTGCCTTATAAATAACAAGCACAATAAATTATAAAGAATATACACAATATCATCAAATAAATTTTACTTTATATTACTTAGTAGTAATAAATGACAATTAATATAGTGAGTAGTTTACTCATAGAAATTGTAGTTTTTTATTTTGTAAATGACAATTAATATAGTGAATATAGTGAGCAGTTTACTCAAACTGCCTTATAAATATAACAAGCACAATAAATTATAATGAATATACATAATATCATCATCAAATAAATTTTACTTATTACTTTATAATAATTAAACTTTTACACTATAAAAAAATTACTTTTGTTTTTCTCAATTAACTAGTATAAATTCCTAAAATAGGTTGCATCCAAGGCACTGAGAGTAACACTGATTTCAATTAAGGAACAGCTGATATGTTTTAACTAAATTTTGTATTAAAGTATGTAGTGTGTATGAGTGAGTGTAGTGTACTTGAGTTCTGAAAATCTAAAGGTTTTGAGTTCTGAAAATCTTAAGTATTTATGGGAGCTGCAAACTCCGGGTGCTTGATATAGCTAAGAACTGAAATGTTAAGAAAGTAAAATTAGTTTTTAAAATATACGACTGTTTATTTTAAAATTTCAGATAACCTAGTATTTAAAAATCAAATTCTAAATAAGTGATGTGTTCATATATAACACTTTCAGTCCCAACCACAAAGGAAACTTGTTTACTACCAACCCACAGTGTTTTTATTAGCAAGTGCTGAGCCTTAACATATTAGGTACAGCCTTAACACACCAAGTTAGGTATTCATCCCCATGACTTAAAATAGTTCTTCAAAGCATGAGCCTTTGAAATGGCATAGTGTCTACAAGACAGGTCGTACGTAGTTCAAATATTGATAACACTGCATTTTTTCACCTCTAATTGTGTTGTTTTAATATAGTCTTTGTTCTTTGATTGAGAAACATAAATACTGATCAACATAAAAGATGAATTGGAAAATTATTCTAATATTAGTAATAATGAACTAAGTATTTAGAAATTTAAGTGACTGAGAAGATCCATCAGTGCAATTGTCAGACATTGATTACTATGGTAGTGATAGTGAGAATATTAAAATTTTAACCTCAACAATATGGAAAAAGGCATTCAACAAGAGGATTAAGGCATATTACCAGAAAATGATAATGACTTAATATTGATAACAAAAGAAGGTAACATCATAATTTGGCAGAGTAATTTGAATAACTTTGATTTCACTTATAGACAGCCTCCAGGTGTATCCAAGACTGCTTATTATTATAAGCTAGCAAATAACAACAAAGCTTACAAAAAATAACTAATTTACCTTTTGAATTTTTTCTTTGTTTACTGATGATGAGATTTTAAATATGTTCATAAATGTATGCTTAGCAGTGTACCATTGATGCCATAATGAAAGGAAAAACTGTAGAAAAATGGGTAGATGTTACAAGAGATGACATTTTAACTTTAGTTTTATTGATGGACCTTAATAAAAAACCCAAACTAAGAAACTATTGATCCACAAATTCAATTACAGTTCATACCAAAATTTAAATTCGTACTGAAAGTATGTATCACATTGATTCAAATGGGCTACGTGTATCTTATTGGCTCACACTTCAAAAACTGAGAATATTCAAAAAATGAGAATATTTGTTATTTGTATTAAAACATTTTTAGGCTAACAAGTTCATGCAAAAGTAACCCTTGTGATGGGGGTAAAAATTTACCAACGTTTTAACTGGGTTTTACAGTGTTTCAATTTTCTGCACTTGAGGCTGAATTTATAATTCAGCCTCATGTCACACATGGGGCTAAAAGTGTTACATATATAATCATTTTATCTGAACATTCAAATAATTCATCAACAAATGTTGTTTTTTATCATATATATATATATATATATATATATATATATATATATATATATATTGAAAACAGATATCAGTTGTTGCTTCAAATAAATAAATACATAACATAAAACATAATTTCTGTATTTTTTAGCATTTTTTAACTCCACTAGATAGTTCTCACAGCTCTTTTTAATAAGATAAATAATAAATATTCTTTACCAAATAATAAATATTCTTTACTAACAGTTATTATAAAACAACTATAAGTTACAAGTACTCTTGATGGAGAACCCAAAGTAATGAAGATCATAACTTAAAATCAAAGATTTCAATTTTACGATAGTTACAAATAATAATATTTTTAGAAAAGGAAAACGTTCTAGGATAAGTAAATATGGGTAAGTGAGATAAAGAATTTAGCATTATGCTAAAATACTCTCTATCTTCACTTTTGATTCAACCAAACCTGAAACACAAGATTTTAACCAGACATTAAGATATGTTTACAAATTAATGGTTTTCTAAAAATAGAAGTATTATAGTGAACTAATTGGACTAAACAGGAACTTTAAAATTATATGTTCTATTACGGCTCAAATTTTAAAACAAAATGTAATATTATTTACTAATCAAAAAACTGTATATTAATAAGAATTAAATATTGGTAGAATTTATGAAAAATTCTCCTCTTGTTTTTTAAATATCAAAATACTAATGAATTTTGATCAATTCTCCAGTAACAGAGTTGTAAGACATGTTAAAATTAATAAATAATTTAATAAATCACTGCTTTAATTTAATTAATCATTACTTTTACTTTTTTATGCCAATCAAATAATACTAAGAACACAGCTTCTTCAAATGAATTTTTTAACAAGTAAAAAAAAAGGTGTAAATAAAATATATAGTAATCACAGAATTAATACAGTGAAATTCATATATGTTTATTAGAAGCCAGATGAAATGCGGAGGTTAATCAGTTTCTATAGAAAATTTAATGAAAACATTAAAATTTAATGTAGTTGTATGTGTATATGTATAAATATATATAAAGAAACTTGTCCTGACTGACTGATTGATCAACACCCAAAAAAAACTACTGAAGATAAATTGATGACAAATTGTATACACGTTCCTCTAGTGTAAGTGAACACGTCACTTACAGGATTTTTTTTTTTGAAATTCCAAAATAAAAGGGTTAAAATGAATAACAAAGAAATTAACTATTTTTCTAACTTCTCTGTAACAAAGACATCAACTTTATTTTAGGTGTGTGTTATCTTCAGATGAATATGTAGAAACTAATTTCTAGATTTTTTGAAATTATCAATTTAAAGGGTTAAAATGAATTTTGAATTTTTTGAAACCCAGCTATTTTTTTTTAATTTCTCAGTAGCAAGTGAAGATATCAACTTGATTTTTGGTGTATGGAATTTTCATGTAAATATTTAAAAATCAATTTCTAGATTTTTCAAAATTTGACAATTAACAGTGGTGAATAGGTAAAAAAATTTAAACAATGATTGTAAATTTTCTCCATTTCCAACTATACAAAACAAGATATTCACCAGATTGAGGCTTGCAAATATTCTTCAAATAAATATCTAAACCATTTCCAGGTTTTTTTAATTTTGATTTTTTAAGGGGTGCAATGGCATATAACACAGTGGCTCAACCAACACAGCCACTGTTACTGTTATGTGCAACACAACTGACTGCACCTGCCTCTAGTTACTTGACTAAATAACAAAATAAACATAATTAAAAAACATAAAAAAAAAAGAAAAGATAAATGAAGTATGGTCACCTCCTAGGGGTGTTTGTCAAATAACACTAAGAACAGGACAAAATATATTTTTACCTGTACACCATACAAGGTAACCATCTATAACTAATATTGTTAAGATGGAGACTGACTGTTTTGAAACCCGCATTCTTAGACCATTCAAAGTTTGGGTTCTGTACTGACTAAACTGTTGCTCTGAAGAAATTACAATAGAGTTGAATTTAATGAACACAGCAGGGTTCAAGAGGCAAAGCCCTCTAACTAGATAGGAAGGGGGAGCAAAGTGAGCTATGACCTGCTAAATATCTCTTGAGGGAAACGCAAATGACCATGTAGATGGGGATGCTATGTATATATAAATTTATCCTCTAATTTAATTATATAAATATATATAATTATATAACTGTTTACACGTAATAAAAATAAATATAAAATTGAATAAAACTAAAATACTAAAAAGGTTTAAAAATCAACTGTTTGGCCTTTTTTTTAGTCAGCATCATCTCTTTTTACTAAACTAGTTTAATCAATACTAATCAACCACTAGTTTAATGAATACTAATCAACCTCCTTATATATGAGCACACCAATCAATACATAATTAAGAATTTGATTTGAAGTGTACCAGAGTGTTGGTTACAGACATCTTGGTAAGTATATGGATTAAATCCAAGCTTGCTTCAAGCACTGCTTTTATGATATATCATTAGTAAAAATAAAAATGTTTATTCCACCTCAAGTTTGATTACAATTCTCTCGGTTAGTTAGTATTATTTTGGATAACATTATCTTATAGTTTTTGTTCTAGTGATCAAAAAAATAATTTTTAAAACAACTAATGTAATAGTTTCATTTCATTTCAAAGGAAATGAAAACATATGCAAACTATCACATTAATTTTGAATAGTTTACCTGTTCAAATGTTCATGTTGTATTTGTGTGTGTGTGTGTGTGTGTATGTATATATATATATATATATATATATATATATGTGTGTGTGTGTGTGTGTGTGTGTATGTGTGTGTGTGTGTGTGTATGTGTGTGTGTGTGTGTGTGTGTGTATGTGTGTGTGTGTGTGTGTGTATGTGTGTGTGTGTGTGTGTGTGTGTGTGTGTGTAGGGGGTCATGTCTAGTATTATTTAAAAATTGTGATTCATGAAATTCATCAGAAAATTATTGTATATTTATTGAATATTAGAAAATGCCTTTCGTCTATCATATTTATATAGTAATGAATTATTTCAAATCTCTCATCATAATTCATTTTAAAGTAAAGAAAAAATGTTCATTATAAATATTACAGAATCATGTCATAATACTAATATATCAAAAAATTATTAAATTACTCATTCATTAATAATTCCTGGGTAAAGACAATAAACTACATCTCTTACAACCTGATGGTTCTGTAATTATTAGAAAGCAATAACAATTGGCAATGGTCACTTTAATAAACCAGTCTCTAAACATCATCAAGGTTTAGTTTTACTGTGCGTTGTTGCCATTAGTGGCTAATGAGCTTAGCAGTTTATCTCACTTACCACTTATGTTTGTACTCAAGTTGAGATCAAACATACATGGTATTAACATCATTACTGGTGTCTCATGACTTATTCAGAATTTAAATCTCTATCAGTTCATTGTTTATATTTTACTCATTAACAAAAAAACAGTTAATTAAAAATTTAAATCACAATAATTTACAGTTGGTAGAATAAAGCAGAAACATAACATTTTCACATCTAATATATCTTTGTGGTTATTATCATGAAGAAGGTCATGCGTTCAGTTTATGAAAAATTAAATAAAAAGCTTTCAGGAAAATTATCATATCATACAAACAATACTGATAATTATTAAAATCCGTGATAATCAATAGATTTAATAACTTTAATTTTTTTAAATCTGATAAATGCATCTCCACAAAATAGTTCCGAGGAATTTTTTTCATCATAAAATTACATTATTTGATTTTACATTATACATGAACTTCAATATTAGCATTTTACATATCAAAAATTTTTTTTAAAAATCTAGCAGTCTTACTAGTAAATCTTTTGTTGATAGAAAATGATTTTTATTTTCCAAATAAAAATTATTTAATAGTTAAAAATACATTTTTTACTGCAAGAACAAATGGCTAATTAAAAAATAATCTATACAAGTAAGCAAACACAAACTGATGAGCAAACAATTGACAACTGATTATTTTTACCTTACAGGCTACATACTTTTATTAATAATAAACTTAAATTAAATTTTAATAATAACAATAAACGATCAAAAACATCACTAAAAACTTTCCACACATTAAAAAAACAAAATGTAATAACATTTTGAATATTACTTTAAAATATTAAATAATATTTAATAACAAATATTAAATAATGGGTTTTATTACTAAAACATTTACGTATTTAAATAATTTATAATTATATACATTTAATTAAACAATAATTATTAAGTAATACTGTATTATTAATAAAATAATTTAGAAAATAAACTTGTTATAAACACAACAGACAATATTATAAAACAGATTAAAATGAGACAAAACTACAGAAGAATTTAAATCTAAATTCAGTTTCAAAAAACCAGGCACTCTTTTTCTAAACTTTTTTATAATAAACCTTTAAGAACTACTGTATAGTTGCCAGTGCTTTTTCATTCATATTGGTGGATCTTAGGGTTGTCTCTTGAGATAATAGAATGGTCTATGTACCCCATATCTACAGGTGAAGAAGAATGGATCTGTATGAAAGTTCTAAAATATCTACAAAAACTAGTCATAAAATTTTCACTTATTTTTCAAATTAATTATTTACTTTGTTTTATCATGGATAACAGTAATTTAAATTAGGGAATGGAAAAAACCAGTAATATATACATATTTTATATCTAATATATATTTTGGGGAATGAGGAACTTGGAATGTGGGATAATCTAATACTGTTATAATAAACACCACAGTAAATTATTAAGGACAAAGGTTTACATTCAATAACAACAAATAAAAGAAATTATGTACCAACAAGATAACACTACTTTCAACTCACTTGATAAAACAATAATATGATAAAATAGCTAATTACAGGAATGAAAGATTAATATATAGAGGAAATCATTAAAATAATCATTAAAGCATTTAAAATAATATAAATTAATATAGATTTAACATAAAATGGAATTCACTTTAAAGGCACTTATTGCACTGGTTAACATGATTTTTGTCTCAAAAGTACCAATACGTGTACTTAATGCAGTTTTTTATACTGTTTTCAAATGTGTATTTGGAATTTCTCAATCACCCAAATTTTTTTGTCATTTTAATTTTTCTAAATATCTTATAACATTTTTTCGTCCATTTTTCCATTGTTAAGTAAAAGTTCCTAGAGCATTGTAAATAGGATGGAACTAAATGAGTTAACTCAAGGGGTAACGTTGCTACTGTTGTGCAGGTTCAGACATGTATAGACATTTACAAGCATGATCTAGTGTAACACATATTCATCAGAACGATGCCAGTTGTGAGATTAATAGTGACCCAGTAAACACATTCATTGCAATTGCTTTGTGTGTCTATTGTGTATTACATATTTACAACTTTATTTCTTTTAATTAGTCATTAGTTACAAAATGCTTAGAGTTAATGTAAATCATCCTAACAATTTTGATATGTGGTGAAGTGATGCTCAAGACCCAAAGACGAAATCTTACTCAATTAGTAAAAGTGTTATGAACTTTATTTTGGGAGTAAAGTCAGGGACCAAACAAGATCCTGGACCCCAAATATCTGTTCTTTATCGTGTTCTTGGCTTCTCATTACATGGAAAAATGGCATTTGCTATCCCTATGATTTGGAGGGAACCCAAAAATCACTCTTCTGTTATTTCTGCTTAACACATTAAAGGGATTACGTTAAAATCAAAACATACAGTGGTGTACCCTTACTTGCAACCTGCAATGAGATCAGTTCCACACTGTGAAGAATTGCACATACCAAAGCCTCCAGAACATGTGACACTTTAGATGAAGAGAGCTCAGAGTCTGATGGAAGTAAGGAAGAAAAAGAAACAGATTCTGGTGATACAACTTTGAACAAATAGCCAACGATCTCATCCAAGATTTAAAGTTATCCAAAAAAAAACAGTCTGAATTGCTTGCTTCCTGGCTAAATGGATGGAATCATCTTCAAAAGAATACAAAGATATGTACTTATCGTAATCGTCATTCTGAATTTAAAGACTATCTTCTGAATAAAATGGCTTAGTGTTTTGTAATGACAGTTCTTCTCTTATGGAGACACTTTGTAATGAACATACCCCAACAGGGAATGATGCTTGTTCATTGATTCCTCTAAAGTTAGTTTAAAAGCTGTGCTTCTGCATAATGGCAATAAATTCCCATCAGTACCTGTGGCTCACTCTGCTAGTATCAAAGAAACACATGAAAACTTAATTAACTTAAATTTATATTAGGAATCTTAAATTTTTATTGGAAAAGCTTCAATATGCAGTGTATGAATGGAATATGCGGTGATTTGAAGGTAATTGCACTTACTGTTGGTCTGCAGCTTGGTTACACAAAGTACTGTTGTTTTTTTGTGTGAATGGGAGGGACAGAAAAAACAATTTCATTACAAAAGAATCACTCATCCTGAACAGAAAAATGTGAAACATGACCTATTATGCAATTCTAAAAATGTGTATATCTGTTACATATCAAACTAGAATTAATGAAGAATTTTGTCAAGGCCATGAACAATACTTAAAGGTTTCATGTACTTAAAACAGAAGTTTCCCAAAAATTAGTGATGGAAAAATTAAAGAAGGAATATTTGTGGGTCCCCAAATACAACCACTAATGCACGATGAAAAGTTTGAGGAACTATTGAATCCACTGGAGAAAGCAGCTTGGCAAGCATTCACAAATGTTACTTGGGTTTTTTGGGGAAATCAAAAAGCAGAAAATTACCATGATACTGTCGACAATCTTATAACATCTTATAAAAATTTGGGTTGTAATGTCCTTAAAACTAGACTTCCTACACTCACACCTAGATTTCTTCCCAGAAAATCTTGGAGCAGTGAGCGATGAGTACAGGGAACATTTTAACACTTTCATCAGGAGATTTCAGCTATGGAAAGGAGGTATCCTTTTTAAAAGTTTAAGGGAAGTGGAATCCTAGAGGATTCAACTTGCCTTGAACTTTTCTTGATTGGCATCAAGAGGGATGCTCCATAGGCGAAATATAGCAGAAAATCATCATTCCTTACTTTCTAGGCGAGGTCAAATGTTTTAATATTGTGTAATTAAGAATGCAGAAAGTATTAAAATGTTTGAAATTACATATGCCTATCTCTCAGAACCTTGCATGATGGGGAAAACCGATATTATATTTGAATTCAGGAGAAAATATCTTATCAGAATCACATATTTTTCTTCCAGAGACAAAAATTATTATTTTTTGTTCCCTAGTGTTATTGCTGATTTACTATCACCAACATTCATAAGCCTCTTATTTTCATATTCATAAGCCTCTCTTATTTTAATATTTTACAAAAAGTACCATTTCTAACATGTAAAAATCCAAACATTCTCAATAACTTTTCAATGCAGAAAATGAAAGTGAGATAACTTATTTAGTCTCTCTGAAATTCAATTCATAGCAATATGGTTGGTGTTCAGATCTGCTTGAATGTCCAGATCAGATTACTTGAATGGATTTTTTTTATTACATTTATACTTCATGTTAACTGAAAATACTTTTACTAGTCTCTTTTAGAATTTGTAATTATACCTCTCTGATAAAATTTGGCAAGAAATTCCAGTAAACCTGATACTTTATAATATTATTGAAAATACTAAGTGACAAAACCTGAGCAAAAAACCTTTATAATACAAAAGGTTTGAAAATGAAGTACATGTCCTGACATCAAATACTTATTGCAGCAAAAAGTCATATTACTTTGATTGTTGTAATATCATTGTCTTACAGCTTCATAATTATTTATCTGTTACTGTTTTTATTACACCATTTAAAGAATGTTAACCAGTAATTAAAATAAATTTCTTTGCAAATTTGAAAGTAGAATCTTAGGGCTAGTACAAATTTATAGAGATAATGCAATGCGAAGAAACACATCACCTTACAAATGTGTAACTGCTTTCTAAGAATAGGAAGTGACGCTTAACCATGTAAAATTTTGCTAAGTATTGTTGTACCATTCCTAGGAACACAGAAAATTAAATGAATACAAAAAACATTTGTAAATTTTATCTTACAGACATTCACTTTCACCACATAAACATTTTCACATAATTAATTTTCGTCCAAATGAGTAAGGAAAATAAAAATTTTAACAAGGTTTTTAAGGCTGATGAAATTTTATCAGTATCATCAAAGTTTAATGAAGTATTCACAAAAATCATCTTGAAATAAAACAAATCAATCAAGTCAAAGCTATTTTGATATTAAATGAACGTACATCTACTGGCACACAGTCAACCAAAGTTGCTAATTAAAATGATTACATGAAAATTGGTCTAAAAACAACCCCAAACGTTTCACTTTGTGTCATGCTGCTCAAATGGCATAGTCCACTTTAGTATGATGTTTGTGTGGTGATGCAATACAACCCTATGTTTATCTTTGTCATTATTTCACTGCGTGTAAAACTAAAATAAATAATCTAAATTAAGTTATATTAAAAAAAAATAATAATTAAAATGATATTAACTTATTTTGATTAAGTGTCTTAAAACATATTTCTTCTATTCTAGTTCAAAAAATAAATGTGAAATTGATTACTAAGTTAACTAACGCCGATAAATAAATTAAATATATACATACATTAGTGATATTCATATCATTATGGCATAATAATGAAACCATTTTATCAAGGTCTAAAACTGGATAACATTAATTTACTGCCTAACTTGAGTAGTCTAATTCCAAAACCGGCCAGCTCTAAAAATTTGAGAAACCTGTTTTTTATGTGTTCTTTGACAGTAGTCAAATACGCATCTACCACAAATGAATTTGCTCCAAAACCAGCCTTTATAAACTAGTTATTGCATTTATAAAAATACGGTACATTCCAGAACCGTCCATCTTCATCAGTTGGAACTTTCACCAATGGTGGTGGAACTTTAACGCAGAGGATGAGTGAGGATGTATGTATGTATATTTGTGAATGTAGTCTTCTACAGTCTAAATTTAAAACTCTTCAACCACAAAAAAACACCGGCATCCACGATCTAATATTCAAACCCGTATAGAAATAACTGCCTTTACTAGGATTTGAACGTTGGAACTCTCGACTTCGAAATCAGCTGATTTGCGAAGCCTCAATCACCAATACAACAGCCATTGGGTTTGGTAGTGCTACATCAGCTTTACTCACCCAGACGTTTATAACCTGCACAAGTTGTGTGTCGATCATACCGTGGTCGTCTGTATTTTGTGTACATGTTATTTAGCAGTATTCTGCATTTAAGTTCGTGCTTTGAACTAGTATTTAATAACTTTTAAAAGTTAGTTTTACTTTTTATTTCTATATTCAGTTACATACGTGACAAATGTATTGTGTTTTAACTGTGTAATCACATGGAATCGTTTAAGGTATATTTGTTATTTTATTTATTAAATAAATATTTATCCAATTCCTGTTAGTAGAAAGTTAGGAATACGAAAAAGTGGGGGAAAAAATATATTTCCAAATTGTAGCAATATTCTGCTGCAGAGCCTGCAAAGTTGCCTAACTGAACATATTACGGTAGCATTCAAATATAATTCATTGAAAAAGCTGACATTATCGATTCATTTAATTTTAATTTCCATCGGTCAAGAGATAAACAGGTAATACGGAGTGTACTCAACAGATTTATAAGACTGGCTGTATGCCTGTCAAAAACCGTGCAGGTAAATTACCTACCCCACAGTCTTCGACGTCTGACTGAGGTTTACAAACCCAAATTAGAAGCAGTCAAATCTTTCATAAGCAGTTTTAAAGCAGTTG
This sequence comes from Lycorma delicatula, assembly GCF_047948215.1. Lineage (NCBI taxonomy): Eukaryota > Metazoa > Arthropoda > Insecta > Hemiptera > Fulgoridae > Lycorma > Lycorma delicatula. The sequence continues at coordinate 88,756,295 of NC_134463.1, forward strand.
AAACTCATTACTCTAGGAAGAGTATTTAAGTTAAAAGTTGAACATTAGAAAAATGTGGCGAATGTATCCAGCAGCAGGTTACTGACAAAAATTTAAGTGTAAAAGAAAGATATTTTAAAAACGTTTCACATGGTTCAATATTGGATTTGGATCACCCCAAATAGATGTTTGTTCAAATCATTTTTCAGAAAAAATTAAGTTAGAAAATGATGAGGGTAAAAGGAACGAGCTAACTGCTACAAAGATCCATGTATGTACAACAGTTTAAACAATAATTTCAAAAGTTATGTTAAAAAAACCAATCAAGTTGTAATATTTTACTTTTGCAGAAAAATCAAGTTGTTCCCAAACTGCCTGAACAAATCACCTTATTGTATATGCCAACTATATTAATAGATTAATATAATTTGACAGTTGTAATTGGTTGCTTAAAGTGCCATCAAATCAAGGAAAACATTAATTTATGAATGGAATGAGGCAAATTACACAAAAGGTTGGAATGAGGTTGCTTCGGCTATTTACAACTGTTTCAGTTTGTATAATTTTCCTGCTGCTGCTGCTGCTACAGCAGTTTGATTTATGTTGTGGTGGACAAAATAAGAATTCAGTTCTTATGGCAATGCTCTTTAAGTGGTTTACTGATGAAGCTCCAGAACAGATTAAAGTAATACAGTTCATTTTTGCAGTGGTTAAACATTCTTATCTCCCTTCTAATCATGTTTTCATGAGGATAGAAAATCATGTTAAAAGTAGACACAATAGTAAACCCCTCTGACTACAAAAATATACTTTCAGAACACAGAACTGTCATTTCAGTGGTTGGTCTTGTTTATGACTGGAATCACTTTGCCTGGCATTATTAATTCAGCCCAGCCAAAAGGATCATCATTAACAACAAAGCAGGAATCCCAAGGATAAGGTGGAAGTTGATTACAATCACAATACCATATTAAGTTTTCAAAAAAAGTAAGAAATTTTAATTTTTCATTGAATATGGTTTAAATTTTAATAAAGCAAGGGCATTAATTTTAATAAACAATGTAACTTATTAAAAATCTAGAATTTCTATGTTTTTAAAATTTATTTTAATTTAAACAGTTTTTTCAGGTATAGATATTTCACTTATAAGTCCTGAGAGTGTTGCTGAAGGAAAAAATGTTGTTAAGGTTGTGAAGTTGAAAGACATTAATGAACTTCTGTCAAAATATAGATCAATCAGACAGGAAATTTAATGATGTCATATTTTTTGTGCTTGTTTTAATTATGAAAAGTAACACTGCTATGGTACTGATGAATGTCAATTAGAAGGAAAAGAGTGTGCTTAAATTTTGAAAACTTTTCCCTAAAATTACTTTCCATTGCTGTTCGTTTTCTTTTGTAAAAAATGTGTTTTATCACTGATATTTACATTTGTATTGAAAATATTATTAATGCATTATAAAGAAGATTTTCTAAGATCATTCTATTTTTTTAGTTTTATTATTAAATAATAATTCAATTCATCTGATTCATATTCATTCCAAAACCGGCCAAATCAAAATTTTATTTCAAAACCAATCATCTCCAAACAAAAATTTGAGATAAAAAAATCCTTTCATTTTATCAAATAAAAATTTTAGTACTGAAAACCGATGATTTTGGTGTATTAAGTGAATTTATTACATTATATCATGTAAAATTAATTGGTAAAACAGTTTTTTCATCTCCTGAAAAATTTTCCGAATTGGAGATTGCCAGTTTTGGAATTAGATAACTCACGTATTGTGCTTTCATCTTTTAAGCCAGTATAACCTCAAAAATTAAAAAAAAAAATGTTTTATAAATAAGTATCCGTGGTTTAATAGTAATGCACTATTATTCTCAGTTATGAATTACTATAAATTATACCTACAACACAAAAAAAAATTATAAATTCATTTACTGGCTAAAATACAATTTTTGTTACATTTTGAACAAATATTTCTAAATGTAGTATTCACTAGTAGTATTCTACATGATTCTAGGCACACGATTTTGTTTTCACTCCAAAAAAATAAATTATTTATGTCATATATTTAAGTACTACATATTAAAACTGATATTTCTAATTTTTTTTTTATTATTTTGTTATTTCTTGTAAAACAATGGTTACAACAGCCATTGGTGGATCCAAAAGATCACAGTGAGCATCTCTTAGTTAAAAAAAGTAAGAAAAATAAGTATTGTATTTTCTTGCTTAATAATAGTATATATTAATTGTAACTACTTTACCTACTGTCATGGCCACTAATATTTTAATTAATCAACATGTCATCTCAATGTGTTGATTTTATCTTTCACAATGTTTTTCATCTGGACTTTCACTTTTTGACCTTCTAATGCCCTGCACATGATTCATATGGTCATACTTTTTTTTACATTAAACAAGATTCAATTACATTTCCTTAAAATGTGTCATTTCATTTCTATTTTATTCTCCACTACCCTTTTTCGTTTGTTTTTGCTTTGCTTTTTAATTTGTTGGACTACAAATCCGGTATCAACACATTACTGTTTAAAAAAATTAAGTACACAAATCAACTTATACTTAAGAGCCTTATCAGCATTAATAATTTGTCAGAAACTTAAAAATTTTACTATTTTTAAGCCCAACTACAAGTAATGTCATTTAATGTTGTGATCATCAAACCTGTAACTTTATTGCAAACATTCAATTTTCAACAAAAAAAGTGTTAAAATGTTTTATTTGCTCAAAAAAATATCCCATTGCTAAAAACTATTTTTTTTTTTTTTAATTACATTTAAGTAGGCTTTGCAGCCTACAGAAATTTACTGTATAATTTAATTTTTTCCTATCATGATACCATTAGTGAAACATTATATTTAGGTTATCTGTAGATTCTCAAAATGATTACTTCTGTTGATAACTCTTCACTCTGTTTTAACTCTTGATTCAGGTTATACATATTTAATTTTATTTAAATTTCTGTACCATCTATTTCTTATAATACTTACAAAAATATAAAATAATTTTGGATTTTCTAAAACTGATTTTCCATGGTTCATTCATTTACAGTATTCATACATTCATTCATGTTTCATACTATTTGACTTTACAAAAAAGGGCCTTGTAACATTTAGAATGCTCGTAATCTGAGAATTTGGTATTGAGACAAGCATGAAACTAAATACAAACAAAACAAAAATGAATATTATTTTTTTTAATTTAAAGTAGATCCTTTCCGGACCAAAACAGTGATGTCATTATCTAGCAAGGACTAAGATGACCTCTGAGCATTTTTTTCTCTTGAGAAACATTCTTTCAACAGCAACTTTAATTTTTATAATAGGAAATAACCATGCAGAAATAAATCCAGAGAATGAATTACAATTGAACAAACATATTTTTCAGAGTAAATATTGTTTAAAAACTATTTCCTGGTGGTTAGGTCCATTATCATGAAGAAGAAAACTGAGGCCAAATAAGTGAATCCTCTCTCTATAAGCACTCCAGAACACTTAAATAAAAATGTCGGCAGTTTATTTTTTAGGTAAATTCATAAGTTTAAGAGAAGTGAATAACTTCTGAATAGCTAACAGCTATTAATTATTCAACTCTTACTATTGTAAAAACACACTAGCATTGTCTTTATATTCAACTTCTGAAGATAATTTTTCTCGCTGTTTGATCATAATTATTTCCATTAACACTGATGTTTAGTTGTGGATAGCAGTGAAAACAGTTTCAGACTCTTGTCACAATCAGATTTAGCATTTTTTTATTTTGTCACTTAGTAGGATATTTTTTGCATCTGTTCAGACATGTTTATAATGACCTGATAAGGAAAGCATTATAAAATATAAAGTAAATCTTTTTCTTGACAAATCTTCAACTAAGTTTTTGAACTGTCTCTATGCAGTCAATCATTCTCACAATCACATGATTGTCTTTAATTTATATTTTATTAGTAAAACAGTTTGGAAAATTAAATTAAAAGCTTTTAATTTTAAACATATTGAATTAAAGATGCAAATCTATTGTGTTTTCACAATTGATCAAAAAGAAGCATTTTTCTAAAACCTAAACATTTTTAATAAGCATCCATTTATTTCATTTAAACAAAAAATTAGTTGAATATAATACAGTTTTAGCAAAATGTACAATTATTAAGTGAGCTTAATGTGATTATTTGTCTTTTTAGGATGGCAACACTGATTCACCATTCAATCCAGCGTTCAGCGTCAAACCACATTTACAGTATTGAGATTATGTTTCTACCTCATGTAAAATTAATTAAGTATTCTGTTCAGTAGTAAGTTTTGGTGTGCTCTGTGTTTACTTTATTTTAATAATACGTTTAAGAATGAAGAGTGTTCTGAGAGGATCTGATGGTCTGGATTGAGTAGTGATTACGAATAAAAAAAAAAAAAACAAATAAAACAGCACTTCAGCATTATTTGAAGTTTGTTTAATTTATAATTATACTAGAAACACAAGAAGAGAAGACTTAACTGAGAATAATTATTACATTCACAAAATTAAAAAAAAACAAGAATTCAGACATATAATTTTAACTCACAGTACGAAAACACATAGCACGACGAGCCTTACCGAGCAAACATTTCACTTAAAAAAATAATCTAATTCTAGCTTTTCCGACAATACAGAAACAGCCGTGAACAGAAAGTAAAACATTAAATAAAGTCTTTAGAACACTAAAATCTTGTAAAGAGTTTGATGCGACGATATATTGACAACAAAAGAACTATGCACACAGCACCGAAGCTAACACACCCAACGCACACAGAGAGCAGACTGACGACAGCTGGTAACGGCATTTGCACACAGGTCAGAATTGTAATAATAAACAACTTTGGGTTATCTTGTTTATAACACCATTCACTGATTTGTTGGCAAACCCTAGTCTGTTTAATGCGAAATCAGCATAACTGGTTTCTCTAACAATGTTGTGTCTGCGACCTTGACCAAAAACTGAACAAAGAGACTTTTGATGAGTGGTCAAAGTAGTAGTACATGTACATAAAGCAGCCATAATAAAATTCGAGAATTGATATCAGTAGTGTGAACACCAAGGAAGCAGCTGCAAGCACTTCAAATTCAGTGCGGAACGCAAAACAAAGAAGGCATGATTGACAATTATTTGTCTCTAGGATTCACTAAATTACTATCAGTGGTGAAGAATGGTCTCAATGTGTAGTTTGCTTGACTGTATTAGCATCTGATAGCATGAAACCTATCAAATTAAGGAGGCGTTTAGAAAAAAACATGCAGAACTAGTAAACAAGCCTTTTCTTTTTCCTGTTTAGCCTCCGGTAACTACCGTTTAAATAATTCTTCAGAGGATGATATGTATGAGTGTAAATGAAGTTTAGTCTTGTACATTCTCAGTTCGACCATTCCTGAGATGTGTGGTTAATTGAAACCCAACCACCAAAGAACACCGGTTTCCACGATCTAGTATTCAAATCCGTGTAAAAATAACTGGCTTTACTAGGACTTGAACGCTGTAACTCTCGACTTCCAAATCAGCTGATTTGGGAAGACGCGTTAATCACTAGACCAACCTGGTGGGTTAGTAAACAAGCCTAAAGAATACATTTCTCACAAGCTGAATAGCTTTAAATCTACTCAGCAAACATTTACAAAAATGACAACAGTGGCTTCCAAAGTTCTTTTGGTGTCTTTTAAGATTTCTCATAAAATTGCCAAATGTAAAAAGCCACACACAATAGGCAAATTTCTTCCTATTATCAGCTGTTGATATTATTTCCACAATGTTCAGAAATGGAATGCACAGCAAGAAAAAATTCATCCATCTTTCGAATGACATTGTGTCACAGCGAATATCAAATATTTGTGAAAATATGAATGAGCAATTAATGGAAAAACTAAAAAAAAACCTATTTTTGGCCTTCAAATTGATGAAGCAACTGATAAACACAAGACATTCTCACTTATTGGCTTAGTGTCAGATTTATTGATGACAGACATTCAAGAAGAAATGATTTTGTGAGCCATTTTCCACCATCACTACTGAGAGATTATTGACAACTTTTTTAAGGAAAATAATATGCAGTGGGAGAAATGGCATTGGGTTATGCATGGATGGTGCCAGGGCTATGGCAGGACAATACACTAGACTTCAAGGTTTGGTAAAGCTGTTGCCCCAAACATCAAATGGAACCATTGCATTGTTCACAAAGAGGCACTAGCCTTGAAAGACCGGAGTCCAAACTTAAATGAAGTTCTTCAAGTTGTTGATAAAACAATTCGTGCACAGCCACAAAAACAATCAAAGCACAGCCACTCCAGTCAAGGTTGTTTACTCTTTTGTGTGAAGGATGTGGGTTCAGAACACACAGTATTACTGTTTCACACTGAAGCTTAATGGCTGTCAAGGGGAAATGTTTTAAATAGAATATTTACACTTATAAATGTAGTGTATATGTTGTAAGAGATTGCAACCAACCTTCAGCAGAATTATTCCATGGAGTTCCTCTTGAAGCTAGCGTACCTTGCAGATATTTTTGGAAAACCCTATATTTTGAATAAGTCTTTCAGAACGGAAATGCCAATATTCTTACCTGTAACGAAAAAGTGCAATGTTTCGTTAAGAAGCTGTCGCTATGGGAAGCTGCTGTGAAAAAACTTGACTTGAACTTTCCTACATTGCTGAACATGCTGTAAGAAGTTGGGTGTGAACAGCTTCCTCAAGAGCTTACAACTTTTTGGTGAAACATCTTTCGATTCTACAAAAAAAAATTCATGAGTATTTTTAAGATGACCTTCAATCATTTTATTGGATGAAATACTCATTTCAAGAGGTGAAGGAAACTAGTTCATCAAGTTTGACAGAACAAGAAGAGCTCACTGATTTTTATTGTGATGACTCATTAAAAGTAGGATTTGAAAAAGAAAACTCATTGTCAGGTTTCTGGATAAGTATAACAAAAGAGTACCCCAGTTTGTACGAAAAGGGTTTGAGAATGCAACTTTATGTGAAACAAGATTTTCTGCTCTTGCATCTAAGAAGTCCAAGTATCATGGAAAACTAGATATCGGCAAAGAACTAAGAGTTGCTCTGTCAGACATCTCACCCCGTTTTATAAAACTTTGTGAAGAAAAAAAACAAACCCTCCCATCACATTAAAAGTGTTTACTAAAACTTTCATGAATACATTTTGATTAATTTTTAAAAACAGTTTATGAGCATGTTATATTTCTTTGTAATTTGTTTTTTATTTCATTTTAATGTTCTTTAAAGTTCAAACTGTAAAAATAAAAAAATTGTAATATCTCTGTTTGCTTTTATTTTTTTTTTTAGTCTAAACATGATTATTGTATATGCTTTTTATGAAAAAAATTGGAAATAGGCCAGTGTAAAAAAAATATGTGTATATACATTATTTACAATACATTATAAAGGGGGCTGCCATCTTACGGTACACCTTGAGGGGGCCTGAAAAACTTTAGAATCTTGCTCATTATCAATAGAATTTAGATAGCCAGGCCTATCTTTCTCTTCTAGGGTTTCCTTATTTTGAATTGTACAAACCTGAATGTCTAAAAACAAGATAAAACATATATCCCCATATAATTTCTCATAAACTATCTTTAATATATTTAAGAAACTTTTTAAAACAAGATTTGCTATTGAATGTTCCAAAGTATTTAAATGATTTTTAGTAAAAAAAATTTCATTATGAAATGTATTATCAACAAAATTAACAGAAAAGAAATTAATTTCAGAATTTAATTCAGTTAACCATCATAAAGTGACAGTGGTTTCAACTGTCACAACATGCTGCTCACTCCTTAGATACGTTGTATGGAGCCATGCAGTTATACTAAACTGTAGATTAGAAATCGCCCTATGAATTACTTGTACTATGCATTAAATAGTGTTTGCATCTATCAGAGTGATATCTGCCTCGCTGTTTATTTGATAGTATTAAAATTATAAAAATATATTCTAATGTTCTCAATTTCCACAAAAAATAATCCTGAATCTACCAGTGGCTGTTATCACCTTTAGAAAATTGATCTTCAACACCTTAAATGAACCAATTTAAATTAATGATTATCAAAAGTGTATACAATTTTTTTTTCATATTTAATAAAAAGTCTCTAAATGTTTTTTTTTTATTTGTATTTACTTTCTTTTAACAGATTTCAAAAAGTTTAACCTACTCTACTTCATATAAATAAAAAATGCTTTAGATTTTTCATTTTAATTGTTACTAGACTATTTTGAAATCCATCAAACTTTTCCGCAATTTTAAATTTTGAGATAATGATGTACATAGTTACTTTTGTAATAAATGTCGTAGTGTATTTACTAGAAAAAGGAACAATCTTTACATAATAATACATTCACAAAAGTAGATTCCTCAATTGTTCTACTTCACATTAGATATGTCTATAAATTACAACACATCAATTATTTAACTATTAACTTTCAGATACAGCTCTATTAAACCTCTCTCTAGAATCACCATAATTAGACATTTCAGTATAATTATAATCAAAAATTTGGGTTATCAAAATATTTTCCTATCCTATGAAAATTAGACATTTAAATTGCTATCATTCTACAAAGCTCAACTTTCCATCAATATCCGTTGTTTTACATATTATGCTACTTGTACTAATTATGAATATCCAATATGATACTAACATTACGCTAATGCTAATAGTACCTATTCTATCTATGTATTTTTTTAGTTTCAATCATTTTTTATCGAAAAGTATGTATCATGTAAATATAACCTCTGTTTAGGGTTTTTAATTTTTTAAATAAATACTGTAAAGAAATGATAATATAATAATTATAGATGTAAACAAACAATAAAACAAATAAACAAACATGTTGTTACCATTAGATATTCTTTCTTCAGATTTGGTTGTGATTGTAATGAACATAACATCACCCTAGAACATTTACTTCCTTTGTGATTACAATAACCTAAATTCATACGAAGCTGTAATAAAGGTAGTATTATGTGTAAGAAATCTGGTATCATCAAATTAATATCTCTTATTATCTGAAAAAAAAATGAAAAAGTTATTTCAAATTGACCTGTTCGGAAGCTAGCATAACAGGGCAATCAGCAATTTTCCTTCAAAATTACAGAATGCAGTAAAAGTGATGTGGCAGCCAAAGTGGCTGCCACATTTTTTTGGCAGACACAGTGACAACACTGTAAAGTTACTAGTAAGCATATGGTTATATGAACAGCTGATTTATATTCAGTATTAATATTTTTAGTTTTGTGTTAAACTCTGTGAGAATGCTATTGAAACTTTTTCAAAATTCAAAAAGGGCATATGGAGATGACACTCAAGTTTTCAGGTGTTTTAAAGCATTTTCAGATGGCTGGGAATCAGTTGTGAATGATCCATGCTCTGGAAGACTGTAAATTTCAAAAAGTGACGACAATGTTCAGCAAATCAGACTTGATACAGTCCGATCAGCGATTAACTGTCAGAATGATTGCAGAACAATTGAATTTGAACCCTACCACAGTCCATCAAATTTTGGCAAATGAATTGGATGTGAAAAGAGTGTGTAAAATTGGTCCCAAAAAACCTTACTGTTGAACAGAAAAAGAGCAGGGTGGAAGTGTGCTACAATCTTCTAAGGCAAATTGAAACTGCTCCTGATTTCTAAAAAAATGTTATTACTGGTGATAAATCTTGGATATTTGAGAATGACCCAGAAACAAAATGCCAAAGCAAGGAGTGGCACACTTTAAACTCACCACGTCCCCAAAAATCATGCTAATTTGTTTATTCGATAGTAAAGGCATTGTCCGTAAGGAATTTTTCCTACAGGACAGACTAAATCAATATGTTTACCAAGAAATTCTTGAAAGACTGTGGAAAAGAGTTGCCCACGTGAGATCAGCCATTAAAGACAACTGGATGCTGTATCATGACAGTCCACCTTGTCACCTACATTCTCAATTGATGAGTTTTTGGCAAACATTCCTGTAGTTCCTCAACCACCTTATTCACCTGACTTGAGTCCCTGCAACTTTTTCCTGTTCTTAACTTTAAAAAACACTTCAAAAGACAACATTTTGGAACAGTAGAAAACATTTTTAAAAATGCAACTGACCATGTGAAGAGTATTACAGTTTCTGAATTCAAACACTGCTATGAAGACTGGGAACACTATTTGAAGCATTGCATGGCTTCCCAAGGGAACTATTTCGCAGGTGATAGAGTCCATTTATATATGGATTGTAAATAAAAGTTTTTCTGAACCAGTCTCATAACTTTATTTCAGATATTTCATGTGTGTGTATATATATATATGGGTGGATCACGTTGAATCATACATATACATGTATATATATATATATATTACAGAAATTAAATAAGATAAAATGGCACTCACCTTTGTCATATGATTTCTACTTATGTACTTTCGCAGTAACCCGCATCTTCAGTATGGCCAGCCAACACTATAGTATTGGCTGGCCATATACATGTACTATGTTTTTATTTTAATTGAAGTCATATAATTTTATGTAATTTTAATTTTTATGTTTAATTTGTAAATTTATACAAAGTATTTTACAAAAAATATCTACAAATGAAGATGCGGGTTACCGCAAAAGTACTTTTGTAGTAAACATACGAAAAAATAAGGTGAGTGTCATTTTATTTTATTTATTTTCTGTACTTGGGTGGATCGTGTTAAATCACACATATTTGATTTATTCAAATAGAGGTGATATGAATGTTGAAAGGATCGATTTTACAAAATTATATACATAAATGTATCAAAAGGTCTGCTCAAAAAATAATCAGATTTTTTATTGTATATTTTCACCATTAATCTCCTCAATGTATTGTTATATAAATTTTCCCTACATTCCTTCCTGCTGTGAGACAGATTTTTCAAAATAGCTTTCAGGGCCTTCTGCGGATAATTTTTACTTCCTATTGTCTCATATTGTTTTTTAACACCACTTTTAATCTTGGAAATCAATAAAGTTAGCAGGGACCTAGGGCAGGTGAAGGATGACACCTTAAATTATTAGCTTGCGTCATGGTGAAGGACTACGAATTATGCCCAGTTCAAGTCTATTCTTCCTCACATTTCTGCAGAGTAATACGAATTTTGTGCAGTGCCAAGACTTCTAGGTAGTAGTGGCAATTGACTTTGGAATGGCTGAACCACTCATAACATTGTGTGTGGCTCAAAGAATTTTGAACATTTTTGTGGGTTTCAGTAAAATGTTTACACAACTTAACACAAAATTTCACTGCAGTTCTTTGTCCATGTCACACATTGCAAAAATTGCCCTAGGCATCAAAACCTCATCTAAATGAACGCTACTCAAAAACTAATGGATGTAGACATACGTGAAAAGTAGGGGTCATTCATTAGTTCCTATACTACACAGTGATGCCAACTCAAGTCTAAAAATTATCTATAAGTACAAAAGAAAAAAGTTTATTTTTTGAACAAGTTGTTCAAAGATGAAGTCAAGTCTACATATGAACAAGTGTGTATGTTTTTGTTATTAATGAAACGTATGGCATGAATTGTTCTTAATTTCGGATTCGAACTTAGTTTACAAAGCTCAAAAATATACATAAAACACAATCCTTCATTCAAAAACAATATTCTGTTATTTTAATAAAAAAATTATTAAGTATAATAATAATTTTTAAACCCTTTAACAAACTTTTATTTTTTTTCTAAATTATATTTATTAAATAGTTTTACAACTTGAGAAGGTTTTATGGCCATAAATGATGGTAATTATGCACATAAATATTTGGAATTAACCACATTATCATTAATTATAAATATAAAGGTTTCACAACTTCAAAAAAACTACCAATTGTAGGTTAATTTTTTTTAACAAATTTCAAACTCTAACCATCAAGAATCATATTTGTTTTTAACTGGAAAGTCCCTGTAAATATGATAAGAATGATGGGAAAGTAGATATTTTAAATATGTTTTTATTAATAAATGGTTCTTATATTATAATTTTTATCCAGTTAATATGTACCTGATTGTAAATGTATTGTAATATTTTCTTGGTTCTTCCGGTGAGATAATAGCAATGGCAACACCGTAGATGCTAAATTGACATAAAAAGATATTTTCATATCGTTACTTTATTGATTAAATGGAATTTTTTAGTTTTTGTAATTTTTATTCTTGTATATTATATATTTTTGTTTTATTTGTGTCTGATTAATGGCATAATTTATTTTATATTAGTTTTTTATTGTTTCAATAATTTTTGGAACATTTACCTATAAATTAAGTTAAAACATGTAAGTGTACATAAACACATATTTTAAGTATGCACAGACATTCCAAGAGTATTCAATTATTTATAAATTTACTTAAAGAATTCTAATTTTTTTCAACTATATTTACAATTTTGTAAGAATAAAACTACTACCCTGGACATGCAGAAAAGATGAGTCAGAAAAAAAAATGTTACAAAGAGATGAATTTTTGTCTAATGCATTAAAATATATATGAAGATATAATTTCCATAAAGATTTAGAAATCAATTAACTGCAGAGTATATTCAAGAGCAGACATTGATTTCAGCCGTAATTTAGTGATAATGAAATGTAGATTGGGATTTAAAACCCTGAAGAAAAGTTGTCAGATGAATCTGTGGAATTCAAGCGTGAGGAAAAGGAAGTAAAGAAGATTTTAGAGGAGGACATCGAAGAGGTCTAAATAAAAAAGATAAGGCAGAAAATATAGCAGAAGAACGGGAGAATGTTAAAAGGAAATTCTTAAATCAGCAGAAACAAACTTAGGCAGAACAAAGAGAACTGGTAGAAAACCTTGGACATCAGAGAATATATTGCAGCTGATGGATGAGCATAGAAAGTATAAGAATGCTAGTGATAAAGAAGGTAAAAGAACCTGTCGACAATTAAGAAATACTATAAACAAGAAGTGAAAATTAGCGAAAGAAGAGTAGATTAAAGAAAAGTTTCAAAATGGAAAGAGAAATGATCATTAGTAAAATAGACCAAGCATACCGGAAAATTAAGGAGAATTTTGTGGCACATCTATTAAAATCTAATAATGTGTTAAATAAAGATGGTATACCGATTTATAATATGAAAGAAAAGGTTGATAGGTAGATGGAATATATTGAACAGTTATACGGAGGAAATGAATTAGAAACTGGTGTTATAGAGGAAGAAGAGCATGAAAAAGGAGATACAATACTGATATCTGAATTTAATAGATCATTAAAGGATTTTAATGGAAGAAAGGCTCCTGGGTTAGATGGGATACCTACAGAATTTCTGTGCAGTGCTGGGGTGGAAGCAAAGATGATTATACAAACTGGTGTGTAATATTTATGAAAAAGCGGAAGTTCCATCAGACTTCAAAAAGAATGTTATTGTCAGGATACCAAAGAAAGCAAGAGCAGATAAATGTGAAGAATACAGAACTATTAGCTTAACTACTTATGCATCAAAAATTTTAACTAGAATTCTGTACAGAAGAATTGAGAGGAAAGTGGAAGTGTTAGAAGACCAATTCAGTTTCAGGAAATTATAGGGACAAGGGAAGCAATTTTAGCACTCAGATTAATAGTAGAAGGAAGATTAAAGAAAAACAAAACAACATACATGGCATTTATAGACTTAGAAAAGGCATTTGATAACGTAGACTGGAATAAAATGTTCAGCTTTTAAAAATGTAAAGTTCAAGTATAGATATAGAGAAACAATTTCTAACATTCACAGGATGCAAACTGCAACAGTAATTGATGATCATTAGAAAGAACCAGTAATAAAGGGAGTCAGATAAGGATGTTCCTTATCCCCATTGCTTTTCAATCTTTACATTGAACTAGCAGTTAATGTTAAAGAACAGTTTAGTCCAGAGTAACAGTGCAAGATGAAGATAAAGGTACTACGATTTGCTGATGATATAGTAATTCTAGCCAAGAGTAAAAAAAAGATTTAGAAGAAATGATGAACGGCATGGATGAAATCCTATGCAAGAACTACTGCATGAAAATAATCATGAACAAAATGAAAGTAATGAAATGTAGTAGAAATAATGTTGATGGACCACTAAATATAAATGTAGGACAAGAAAAGACTATGGAGGTAGAAAAATTTTGTTATTTGGGATGTAGAATCACTTAAGATGGACAAATCAGGTGCGATATAGAATGCCAAACAGCACAGGCAAAAGAGCTTTCAATCAAAAATATAATTTGCTTGCATTAAAAAAGTCAGGAAAACATTTTTGAAAGTATATGTTTGGAGCGCACCTTTATATAGAAATGAAACTTGGACAATCAGAGTACCTGAAAGAAAAAATTAGAAGCTTTTGAAATGTGATGCTATAGAAGAATGTTAAAAATGAGATGGGTGGATAAAGTGACAAATGAAGAGGTGTTGCAACAATTGATGAAGAAAGAAGCATTTGAAAAAATATAGCTATAAGAAGAGACAGGCGTATAGGTCATATATTAGGCATCCTGGAAGAGTTGTTTTGATATTGGAGGGACAGGTAGATGGGAAAAATTGTGCAGACAGGCAACGCTTGTAATATGTAAAATAAATTTTTAGGGATGTAGGGGGTATATCGAGATGAAATGACTGGCACTATAGGGAATCTTCAGGAGCTGCATCACACCAGTAAAATGACCGAAGACAAAAAAATAAAAAAGAATTTCCATTCGCTATTCTGTTTCTTATTGCACATCCACAGTTACCATTCTGTTGCCTTCCTACCTATTTTCCAAAATCATTTTGATTTTTTTTTAACCATAATTTACTAGCAAAATGATAAATCAAATTAATTGAATAATTCCTAATTACACTTTGTTTTTGTTCTGTAAACGAACTCGTGTATTATGATAAGAGTAAGTAAAGTAATGTGATATTATAGAATAGATTATAATTCCTTTTAAAAACTTACCAAATACTTTAAGTAATTGTTAATTAATAAAAATAATAAAAACTAACCTGATGTAAATTGCCTTCACCCATTACTACATTCATTACAAACTGATCCATGCCACCAGCGATAACATGTATAGTTGCGATGATAACAATGCATAACGCTTTAAATGAGCTAAATGATACATCCTTGTTGGCAAGATATAAAACAAAGCCGGTCGATAACAATTCAGTACATGAAAAGAACAGCTGATGATTCCATTGCGAGTAAAAATCATCGTTCAAATAATTAAAATATGACCACCTATAAATAAAGTAAAATAAATTGCACTAAATAATAATCAAACCATAAAATATTTACAAAACTTGACTTTTTATTGTCATATCTTAGTAAGAAAATATTTTGTAACATCTTGCACAGTATTAATTTATATTTTCACAGTACATGAGGGGTTCAAAATTCCCTTTGCTAATATTTTCACACAGAATTTTATGAAGATTGTTTAGAAATTTTGTATAAGCAAGTTCTAAATGTACAAATCAAATATAAAGTGATTATGAAAAACTTGCACATTCCAAAGAGCTTGCGCTTTTTGGAATCTGGAAATCCCTTTAATAAATTTCTATTATTATTTTTACAAAGATTTTTTTCATATGAGCTATGGTTTTTTGGACCTTTCCATATTTTAAATAAAACAAAAAATATTTAAAAATTCAACCATGCCTTTGGTGGTTAATAAAATCATATAATTTAAAAAGGCGAGGATGTTTGACTTTTATAAACAGTTAAGTAATTTTGTCTTAAAAAAATAATATATCTTACCATGAATAATAATGTGAAAATATAGCTGATAGAAATAAGATAAGCATAGAATAACGAAGTCGCCTCTTAACTGCTAGTAGTGTTAAATATGAACACGATTCATAAAATGCAATAATAAATATTACTGTTAATATCCATATTTTTGCTGTATTTGTAGTTGCATTAAAATATATATGTTTATAAGATGCAACACCACTTTCATATGATCCTGAAAATAATCAGAAATTTCATATTTGATTAATATTATGGTATTTCATAATAAATGATGGTTTGTAAATTAAATTGAATAATTTTTTCAGATTATTTATTAACCCATTCCAAGAATATTTAACTGAAAACATTCAAAATTATTAAAAAATGGTCACAGCAGTAACTAATCTATTTTTTACATTTTTATGTAGTCTTCAGAATTAGAGAAAAAAGAATGTGTTTGGTTTTATTTTTATGGCTACTTTTTAAAAGAAGAAAATTAATTGTTTCAAAATGAGAATTAAAACATGTTATTAGGTTGGATAAACAAACATTTTTAAAAATATGTCTGTCTTAATAAAATAGATCCCTAAATGCAACAGCACATAATGGTTTTTTTTTAATCAAATTTACAATTTATCTTTTTGAATTGTAAACCATTATCCTGTATCTTAATAGTTTTGAAATTACATACAAAGCTATTTGCATATATAGGAGATAGTTGATTACTTTTTTATACTAATTCTATAATTACCAAGGTAAGATGTTATCAACATTACTTTCTCATTTGGTACAAATGCTAAGCATATCTGCATCTTTCTAAATTTCAAGACTTACAGTTTATCAAATGTGTTATAATTTTAAGTAGACTATAATTATACCCATTTTAACAATATCAAAAATGTTAAAGAACAAGATTAATTATTCTACCGATAAAATGTGTAATTTGGCTTTCAGATATTAATATTAGATAAAAGTAGTAAAAATAGATATGAAGTTATCAAAATTAATCATTCTACTAATAAAATTAATATCGTTTTCATCTTTATGTCATTAACTGATATTGCATTTAATATTGTGATCCTCAACCTATCATTGTTATCTGCAAAAAAGAATTTTCTCTACAGTTACTGTACTTTTAAATTTGTTTAATGAGTACTCAGTTACTGAAACAACAGTATTGATTAGTATTAGTTTTTATCCAGCTTATTATGAATAGTGTAGTGGAATTTGATAGTGAATATAAGTCTGCTAGTGATTCTCAAGTAAAAACGATTGACCAAAACCTAGTACAAAAAAATTAGAATTTTAAACTGCAGAGCAGCTGAAAATCATATGAAAGCTGTATAATTGTGGAAAAAGTTTACATCTACTGTCACGTGTTCACGGCTTGATCAGCATATTGACAGATTGACAAATGAAAATGTTTGTATAATTACAATTTATTGGTTTAAAAACATAAGTAAAACAAGACAAATCAACAATAATGACAATAGTAATAATAATAAGCAACAATAATAGAACAAATAATAAAAATATTAATCACAACCACAATAATAATCAGAATAATAGTAATAACAAGCAATAAAAAAAATCTAACATTTAATAATAATATTAAATGTCAATAACAAACTACAAATAATAATACTAATCAGAGATTGCATAAAAAAACACTGGGATTGCATAAAAGTACTTGTTGGGATTTATTCACAAGTAGATAAATAATGAAAACCAAAATTCAGTCCTATTGACAAAAGACATAACATGACTGCTAGTCTTAACACTTTTAACCACTAGTCTTGTATTAAAAACAATAGATAAGACGAGTATAAAGTTCTTCTACTGCAAATACATTTGCTGTTCACAAATAAAACTACCCTAACAGTTTATGAATGAAATTTAGTACATAATCTCTTTCACTTGTAGTACAGTAACTCCCCACCCATTTCTTGTCTTCGTGTACTTAAGTTACTAGTGGCATCACTTTAGTTCCATCGAAACTGCATTCGAAGTTCGCTCCTTCACTGACCTCCTCGCAGAATATTCTCCTTAACTGAGGTCTCGCAGACTGATTTGCAGAACACATCTGTATACTCTCCTCGCGGAGCTAACTTTTAACTTGTCTTCCCCGTAATATTTATATTCCTGTGTTCTTTACCTGCCGGACCGGACCAAACTCGAAGCGTTATAACGATCGACCGAGCCCTTGCGTTCCAATGCATTGCTAATCTTGGTCCGGTAACTCTTCTCTCAGTACGAACATCTATTTAATGTATCGGTGGGCATTATTACAAAAGACAATTGTTAAACGGACCTGTTACCTTTACTAAAAGTGTTTCTTTTACTCCCATTATTATATTTTCTACTACTTTTTTCTTAAAAGGCAGGAATTCGTTACTCAGGTCCGTTATACCAGACTTGTTACAATATAAATATGATTTGTAGGTATAAAAACACCTACTTCTAAATGATATTACCCCATTTTTTAAAAATAATATATTCTCAAGCATACCTTGGGCATTTTAATAATTTTAGGTATTAAAGGGAGTGAACCAATTATGGTTAAAAGTCTTTATTAATTTAAGATTTCCATTTTAAATACTCTATTAAATTACATACAACGTGTTTTATGTTTTACTTTTTTAATTGTTTATAAAGTGTAAATTATTCATTAATCCAGTTTTCTATTATCTCTTTCCAGTTTCATAATTTCAAGTTGAAACAAACTTTAGGTTCAAATTATTCATTGTAAAGCTGTTAATGCAATATTGAAGTTATTTATTTTAAGGTTATGCCATATATTTCTCAAATAAAAACAAATAAGTTAACATTTAAATCTGGTTTAATCTGTAACAAAAATTACAGAAATTAATTTTATAAAATTATTATCTGATCTCTAGATTTTAATTAAATATACTTTCTGATATTGTTTACGACACAGTGGCAAAGATAGAGTAAAATAATTCATTTTTAAAATAACATTTGCTAACAATGATTGTAAAAGTACATGTATATAAGTAAGAGAGAAAACTAAATAAAAATATAATTCAACACATACAACTTAAAAGGATAATTATTTGCAAATAATATTAATGGCAAATCTTAAATTTATTGTTTAAGAAACAAAAATCAGCAAAAATAATTTAATTATGATGTTTGTTTCAACAAAATAAAAAAGATATTACTCGTATGTAAGATTAAAAAAAATTATCATCTATATTCCAGTGCATTTATATTTTATTAATGCACTGTTAAATACGACGTTATTTATTTAATTATGAGCAAAGATTAAAAATATTCATTTCCCTGAACAATACAAAATGAATTCTAGATCAGCTAATCTTGATTTGGCGTACGTAATCATTTGGATTTTCATCTATCATTTCATCCCTCCTAAACATATATATATATATATATATATACATACATACACATGTCCAATCATAATAACCTAGAAAATAATGCAATAAATATAGATTTAAATAATAAAATGTAGTAAATTTTATCTAAATCTATTTTTTTTTAATTCTGTTGAAGTTTTATTTTGTTAACTGAAAAAAAAAATCAAAATAACCAAAAATTGAAATACTAATCAAAATCAAAACAATATTTTGGTAATATTTATATTTAGTAAGATTTTAGTAATTTCGATTTTAGTAATTTCAATTTTTTATTTTATCTCGGCAGTGTTATTATATCTGCTGTATAACTCAGATTATACTCTGCTGTATTTTTTCAGATTATCTCCTGGTTTAAAAAAAATTAAGCCTTCATTCAATCAATTTAAAAATCGATAAAAAATATTTACACATATATACCAAATTATTCGTATATGTACATGCATCATCACTTAAATGGTGAACAGAGAAAAACACAACTTAGCATATATTACTTGAAAAAACTTGAGATTACTAAAGTTCAATATAGATACATAGCTCCTAAATATATTAAATCATTCGAATATTATTTTTTTGTCTTCGTGTTAGAAATTTACACGCTACCGTGAAAATTCTAAGTTGATCACAAAAGAGCTCATTAGAAATAAATCATAAATCACGTATGTAATAAGTTAACATTAAAGAAAACAAAAATCAAAAGCCAAAGTTAATAGTAGTACTAAACACACCCACCTTTAAAAACCGTGTCCCAACACGAACAAGAACAATAACGTTTGTCAACACGCCTTGAGAACTGTCTCCAAAAATAATACAAAGCGGCTATGTGAAACGGTGGAATTAATGCCGGTCCTAAAATACCAACGAGCTGAGCGAAAACTAAGTATAGTAATTTTGGTATTTTGTAACCTGTAAGTCTCGTAAAACTACAATTAATAAACTTAACCATAACTGGTATTAAAAACTTATTTCTATATTTTAAAAGTGAGCTAGTTCACCAACGCAGAATTCTTGGAAATCTGCCCTTTTCTAATAAGATACCCATGCATAAATAGCTTGACTGATAATAGATGTACAGTAACAGATTCATTTACGTGTCGATGTTTTTTGTAACCAAGCAACAGAAACTAACTTATAACCTCATTCGTAACTGTTTGAAATGCAAAGAAACAGAACGATGTCTTACTTTTAAATTACTGTAATTACGAATATTTACTGTAATTACGAAAAATTACTGTAATTACGAATATTTACTGCAATTACGAAAAATTACTGTAATTAAAAGATTTTTACTATTTTTTCCGGTACTTTAATCATTAATTTCGATTTCTTATTTCTATTTCATAATTTTAAAGTTAGCCCTTGTACTGCTATAAAATACGCTGTTCGAATTTTTAAAAGTGGTCATACCGTTCCGGAAATAGATAAATTTCGGAAAAATAACGGATAACCAAATAACCGAATGATCCAGTGTACATCTTTTTTATGCAAACGTTAGCATTCAACATGGTAAAACATAAGCCGTTTGAATTTTTAAAATTGGTCGTACCTAGTCGTAGATATAACTGAATTTCGGAATAAAATAATGTCCGGATAATGGAGAATGTAAAAGAAAAACCACCCTTGCAATAAATATAAACTTTTTGCCGAATTAGATTTTTACTTCCTAGTACGAAGTAAAGGAATTATTGTGATGGCGAAAAATTTCGGTTTTCAAAATTCAACGGTAATATCCATTTTGACAGGTTTCCGCGTGACGTCTGCACGTGCTTATGTATGTACGTACGGTATGTATCTCACATAACTCAAAAACGATTAGCCATAGGATGTTGAAATTTTGGATTTAGGACATCTAGTTGTGCACCTCTCCTCTTTTGATTGAAATTGACTTGACCAAAAATGTCTAAAAAAGAGAAATAATAATTAATCAATCGATTTATTAGTGAAATAAAATCTTGTGCACTTTTCATTTTAATTCAAACATTTTTAAAAAGGTTAATAATATATTAAATAAATAATATAAATAAATCAATATATTTAAATAAAAAAATAAAAAAGTTAAAAAAAATATGTATATGAAGCCGGGATTCGAACCGATGCGTGCGTGGTTACGGATCCGAAACGTTCTGACTTACACCAACTACTAGAGCAACAAGCACCAAAATTAATACATAAACTAATATAAAATATTGATACGGACACTACAAAAAAATGTAATGCAATGTGGTGTCCACCACAATGCAATTGTATAACTGTTCACTTTATTATAGCATTGCAGGATCGTATCTCACTTTAATGAAATAAGTTTAAATAAAGTGCAGCAAAAAATGTGTATTTGTAATTTAATAGGCGTACAAGGAACTCATGTAGTGTCCAAATCAGATTTTTTAAAGAAAAGATTTAGAAAGCAAGTATGACTTTTATGTTCGTTGAACTCTATGGACGATTTTATCTTCTAAAAACTTTCGTTCGATCATTTTCCATTACATGAAGTTTCTTTTATCCTACACTACTAAAGGCCGTGTGTGTGTGTGTGTGTGTGTGTGTGTGTGTGTGTCCCTTAGGTTAGCACTGGTATGTACCGATCACTAGCGGAAAATACTGATTCGTTAGAACATATCTCATGGTCGTCAGGTGAAACCATATATATAAGTGTGTATAGTGATCGGTACATTCCAGTACAAAATATAATTTTGTCCGTCCCCCTTAAAATTAAATGTAAAAAATATAATTTTTTTTTACTTTTAAGACCATAATGGATCACTTTAGTTCATTTTTTTGGCAAGTTCTTTCTTTCTTGCTGATTTGTTGTTTTTCAGCTTTTCTTTTTTGTCAGTAATTTCTAAGGGTTTCAGATCTTCTTGCCCTTTCTTGTTCAGAGTACACCCGGCATATTGTTTTCTTGGGTTTTGATAGGAATCTTGGTTCTTTATTTTTTAATTTCTCATAGTTTTCGTTTTTAGGTTTTCACGGGTCATGTCTAATTCCTCCATGTCTTTCTGTAATTCGTATAACCAGTTCGGTCTGCTTTTTGAAAGTCTGGTCTCTTCCATTCTGAAAATATGTCCTAGAAAGGAAATTCTCTTCTAAATTTATTAGTTATCGGGATGATCGTTTTGTAAATCTTTTCGTTTGGAATAATTCTCCAAATCCCGTCTTTTTTAATGTTTTTCCCGATGCATCGTCGTAGAATCTGTCTTTCAATCTTTTCCAGTTTGTCGGTAAACCTTGTCTGGTACGGTCCAAATATGGTTTCGCATCCGTAAAGTATTTCTGGTTGGATAACTGAGTTATAATGTCTTATTTTTTTTGTTTATGGACATGCATTTTTATTGTGGCTTTGATGAGTTTACTTATTCTTTCATTCCATGTCAATATTGTTTATTTTTACCTTGCTTATGCATAGTGGGTCTCTCACCATAATTTTGATTTTTTCGTATGAAATTTTTAAACCAATTTTTTTCCTGCAATCTCTTCCAGTGTTGACAGTTGGTATGTGTATCTTTTCCTATTTTAACTTTTCTTTACTTATTTTTTTCCAATCCCGTATTATAAATTCAAGGGCACAGTTGAATAAAAGCGGTGACAGCCCATCTCCTTGTCTCAGTCCTGTTTTGATGTCGAATGGATCAGACATGGAGGAATTAGACATAACCCGTGAAAACCTAAAAACGAAAACCGGAAACTATGAGAAATTCAAAAATAAAGAAACAAGATTCCTATCAAAACCCAAGAAAACGATAAGCCGAGTGTACTATGAACAAGAAAGGGCAAGAAGATCTGAAGCCCTTAAAAATTACTGGCAAAAAAGAAAAGCTGAAAAACAACAAATCAGCAAGAAAAGTCAGAACTTGCCAAAAAATGAACTAAAATGATACATTATGGTCTTAAAAGTAAAAAAAATATATATATATATTTTTTTTATGTATGTGATTGTTTTTCTTCATAAAATAATGAAACTATAACCAAAAGTAGGCACCGGAATGTACCGATTACTAGCCGAAATCCCGATTCGTTAATAAAGTTAAATGAAAATTTAACTCTCGTTATATCAATTTTAATCATTCAAAAAAAAAATTATTTTTAAACGAGTCCACTTTTGGACAGCTAATAATTCCAATCAGAGACACGCCGTCCGCCAGGGCAACCCGCCCAAAGGGCCTAGTTGCGGAGGGCGTGTTTATGGCACGCCTCTGCAGCTAAATCAGTATAAGACATTATTTTCTACATACAACAATATGCCTAAACATATTTATATTGAGCTTACGTTTTTTGCAAATCATTTATATATTAGATATCAACGAAAGAGATGCAGTATTCTTAACAGTGTTTTGTATCTTACTGAATTCATCCTGTAGAGTTTGTTGTAGGATAAAATCAGTATGTCTCGTATTGATATGGGTTTCCAATAGAAAAAATCTGATGTGGACACCACATGACTTCCTTGTACGCCTATTAATTACGTACACATTTTTTTTTTTAATTAAATGATATTTTTTCATTTTTTTACTGTTATTATTGAATTATTTATTGTAAAATTTTTGTTGCAATCAGAGGTTAATAATTATTAATAAATCAATACATTAAAATTAAAAAAAAGGAGATGAAGTTGATTCGAACAGAAGTGAAAAAAATTTTCGTACGTATTTATATATAGTCGAAAAGCTCTGAATGAAGACTTATACTTCAGTAAAAAGTCTAAAATCCTATTTTTTTTGGATTTTGGGCTTTTTTGGACATTTGGTCAAGTCGATTTCAAAAGGAGGTACACAACTTCGAGTAGATGATACAACAGTACTAAATCAAAAATTTAAACATCCTGCGGCTAATCGTTTTTGAGTTATGCGAGATACGTACATACAGCCCACCGGGTTGGTCTAGTGGTCAACGCGTCTTCCCAAATCAGCTGATTTGAAAGTCGAGAGTTCCAGCGTTCAAGTCCTAGTAAAGCCAGCTATTTTTACACGGACTTGAATACCAGATCGTGGATACTGGTGTTCTTTGGTGGTTGGGTTTTAATTAACCACACATCTCAGGTATGGTCGCGAACTGAGAATGTACAAGACTACACTTCATTTACACTCATACATATCATCCTCATTCATCCTCTGAAGTATTATCTACACGGTAGTTACCGGAGGCTAAACAGGAAAAAGAAAGAAAGACATCACGCCGAAACTAGTAAAAATTGATATTTCCGTTGATATCTGAAAACCGACATTTTTCGCGATCACAATACTTCCTTTACTTCTTAAAAGGAAGTAAAAAGGAATCGATCAGGTAACCCACTTCCTTAATCGATTTAGTTTCAATCAAACACACGGGACTTTGACCATACTTGACCGGTACTTCTTTTTTAGTTTAACCTCTGAGACCACCGTTAAGTTGAACGATTTGTAGCGTGTGTGAAAATTTCATGCCAGACCGGGATTCGAAGCCGGGAACTCCGAATGAAAGACCGAGACGCTACCACTCGCACCACGGAGGCCGGTAGACCGGTCTTATAACAAATATACACCTTAGCACCACAAGACATCTACTAACTAAATGGGATTTTCCGCTAGTGATTGGTACTTTCCGGTGCCTTCTAACGGGGAGGGACACATACAGACAGACAGACAGACAGACACAAATACAAATGCCCTTTAGTAGGATAGCATAACTTTATAATTATAGTTATAATTTTTCCGATTATATGAATAACGTGATACTTATACAATGTTTCAACCCATAAAATAAGGCTTCTGTTGGTTTATTCTGAAACATAGACTTTATATCGCATTCGACCATAGTTTTATAAACTTAAGTTTCACCGAATTCGACAACTTCGGGAATTATTACACACAAGTTGCACTGTGAAGATTTTCATTAATTTAATTTTTACAAAGCCAATATTGATGGCATTTGCGGGTCCTGGAGCCGGACCCGCAGCTAAGCATTTACACAGCTCCAGGTGTGCTGTGTAATCAAAACGTGGAACAACACCTAAGCGGCCCACCTCTGCTAGACAGGGCTGTCCCAACCCTAGGCCCTCCACAAGCAAAGGCAATGAAACTCATTTTTTGCAGCTGGCCCTACAGCCACAGCCCCCAAGTGAATAGCCACAGCCCCCAAGTGAATAGCCACAGCCCCCAAGTGAATAGCCACAGCCCCCAAGTGAATAGCCACAGCCCCCAAGTGAATAGCCACAGCCCCCAAGTGAATAGCCACAGCCCCCAAGTGAATAGCCACAGCCCCCAAGTGAATAGCCACAGCCCCCAAGTGAATAGCCACAGCCCCCAAGTGAATAGCCACAGCAATTTCAGTCATAGTGAACATTTAGCCTCCATTGGACAGTTTACAGAAATGCACTTCAACCCCACAATTAAAACAATGCTCCTTTTGTCAGGGCCACTGCAGGACCCTGCTCAGTACCCTGTTTCCTCGGCAGACCTCCTTGAGACCCAGCAAAACATCTACCAAACACAAATTTGGACAACGTTTAGCAGTACCTCAGCCATGCAAATTGTTCAGATGAGTTGTAACATCAAATTTGTTATTTGTTATATCAAAATTTATGCTGAAATTTAAACAAATTAAATTAACAATTATAATAAATTAATATTTCAAAAACTAAGAAAATCATAATCTTATGTTTAGGTATGGGGTAGTAAATGCTCTGTCCAATTTCAAAATTTTCCATGTTTACCTACTACCTACTAGTAGTATATCCCCTCCTTCTTGACGGGTTTATATTGCACGCTTTGAGATTCAGTTCTAAATATACCACCCATTTTTTTAATGCTCAATACTAGTTCCATTCATCTGACAAGGCATGGTTATTAGACTAACAAATTAAAGGTCATGCTTTTTACCTATTTTTCGATTTTTTTTTTTTTTAAATAAATTTGTATTGTCCAAAACTGTAATTCATTGTTGAACAAGAGTTAATTTTTCAATAATTCTCTTTCTTTCCATTGATCTGATCGGAGCAAAATCCTTTTTATACATGTGCTGAAAAAATTGCCAAGAACAGTTTCCCTAATTACAGTTGCCTAAACATATAAAAAGGAGAATACAGTCTTCCAAATTTTAATTGGCTAGACATTACAATACAAAGGGGGAAAACATATTTAATAAGAATTTTTAAGACACATAACTGAGCAAAATTTAAGTGTGTTACAGTACCTAAAATCAATTAAGTTTGTAGGAATAAGAAAATTTGTTCAAATTTGAATCAATTTGTTATAAAGAATTTCAGCTTCATAAAAAACATTTTGTTGCTTACAGATCAGTATGATCAATTTGAAATTCAATCTGAACAGAGTGTAAACATTGGTTATCTGATGTAAAGCCTTCCCATGGTATTAATATTTAAGTAAACCACTTTCTTCTATTTTATACTCATATTATTTAAAGGGATCAACCATTTAAATTGTTCATCAGGTTGTTTTTGACCCAGCATAACTTTTTGGTATAGTAATATAGTAGACAAAATACATGTGCTGTGACAAACTAGAATAAGGGATGTGGATTGAGTTACCTTCTTCAGTTATTGTCAGACAATACCAGTAATGTAACATTTTTTATGAATGATGCACTTGTAACCCATTTACAAGTGATATATTCATTAAAATTTTTCTCTCATGAAATCTTGTTTTAAGTAAATTAAAAATCAGTTCAAAAGACCCTGATACTATAAACATTACCCAAAAAACCACGATTGTAGTTTATGGTTATTACCAAATACATTATTTTATTCTGGTTATGTAATTTTCTAATTACATCCATCCCATTTTTACCTATTACTAGTTTCAAATTAACCTATGGATTATGGCATATGGACATCATACGCCCACTTTTTTGTCAATCTTACTCATTCCATTTCTGTGTTGCTTCCTCTTACATCTTTCTTTGTGGCTCCTTTATGTACAGAAAGACAAAATTCAAACTACCCTCTTCTATAACATTACACAGTGATCCACCCTGTATCATTTTAGGGATGGTTTGAAGTAGACATGTGTTTCATCGAATTATGGGATTATACAAATGCTGAATTTATCAAAAGTTATTAAAATCAAAAGTAATTAAAATCCATTGTAATAAATATATCAAATTCCATAATGTGAAACATCAAATTCCATAATGTGAAACATCAAATGTTTCACATATTTAAAGGTGTAATTAAACCTTAATTACAAATATGGTAACTTCAAATTTCAGATAGTAGGAATTCTTGCTTTTGTTACTTGAATTTAAGCATATGGAAATTGAATTTTTTAGCATATGAAATATTCTATACTTATCCTGGGACTCAAATCATAGATCCTGAATGAAAGGCCAAGACATTACCACTCCATCACAGAGGTCAGCAATTTATATATTGTTCAGTAATATTTATGTTTTTGCAGTAAAACATGTTTTTATTTTATTGGAATGGAGAGTAGATTCTTGATTTGACTTAATGAGACATTTCATTTTAACTTTCTGGTTTGATCAATATTATTCCTTGAAGAGGAATTTACAGAAAAAGAAAAAAAACATTTTTCTAAGCAACTGCTACATTACTTTGCATTACCAAAGTACACATTGTACTTTTTGCAAAAAAAATTGAAATTGCTTATCAAACCCAGATTTTAAAACAGTTAAGGGGGTGATGATATATACATCACTAGAGCCAATAAACTATATGGACTATTAAATCATTCACTTAAAACTTATTAATGAAAACCTCAAAAAAAGTATGTTGAATTTTTGCTAGTTTTACAGTCCAAAATGTGGTTGGTATTGAGGAAAAGGGGTTGCACATTTTTTTAGTAAAAATGTGTATTTTTGTTTGTCTAATTTTCGATGTTTGACCCAGCCACTTAATATACCAAATGTTTTACATTGCAAAATTTATTTTTTAACGATATAGAAATGAAAAGTGTTCTCTGACTGATGAAATTCATTCTCAGCACCTTTAGTGAAGTGAAAGTAACTTATCAGAGTTGTAGAATTAAAAAGGAAAGTCTGCAAAATAGGCATGTTACTTACAAAACCAACCTAATTAGCAATGATAATCTCAGTTATGAAGAAAAAATTACTTTCTAGCTAAATTTATTACATTACTTTATTATAAATTTCAAAATATTTTACCTAGACATTTAATATGAAAGTAAGTATGAAAGATTTTTTTGTAAATTTGATTAAAATTATATATGGAAAAAAGTCACTTTACACAGCACAGCACACCACATCACAGTTTTATATTTAAATTTAATTAAAGACACTGAATATAACCTGCAGGATCTTCACAATTAGTTTAATTAAAGAATTATCTTACTCAACTAATTCTTTAGGTGGTTCACCAAAATTCTGTATCTTCCACATAATTCTAAAAATTTTTTTAAACTTTTCACTTTGCGTTTTCTTATTTTCATTAATACTTTTATCCTCGTACAATTGGCATAGTTCAGTCATTAGTTTATATTGATTTTGATAATAAATATAATCCTCTTTGGATAGATTATTGTTCTTTTCAAAAAATGATGGATACTTTTCACATAATTCTTTAAGTGGTGGAAAAATGAATTTGTGCACAAATGATAAAAAATTATTTGTAAAATGCATTTCAATGTCATCAATAAAATCATTGTCATTTACTGTATTATTAGATAATAAATTCTTAAATCCTTCAAAGTTGTTCAAAAAACTACCATTCAAATCTTTTATATTCTCATAAAGGCTGTTTATAGTTTTTAATATAGTGTCATGAAATTTACGGCTATCATTTTTTAAATCAGTATTTTTACACTCTAATGATTTTGTTGCATCATTTTCATGACAATCAGTACATTCATTGACTAATTCTTCTGTATCAAAATTAAACATATTTTCAGCCATTTTCAGTAAATGTTCTGGAAACTTATTCATATATTCCTTACTTTCATCTGAATTGTCTTGACTGTTATTTCTATTAATATTTTCAGAAGCATTTACATTATCATTCAGTACAATAGAAAACAATGATTTCATACATTTTTCAATATCGGTTATTACCTCATTCATAGAAGATTCATCCCATATGTTCCCAAATACTGAATAATCAAATTCATTCTCCTTCACTGAATGCGTTTCAGTCTCTTTTTTGGTATCTGATGTTTTATGAACATATGAATTATCAAAGTCTTGCAGAGCATCATTTAATAAACCATCTAATTCATCATCTTTTACTGTCGTTGAATCATGTTTCTCATCTTTAACATTAATAGTTGACATTTTTGTTCATCTATAAACAAAAATTAATGAAAGTAAAAATTTACAATAAACTAGCAATCTTGGTAAAGCCAGAAAAGTACTGGAGAGCAAGGTCCTCAGTCATCAGCAGACTACATCAGGAGAAAACTAATAATGCTGTATTTACTACAAATATTAGAAAGTTCAGCATATATATTGTGACTTTTATAAATAATTTTAATATAATTAAAATATTATAATAATTTTATAAATATAATGGTTATAAAAATGGTAATATAAACAACTTAGTAAATTCAGTAATTGGGGTTAAGTTTGGCTAGATTGTATTTTTAATAAGCAATAATGCTTTTTTAACAACTATAAGTGTGAGGTTATTGGTTTATTTCTCCAACCTGGTTATAAATATCAATAGTTCCCCTGCTATTTTTTGCTATTTGGAGTTTAGTCAGGTTATTGGGTTATTTCTCAAACCTGATTAATGTTAATATCAATATTTCCCCTTCTATTTTGATTTCTAGGTGAAAAAGACATTTGGGGGAGAAATGAAAAAGTACCCAAAATTAAATGGCTACACATAACTTTCATCAAAATAAATTCAGGATGAAGATATCACGCAAAACAGTAGTAAAACAAGTCAAAAAAATTCCCCCACCCTTGAATGAAATTAGTACATAATTTTTAGAAAAAATCTCCCTCCTTGACAAATTGTGACCATTAAATTGTAATGTCCCACACAAATATTGTACTAAAGTTCATCCATATAAATCCATCCAGAGATATCGTGCAAAAAACAAGCCAGCATACATCCTTCCAGAATTTTTTTTTTTGTTTGAGAGGTTTGTTATAAAAGCCAAAATTTCTCCAATTAGCATACTTTCCTTTAGTATAATGTATAAATTATGCCAGGTAAATTAAGAGAAAGATTTTGTTAAAATTTCACTTATTCACCATAATTCACTTATGCAGCCTACACTAATGCCCAAATTTTTTTAAAAATGATTTTGGGTTCACAATGTTATTGCAAATTTTAAATTATTGAAAATAAATTAAGGAGATATACTTCTTTCTATTAGTAGACTATATATACTACTAGTACTAGTAGACTACTCTAGTACACAATCAAATGTGTACTACTCTAGTACACAATCATAAATTTAGTAACTTACTAAATTCATTTAGTTCAGTGTGTTGAGCTATGCTATTTGTAAAATCCTCATGTGCGGTTTACTTCAATGTATTTTGTTTACACAAAATGTGACTTGTGAGTGTTGATTCTGTTATAATTAGTAATATGTTCAGTCGTGAACATATCACTATATTATTTATACTTTTTTTATATGCAATATTTACATACAGGTACATTATAGCTCCCTACATAAAAACTAAAGTCAAATTTTTCAAATTCCCAAAGTATTTGTTTCTTCCCATGTTCTCAGTATCAAACTGATTTACCTGTTTAGCAATTTTTTTAAATACAGAATATTGTTATATTTTTTATATTAAAGCAAGCATCTTAAATTTAGATTATTTTTCACAACTTTATTCAGTAGATAAGCTATTTTTAATTTTAAACAAAAGATAAAAAAATAATAAAAACCTGCAGTTTCTTCCAATAGGTATATTTAACAGATTTCTATTTTATAATATAACAACCTCTGTTTAGTTAAATAAGTAACATTATTTTGTTAGTTGTGTAAAAAATATGTAACCATTCATAAAAAAAAAAAACTCTTTCACCTTTCAATTAACTCAATCCAGTGTAATTATTTATTCTATTAACAATGCAAATTTTGTTTTACAGAAGAAGAAAATCAAGTAATCCCATAGAGAATAGTATGAATACAAATTACGACTATTTCCTCTTATTTTTTTCCAATTCAACACAATTAACTAATTTGTAAAAAATTAACTTTTCATTTACAGATTTAATTACTTTCAAAATAATTATTAAAGTTTACTTCTTTTTTTTTTTTTTAATATATGATCAATTATTTTTGTCGTTATTTATTTATGACACTTGTAAAATTTTAAACTTTTTGGTTTACTATTGATTTTCAGAAATTGGCTGTCAGCTGAATTATAATACAGCAAGAGAGGATAACTACATTCCACTGTTACATTATCAATTTTTTAAGATAATTTACTACTAATCATGGAATCTCAAGGCTTGTGTGTGGGAATATTATATGTATAATACTTATAGCATATAAAAAAATGCCAAGCCTAACTGGAATTCAAACTAAGAAACTTACATACAGAAAACGGAAACATCATTCTGTCACATTTATTATTCACTTAAGAATAATTATTCCAATCTAAAACATAGTTATATACCAGGTCTTCAAAAAAGAGCTCTACAATTTTAAAATTAAATTTACATTATTACATTTAGAATTACAAATGTACATATTTTATTACGTGTAAGTTCAAATCCTTGAGTCTTTTTACCATTAATGTAACTTAATATAAGAACTGTTTACAACCCTGTTGATTTCAAACCAATAATCCATCTTATTACAGACTCGGGCAAGGTTGTCGGCTGAGAAAGAGTCGCTTCCTGCAGAACATGGATGCCAGAGCATATCTGCAGGTATTATTTTTATTCTATTTGTATTCTACATCTGCATGCTGTTGTTATTTTTTGGCACATGTGGTCAAGTGATTGGATTTTTCTTGGTATATGAAGTCTTTTATGTATCCACAAAAGAAGAAATCCATCAGCATCAAATCAGGACTTCACTGTGGCCAAGCAATGGGAGACTCCTGCCTAAACAACCTAAGAATATGTTGTTGAGTGCAGTCCTCCCAACTTCTGCTAAATGTGGACGAGCTGCGCCCTCTTGGAAAATCAGGCCCTCCATATCTTCAATCTGTGGAAACACGTAGTTCTTTCATGTCTGAGTACATTATGCCCATAATAGCTGCTAATGGAAAAAAATTGCCCAAAAATACAATTATAAATGATACCACACTATACATTCGCTTTCGAACAGCTGCAGATGAATTCTGCCAAATCATGAAAATTTCTTAACTCCATAGCTCGACAAGTATGGTGATTCATGACTCCTTGAACATAAAATGTTGCTTTATCTGAAAATAAAATGCACTGCAAGTAGTTTTCAACAACAGAAAAATCATGGACAGTGCTTTTAGAAATGCTTAGTAAATGACTAACCCTAAAAACGAAACATTTTGGCTTTTGTTGGAAAGACAGTCAAATTATTTCTGTGTTTTCGGATTTTGTTTTAGGCTTATCTGGTGAGTGTCGTTTCAAAATGCTTCCAGTCTCCAAAATCTTTTCATGCCACTTGTGTATGCTTTGTCACTCAAAGAATTTTGCAAAAGACATAAACTATGTATTAATAACGTAACTTTATATAACTTCATAAATTACAATTCTCCTATCCTCTTTGCTTTTAAACTGACTGCCAGGAGAAATAAAAATGTGTTAAATGTGGAATTCACATTCAGCTCACTCATGAGATTGCTCAACTTTTGAAGAGAAGGCAAATCTCAAAATTTGTACAAAGCAGAAGCTATCATTTCCAGTCACAAGATGAGATATAAAAAGACTCTGAACTCCCAGAACCTGGTTTCAACTGACATCTCTTTTGTCATTGCTACATCAAGGCAAGCCCTGCAAATGCAAGTAATCAACAGTGTGGATCATGCAGTGAATTAAAACAGCTCGTTTAGATGTTATCTGATCATGGCAGTTGCCTTGGTCACAGCCACCATTTTAAAGCTAAGAGCATAGGCAAGAA
This sequence comes from Lycorma delicatula, assembly GCF_047948215.1. Taxonomy (NCBI): domain Eukaryota; kingdom Metazoa; phylum Arthropoda; class Insecta; order Hemiptera; family Fulgoridae; genus Lycorma; species Lycorma delicatula. Next base: position 88,789,394 of record NC_134463.1, read on the forward strand.
GAAACGTATTATTATTTAAGTATTATTATTAGCAGAAAGATTGATACCATTTTACCAAAAACCCTTTTAATAGCTATACCACCAAATAAAATTACCATTGCCCCACCTATGCAGCAAACTACAAAGATCCCTTTGAAGGGATCTATCAAATCCGGTATTTGCCGGTTCAGTATCTCTGGCCTCCCAGGCTTTCATATCCCCTCCATCATCTCGAGGTCTCTTCGAAGATATGGTAGCAGATGAAGTGCTTGAAGAATCAAAGCATTTCCTAAAAGTTATAAACACAAAAAAGTAAAATCGGATAGTATTTGAAAAATAATCTGCATGCAGAATTTTGTAAAACAGGAAAAGAGTATTTTTATGGGGACAAATATTATTGATTGGAATGTGGTCTCCGTTCTTACTGTGAGGATATTGAAATTCTACTAAAGGAAGAAAACCCGTTAATACTGTCTGCAGGAGATTCACCTTCGTCCCCAGAATGATGTGTCCTTTTCCGGTTACCTCTGCAAATGATGCGACCATCAAACTGAGGACAGAGTAGTGAAGACGTGGTTGTTTTTCTGAAGGAAATCATATTGGCCAGTGTGTTTTGCTAGTGACAAACATCCCTGCAGTCTCAGTGATGATATTGGCACCATTTAAAATGAATATCTGCAACTTATATCTTCCACCAAATTTTGATATCAGTGAAAATGATCTGTTCAGCCTGTTTCACAGATTCCTTTACTCTGCCTAATAATTGGCGATTTCAATGCCCTTCAATATTCACAGGGCTCATCATAATGTTCTTCCCAAGGCATTATAGTTGATCAACTACGGCAGAACTTAGACCTCTGCTTATTGAATGATGTGTTATACACATTTATATCATATTCATCAGGTACATTTTCATTACCCATCGGGTTGGTCTAGTGGTGAACTCGTCATCACAAATCAGCTGATTATGAAGTCAAGAATTCTATTACTTTTATATGGCAGATACTTTTACATGGGTATTGGTTTTACATGGATAATGGTGTTTTTTGGTGGTTGGGTTTCAATTAACCATACATCTCAGGAATGGCTGACCTGAAATTGTACAAGACTACACTTCATTTACATTCATACTCAGAAGTAATGCCTTATAATGGTTTCAGAGACTAAAAAGAAAGAGAGAGAGAGAGGTACACTTTCATGCATCGACCTGTCCTTGTATTCAGTATCCCTACTCCCACATCTTACCTGGTGCGTGGTTTCCACAAACTTCCTTAGAAGCGATTCCAGACGGTTGTTTTCTTAGTTGGTAATAGTGATTTGCCTCAGAGTCAGCCACATATATGTGTGGTTTGAAAAGCGGACTGGATCGGGTGCAAGGATCCCTTTGGCCAATACAACAAGAGTGGTAGCACGATCCACCAACTTGCCAAGTTTACATAATTGATAGCACAAATGAATTCATTCCTTTAATGTCTGGAAAGCCAAGGCGGCCTGCTGTTCCTTGGTGAAATGAAGACTGTAGGAATGCACTAAGGGATCGTCACAGGGCTTTAAAATTTTAATCGAAAACCTACGACTGAATTGCTCTGCACCGCCTTTCGCAATGAGAGGGCTGTTTCCATCGATTATTTCGATGTGTTAAACGGAAATCATGATTAATTACGTCGATACCATTTCTCAGACAACTCCATCATCGGTTGCGTGGATCTGGACAAGTACCAAGCCAACTTGACTGGAAAGCAACGCCATCCTTATCACTGTGCCAAGTGATGTGGCAAACACGTTTGGAAACTCGTTTAAGACAGTTTCACTTACATCATCTTTCTACTCAGAGTTTATGAGGTATAAGTTACAGGTAGAAAATATCCCATTTATGATTGGATACCCACGAAATGAGATTGGAGATTCACGAAATGAATTAAACATATCTTTCTCTTTTGATGAACTAAGATATGCCTTGAATAATTCGCATGACACTTTCCATGGAAATTATAATATCAGGTCAGTATGCTATCACACCTCCCAGATACTGTATTAAAACATTTTTGTGTATCTATAATAGAATATCTTCAGATCAGGTTTATCCAGATTCTTGTTTCAGAAGCATTGATGATACCCGTACTGAAACTTGGTAAAGATAAATCGTGCCCCTCAAGTTATCGTCCTATTTCCTTAACCACCTTTTGCAGGTTGATGGAACGAATGGTAATCCATTGCAAAGTGTGGTACCTTGACAGAAACGCTCTAATTGCTTCCGAACAATGCGGTTTCCATCAAGGTAGATAGTCTATCGATCATGTAGTTGCTCTTGAATCCGTCATTCAAAACGCTTTCCTACTTCGTCAACGCCTCGTTGCTGTATTTTTCAGTATGCAAAAGGCGTGTGACACGGCTTGGAGAAGAGAAATAAAATGCATGAATGCGGTCACAAGGGAATCTCTTTGCATTTATCAGGGAGTTTTCTTAGTAGTCGTTTCTTTCGAGTTCGAGTTGGAACAGAGTCCGAAAATTTTACACTAGAGAACGGAAAAGTGTCGTAAGTATTACTTTGTCGTTGCCATGTATAATAAAACAAACTGCGTGCGAAAAATCGTCATGTGTTCTATATTCATAGATGTTTTTTTTTTATTTACGTATCATCTAGAACTTTAGCTACTGGCAAGAGGCTGCCCCAAAACACAATAACCAATTTAGAATCTTTTTCTCTGAAGAAAACAAAATTCATCTGCTTTTCACGCTTGAAGGAACATATTGACCTCTGCTATTTTTACTCGGTGAACCAGTTGAACCATCCACATGGGTTATATTTTTAGGATTATGGTTTGATCAACGACTGACTTGGGTAACATATTTAAAGGGGCTGAAAGTAAATTGTTAGACATGCTGAGAGTTTTTTCTAATATTCGTTAGGGAGCTGATCGAGACACCCTGTTGCCTATGATTTACATTCTGCTATCTCTGAAATAACTCAATGTAACAACAATGAGATTCTTTTTCCTTCCCCTTTCTGAAACCGCTCTTGAAACATTACCTCTGACAGAGGAAGTTCACAGCCATCAGATGCCGATATGCGGAGCGCCCGCGACCTCATCGCACAAAGACGACCTCCGCGCTCTCGGGGGGCCCTCTAAGCTCTCAGCCACGGGGCTGTCCGGCCCGGCACCCTCCGGGGTCGAATTCCCTGGCGAGCTTCTTCCGAGACATGTAATCTGTCATTCACTTTCTTAACGTAGTCCTCTATAGCCTTCCACTCTAGAGGTCCTCTCATCAGAATTATCTGAGTATTTTCTGGATTAACATGACCTCTGTTCCCAAGGATTCCAGCATCTCTTGGTGTTCATTCTCAAACTGTGTATAACTAAAATAAACATGTAAAGGGGTCTCCTCCTCAGCACACACGGGACAAAGGTCCGAATGGTCCAAACAGAATTTGTAGAAGAAAACTCTATATTCTCCATGGCTTGCCAGGAATTGCATTATAGAGTAACCCAGCAAGCCATGAGTCCTTCAATACCAGTTTCTAATATCTCAGACAATGCGGGCGTGCATTGACCTTTTGTCTTCTTGTCGCACCTGCTTTGCCAGATTCCTAACAACTCCTCTTCTATATCAGCAGAGCTTCTGCTTGATCTCTAATCTTATTGGAATTTCAGGCAATGATCATGCAGCAAAAGAGGCCTGTTTGCAGCCTCCTTTTATTAATCACACTGTTTTGAGCAATCTTTCTATTTTCTGAAGAAGGTAATCATGATAAGTGAGTTAAGAACAATCTGTTGCCATGGAGCTCCTCATACAGGAATAACCGTCGAGAAGAGGTTATTATTTGCCGTTTGCAAATAGGACATACTAAACCTAGTCGTGGATACCTCATGAATCAGACCACTGCACCCATCTGTATTTACTGCAACTGCCCACTTATGGTGTACCACATCCCTCTGGACTGTGTGTCTTAAGTGGCATTCCATTGGAAGTTTAAATCAGGGCTAACGTAAAAATATTTTAGGAAACAATGTATCGATGTTGTTTAATATCTGACGATTTCTTAAGACCATGCATCTGGAATTAAATATTTTAAACAATTTTATTGTTTTATGTTAGGTTTTTAACATTATTTTTATTTCATATTTAGCATGCCACAGAGGTATTTTACTTCATTTTAATTTGTAAGGTAAATTTTGATTGTTAATTTTTAATCATTTACTACAGTAATTTTGTGTGTGGGCACTAATAACACCTCATTTTATGCTCAGAGAAAAAGGATAATTCTTTATAATTCTTATTTAGTTACACAACCATGACTAAATAAAAATTGTATTACTAATTGTTTTGTTAATTTAAATTTAAGAAAAACATTTTTAATTTAAACCAGACTAAATCAATCTCAGTAACTGTATTGAAAATTTTATAATAATTTTGATGACAGACAAGCTTGATGTTAAAATTAAGTATTACATAAAAGAATATTTCACTGCAGTTGATTTTTTTTTTTTTTTTAAACGCTTGAATAGATAATCAATTTATTTTTTTAATGAAATAAGAAAACCCATAGTCGGATTCTCTAAACCAAAAACTGATATTTGTATTTCTTAATTTAAATTACATTTAAGTTTTTTTTTTTAATTGATTTACTTTTATCAGCAAGTACAAAAGTAGAACACACAGGGTTTGATACCTTACTGAAAATTACAAATTTTTTTTTGTAAGTAAATTGTCTTACTGTCGTTTTTTTTTTTGTAAATTGTCTTACTAAGTTTTTTTCAGATAAGTAGTATATTTTTTAAATAAAAAAAAAATGTATATTTATCATAGGCAATTTGAAGGTACTTACATTTTTTTATTATTACCATTAACATCATCATTGCTTGTAATTGAATTGTTGGAGAATAATGGCCAACATTTGTAAAACCTTCTTTCTATGATACACAGTAAAAAAAAGGTTTCTAACATCCAAAAAAATAAATATTCCAGCATTCCAAACTATAGTTTTTACTCTAATTTTCTAGCTAATGCTAGAAAATTATAGTAGAGATAAAATACAAATAAAAAATATATACATAGTTATATTTTGTAAAAATATAAGAACAAACAATCAGAATTACACTATATTATATAATATGTAATTTATGCACAAATGGGTAGCACCAAACACATAGAAAGATGCCACTCAGTTGGTTTCCATATATCTATTCTTAATTTGTATTGCTTTAATTTAGGCTAGTATGCTTTGCTAGTATTTTGTTGGAAATTTAATTTTGAAATACATGACACTGACACTAACATTATAATATGGTTAAGTTCCACTATTATACTCGTAATTAATATTTGAATTTTGGAATACATGATACATCACTTCTAAAAAATATTAAATAGTTTTTAAATTGATTATAACACACTTTTAAGTGAAAATTTTATAACTTTCACATTAATAAAGTTTACAATAACCAATTTAAAAAATAAAATGTAATTTTTTTTTTCTTGTAAAATATCACTTTTAAATTAAATGAAGAACATATTAATCAATTAAAAATGTACAGTTATCATTATTATATAAGTCATATAATTATTAAAAGAGATCTAATGATAAAATTAGCTTTCCCAGTGGTAATCAGTTTTCTAAGTTGATGCTAGAATTGACACCTTCATAGAAATTTACAGAGTGCCCCAGGAGCTGTTAGCCAAACTTAAAAGGACTGGTTCAGGACATCAAATACACAAAATATTTCATGTGGATAAATACCCATTTATGGTGAATCTGATTTCATTTTCTCTCTCTCTCCTTAAGTTTTGTTTTTTCAATCAGAATTTATATCTTAAGAACAGATTGAGATATTTTATTTGGTTTACATACGTCCACAATATCTTCAAAATAAATAAGTTTGAAAATTTAACTTTAAAAATTCTAAAATAGTATCATTAAAATCTTTTATTTCGCTGAAATTAATCTTTTTTAAAATTCATTGTATATTATAATTCATATTATTTTTAAGCTAAAACCTTTTAATCACTTTTAGCCCTGTAAATATTAGTTTTATAAAATTATAAGAAAAAAGGATTTGTTCACATCAGTTGATAACAGCTGAGATATTAGTGAAAAGAGGATCACAAAAAAATTAAGCTGTTTGATATTTTGTGCCTATTTTCACTTCCTTTACTTATGAATTAAAAATAAATTGTAAGTGAAGTTCTATTATTCCATGTTAACTTATACTGAATGATCCGCCAAGAAAAGAAAATATTTTCGGAAGTGATTCTAGAACAAAAAATAAGAACAGTCAGATAATTAGCTGAGTTACAGCTGCCAAAAGAATTCACTCTACTATTGGTCCATAGCTAATATAATGCAGTACTAAAACTGTTGGGCCATTTATTATGGAAAAAAGATTAGTATAAATGTTTGTTATTGATCTGATTTTTTTTTTTTTTCTAATAATGGTTATATATATATATACTTTTTTTTTTAATCACTTACAATTCAACAAATTCAAATCAGAAAACATATTTTTTTAGATTAAAAGGTGTAAAATAATTTCATAAAATTGGTTGTTCACAAATAAAACTTTATAACATATTTTGGAAAGAATTTAATTTTGATAATTTGATGAAAATACATCAATAAAAATAAATTCTGGTTAGAGAAATTGTACTTCAATTAAAAAGCAAAAAAAAGGTAATAAAGAAAAGTGAAAATGCAATTTAATACAGTTACTTTATTTACAAATCAGCTGGCTGTTATAAAATATTTTCAATTTGATTTTGATTACTTTGACAACTAATTGGCATCACTAAATTAACTGAAATTTAATTTGAAAGTTATCCATTGTCCATACAGTATTACATAGTGCTAGACACTTAGCTGTTTATTTTTGTATAGAACTATAATTTAAATGTGTAATGATAAATCTATAATTATAACTATTTAATTTTGAATTGTGTTTATTTATGTTTAAAATTTAAATTCATGAACTTTAGTTGTTAGTTTTAATCTCAACAGTATCATCAAGGTAAATAAGTTAAAATTTTTATAAGCCTGAATACTGATATCCCTGATTTTTTATTTAGTAATAAAATTTAGCACAAATGAGCTGATTTTGAAATCAAGAGTTCCAAGGTTCAATTGCTAATAAAGGCAGTTACTTTTATACGGATTTGAATACTAAATCATGGATACTGATGCTCTTTGGTGGTTGGGTTTCAATTAACCACACATCTCAAGAATGGTCGACCTGAGACTTTACAAGACTAACTTCATTTACATTCATATATATCATCCTCATTCATCGTCTGAAGTATTGCCTTACAGTGGTTCCAGAGGATAAACAGAAAAAGAAAAAGTAAAGTAATAAAATTTAGAACCATAAAAATGCCTACCTTGTTTTACTTTTATCAAGTTTCTCAAACTAGCATTTGTGTTTTGACTATTTACCATCAGTATTCTCAGAATTAGATTCTTTATAAAACTTGTTTCAAAGTTTTATTTGTGAGTTGGCAATTTAACAAAGTTATTTTATGCATTTTAATCTAAAAAGTTGGCTTGAATTTTTTGAGTTTTTTACTTTTCTCAAAATGAATAATTTTTGTGGTACAGATCTGGAAACTTTTTTTTAGATTTATTTTTCAGATCAAACAACATAAGAGAACATAATTTTTACCATAATTAATGATAAAAAAATTTTAGTACTGCATTATATCATCTACAGAGAAAAAACCAGAGTGAACTCTTTCAGAAACTAAAAACGAAAAATAAAGCATTTCTGTATCCATGTTTAAATAAATTCCTTTTTTTATTTTTAGCTCTAAAATCACCTCCCTAAATAGAGTGACCTTGCCTGACTGAATAATATGCTTTGGGATTTCAGCATAATTATGGTTAATTATCCTAATTTAATTAGGATTAAATTTTAATGGCATATGTTGATGGCATTAAAATTTGCATTTAAAAAAATGAAATATTTATGAATTTATTTTTGAAATTCAAATAAAAATATAATCTTTCTAGACAAACAGAACCATATTTTATTTTAAAAATTGTTTGTGATGGCTTAATTCAAAACATTCTGTCATTTTTGTTAGATCTCTAGTGACTGATGCTGCATTAAAGCAAGACATCAGCTGGTAAACATTTTAAATAAGTCACACACATATTTAGAAGGTAGTCTAAGAGTAAGTATTTAAGTTGGGTCTGTTCATTTAGTATACTATTTTTATGTGCTTATATATTTAATAATTTTTATGTATATTTAGATATGGTCCTTTTCTGTACAAATGTAGAATATTATTAAACATTATTAATATTATTATTAAAAACAACCTTCACAAATCCTCATCATTTTACTTTATTATCTGAAAATTAAACTGAGATTCCAAGTTATGTATAGCTGGTGAAATAGTTCAATTCGGCTCTATTTTTTTTCTTCCTTTTTTCTAAACGCTTGATTATAATCATTTTAATATTTTAAGTACATATATTAAAACCCTTTGATTAATATTTAAATTGCTTTTTCATTCAGTGTTGTTTCACAGTGGTTTTACAATTCATAACTAGAGAAATATTTTATAGTACTAGCAACACCATATTATATTTACTTAAAGTTATAAACACTCCATGTCAATTTTTATTTTCCAGACCTTATAGCTAAACTCTATAGCAATATAGTACAATATACAAATGAAATTTTGCACATCAAGATGCAAAATATATAAACAAGAATCTAATTTTGGTCATACAGAAATAAAAGTCTTACAGGTCCCAAAGCTCAAAATTTTACACAAAGGCTAGGAAACGTTTTTCACATAATTTATCACACCGTAAGTAGGTAAGATACTTTCTAACACTGTTCCTTCTTTACAAACCTCCATAAAGAGCAATAAAATCTCTTATTTAAGTACCTTTATCAATTTTAAGTACCTATGAGCAATTCTGTGGTGTACTTTCTTTTTATGATATGGAAGATAACAACTAAATTATAGATAAAGAATTAAAAGTAGGAGAAATCAATTAGTTTAAATTATTTTTTTTTTAGTGAGAAGTTGAAACAAATAACATTAAGAATACAATGTACGAAATTATTTGAATTTGCTCCAACAAAAATCAAAAACAAAATAATTTATTTTGCAATTTTTGGAGAATAGAAAAAAATTAAGAATATAAAACAGACAATAAGTCTATAAATTCGTTTCGTAAATTACAAAGCAGTTTCAATTAACACATTTGACAAATTCATATTTTCATTTATATCTTTGCAATATGAAAAATCAAAAATATGGTACTACTGCCAGGATTATGCAAATTGCACTGTCGAAAATACAATGAGTAAATAAATTCCAACAGACTAAACGTTAGGTGATTACGCAGATTAATTATTCAGCTGACTGTTAGAGATAAATTATATAATTAAAACAGCTGATTGTTGCAGTAATACAAAGAGATCCTGATTCTCAACTACTTTCTACATAAATCACTAACACTACACAACACTTTACTATAAAAACTTCTTTTTATGTAAATTCAATTAAGTTATTTATTTTCATTATTATTTATTTTTTTTAGAAATTGTAAGTACTTACAAAACTTACTTAAATCTACTCAAGAATGTTGTCATGGAAACTGGCTGAGGACTAGGAGTTTTCTGGAATTGCATCCTGTGATTTATGTTTGTTTATTTATTTGCTGAGTTTTTAAATTTGTGTAAACTAACAATAATTATCATTTTACATCTAGTAATATTCACTTAATGATCGTTGTTTAACGTTCCTCCATTACAATATATCATTCAATTGTGGAAAATCGTAGAACAAAGGAAGATCTAAAGTTTGGTTAGTGCAATGTTGGATGAAACTGTTGATCAACCAGTTCAACAAACAACCGTTCAAAAAAAAAGTTTACTAAATAAATACGATATTTCTCTTGATCAATTAACCTTTGAATATGTTCAACAGTGTAAGAATGTTAAGGAACTTGAAAAAATTGTGAAAATTTTAAGGTAAGAAACTGCAAGTTGTGCAACGAATTTTTTGTTTGGTTATTATACCACTTTGCTTCTAATGAATTTTAAGTTTTTTAAATTCAGAATTTTAAGTTTGTTCTGAAATTTTAACAATTTTCAGTTACTACTATGGTAGATTTAGTTACTATTCGTACTTAGTAAGTTAACCTTGCAACATTTTTTAAATAAAATGAATTAATTGTCTCTGATAAAACCCCATTCTTTTACTAAAATAAATATGTATGATTTTTTCAACAGTGGTAGTGAGAAAATTGTTTTACTGTGTACTTGAGATAATTGTTTTTTAAAGGTTATGTGTGTAGTTTGTAACAGCTAGTGGTTTGTAGTGCAATGTTGGTTTTTTTTTATCTTAAATTTGTAGCTATATAATAAGTATATTTTTAGTACAAAAATAGACCTACATGTTTGCATTTTTTTTTATTAACTATAAACGGTTAATTGAATGATGAATTTATTCAAAAATCTTCTTTGTAGGAAGATAATTTAAGTCTTTCAACTATTTTTATATTGGTTTCACTCTCGCCAGCAAACAAAATTACAGGATCCTATCTTTTAGCCAATTGTAAAATATAATACATGGCTGCCCACATTTTTTTTATCCTTAACTAGTGTAGAAAATACTTCGAATTTTATGAGAGGTAAAGATCTTTAGTTTTATATTTGCCAACCAAACTATGAAAAGTAGCTAAAGACTTTCTCCTGTTACTTATTGATTTTGTCTAATTCTCATTGTAGTCATGTGAAATATCACAATATGCTGGGTCATTCCATGTCTGATCATTGCAGTACTCAACCTGATCCTCTTGTATTTCTAAAAAAATTAGTAGAAAAAGCAAAAATTGTAATAATATTAGAACACTTCAATGAACCCTCATATATTTAAAAGCAATTTTCTCTAGTCACTGTTGAACTAAAATGTTGAATTTAGATTCATTCTAAAGCTGAGGACATTTGCTTTTGTGTGAGATAAACAGCTTGTTATATTTTTAAGTAAATCTTGAATTTTAGAAAATTCATATCTCCGGTTGTAATATATATATGGTACAGCATTGTGGTACAGCATGTGCTAGTACAATACGTTAGTACCACTACAATAATTATTTGTTGCGCATCACTCTTTAACAATTACACCTTTAACTAATACTAGTCTCCGATGAATTTTCCTATAGACTTTTCACCATCTGTAATATAAATATATATATATATATAATATATATAAATATATATATATATGCAAAATCAGTTCTTTTGTTATTGTATTTGACCATATTCCCCTCTGTACTAATTATGTCAAAAACAAATATAAGCTGTTTATTACCAAGAGTACAAAATTCAATAATGCTTCTTACCTTATGCTTATTGTTATTTCATAAAAGAGCACTTTTGAGGATTTCCCTCATCATCAGTTAATAAAACCTTTTCTTTTAAAAAAATCAGACATAAAAACTTAAAAACACTAAAATTGTAAACATATAAAAATATATAGTCATAAAAATTTAAAAAAAATTTTATGTATGTGTGGCTAGCCACAACAAATTTTAAAAAAATTTTATGGCTGCATACTTTTATATGTTTACAATTTTCGTGTTTTAAGTTTAATGTGTGATGTTTTAAACAGAAAAAGTTTTATTAACTGTTGATGAGGGAAATCCTCAAAAGTGTTTTTATGAAATAACAATAAGCTCGAGGGTAAGAGCATTATTGAATTATGTATTCTTGGTGGTAAATTGCTTATACTTTTGTCATTGACATAATTAGTACAAGGGGAATATGGACAAATTCAATAACAAAAGAATTGATTTTGCTAAGGGTAATTATAAATGCTGACCAGGCAAAAATGCCCTATTATTTTTACAAAATGCACATTAAGTTACAGAATGTTATACATTTAATAAATTTCAGTAAAACAAGTTTAAAACTAAATATAATACCCACATATGCTAAAATAAATATAAAGAATTCCCAATGAAGTAAAACCGTAAAAACAAAAATATTCGCAGAGATATAGAGTAAAACAAGAAGACAAACAGGGATATTATAAAACAAACGATATAAATATTAAATTGTACATACATAACTTGATTTATTAAATATTTTAGGTAATGACATGTTTAATTATATAATTGATTTAATTAGGTTTAATAATATATATAGACAAGAGTTAAAATCCTCTCATAACAAGAAAATAAGTAATTTGATTAAAATAAAAAATTATAATAGAAAAAAGGATTTTAATAATAATTTATATAACAATAATTTCAACAAAAAGTATATTGTTGAAAATATAGAAAAACAGGATATTTTGAGTTTGGTAGAAACACGTGAAAATTCTGATAAGACTTTGTAAAATCTAAATGAATGTAAAATTCAACAATAGTGAGAAATCAATAATAGCTAATGCTTTACAATTTAATCTAGCAGATAACGATAAAAATAAAATTATCAAAAATATTATTATTGATACCGAAATGAATATTAACAGAATTAGCCATAATTACATTATGTTATTACAATAACATTTATAAAATTAATAATGTACTTATAAATAAGAAACCACTTTTCAGCAAAAAAGTAATATATAATTTAAAATAAAAATTAAAGTAATTGTTTTGTACTTGTATTTGAAAAAACAAACACACTGATTGTTATGCTAGTTAATTAATATAATAATTTTTAAAACATTTATAAATGAAAATAATTTTACAAAAGTAAAAGACCCAACTAGTAAATTGTTAAAAATTACAAAAAGTAATTAAAATAATTTTTAATTAATAACAATTTCTAATTATAGTAATAATATGAGGTATTACATTAGATTATATCCATTTAAACCATTTGCCCCCAAACTTACTGGTCTTACTAAAATGCATAAAAAAGATATAAAAAATAATTAGTTTCAAATCCGCTCCGTGTTTAATTTATTTCTAAAGTAATAGATAAAATACTCATACAAAATCAATTTACCTAATAAGTATATTATAAAAAATTGGTACGATTTAGTGAACAATTAATTAGAATAGTAAACAAAAATACTAAAATTATACAGTACTCTATGTGTGGCTAGCCATATAACAAAAGTTTTTTAAAATTTTTATGACTATATATGTTTATAATTTTAATGTTTTAACTTTAATGTGTGATTTTTTTAAAAGAAAAAGTTTTATTAACTGATGATGAGGGAAACCCTCGAAAGTGCTTTTATTAAATAACAATAAGCAATAAGGTAAGAAGCCTTATTGAATTTTGTACTCTTGGTGGTAAACTGTTTATAATTGTGTCATATATATAATTTTTTTTCTACTGTGTAGTTCCATTAATTTCCTTTATTTGGATTCCATTTATATTCAATATTAATATGTACATATTTCATCCATTTTATTTATATTTGTTGCAACTTACATTTGATCCTATTTTCATATTGAAATCTGAAAATATGAAAGAGGCTTTCCTTTGTTTGTTATGAATTATGATTTGTTTTGAATAAACACAAAATTTAGGTCTTTTTATGGACCTAGTGACTTCAATTCAATTTTAAAGCTGATTGAAATTTAAGAAATTTTAACAACAATAATTACACCATTGAATGAATTTAAGCTTGTCATACAATTCAAAGAGCCCTGTATTAACAAGTCACATCCATTTCTTTCACTGCCTGAAACATTCATACAGTTATATTTCTCGTAACTTTAATCAGGTTTCTTCTAATTTGTTTTACATGTAAGATTTAGATAGTTTTTGGTGAGAGGCTAATGGTTGTGTACATATTTTAGTCTTTTTTAGAAAAAGTAAGTAAATTCATTCACAAATTGTTAATTATTTAACAAACTGAGGCCATACTGGCCTCCATGGTGCAAGTGGTAGCATCTCAGCCTTTCATCCAGAGATCCTGGATTCAAATCTTGGTCAGGCATTGGCATTTTTCATACATTACAAAAATTCAATCTCCATATCCCAACCACAAGCTTTTCAAGCTTATGTGGCAATATTAAGCAGCAAAAAAAAAAACAAATTATCATTCTATTATATTTTATGAAATAAATTTCATTTAATGTTTATTTTACATGCTTTTTATGATTTTTTTATGTGTAAATTATTACTGTTCTAATTTTTGATTATGATACTGCAAACTAAATTTTTAATATTTGTTTATTGTAATTCATTTAGTGAAGAAAAACAAAAACTGAAGATTTATATATATATATCTGTCACTATCTAGCCATCCAGCATAAGCAATAATTACTGAATTTATCATTATTTAAAGTGCTATAATTTATACATTTAATGTTAATTAGACAAGGTTAACAACTGTAGATTATGTTTGTGTATATATGCGATTTGTCAATACACAAACGAACATAACCTACGCTTGCTAACCTCAACTAATTAACAGTAATGTTTTGATTATTTAAATAATAAATTCAGTAATTACTGCTTATAGTCGAGTTGTTCTATTGAAAAAAAATATGCATGCCGATAAATATGGGCAAGTACCAAAAATGATAAAACTTTTGTTTGTAAGATTTTATAGTAATTCGCTTATAGAGAAATATTCAGATGACTTAATAGTGTAACATTGAAAAGTTTACATCATAGATTCATTTTTATTATAGTGGGCCAAAAAGTATCATAATTAAGAAAACGAAGAACTACTTTAATAAATCGGTGATTTATTTAATCTTATTTCATTTTTCAGAGAAAAGATAAGATATAAAATTTTCCCTAGATAAGCTGGCCATCTGTTTTGTATTACTTTAGTCAAGATACAAGTAGTTTTGATTATGATAATTAAACATGTTCATCTTTGCTAGCCCTACTTGATTAAATTTCTTAAGGAAAAATATGTCAACATCCAAACCTAAGTTAATTTTATTCACTGATGGTTTCGCAGTGTAAAACTTTATAAAATAAAAGCAAATTTTCTTTTAATTTCTTTTTTTCTTTTTTTTATTATTGTAGAAGAGCTGCTGATTGCCCCTTTCTTCTACCTCTTATAGTAAAACATCACACATTCGTGTGAGACGTACAGTAAAATGAGTAGTTGTAGAGATAAGTTTACTTTGATGATCCAGTAAAAGTTACACAACCCTATGATTCAGCTTTGATTAGTTGAAAAAAAATAGAATTTGAGGAATTAAATAATTTTTTAACAAAATCCATTTTTTTTAGCTGTCAATTAAAAGCACTCAAATCTACACTCATTTTGCCTTAGATGAAATTTTTTTAAACAAAAAAAAAGCTTTTTTGCATCTTCAGCATATTTTATTAATTCTATGAACCCACAAGAGAAAAAACTTAAACGAAAATATATATGAATTTGTAAAATATTAATAATGTATATTGCATAATGTTTGTGTTGCATTGAGTATGTTTTACAAAAACTATTTATAAAAGTGATGAATTACAAATAAGCTTTCTACATTTCAATGTTCCTTCACAATCACATCTATTGTAAAAAAATTCTGATACTCAGGGCACCCTGGGTCTTTTGCTGGTCAGTATTAACAGTTAACCAAAATATTACTATAGAGAACATACAAATTAAAAAAATTGTTATACAAATTAAAATCAAGTGTTATTACATGAATTATTGAAAATTATTTATAAATTTGTGATTGAAATGCTTTTTAAATGAGCTTTACCCAACAGAATTTTTATCGGCTTCTTTATTTTTATCTCAGGTTGATAAACACCCCCAAATACACTGTTTATTTAACTTCGAATAACATCAAAACATGAATTGCTAAATTAAAATATAAATTGTTCTTAAAATTACTCTGTAATAAAGGCGTTAGGTATATATTAATATCCTTCTAAAATAACATATTTGTATGTAGCTTTATTTGAAATGACAAGAGTGAAAGTTTCCCGCTCTCCCAGAACTTTTACAGTTTGTAAACTATCTGTTATATTTTCATAAAAAAGTAGAAATAGAAGTATTTGACAACCCCCACCATTTAAATTTGGGTATCAAACTTTATTTGCACTAAAATGTAACATATTTTATTTCATATGAAATGGATATGTTCTCAGCTTTAAAGCGACCCAAAATCTTCACCCAAACAGGACAAAAGAAAATAATCCTTCTACACGTATGAAGGTTCATGATTTTTTTTTTTTTTCAGCTAATAAAATATTAACCAAATGAGTTAAGAAGTCTCAGTTTTAATTTTTTAATAGTTAGATTGTTTCAAATGTTGCTTATTTGTTCCTAAATCTTGAAAGATCAAATTAAAAAGGTTTCTTTTTGTGATGATTTCATTTAGAATGATAATGGATTTCACATGGGAAGTTTTACTTACAACAAAATTATTCACATCTTTAAATTTTATTGATCCAGATTGTAATGAGCCCACACAGAATTTGTATGATTCTTTGGAAGTACATTAAAACAACAAAAAGGATCATAGTACTTGATGGCATTACCCATAAGTAAAAAAATGCGATTGAAGAATAAGTAAAAAAAAAAGAAGATTGAAGTGATTTGACAAAATTTTAGAATAATTAGTGAAAATTGTACTCTGTCATTTCATCTAATGTATTCACGCAAATTATGAATAATTTGCAATTTATTCCTATAAGGTTAGTAGAAAAAAACTATTTAATATATATGAAAGTACAATTTTTACAAGCCAATGGGTTAACGTTTTCTTAAAAACATGACAAAGGTTTGCTTGCCTTCACAATTTAAAAAAATTTTCAAAGATAAAACGTTTTAATAAGTAGCTAATAATTTTTACTTTTTCTCTGGATTTTTTTTCAGGTCAGGAGAAGAAGGTTACTATCCAGACCTTCAAAAAAATGCTGAAAATCAGTTGCGAAGTTTGGCACCCAACAGTCGGGTCTTGAGAGTAGAAGAACCTATTGTAAGAAAAGAAGAAATGTTGTCTGATGAACGTAAACAGGTTGATAACGATATGATGGTCAGTTTTAATTTATATAAATATGTAGTAATGTTAGATTCTGAGTAAAACTATTTGTTACAACTTGCTAGCCAGGATATGCAGGGACATCTGCAGGTCGACTTTGAAGATTCTAGCTCTTGCAAATTCCTTGCTTGTGCAAGTTTTCAACTTCTCTCAATTTATAATTTGGTGATTTTTTTGTAATAGACTGAAAGTTAAAACCTACAAACTATATAGCTAATGCAGGGTTCTCAGTATAAATGGTGAAGGAATGCATATACATTTTTTTCTATAACAACTTTTATGTATATGTATGCGACTATGAATTACAATCATATGAATATAGATTAAAAAAAGCCCCTGTGCAGTTACTCATGTGTGTTTGGTGAACATATGTAGCACTCTAAAGGCGAACATCTTTTATGATTTTTCAAAGGTTATGTTTTTAGTCATGATGTATGGACCATTTTCTCCTTGCAGAATTTTATCATGTCAGGGCTAACATACTTATACAGCTTGTTTGTTCAGTGGTGGTGATAGAAATTGGATGAGCGGTAGCATTACAGCATTAGATTATGGTGGTGGTAAGAACAGTATTTAATACTTGCGTAATCGACCTTTGTTCACAGCTGTTGTTTGTTAATAATATTAGTGTCATTAAAGAAAAGTTATTTTTTAGTTAACTTTATTTGAATTGTTCATACATTTAATTTATTGTAGTGTAAAAATGAACTCATAATGTCAGCAAAAACCAGTAAAATTGGGGGAAAGAGGATTATCAAAAGTCAAATTTGAGCAGTTTTTCTGAATATTTAAAAATTTTATGAAGAAAGAACCCAAAAAACAAGCAAAAAATTTTAAACAAATTCAGACTCCTGTTTATAAACTGACTGGTGTATCTGTTAGATCCCCTCAGCACATTTTTAAGCAACAAAAACAACATAAAACTAACAGAAGTGAATTCAGTATTCCTCGTAAAAAACAGCCAAGTTGAAGATTGACCTAAATGATTACAACAAAGGTGTTATTTGGAAGACAGTAAATGAGTTTCACTTAGAGCATGGAGAAGCCCTTCTCTGAGGAAACTTTTGCCATTAGTAAAAGATCAAATAACGTTGAAGGGAGCATTTGAACTCATACAGTCATGAAAAATTTAGGCTTCTTGTGGAAAAAAGCTGAAAGCAGAATGATGATAAACGAAATAAAAGGTTGTATTATCTGCACTCCATGATGTGCTAAAATGAATAAAATCATCCAATTATATAGGTAGATGAAACCTATATACATTTTTCCCATATGAAGGGTCAAGCATGGAACATTTCTTCAGAAGGACTGAAAGCTCTTATTTCTAAAGGGAGTGAGCAATAATAGTTAATACAGGAGGACAGTTTTATAGAAAATGCTCTGTTAAGTTGGGTCAAAAAATGGGCGATTACTGTAATGATATGAATTTTAATTTTAAAAAATGGGTTAGGTCTCAATAGCTAATTAATCTGTCACTGAGATCTGTTATAGTCATGGACAATTCACCATACCACAGTGTTCAAATAAATCCAGCTCCTAAATCGAATTCATAAAAACAAGGCAGGATCGGTTGGCCCGTTAGAAACAAGATAACATTTTCACATGAACTCTTCAAAACCGAATTATATGCTGATAAAACTACATAAACCATGATTGAAATGCACAAAATAGATTCTTTGTTGCTGAAAAGGACATACTGTTGTCAGATTACCCTTATCGTCTTGACTTAAGTGTTATTAATGTCTGGGCATGTGTTAAAAATTACATTTCTCAAAAGAGTGTAACATCATTAGTGACACCTATTAAGCATCATGATCATTTTATTTTATGACTTTTTTTTTATTTCGCTGACAAATTAAATCCTTCTGACATCATATGAGTTAAGATTTATGAGATGACTGATAGTGTCGGTGATTGTGTATGTTGAACTTGTGGCAATGATTCTTAGAAATAAAAATAATCATGAATTAATGTCATCATCCACGATCACGTAGCTAAATACAGAACTAAAACTATGCATAGTTTTAAAGATCCAAGACAAGCTTCATTTTTCTCTAGTAGATTTATGATTAGCTACTGAAGTGTAATATTTGTGTAATATATTAAGGACATAAGGAACTTGGCAGAGGCGAAATTATGGAGCTGAGTGTTCTTAACTACCATCATAGATGAAGTTTGCTCTGTATTCCTGTCTGCAGACCAAACTCTCTTTGTTACTGGATCAAGACAACTAATAGTTCATGCAGCTCATACGCCACCACTCGCCAAACAAACTGTACATGGTGAAAAACTGTCCAATACTGCAACTTAATTAAGGTAGGGATAATAACATTTATTAACAAGACCCTTGTCTCTAATACTGCAATGAAATGTAGCAATGTTATACAATGTCATTAGGACATGCACGTCGTAAAGTGTTAATGTGGATTGCACTGATCATCAGATACACACCGTTAAGTTTTTTCTTACTGGGTTTTCATATTTCCCCCCACTTCTTGCTTATCTAATAGATATTTGGATCTATATTACTATTTCTATTCCACTTATCAACAAATTGCATTCTCATATGTGTACAGGACAAAATTGAAAATTGTTCGTATCTATCACATATGCAAAAATGGAAACATTAATTTCTGAGCGTGCAAAAAATAACTTGAGAAAAGAAAAACCTCATTTTAATGAAATGCAATTTAATTATTAATGGTAATTATTTTAGATGGTTCTCAAAGTGAAGTAGCAAACATTTTTTAACAGCAGATATTTTTGCACATAATAGCAGATCTTTTAAACAGTGTTGATTTTATTAAACTCTTCACATTAATTACATAATTAGGACAATTTTTATAATTTTTTTTTACAATTAAAGTTTTGTGTGTCTACCAGCATTATTTTTTGTATAACAGAACTGTGTGGTGACCTCAGATGATTTTCTGAAGAAAAAAAGTGTTATTAATCATTGATTCAACATGCATATAATTTAAAAATTTTAAGAGGGTTGCTAAAATACTGTTGTATATTAGACTCTTATAAAGTGATACTAATATCTGATTCTCATACTTTAACATTTCAGATTTTTTTAAAGTTAACTGCTGGAGAGGCAGATATTTTTTTACATTTAAATTTATTGAATTTCCTGTTACTGCTGTCAAGCGAATTCGTTGTGAGTAGTTATACAGTTAACATCAAATGTGTATAGTTTGTTCGATGAGCAGATGAAAGGTTTTTTAATTTAAAACGAAAAGATAAGGGAAAGTATTAGTATAAGTATAAGTTTGTAGTATTGTGTAAATTATAATCAATTATTTTGTTAATTAGAAGTTTACAAAGTTAATTATATTTTTTTACTTTTATTAGAGTTTTATACAGGAGAAGTAAAGTTATAGTATAAATTCAAATGGGTGGAAAGAGTTCAAGATGAAATATAATTAGACAATAATTACAGAATTTATAGATATCATGGCAAAAGGACTGATATAGTTATACTAAGTATAAATCAGTGTATATTGCACAGGAATAATCAATCATCTTCTATAATGAAGTTGTTTATAAAATTGATAATGAATTATTTGTTTCAGTTATAATAATCTGCGATTTATTTAAGTTATCTGATCATTAATGAGCTGTTGTTTATAAAAGAAGTAAATAAATTATTAAAGCAATTTATCTAAATATAGCTACTATAATGTCTCGGCATATTCTAATAAAAATTTGGCTTTATAATTTTGTTTTAAAGATTAAATTAAAACTGATGAATTTAAATATAAAATATCAGAATTATTATATTTTAAACGTTTTTGTAAAATATTATTTAAAATATTAATTACAAGGTTATTTAAAAAATTAAGGTCTCTATTGAAGAAGAACAATGAAGAAAATTAGAAATTATTACTGAGAAAATTTAAGTGTTAAAAAGGACAGTAGAAGGAAAATTATGGGTATAAGACAAAAAATTGATTATATGGAGAGGGAAATAAAATATAATAAAAGGATTGACAGAGATCAAAAAGAATGATAATTTTAACATTTTGGACTTGGAACTGGTACAATTAATTAGAGGTACCTTAGAAATTGGCTGTATATTTGAAAAAATTTTGTTATACTAAAAAAAGTTGGAAGAAATAAGATGATGATGATTAGACCGATAATTGTATGCTTTACAACAAATCATACAAAGAGGTAAGTCATGTATAACAAAACTAAACAACACAGGTAGACCCACCGGGTTGGTCTAGTGGTGAACGCGTCTTCCCAAATCAGCTGATTTGGAAGCCGAGAGTTCCAGCGTTCAAGTCCTAGTAAAGCCAGTTATTTTTACATGGATTTGAATGCTAGATCGTGGATACCGGTGTTCTTTGGTGGTTGGGTTTCAATTAACCACACATATCTCAGGAATGGTCGAACTGAGAATGTACAAGACTACACTTCATTTACACTCATACATATCATCCTCATTCATCCTCTGAAGTATTATCTAAATGGTAGTTACCGGAGGCTAAAAAAAAAAAAAAAAAAACACAGGTAAGGAAGTTTCGATAGATGAATATTACAGCATGTGCAGGAGAAAAATGTGAGCCAAAAAAATTTGTAGAAACAAGGAAAAATGGTTAATTAAGGAGTTTGTTAAAAAGTTATTGAGTAAGAGTAACTCCACTGCAAATTGAAACATGTACGGAAGATGTAGAATGAATCCACTCTGCTTAAAAAAAGAATAAAAATATAGTGTCAGGTTCTCAAAATTTGAATTGAAATTTCAAGAAAATTTGAATTTTGAAGAAAGAATGAATAAGATCAATGCTTTTATAAAGGACTCTGTGGAGAGTTTGGGTTCCTCCAGAATGCAGAAATCAACATAGAGATGACATGAATTCAGGATTGATTACCAGATTTTGGATATATCACTTGATGTCAAACTCACATTGCCCAGAAAGGCTGGTCATGTAGGGCAGTTTAGACCTAAATCTCCCTATTAAATATAATAGGTGTAAAATATCTAAAATGTAAAAGTAACCTAGTTGAATTAAAAATATTTTAAATGAGTTGAATCGTTATTTTAAGCACGTCTGAAGTGAGAAAGCTTTTGGAAAAAATTATTAAAAGAAGACTGGGTTTTTGCCCTTTCTATGTTTTGGTTTATGAGGGGGTGTTGAAGGGGAGAATAGTATTTATATTAAGAAAATTTGTGGAAAAATATTTAGTAGAGTTTACAGGAATTACAGACAGTTTGAAGTAATAAAAATTTAGTTAAATGAAAATAAATTAACAATTCCTAGGTAATTCTTTGACTGCTGATCCTCAGTATAATCAGGAATGTGATAGTTTTTACAGTGGTCTTTTAAACGTTTTGTTTAGTTTTTCAGCAGAATTTTAGATACTATTTAGTTGCATTGGTGAGTTTTAACAGCAAGCTTAGGAAGAAAGTCATTATTGATTAGTGGTGGCTGGTAATTATTAGCTGTGAGAAAAGAAGTAATAACTTGAGGATGCCTATTGTCCTAAACAATTACTATAATAAGAGTTTTTTCCCAACAGTATAATAATAAGAAATAAGCAATATAGAAAGTTGTAGGTAACTTTCTATACTTTTAAAGAGAAAAATTTAAATTAAGAAAAAGGGAAATGTTAAAGATAGATTAGATTTTATTGTTATATATAAATTGATGAGATTTTAATAAAGAAAGATATAGCTAAATACAGAGTCCAGCAAAATGATTGATGTTTTTTAGTCATTGTTATGTTGGCATAACTGTCAGTGAGAAAGCAGGACTGCTGTCCTGTCATACCATTTTAGTGGCCATCATTTGTCTGAAACAGAAAAATGTGTTAATTGTAAAGATCCGCACTCAGCAAGATCAAAAGAACGCCCCATTTATAAGGAAGAAAAGGCTATATTAAATACCTGTACCAAGCAGAAAGTATCCAACATAGGAACCCAGTGTTAGGTTTGTTCAGGTTCTCTCTAATAATATACAAAAAAAGAATGAATGCTCATCGTGCAAAGAACTAATTAAAATTGTAAAAGCTTTATCAGACCAAGTAAAGTCCCTCACGGCTGCTATTACAGCATTGAGTACTGACAAGAAGGTAACTTCTGCTAGAAAAACCGATGGTGGTTTATCTAAATCTACTATAGTCAAAACTTCAACTTTTTTTGGATCTGACAATGGGGAAACCTGGCATTGATGCTCCCCACTGTCGTACCCTGTCTGTCGTCCATTAGCCAACCATCACTGACCGCATGCCAGATCAACATTTCAGAAACCAGGACAAAGTCCATGTCCCACTCCACAACGATTGCCACAATCTCGTCATGAGCCTTCTCACCACATTAATTTGGAGGACTGTCATACTCTGGTGGATGCCCTGTAGCCTCTCCCTCCAAAGGAATGACCCTCCATGTACGTACCATCCAGGGCACTTAGTTGACTTGGTGCAATCCTTCTTAAGTGTCCCATTGACCTACAGTTGAAACAGAGCTTCGAGTCTTTACATAGTGATCTGAGCCTACGTCTACTCCTTGAAGGACTTTTAGATTGTAGAGCTTCTTGCAGTTTGTTCATGAAGACGTGGTCTAGTTGCCATTCCTGTTTAGTGTAGTTGGGGTGATTCCAGTTTTGAGTTTTTGATGTTTCCTCTTGAAATAAATGGATTTCGTAATTAGTTTGTGTTTTCTGCAGAGATCGATGAGCCTGTCTGTTTTGTTTGTTTTCTTTTGGGTGGGCCGTTTCCGGTGATGTCATGATATCTTCTTTCTCTGCCTAATTGAGCATTGAAGTCTTCGATTAATTGTTCAACATGGTTTTTGGGGATGTTATTTTTAGTCAGGTCGAGTGGATCCCAGAACTTTTCCGTTTTTTTACAATCTTTTGGGAAGTTGTTTTTATTATTAGTGGATGTATGGGCGTTTTACTATAGTGTAGATTTTATTAGATGCTTTTAGGGTAAGTGTTGAGATTCTTGGGGTTTGTGATTTGAGTTTATTATTTTGAGGCTGATTAAATAGTCTGTTCCAAACTATGGGACATTTTTCATTACACTCTTCCCAGGTATACCTTTGTAGAGCCGATGAACTTGAGATTCTTTGGCGTCCCAGTCAGTGTTTCTTATTTCCTGCAGACCCATGATGAGAATTTTGTTTTGGTTCATTAGGCCAGTTGTTACTTTTAGTTTTCCAGTCTGCATGACCAAGTTTACATTGTGTGTGGAAATGTAGGTGATTTGCTTTGGTTTGATTTTGGACTTAGTATTTTTCTTGTTCGTGTGTATAGTGTTGAGGCATTCAAATGCTCCTGATTGCATGTTATCTTCTAAGTGGTAGCCCACTATATCTGAATGCTGCCTTCTCTGATCTCTGATGTTGCTTGGTTCAGCCAGTGGAGTATTCCTTAAAAGGCCTTTCATGGTTTAATGTCAAGGGGTTACCTGTGATGGGACTATGTCTTGAGTTACAACTCTAGATATGATCTAGTGAAATGTAATTTGATGATAAATGAAGCTGTGAAGTTTTTTTAGATTCAGTTCACCAGACAAATTTCTCCCATTTTTTCCAGATATATCCAGGCACACCTTGTGGATGCTCAATCTGACTTTTCTAAAGTCGTTATTTTGGAGAAAATCCTGTAGTGTAAAAATGGATCTTTTAATGTAGATTTGTTATAAAACAATAAAGGGTTTATTTATAATCAGCACTGGTTTAAGGGATGAATTTATAAATTGTTTTTAAAAAGTTATATAATATTAATATCCAAAAAAATTATTTTGATTTTTCTGAACATACCCTATTTATTAAACTGAGTTGTGCAACCCAGTTAGAAGTAAAATATATTATTCCTATACATTAATCTCCTCCTTTGTGCTTACTTCATTTTAATTGGGTTCTACTATATTTGATTATTTTATAAAATTAATTGTCAAGCTTAGTTTTTCAAGGAATATTGCATCTTTATTTCAGTCTAACAATATACTTAATGTTAAGATATAATTTTTTTGTTTAATATTATATTTACCCATATCAGTTCTGTTATTAGATATTGGTGAAATTGATATTATGTTATAGCAATGGGAACAAGAAATAGGATCTAAAGATGAAGAACTTATGGACTGGAATAAAAATTATACTTCAGAAACTGGTTGTGGTGACCACATCCCACCAATACGTAGAGCTCCACCAAAAAAGGTTTGATTTAGTGATATTTTTTTTTAAATGACGCTTTTTATTACTGATCTGTATTATTTAATCATTATTTTATACAAAGCTAATCTGCAGTATCCAGTTGCAGTAGTACAAGGGTCTACTTTCACCATGTCACTGGTATGAAGTATGTGGTGGAGCAAAATTAATTCTGTTTCATCACTTTTGTCTGGTCAGTACATCACTAAGAATCTGGTTGGTATATGTATTCTTGAATTAATTAAAAAACCTTGCCATCCCCATAATTATTGGTTTGGTATGCATCATCATTGTTGCATTAGCTTTTATAGCAGCTAATATTGAAATTGGTGAGGAAAACCAGTATTTGAGCTAAGAACTTGTATGTGAATGTATATATATATATGTTAATGTATTTAATAATTCATTAACATATTGACAACTACTGTGTAAATAAAGTCTAATATTATATGAAATATAAATCACCAAAACAATAATTAGATAAGTTAACTTACCATATTAATTTCTAATAACCATTTTTTTGCAGTATCCCACATCTTCAGTTTGTATTAAATTTTATTATATCTATTATATTAAAACATATTTTTTTGTCATTTTGTAATGTTTTATATTATGAAATGTTGAATAAAAGAAGCATATTTCTAAATTTTGCTGTCAGTACTGGAATGATGTAATCTTTGTAATGTATACTTTACTTTGTTAATGTCATTATTGTCAACTGTTAGATCACATTTGAGATGATGATTGAATTAAAAAGAATAAAAATACAATCTAACAGTTGGCAATAATGATATTAGAATAAAGGAAAATATACTTTTTAAAGATTACATCATTCCAGTAGTGGACAGCAAAATTTACATACAGACTCATTATTCTATTCAAAATTTCATAATATAAAACATATTACTTTAGAATGTAGAATATATTTTAATGTAATAGATATAGAAGTTTAATACCAACTGAAGATGCGAGATATGATGAAAACTAGTTATTGAAAATTAATATGGTAAGTTTACTTATCTTATTACTGTATTCTGATATATATTTCATATATTTATATGTAAAGTGCATTTATATCTTAATTTAAAATATTGGTTACATAACTTATTTAAAATCTTAGTAAAATAATCATTTGTAATTAAGAATTATTTTATTTATTTATTATTGTTCCACTGATTAATTAAAAAAACATAGGTAGACAAAAATCACTCTACCAGACATGGCTAATTATTCCTGAATTCAAACTGGTTTATCTTATCAGTTACAGTTGATTTGATGCTATTCTTTAAAGAGATAATGTCTTTATTTGTTAAATTATTTCTTTGATGTTTGTTTAATTATAGGCAGATGATAATAATAAACAGCAGAATACTAAAAAGTTAAAAAAGCCGACGGTCAGCGACTATGCTACATGGGATAAATATGATGCTGAAAGTGAATTACTTAAAATGGATGCTGATGAAGAGCGGAAAAAGCTTGAAGAAGAAACTGAATTACGGAAACAAAAAGCAGTAGCTGCAGATGAACGCAAAAGAAAGGAACATAGCCGACTGAATGATATCAAGACAGCCGGTCAGTATTTATAGAATCTTTTAACACACATTTTCTTTTGTTTATAACTTTTCTAATATTTATCAGCACATGTAGTTTTTAGAATATGTTATGTCATACACATATTAAACGGTCATATATTTAATATGGTATATATAGTATATTATATTTGATAGCAGTCTATGTTAGTTTGTTATGGATAAATATATTCAGGTGGTTAATAGAGCATAAAAAAAAATGTATGTGCTAATTTATACTTCATTGTAAAAAGTAAAGCTAGTATTGTGATAGCGAACAATTTTGGTTTTCAGATTTCAATGGAAATATCCATTTTGATCATCCCTGAATCCATTTTGACTAGTTACAGCATGACATCTGTATGAACATATGTACCTTGCAATTAAAAATGATTAGCCGTAGGATGTTGAAATTTTGGGTTTAGGACTGTTGTAACATCTCCCACTGTTGTGCTCCTCCCATTTTGATTGCAATCAACTGAACTAAAAGTGTCCAAAAAAAGCTCAAAATCCAAAAATTTGGATTTTGGACTGCAGTAAGCCCTCATTGAGAGATTTTCAATGATATAACATAAGTGGTACTTATTTTCATTGGTTCCAGAGTTATAGCCAAATGAAATTTTAATTATTGAAATATTTGGATCTTACAAGGGGGAATGCACAATGCTTCGAATCTGACTTCATCTATTTTTTTAACTTTTTTTTTTTAATTTAAATATATTGATTTTTTAATAATTATTATTAACCTCATTGTAAAATTTGTACAATGAATAATAATTCAATAATAAAAAAAATATGAAGAAATATGAGAAGTAATTAATGAAATAAAGGAAGTCAAGTGGTGTCCACATCAGACTTTTAACCATCTTTACTGTAATAGTGTCATATTTTTTTATGTTCATTAAAAATGAAGAAAAATTATTAAGCTGGAAAGAAGAATTCTTAATTCAGTTAAAATTTCCTTTTTTTTAAGATGTGTCTGTACCTAAGCGATGGAACAAAAAAAGGAATGGACCATTCTAAAAGAGTAAGCATAAAGTACAAATGTTTGATGATATAGTGGCTTAAAAGAAGAGACTGCATTAATCCTTTAAATATGTTGGCTTTAAAGATATTAATTAATGCCTGAAAAAACAACTTTCTTTAACTTTTCATACTGTGAGAAGTTTTTTCTGATTTATCTACTTTGTAAAATAGCCTGTACATATAACTATTATTTATTTTGTAGTGAAAATGTTAGGTGATAGGTAAAAAATTCAAAAACCACTTAATTACATTGAAGAACTAAAAATGACTATAAAAATAATATATATATATATATATATATATATATATATATAATTTGTTGGAATAATTAATGTAAATTCTCATTTAAAGGTTAATAAACTAAAAGAAACCTTAAAAGATATCTATATGAAACCTATTTTGAAAGTGAAGGATAACAAAATTCTAAAAGGAAAACCTGACAGAAAATTTACGTGTTACATGCCACTACTTTGAACTGTGCATTTATCGTAAAAAAAATTTCTATATTTTAAATTGAATGTGACAAATTATTATCCTTTTTAACATAATTCTATCACAAAAGCGTGTATAGTGATGAAGTTACGAAAGACCTAAACAAAAGAGGAATATCTGGAGTTAGAGAATCAAGAATTAATCAACAAACAGTTTTTAAAATCTTAGAAAAAAGATTTTCTATGAAAAAGAAGAAGTTCTAAAACAATAAAGAGTAAAGCAAATGAATTCAGAAAAGAGCCAGTTAGAAACTTAAAAAGTACTGCCAGGAAAGGAAGGGATATCAATGTTAAACATGGTCCATAATTGATTGAAATAAAACTTATCTTATTACTGTTTGAGTAAACAAAAATAAAACTATGATGAGATATAGTCTCTAAATGATTTATTACTTAATATGTGTTTTGAAAACTTTCACATTCAGTACATATGAAAATGTATATTAAATATTATATACATTTTAGGCTTTATAATTTTATTGAAAGAGTTAATGACTGACTAGTAACTTCTCTGCCATGATGAAATTTTCTACACTGCTTAGCAAATATTCTTGTGTATCATGACAGTTTTGTGTGTATTTGTCTTGTGAGCACATGCATGTTTTTTTTTTTGGTTTGTATGTAACATATTTGCTCATTAATATGTATAAAACAATTATTTATGTATCTATGATTTATAAAAATAATCGTAAATAATATCGTAATAATTTTATTTACTCAGAAAAACTGATAATGTTATCTTATAATTTCATTTATAAGTTATCTTATAATTCTTTTTCATGTCATTGTCTCAGTGACATCAACTAGCATGTGAAAATAAAGTGCTTAGAAAAATTTAACTAATTAAATAAAAATATATAATTAAAAAACATTATTATTATTATTCCTTTTTCTAGTTAAACAAATTTAAATTTAACTTGTAGGTGTAAATTGAAATACTCAAATATACATTACATGTCACATTTTTCCTTTTATGATTATTTTGTATTATTTTTGTAGATATTAATTTAGGTCTTGTTTATCTTGATCAAAAATTAGAAATTGATTTTGTTTTCAACAAAGATAATTTTTTTTTTATTTGTTAGTCTTTAAAAAAAGAACACATTTATGGGAATCATTTACAATATGAAATTATTAACTGTAAGTAATTTGAAAAACTGTATATAAATTATAAAACAGACATGGTTTTAGATAAAAAAAAATATGTGTAACTGTGAAAATACTCACATACATTAAAGGAGGAAAAATGAAGGGGGAAGAAATGGCACTGCAGAAAATTTTTCATAGAATATTGTAACTTTCTTTACACTGAGCACAGAATGTTCTATTACAATATGTGTCATGAGTAACTAACTTGGAAACAAAACCGCACTGTATTACTAATGTTGAGTAGCACTTCGACATCAAAAATGTGAAACAGAAGTACAGCCAGTATTACATAGCAATTTTTCTGTTACAAGATTATTTTGTAGATATTAGCAAAGTCAGGACTGCTGTAACCATGATTGAAAATATCAGAGATTGATTTTTTCTAGATTTTTATCAAGAGAATTTTTTTAATTAGATTTAAAAAAGAACACATTTGTGTGAATCAGAATGTTTTTTTTGTTTGTACAATATGAAATTATTAGCTACAAATAATTTTTAAAAATGTATTTACTTTATAAAACAGCTAGACTTGATCTAAAAAAAAAATGTAACCTGCAAATTCTATTATAAATTTGATCATAGAATATTGCAAATATTTTTACCCTAAGAACTAAATATTCCATTACAAGACTTGAGTCTTGAGAAACCAACTTGGAAACAAAAACACGCACTACATTACTAGTGTTGAGTATCTTTTCAGCTTAAAAATGTAAAACAGAAGTACATAACAGCTATACATATGAAGCTGAATGCTGCTGCAAGCATAACCTAATTTGCATCCTAAAAAAAGGTAAATAATTGTTTATTCTTGCTTTATTTGTATTTTATTTCCTGCTTTAAATTGAATTTTAAAGATAAAATAAAAATACTTGTCCAAAAAATTACAGAAGATATTATGGTTACACTAAATATTTTTATTTTACACATTCTTATTTATGAAATAATAACAAATTATCACTAAAATATTGGTGAATCCTAACCTTTTACCCTTATTTTAAGTTTTTAACATTTATGTATTTTTATCGTAAAATTTTATGAATCAATTAAATGAAAATTTTCTCGCCTCAAAATTAAATTTTGTACGATTTTTCTGTTTTACTTAGAGCCTATGAATTAAATTTTAATATTAGTGCATTAGTATAGTGTTAGAGAAAATTATGAAACCTAAAAAAAAAACAGGATTTTATTACTAATTAACAGTTTAGTTTAAGTATTTAAAATTTGAAGTCTAGAAATAAGTAAAATAAAAATACATATAATACACACAACGCAACTTGTAAAGATATTCTACAATCAAAAATAACCTGTGAAATTATTTTGTAATTATTATAATGACAATCAGTATTGATATATTGAGATAAATTATACTTTATACTGAATAAAGCAATATTTATATTTGTACTTACGACACAGATTGTGGTTTTAAAAATTGTACCATTGAATGAGAATGTTTTGCATGCAGATCGTAACTAGTCAAGATAGGTATGGAACCTGGCTGTTAAAAGATTGAATAGATATTTTTATTATGTGAAGCTTTTTTCATTGTTCAGTTTCTGTTAATTTATTTAATAGTTATTAATTTGGTTTATTCACTTTTCTGTTTTAGAAACAATGCCTGATGCAGAAAAATCAACTCTTGCACTTAGAGAAAAGGATCGTGGTAATGAATATTACAAAACTTGTAACTATGATGATGCTATTGATTATTATACTGCTAGTATTGCCATCTATCCCAATCCTGCCGCTTACAACAACAGAGCAGCTAGTTGTAAGTTATTCATATAAAAATTAAGTATTTTTATTTATATTATTATTAAGCTAATTGAGTTCATATATTAATGCTATTATATTATTATCATAGAAAACATGTACTTTTATCAAAGTAATTTGCAGTGTATTTTTATATATATTATGCCAGTTGTCTTAATGTAAACTTACCACTTAACCCAGTGTAAACTTCTCCCAACTTAACCCTTTTACCAGTATACTTGTTTATTTTTTTACAAAAATGGCTGCTGGTAGTATGCTTGTAAGTTTACAATTTCAATTTTTGCTTTACTCGGTCTCATATGCAGTTAGAAATAAATATGAGGGATATCTCTAAAGTAAAGACCACTGGCAAATTTCTCTTCTTACAGCTGACAAACCTGTATCGTTTATGGCCACGTTAGTAATGTACACACTACATTGTTGTCTGTAAGTTATTGCGTTGTAGTATCTGATTACGTGTGAGTTTAGAGCTGTTTTGGTCGCGTTGTTCATGACCATTTAATTTAGGCTTCAGAAAGGTTTGTGCACGTCAGGTGCCACACGTCTTAAACAGAATGTTACAAAAAAAATCCGAATGGGATCTGCTATGGAATTTTTGATGCGCTATATAGAAAAAATCAATGAGTTCCTTAATTCAATTGTTACCAGCAATGAAACATGGATTTTGTATTGCACGCCGGAGTAAAAAATGGCAGTCAAGTGAATGGCATCATCCTCTATCACCAACCAGACCAACAAAGGTCAAGCCACAGCCATTTGGACGCCAACTGATGGCCTCAGCCTTTTGGGATCGGTGTGGCATACTGCTGATTGATTTCATGCCGCCTGGAACAACTATAAATGCAAAAGCCTACTACGAAACTCTATGTAAGTTATGGCGCGCCATTCAAAAACGGCGACGGGGGCGGTGGACGACATGATGGCGTCGTCCTGCTGCACAATGATGCATGTCCGCATGTTGCGAGTCTGATATGTGATATACTGAGAACATTTCGGTGGGAAATTTATGATTACACACCATGTAGTTTGGACTTAGCTTCTTCTGATTACCATTTGTTTGGGAAATTGAAAGAATTTTTGAGCGGTAAGCAATTCGCAGGTGAATGAATTTAAAATGCTGTTAATCAGTGGCTAAATGAACTGGCAGCAGAAGAATACATCAAGGCTGTATTAAAGTTAGTTTATCGCTGCGATAAATGTCTTAATTCATGTGGTGGTGGTTATGTAGAGAAGTAGTATAAGGCATGTAGTTTAAGTGAAATAAAAAATTATAAAGTTTTCAGAATAAATCTTTAGTTTAGAGATATAAAATACTGAAGACTCATGTCCAGGGTGTTGTCTGGACCTATCTAGCGCATTGATTACATATATTGTGTACGTTTGCTTTTTGGTTTGAATTATATTTAAATTTCTATTTTGTTTTATTTATTTTTTATTATAGCATAATTTCAAAATATTTTGATAATGAAGTATAGGAATATATTACAAATAATGAATCTGGTTTTAATGAAACAGGTGGCTCTGTGAACTTTAAAGATGAAAGCATTAGTGTGAATGAAATTGAGGTTACGGAAACAAAACATCTTGACTGGAATAACAAATTTGTATGGAAAATAATAATTTTATATATATTTATTATTTTTTTTAGGCTTAAATTATATAAAAGAATTTGTTACTTTTTTTATTGTGTAAGAAATTTAACATTTAAATAGTCATGTGTATGTCCCATTTTTTGTTGCAGTATGTGTCAGTTAAACTGTGGCATTTATATAATATTATTTTTGTTCACAGATTTAAAACAGGGAAAATATGACCAAGCGTTAAGTGATGTTAACAAATGTCTAGAACTGGAACCTGAAAATGCTAAAGGATTATATAGACGTGGTCTCTGCTTACAGCATAAGAATAGATTTGATGAGGTTATTTTTATATTACTATTTATAGTTAGTTAATACTTATTTATATTTTTTAGCATTTTGCATTCAATCATGTGCTCCTGTAAAGTGATCACTGGGGTTTAATATACTAAAAGGAAGGCACAGGAAGATCCTAATTGTATGCGTATGTATGCTATAACATGAAGTGTTCTTATTCACCATATAAATCACTTTCTATTGAAAAGATACTTTTATTTTGATAAATCCATATCGACTGAAAATTTTTTTTATCTGAAATTATGAGAGTTAAATATTTTGGACTGCATAATTGGAAACTATTATTAGACCTCATGAAAAAGTACGTAATGGAAATACAGCTGTGTAAAATAAGTAGATTTAATTAGGTACTATATATAGAGTATATTAATAATGAATTTTTCAGTAACAAAAAATATTAATTCAGTATTATAATTAAACACAATTTAAAAAATTGTTTTTTTTATTTTCCTCTCTGCTAAAATTTCTATCATTTTTCCCCCAGAAATTTTGAATTAAAATTTTCCCTTACAATTCCAGTTTGTTTTCTACAGTATTAGTTTTTTTATTTAGATATTATTCATAACATTGTCAAAATATAGCAAATATAACAAAAATTACACTTAAATAAGCTTTAAATGTATGAAATCG
Organism: Lycorma delicatula; assembly: GCF_047948215.1. NCBI lineage: Eukaryota > Metazoa > Arthropoda > Insecta > Hemiptera > Fulgoridae > Lycorma > Lycorma delicatula. The sequence goes on from NC_134463.1 coordinate 88,823,038, forward strand.
TGGTTAAGGAAACAAATCGTGCTAACTGAAATGATAAATTTGTAATTTGTAAAATTTGTATGGAAAATAAATAATGTGTTATATAGTTCTTAGCATTTAATATCATTAATTGATAGTTGTATATTTTTTTGAACATTTCTTAAAGCATTGAAGGGATTTATTCTTTTTAATTAAATAAATTTTATAAGAAAATGTTTTCAGTCCTAGAAGTAACTTTTCATGAAAAAGACAGGGAAGTAAATTTATTCATAAAGTAACCTGGGAGTATTATGTACTAAATATGCTAAACATTTTGAGAATTAGATAGGTAATGAAAATTCAAAAAAAATTGTTTGAATTCTTTTTCCCTTCTGCAAAGATTGAGATTAACAGCAGATCATTTATAACACAGACAAAACACTCAACATTCAATTTGTAAATTATTCAGCATATTAGAAACTTTACAACTGGAAAGCTTACTCTCACCCACGCAACAATATCATAAATGAAAATCAGGCCCTCTTTTATTTCACTCAATCACAGTTGTGATTGTACTCCATTAAGCCTGCAAAGATTGGAATGGATGAGATGTCAATGAATATTTTAAGACCAAAAATCCAGAAATTTCATCCAAGTTCAGAATTTGAAGAGTTTCTCAAAAGAAGCATTTTTTAAATAGACCTATATAATACAGTCACATCATATACAGAGTGTCCGGGCTAACTGTATCAAAAAGTAACAGCTTATATTAAGAGAATCAGTTTATAATTAAATAATTTTTTTTCAATAATCACAGCAATTCATCAAATTTTAATGGGAGTTAGTCAAGTTCTTTGTGTGCAACTTCTGTAGCTCAGTAATCATCTAGATGATAAAATCCAACTGCATGAAACTGAAGCCTGCAAGAATGAGGAACAGCAAAGTTCTCAAGCATATCTAGGTATCACAGTGGGCTTCATGAAAAAAATGGACTGATGATGCCATTTTTGTGTAGTCCTAACCAAATATTGACTTTCATTTTCAATTACTGCATGGGGGTTTTCAGTTCTCCCATGCAGTAAATTCAGAAATTGTGTCTGTTAACTTTTCTGTATGTATTTAAGGTTGCCTTAACATTAAATGACAAGGTTTCAAGATAATTAAGATTGTAGTTGTTGTTGTGCATTATGTCTGCGGCAAACTGATATCATAGGCAGCAATCATTTGATTTAATATGATGGAGTTGTAACTTATACTCTCGCAAAAGGAGCAGCTTATGTACATTGTTGTGAGCAGTGGAACAAGGAATTTATGAACTAGCCAACATTTTCTAACTAGCGTACATGATCTATAGTATAATCACTAACTGAAACGTTTGGATGATTTCCAGTTTGCGAAACCAATCTTTCAGTTTTTCTGTCATATCCCACTAATGAATAGACTTGGATGTAAGAGGATTGATATTCCATTCAGTTCATACATACCATTGAACATCCGAAACCAAAGCATGCACTGAACCTTCTGTTGTGGAGGTTCACATCTTGATTGACTACAGTTGCAATGTGAGTCTGCTTGCCTTTGCATGCATATTTTGCTGACTTTATACAGACCAAATCTTGGAGATATTTAATGTCGATCAAGTTTAAAAGATTATGACTAGTTTTCTAAATATAGGGCATTACTTTTGGATACTTTAGCCCAGACACCTGTATTTCTTTGAACAAAGGTATTATGATTCAGTGATTCAGTGTGCTTTTTGACTTAGCAGTTTTATGCTTATATATAAAACACGTGCAGTTGATTAGGTTTATAGGAGTATATAAAATTTAATGACTTGTCAAGTCAATAAATAATAATAATATAAATATAATTAAAATGTAAATTTATAATTATATTAGATAATATTTGTCAAAAATTGCTCAACACTTAGAGCAATTTTTTGAACACTTTTTACGACAAAAGTTTACAGTCTTAACTAATAATTATTGCATTCTATCTTCTAAACATTCAGTAGCAGCTAATCTATGTTACGTATATCAAAATGTAACATCACAAAGAAGAATTAAGTTACTCAAGTGTTGTTTTAACAAATTTTAATCAGAATTAATCTAATTATGAAATACTTCAAGAAAATGAATGATTTTCCAAAAAAAAAGTACTTGCTCGTTTTTCTTAGTTTATTTATACTTATATTGATTAATTACCAAGAAACAAAATTAAAATATTATGGTTGGTTACCTTTTCTCCAAGGTCTGTCCAGAAAGTAATGTCACCTAGTCTAAAAGTATGAAAAAAACATTTATTTACTTAATAATAAGAATTATAATTCCTGTACATTAAAATTCTTCAAGATATTGTCCTCCTGCATTGATAGATCTTTTTCAGCGGGATTTCCAAACTCGGAAGGCATCCTGGAAGGTCTGTTCAGGAAGTGCGTTTAAAGCCATTTCACAAGCTGCTTTCATGTCGTCAATTGTTCTGTAATGATTAAAGTTCAGGAAGTAATAACTCTGTGACTACTCAGCGACTCTTTGTTTTATAGCCATGGTGTTCGACTAAAATACAAATTAACGGCTGAGTTTCTATTGGCTCAAGTCAGACCTTCTACTCCTGTAATCTAATATTTTCATAAAATAGTGGATATATTTTCCCCCGATGTATAATAGCTGCTTATTAATGAAAATTTATAGAGATATTTTTAACTAGAAAGAAAGATAGTTCTTTTAATTCTTTAATTATTTTATTTCAGTATTCTTTTATATTTATGGTTTTTAACAGGCTTTACAAGATATGCAGGCTGTATTAAAAAAAGAACCACGTAATCTTTTAGTGCAACATGTTGCCAAGGAATTACGTCAACAATGTCGCAGTGTGCCAAGAAGTGTTAGGTAAATACTAATTTTCTGTTTAACTTTCTTTTTCACTATTAAGTAGTTATGCTTCATCAGTTTAAATTAACTTGCAGTTTTCCTTTCTTTCATAATGCAAATGTATCAGCCTTAAATAGGCCCAGACTTTACCGTACAGACAACCTATTCTGTGAATTTAACATGTTAACAATGAGACAGCTCTGAATTAAAAGCATTGTTTTATATATTAACAAAAATATAAACCTCGATCATCATATAATCGGAGGCCATCTAGTATCACATTTAATAATATCCTGAAACGACTTATTGGTCTGCAGAAGATATTTAATGTGTATTCTTATTAATCTTAATCTTATTCTTGTTAAATGTACTATAGCAGAGTGAACGAAAAACTCCTTAACGAAATAGATGAATAGATAATGACAAATAATGTGTATGAATCCCTATTCTAAACATATTTCTACCATCCTGTTTAACTGATACGTAATTAATTAATTTTCTAATACAATCTTAATAACATTGGGGTTTTTTTTATATTAACTCCTATAACTGAGTTAATCCAAATTAAGGAAGGCAAACTTATTTAGTGTAAATTTATAATTATAATTGTCATAATATTAATACTAAGATTATTTAGCATTATTTTATATTGTTACAAAATAGTGTTAACAACATAACAGATATACAGTATTCATTTTACTCCAATTTATACAATATACTAAGCATAAAAGTGTACAACAATGTAAATATTATTTACATCATCTTCATCTTGTATCTTCATGATATTGCTAATCTAGACTTACGAATTTTAATGTATGGGTGCAGGTGTTCATTTGTTGTAGTATTAATATGTTCAGTTTTTTATTCCTTCATTTTTCTAAGATAGTAAATTAAAATTTTAATTGATCTCTGTCTTTAACTATTAAGTTTTTGTTGTAAGAATTTTTATTTATTTATGTAGGAACTTTTAGTTACTACTGTTTATTTAAAAATTTTTATATTCCATTTTTAGAATTAAAGTGGCTCATACTTTCGCACAGGTTATTCTTTCCAGGTATATGTTTCCTAATTATATGTTTATTAATTTTCTTAGCTTAATTACTGCATTTACATCCTGAGTTTTTTTTTTTATATATATATATACTCCAGTCATTTTCTTTGACACATACCTCTAGGGAATAGTAATGTACATGAGCCATTATGTAATAATGATATTAACATAAAATTGCACTTCATTTATTCCTCTTCATATGAATTACTAAGAGAAACATTAATTTTCTATGTTTACTTTACTACTCATTTCTGTTGTTTCATTTCCATGCAATATTCATGGATATAACTTGTGGACATAAAGTTACATGATTGATTACCTTTTATCAAATCTACCATACTAATTATAATTGCTGATTTTGTAAACAAAATCAATAAGTAACATGTTGACTATTTCTTAATTTTTAGGTGTTTTGTACATAAATGATCCATGTACAGTTTGTACAACTTTATTTGATGGATATTAAGTGTTCTATTTATTGTATCGATTGATGACTTCTTGGAATTAATAAATTGTTCAAATGTACTATTTTCTGCCTAAGCCAAGCACCTAGCTCCTAGCACCTAGCACCATCTTCATCACCATTCTCTTCTATTTCCTGCTATATTCATTTCTGTAATTTTTACTTTTTTCTTTGCACCTACTAGCATTATTTTCACTACTCTTCTCTCATGATGTCCGTCCGAGCTAGTTGCCTTTGCTACTCTTGTGATTGTTTATTCTCCTACCTGTTTATCTATCTATTATTTAATTATATATATTTGATTAGTTTCCTATTTCTGATGTTTTCACTTAACTTTCCTCAGTATATGTTTTGTTTTTGCTGTATACACTTATGTCTGTAGAATTTTCTTAGTATTTTGTTATTAAATAAAAACATTTCTTCAATTCTGACATCTTGTTATATACTTTCTTGTTCTTTTCTTTGCCTGTACTGCTTCTACGCTTCCTTACACTGTTACCATCTACACTATTCTAGGTTTTATTTAATTTCCTTTTTCAAATATTGCATTAATCAACTTACATGATTAATTATAAAAGTAGTAGAATATGAGAAAGTATTGCCAGTCCTTCAATTTAGATTTCTTTCTGTTTTGTACTGCAGACCCTTTTTTTACCCACCCTAACAAAATATCAGAAATATAATTAAGATCTTTTTTTAATAGAAATAGAAAGTACTTACACCATCTTATATTTATTCTTCTTAAAGTAAAATGTAACATAGGAAATTGAAGTAATGAACATTAGTTTATTACTCTAAAAGCTATTCTTAATATTTATGAGCCTAAATATATTTGTAAAAATTAGAGTTATAAATGATGGAGATAGCCTCTGTCTGTTATCTAGAAGATAATGTATTCATATCTTGGTCAGGCTTAGCATTTTTTATATCTGCAAAATTCTTCTAATTTAGTCATGTTAATAAAGTAAATAATTGAGAAACGGCCTGTTATCAGTTAGTGAATAAATCAGTCTATTAAATTAATGTAATTTTTTTTCTTATTTTAGAATGCTAGTTGAAGACCAAGATGATAAAGTTGTAGAAATGTCTGAAGCAGATGCTAAGAAAATGAAAGTTGGAATCGAAGTTAATGAATGGGGATTAGCCAGGAATATGTGCAGTTGTTATACACAGCCACCATTTCTTAATAATATTAATACAAGTGGTATAGCTGAACACCTAATTTATAAACCAGAAGAGAGTAAGAAAAAGAAAAAGAAAAAATTAACTGAAAGAGAACTGTGTAATTTAGATAAACCTTTAGTAACTAGCTCTGTATGTAATGGTAATATCGATGAATCACTCGAAACAAATCAGATTGTTTATGAAAAGGGCACAGATGGAGAAGCAGATGATGAATGGATACCAAAGAAAATAAAAATAATTGAAACCGTTAAATCAAACAATGATTCGGCAACTCATATAAAAGAACGTGATAGATCAAAGAAATGTATTGTAAAAGATATGAGGGGTCAATCTCATGTCCAAGGACAGAAAGAATCGGAAATGATGGAACAGTTTGGTAATATTAAAATAGATGAACCGATGACAACTTCGAAGTCAGATGTAACAAATGAAAACAAAAATAGAAAATTAAATACAAAACAGAAACAAAATAGTAATCAAGAAAATCATGACAGAACTAACCTAACACAGACCAGTAGAAGATCTGTTACAAATTATGAATTCCATGTGCCTTCTGAAAAACAACCGATTAGTATTGCTAGTAAGTATACACAAAAAGTTGCAAGTGCTAAAAATATGAATGCTCAGTTTGAAACATCTTCTAACAAATTACAAAATAGTAATATTTATAACATTAATAATAATAATGATGACAACAATCGTAGTATTTCTGTATCAGAAAGCCAACCAGATGAAAGTATGATGACACCTTTTCAGTTCTTCCAGTCATGGATGTCAATTAAAGTTTCAGACGCTTCTTCAAAGGAGTATGCAAATTTATTACGAAGGATACCACCTTCAAAATTACATTCATGTAAGTAATCTTAAAATAATAATAAAAATTAAACTTATAATATTGATATATTTTTTTTATAAATATCTGTCAGTAAATAACTTTTTACTTAATACTTTGAACACTGGATTTCTCGACACATGTTGGTTCGTGGTAATTGGTCAGTTTAGACTGGTTTAAAAAAAATTCCTATTTATCATACTTCTAAAATTTCCTTACCAGAGTTTTATCACCTGAAAAAAAGACTTGCAGATTTGTTCTATATAAAAAAAAAACAAATATAACCTCCAAGAGATTTCCCTTTCAAACACAAAAAAAAAAACAAGCACGTCGTAATTATTATATGTATTTTATTTTATTTACATTGCATATAACATATTTTTAGAAACTCAGAAATATACCTTTCCAATATAATATAAATTCATTTAGGAGTTTCAGAAGAAAAACTAAGAGGACCACAATAATAGCACTAGTAGGCCCAGAAGTAGAATCCTAAGAAATAATATCACTGAAGGTTCAATTACAGTAACAACTTTTTTTATTTTTGACCGGTGGTCATAATAATCATCATCCAATGAATACAAATCATGATCATAAATAACCAGATCTTCGTACTGCGGGTCCCTATTCTCATCATATAGTTACCCTTCAGAACTAATATTAAAATATAATTCACTAATTTGTTCATGTTCAATAGACAAAACCTCAGTTTCATCCAAGATATCATACACCAGTTTACTAATTTAAGGTCATAAATATCACTCATTTTGCTAATTTTTAAAGAATAATAACAAAAATAAATGTCAATAGAATAAACATGAAAAATAAATTAAGAACACGTAAATAAACTTTGTCTCACAAATATCATCTCACTTTAACACAGTTCAAAATTTATCCAATAGATAGCAAAAAGAACTTAATTCAGTATGAAACACTGAACATCTGAGATGAACAAAAGATATAGAATTTTAAGCAAGGAAGACATATATACTCATATATCATTCAACTGAGCAAATATGGTTGGACGGGTTATACTCGTCCACTATATACATTGTGTTAATTTCATAATGCACATGAGCATAACTGATCACTAATATATCAACTTAAAGCTCAGTTTTTGTATAGATTATTTATTTACTCAAAAAAATAAAAATTATTCTTTGAATAAAAATAATTTGTAAACTGGAATATAGTAAAGCAGTATACCACAAACAGCAGCAAATTCTTATATAATATCTATATATATATATATGAAAATCAAAAAACGAATTAATCAAATAGTTAAATTTATATTGAAGAATCTCCTACAAGGTAGATTAAAAATTACTTATTTGCTGAGAAACAAGATTGTAAGGAACGTCTCGCGATTGAGACAAACATACTATGTACTCGGATCACTCTGAAGAATTAATAGGATTCTTAATTAATTCACAATTTTAAAATTGTAAGCATATAAAAATATTTTAATGTTGGATCCATGAAACAGAGCCCAGCAGTTCTGTTAGTTGCTTGTAATTCTTCTCATAAATGTTTACTTTTGACCTTTTCTCTCTGATTTTGTACACAGTTTCTTATTCATGTATTTTTTTTTAATTAATGTTTTATTTTTTTTTTCAGTATTAGGGAATAAGATGGAGGATACCATGTTAGTTGCTATGCTTAAAGCTTTAGCACAAGAATTTGATATAACAAATAGCGTAGAAGCTGATCTCGTTAAACAATATCTAGTCTCACTAAGCAATACTGATAGATTTCAAATCAATGTTCGGTTTTTGACTCCCGATATAAAAAAATGTAAGTTGTTCATTTGTTATATTTTTTCTTTTAATTTTTCAAAATTAAAATATCAGTTAGAGATCAATGTATATTCGACATTACATTTTTTTTATTACTGTTGTACGGTACATAAATGAGCTAAAAGCAAATTCAAATTTCATTTTATTTTATTTATAAACATTCAGAAACAGAATAATGAGGTATAATAGTGCAGTCCAGAGGTACTACTGCTCTTGTTTTGAGGCAAAACAAAGATCATTTCAAATGTGTCTTATTCATTTAAATGAACTGTTTTTTAATCTTAACAAAAAGTATGAAAATAGCCTTTAGTTAAATTACCTATTGCACACATTTAGCATTAACTCACAGTTTTTAACTACTATTTTTTGCTCATTTTTATGGAATTACATTTCTTATTTTTTATATAAGCAGTCCTTTATTACCATAACGTTTCTTTAAAATATTCTCAAATTTTGAAAAAAGTCTGTTAAATTATCTGACCAATCATAAATGTCAGTCAGTATTGTTTTGTAATGTCTTGACTGATTGAAATTGAGAAATAGGGGGCAAGATAAGATTATGCTGAAATGTGTTTAAAATGTAAGAGTGGTTCAGCGTAAGTGGTATAGTTTTTTAAATGTTTCTTGGCTCCCTGGCACATTTGATGTGAACTCGCCCCAAATAATGTTTTTGAATGGTATTTGACATCCTTGACTTTGATGATTTTATGATTGTTTACAGTGCAAAAAACTTATCACTTTTTTTAATTGCTGTAATTAGAAGACTGAGTAGTGTTGGAAATTACTTCAGAATAAAAATTATTACTGTGTAGCAGTATAATAATAAAAATAATTTATTTTTATTATAAAATAATAATTATTTACCATATAGCAGTAATAATATAAATATTTCTTAAAATAGATGAATTATCAACTATTAAAAATTACACTGCTCCAAGGATTATCGGTATAACTAGTAAAAGTTAAGACGTATTGAGTTTTAAAGTATAGCTTATATATTACTGGTGTTATAGAGTTTTTATGTTTCCTTCAAAGCAATAACAGTTCAAAACACTGTACAAGTTATACAAAAAACTAGTTACGAGGTACGATCAAAAAAATTAGTGAATATTGCTACTGAGCAGCATTCAATAATTGTACTGCAAGGAACTTCAGTGTAAGAAGGGACATGTCAAACCCTAATAACTGTGTACAACAGCTTTCAAGTTGTTTGGTAATGTCAGTAAGTTGTGAGCTCTAATTGAGAGATGTGGTGTTTTAAAGTGTGTCAAAGGTCACCATGCATAATCCATTAGTATAAAATTTTGTTCCAAACTACAGAAAAGTGCTAAAGAAACACGTGATAACGTTAAAATAAGTTTATTGTGATGCTGCAGTAACCATGAAGACAGTTTATAACTGGTTCAGGTGATTGTATTAATGGGTGTGAATCAGTTGAAGATGAGAGATCAGGGCATCCTTCAACATCAAAATACCAAGAGAATGTTGAAAGAGTAGACAAAATGATAAACTCAAAGAAGCAGTTTATTATTATGGTAACTCATGAGTATTATAAGGGCTTATTAGATAATTTAAGAAACTATGAGCATGGAAAATGACAAATGGTTTGTCATATTTGCCACTGAGAAATGGGCAAATAGTTTCATACTCCATCATCCCAATACTCACTTCTGTCACATGTCTGATATGGCAATTTCTGTCAAGTGGAACCATTACAATGTGCTTGCTTCATCCCCTTATTTACCAGATTTAGCTCTTCCCAAAGTCAAAATGATCAGGAAAGGTAAATGTTTTGAATGAATTCAGGTCATTAATACAGCCATGACAGTGTGCTACTTAAACTTATCGATAGGACTTGCAAAACTGTATTGGAAAGTTGCATGAACAACGTGATAGGTGTGTTCAAAGCAAGGTCCCATATCTCAGATGGGACTAATGTAATTGTTTTACTTTATACATTTTTTTTTTATATTTATTTAAACATATGATTACATTAATGATCAAAAAATTACATAAAAGTAGATTAATTTTTTATTACACCACTTATACATGCATACGTACATATTAAATGATTTAAAAGTGTGAAGAAAACAGATTATAAACAGTAACATAACCAGAAAAAAGCTCAGCATGTGAACACAAAAACACACTATAAATGGTACACATTTTCAAAATGACCATGTAAGTACAGCCTTCATAGAACAGTAAAAATTATTTTTGGGACATCTGGGATTTCAGTTGAACTGTGCAGTAAGACAGAAATCAAATGTGGCAGAAGGGTTAAAAGATGTAGCCCTTTTGATTGTTCAAATCAGTAGTATCAAATATTTGCGTTAGCTGATATAAGGTCTCTTTTCATATGCTTTCTGTAGCAGAGTTAGTCAGACACTTCAACCATTAGACCAATTTTAGAAGTTTAATGCCATTTGACTTTTATAATGAAAAGTTCATGTTTTTAGCGGATGTTTGATATATATACATATAAGATTTTTCATCCACTCTACCGCACACAAATCTTAACCAATTTTGACAGAACTTGGTGGGGTAATGTATAAACCAATGGAAATAGAGCCTTATTGATTTTCAAGTGAAATGGTTCACAGAAACCAGAGTTAGAGCCAAAAAAACAGGGTTTTTGGGTTATCGGATACATTTTCAACTTTTTTTTTCTTCATTCTACTGGGTGTATCTTTTAACCAATTCTGTTGAAACTAGGGTGATGTAAACCCAGCAGTAGAAATAGAACCCTATTGATTTTCAAGTGAATCTGTTCACAGAAACCTGAGTTAAGAGGCACAAAACTGGGTTTTTGGGTGATTTTCAAGGTTAACTAAAACCGGAAATCTGCCCTTGTGATGCAGTTTTTGCAACAGCTTTTTTTTTTTTTTTACTGTAGTAAAGTTTTTTAATATGTTTTGAATGTTACAGTGACAAGTGGCCTTATAGAAAAAGTGGGTGGCGATGACATATTAAACATTAAAAAATCTTATGAAGTGTAGAAATAAAAGAACATATATGGATTGATTTAACAATGCAAAGTACATGCAAGATAATATTGTGCATTACAATAATCTTCCCATTGAAAAATATATGTGTGTGTGTGTGTGTGTGTATAAATGTAATGTAAAAGGAATATACCTGAGTTGGAAAGTAATATTATATGTAATAATTGTAATATTATATGTAATATCATATCAAAAAACTGATACGATATCAATTTATCTCCGGTTATATTGTTACCAATCCTTAATTTAATTGAATAGACATACCAGTCCATGGATTCATTTCATGTTGAAAAGTTATTAATAATATAATATTAACTAACGCAAGTATATGATGATGTACAAACAAAATTCTATGAATTTTATTGTAATTTAAACTCTTATAATTTTTTTGTTGCCTCTTTTATTGTATTATACTTCTTGATATTAATTACTGATATGTTTATATATAGTAAATGCGTATAGAATTAAATGTATGGGAAATTTATAAGCAGGTAAAATATTATATTTAATAAATAATTTTAACATTATCATTGATTTGTAATTATTATAATAATAATTATTTAAAAATAGATTTTGTAGTTTTAATATTGTATTGAAATAAGTAATTTTTAAGAAAACATAGTTCTTTGTGTTTGTGATATTTATAATTTTTCTTATTATATAGAATTTAATGACATACATTCAAAAAATTCTTGAAATAAAAATGAGAAAAAAATTAAGTCTATTGATAAGACCACTATTACTTTTGTGCATTTAGGTTTATTCCAGTACTCTTATAATTTTTGGAAGGATTATTTAAAAGTTATTTATAAAATGCCAATTCCGAGAAAGAAAACAACAGTCTGCTCAATTTATAGTAGTTTTCCCTAAACATGAGAATTTTACAGAAAATGTATGGCAGTATTGTAAATTTTTAGTCAGAAAAAATAGGTGGTAAAATAAGAACAAAGAAATATTTTATATTAATAAATTTTCTTAAAAATAGATCATATTCTTTTTCTTTCTTTTGTTAATTAACTGATGTTGCAAAAATATATACTCCCTTATCTTAAAGTCACTCTTATTTTAAAGTATGAAAGAGGACAGGGAAAAAAAATTCTTTGAATACTTAGGTAGCAGAGAATGTTTATATAACCCTAGATGTCTCAGATTTTAGACACAATGTTGTCTAACACCACAATTAAGTATAATTTTCTAAAAAAAAAAAACTAACTAGTTGGATGACCTGGTATTTTTTATGATAGACTCATCTTTTACAAGATAGGCATGGGTGCAGTATAAACACAAAGCTTTTTTTTATCAAAGACTGTTGAATTGCGGTTTTTTATCAAAGACTGTTGAATTGCTGTTTTTTATCAAAGACTGTTGAATTGCTGTTAACACAGAATGTGTGTATTTAATTTATTTGTTTTAACTGTTTAAAAAAGGAGACTAGATGATGCTACAAGAAAAAATAATTTATGATAAAAGTTAGGTTGTAAATTTTTCAATTAGTCTGCATTCATGTCCTCTCACTGTTAAACATATTTGCATACGTTTTGGAAATACTTCAGAAAGTCTTCTTCTGACACTATTTTCAATTCATCAATCACTTCAGTCTGCACTTTCCCTGACTTTGATTTTAGAAAAAAGTTAAATCTGTGAAGGCCAGCTTTGGAAAATAGATAGATATTTAATGACTAATACCTTTTTATGGGAAAAAATCTTTGATTGTGTGAATTGAATTTACATTTTCTGTTTGTGTTTTGTCTTGCCAACAAATTTGATTCCACAGCCTTATGAACACTTCTTTATAGGATTTTTTTATGACCAATAGCACCTTTAGAAAATAATTTGTAATAATTAATTTGGTATCGAAAAATATGATCAACATGCAACTTTTCATAACAGTAACAATACTGATAAAAAATATGAACTGTTTTCAACAAATCAAATTTGATTACCACCGTGCTCTATATTACTTTTTTTTTAATGGGATATTGCAAAGTATCGCTTCTACTTTTGCCATAAATCTTGTGTGCAGCTTGCACAAGTTTTGACTTTCATCCATTAAAAAGAAAACACACTAACTGATCAAACAATTTCCTATTCTGGCTTCAATGCTAATTACAGAACAGATGCAGTCTTACTATTTAATTTGTTCTCCATAATGCTCTGCTTAATATTTATGCAGAGGTATTAAGCACAAACTATAGAAAAGAATAATTCGTGTTAATTAAATTCTAACAGGAATGAAATTCATATTCTTACCACCTTTTAAACAGGCTTTTTATTATCCTTCATTTTATTTCAATATTTTACAAGAGTAACCTTAACTTTTGATTTTTATTATTTACAAATCACAATTCAGAGATATCCTTGTGTGTTATTTAAGCCCTCCTTTTGCTAAATATAATAGTTTAATAAATTCTGGTTGCTCACATAGATTATCTGCATATTTTTTAGATTATGATATTTTTTCAATCCAAAACATTCAGACTTGTGTACAATCAGTCCATCCGTAGTAAATGAATCATTATATCTACATAATTTTTATATTTGAGTATACAGTGATCACATCCAACTACCAAACTTTGAACAATTTTGATCAAAGTGCAGAGGTTTAAAGGAACTTTTTGAATGTTTCTTATCTAACTACTTATATTGATTTATTATCCTATGCACTGAATTAATATTATCTTGTTTAATGTAGAAATATAGTACAGTAATACAGATTGATAAGGTTCATTATAAACATTTAATGGATTGAATTTAGAGCATTATGTTAATTTATTTTAACTCATCTCTAAGTATATCACTTAAAAACAACAAGGTTATTTTAATTAACATTTGAAAGATGTTAAATCTTAATGAGAGGTAACTGAATTGTTATTAATGGACCAAATAAGTTTTATTTATTGATTTTTGAAATGTGATTGATGCACTCATTGAGAAGTGCAGTCATCTGTTTCATGAAGTACTAAGAGTGGAGAGATTAATATGGAAGTAACTTGTATTGGTGTTGATACATGTTTAAAAAATTAGCAGAAGGTAAAAATCACTCAAATTTCATTTCAAATTTGTGTAGTACATAAAAATCTCATATAAGCTTTGTGATGATACAATCAACTCAATGTGAGACTGGCTTTGTGAAAAGCCAACTGTTTGGCGCATATTACATAAACAGTTGCACTTGAAGCCATACAAACTAACCATGGTTCAACACATCGACAACAAAGTTGCTTGACTGCAGTTTTGTATAGAAATGATGGATAGAATTGCAGACAACAATACATTTTTATACAGTAATTTTTAGTGATGAATCAATCTTATCTTATAGGCCACATACTAAGGCATCCTGGAATAGTCGCTTTAATATTGGAAGGACAGGTAGAAGGGAAAAATTGTGTAGGCAGGCCACGTTTGGAATATGTAAAACAAATTGTTAGGGATGTAGGATGTAGAGGGTATACTGAAATGAAACGACTAGCACTAGATAGGGAATCTTGGAGAGCTGCATCAAACCAGTCAAATGACTGAAGACAAAAAAAAAAGAATCAATGTCATCCATAACTGCCAAATATAGGATTGCAAAACCTTCATGAAATTTTGCAGTGCATTCGTGATAGTCTTAAAGTCAATCTTTTTTGTGCCTTAAACAAACAGACTGTACAGCCCATTTTTCTAACAGGAGCCAACTGTGTTTCAAAATTTTCTAATTTCTTCAGTTAGACAATGGTGACAAAAAATGGACACCATTTCTATCAGTAAGATGGGGTATCACCTCACTACTGACTAGAAGTCAGAGATTTTCTTGATATTTGATTCCCAGGTCGGTGGATTAGTTATTAAGGTCCAATTGCATAGCCACCTTGCTCCCCAGATTTGACACCATTAGAAGATATTTTTCTAGTGGGGTTCCATTAAAGATCAGGTTTATGTACCACCTTTGCCTGATCTTGTTGAGCTACCGCTTCAAACACCCAACTTGCTGGCTACAGTCTGGATTGAAACTGACTTCAGGTCAGATGTATGTCTCATTACAAATGGAAGCCATATCAAACCAAAATGGGTGAGACTTGGCTATGAAATGAGCTCTCAACAGAATGTGTAAGTTATTTCAATAAATTTTTATATGCTTTTAAAGTTAAGTCCTTTTTGAATCGCCTGGTTAGTGATGATTAAATTCTCTATTTATATTAACACATGTACTCTTGCATTTTCATTAAACGTTCCTAAGCAGTTTATGGCATGTATGTGCAAGTTCAGTCTTTCTTATGAAGTTCTATTTGAATATAGTAGTTATGGCACTATTTGAAGTGCATAAATTGACTTTCAATTTAATGCACTTTTGTTTGTGTTGAATTAACTCCAGTTGTCTTGTTTGGTTTTTAAGAACTAAACACTTATACAACTAATTAATCATACCAGTTGAGTGGTAAGTATTGTATTATTGGTGAAACGAATACATGATTTATAAATCATACTAATGTTGAAAGGGATTTTTATATTCACCTTATCACAAATGATTTATCGGATTTTAAAAATCTGTATTTAAAAAGGTAGTACACAAAATTATAAATGATACATGAAAATAAAACAAACTGTCAACGTTTCAGTCATACCGTCATAAATGTTCAATATGGCCCCCACTCGTCACATGACATACATCCCAGATCTGTGTGGTTAGTCCAGTTCAACTCACACAAACAAATCTCTATTAGGGAGTGGTGGTACATTAAACACAGTCTTTAGCATACTCTCTGAGGAAAAAATCACAAACCATGAAATCAGAAAATCTAGAAGGCCATTTTAAGAGAGGTAAATCATTTGCATATCACCTGATCCAGCAGCATGGGAATTCTTTGTTTAGGAAGCCTCGTACTTCATCATGCCAGTGAGGCAGAGCCCCATCTTGTTGGAATACAAAGTTATTGGAGTCGCCTTTCAATCGAGGAAACAGCCACAACTGCATCATATCAAGGAAAAACGTTCTGTACACCTTTGTTTTACAAATTGCACCAAGACATTAAATTTTGGGGAATTATGTTCACATTTTACAGAATTAGGTTGTTCAATACCCCATGTCCTGATATTATGGCCTCTCTCCACTGTTTCATCTGAAACACTTGAGCATCTGATGCTTTTTATCTTTGCACAAATAACCATTGTGTTTAAACTGTCTATACCATCTTAGATTGCTTTAGTTTGGCTTGGTGGTTCTGTTTCAAACCAGAATAAACACAGCACAGTAACAATGGATAAACATTTCTCAAACTCTAAGACATAGAATGCCATTTTAGAAACTGAGCTTGTGCTCCTACTTGTCGGTGACCACTTTAAATCTAACCTGCAATTTGGACAGTTTGTTTTTATTTTCATGTATCATTCATAATTTTATGTATACTAAATAAAGATTTTTAAATCTGATGAATCATTTGTAATTAACTGTATGTAACTTCATAAGATTACAGTACTGGAAAGCAGAATTTGCATATTCGTTAGTAATAAATTTCAAATTTTTCAAAAAAAATTCTACAGATTAACAAAAAATAAAGAAATGTTTTTTTATAATTATACTATTTAATAACAATGAAGATGCGGGATCCTATGAAAATCAATTCTTGGAAATATCATAAGTTAACTACTTACTCTGTTCTGTTTGTTTATATTTCATTTAATATATGTATAATAGTCTTCCTCTATTTTACCTTCTACACATCTAACTATTATCACTTCAAATGTAAATGTCTGTATAACGTGCTCCACAACCAATCCTTTTCTTTGCAATATTCTCCCATTTATTTTTTTATCCATGTTGCAGTACCATAAAGTGCTTCATGCTTCATTCCAACCAAATATTTTGTAGAATTTATTTATAATTCTAAGACCTACGTTTTATATTTGCAAAATTCATTGTGTGCAAGCCCATCCTTCTTGAGGCCATCTGATGTACCTTACACAGTCAATCCTTTGTAATTTTGGTTCCTAAACAATAAAATTTTGCCAAGTTTATTTCATAAACTAGTTGTTCAGGATTCATCAACACATGGTGATGTCAACAAAAAGTGAAAGTACTACATCCCCCTTTCAAAATTTTTTTTTATCTAGCCTCCCCACAGACTCTCACCCTAAATGTTAAGCAGCTATCTGGCTCCCAAAGACATACAATTTTTATTTACATGCATCCAAGATTGTCCCTAAGAGTTTAAATTAAAAAGGACTAACCAAAAGATCTGGGAAATTGAAAAATTATTTTATAAATGTTAGTTACACTTGTGTAGTAAGCTATCATCCCTGGTGTAATAGTAGCATAATAAGCTAAGAAAATATTTTCCCTTCTCACATCTGGAGGTAAAATGGGGAGATACCGATTTATGGGAAGGATAGAAAGATAAACAAGCATGAAAATCTATCCACGTGATAACAGTTTAGAAGCAAGCTGGATTATGTGTAGATTTCTTAGTCACTGTATACTTTGTGATAAAAAGGTAAAACTTGGATTTGAAAATTACTCTTAACAATAATTGTAAAATGTTTTGGGCTTGCTTTAAACCAATAATTGTTTGTACCTCTTTACATCTAAGAATTATTTGTAAATTCATGATGAAAAACTGAACATTTATTACAGTAATCATTAAATTTATCTACTGTTGGAGTCACTAGAAGAAAACTGGATTCTAAATCTGTTAACAAACTCAGGCCTGTACTCACAAAACCAATAATTTGGAAGAAGGGTTTTAAGAGTAAGGAAAATAGTGGTTGGTGAGAAGAATGGTCTGCTCATAGGATGTTGTAATGTGTTCCCCAGGCACAGTGTAAGTAGTTACACAGATTACCAATTAAGAGGTAGAAAAAGTAAAGTTTATAAATTAACTTTCAGGCCTGTAGCAAGTTGTAGGATATACCTCTTTCTTCCTGCTAACAGAAGATGGTAAGTCTCTTATGGTCATTTGAAATTGCAAAATAAATAAATTTTGCAATTTTAGCATGTATGCTAAACATCAATGATAGTTTCAAAAGTAATTGTATTTTATACTGGTAAATTTCTAGAAACTTTCAGGAGTCTTGAACAGCTGTATGGTATAAAGCTGTGTATGAAAGAATGGGAAGGTGTACAGCATGTAAAAAAAGGATCTGGTATGTCAATAATTATCCAAAATAAGGTTATAAAAAACAAGCATGGATTTCAGTGGACATTTTGAAGAAAAAATAAGTATTCCATACAAATACAAACTACAAAATTCAATAATTTTATGTGAGATTTTCTTAAACTTAGAGAAAAAAGTAATTGCACAATATTAGTTTTTCAGAAAAGATTTGAAAACCTTTCATTTTATCATTCTTATTTGAAGAAAAGTATCTTTTAAAGTACAGAATCTTAACATTGGGGCTTGCCATTCATACATTGTAACTTCAAACCAGCTTGATATAAACTCCAATCATATTTAAATGACCTAAAAAAAAACAGAGAAACCTTGAAAATTCAGAATTAATTTTACAATGACCAGATAGTTAAACTACACCTGAATATAAAATCACTATTAGAATGGAAATTATTAGTATGTATAAAACAGACTGCTTTAATTCTAAATTTTGCTACCATGAATACACTCACAGACAATAATATTACTTGTGAAGACATTCATTAATAAATAATCCGTTAACTTAGAAATTTCAAGAAACTGGCATTAAATATTCTTTCATATTTTTTTTCGTTAATATTTAGGTTAGCGTGAGTATTTATTAGTACTTTATTCTAATTAGGTAATTATTAAGAATTATCTTTGTAGTTTGAAATTCTATTTAATTACAATTTTTGGGAATGATAAATGCAAAAACTTTTATATACGTTAATTTCACACGTCTACTTTTTTCTGTGCAAGACCGACCTTCTCAATCATTTTTAATTTTGAAAAATTGTGGTAAAATTTCAAGGATAACATGATTAAGTTTTGTAGTACTAATGGAAAAAAAAATCAATTGCGCGTTAAATTTAATAATTTAATTACAACAAATTTAGGAAAGCAAAATATTTCCAGAAACTTTCTTAAAAATTATGAAATCGAATGACCAAGTAATCGAGGAGGCTGTGGTTAAATCAAAAGTTGTAAATATTCGTAAATAGTTTTAGTCGGATTGAATTCTTAGAAATAAGTCTTTATTTATTGTTTCATGATTTTAATTATAGGTTTTGGCTAAAATATTGTGCTGTGAATGACTGATTGATATTATTTTAATTTTTTATTTGCTGCAATTTCTAGTCTTCAACAAGTGATAGTTGATAGTGGATTTTTACGCACTTCATATTTCATTTGAAGTTTATATTTTTCTTTAAATTGATATACACTATTGAAGTAAAAATTAGTGTTGAGTAAACGGGATTTATTTATGATTTTTAAAAGTTTAGTGAGCCGCATTATTACTTGAAGATTCGTGTGTTTATTTGTAGGTTAGTTTTCAATGCCATTTCTTTTTAACTATGTATATTAATGTCGAGGACAAAAGTGTTAATGAACAAAGTATAATTTGGACAGAAAGGTAAATTTCTGGTTAAATTCCTACATTTTTAGATGTTTTAAAAATTATTATGTTTATCCATTGTCTTCATAATCATTACTAGGTTTTTTGTATAAAAAAAAAGTTAAAGTTATTATTCTTTGAAATTTCTAAGCATTATTTACATTTTAATTACATCGTTTATCTTTATAATAACTTATCCTTACCTTTATTTATAGCTTCTGTTTTTTACTTTAAACAGGGATTGTTCATGATTAATTATTAATATCCATAATACTCATTGTTTGCAGCCCTATTATATAAATGTTTCTGTTAAGACTGTCCATGAACATTGTTTGATGAAATTTATTTCTTAATATCATTAAACATAATGCTACTGTAGACGGATCACTATATTTGGGTTCAGTTTTTCATTTATAAAAGCTTTCAATCTATTATGTTGTCAATTGGACCTCTAACCACATCAACACATTGTTTACTTATTTACAGCAAGCCATATGATATTTTAGTACTGGTAATTATACTAATTACTGTAATGTATATTGGTATTTTACTAATTAACAAGTCGTTAAAAATGAGAGTAAATACAGTTCCTAAGCACTTTTAATTGAGGTGGTTAGTTATTTTCAAATCTCATTGATAATGATAAAAATCATTAATCATACTTAATTCAGAGAAATAATTATTTATAGCAGTTAGTCGTACATTAAGTTATTACATTACAAGTACGTAAATACAAGAACTACTTTTCTATATGTTATATTATCTTCAGTAATCAGTATCACAAAAATAACTGAACTTTATATATTATGAAACATACATAAGTTATTACATTATAATTCTGTATTACTTTTTTAGTTGTCAGCCCATTGACTGGTTTGATACTATTCTTCATTCGATATTTTGGTTCTGCACCTTAACATATTTACTTTATATATGAATAAATGTACATATCAACTAATGGTCTACTATATTATTTTCAAGTATAACTAAAGGTAACAAACCTCGCATAGATAACAATTTATAAGAATAGATTTAAATTTAAAAAATAATAAATGTAACACGTAATAATTTTTAAAATATGCAACAAAAGATTAATACATCAAACAGTAATTGTTAAAGACACAGAAGAACATGAGAAAAGAATATAAAATATAGCAGAATAAGCTGAGTTGTACATATGTATTATAATCAGTAATATTAAAAATAAGTTATATACAGATTTAAAATAATTAATTATATATTTAAATTTTATTAAATAAACCACCTAGTACAAAATATTATACCTTAATTTTTCATGAAAGTATTTTAGTGGGATCTGCATTCTCAGTCATGATTGAAATAATTCCATTATTTCAATCTTATCATTTTTATGATTGATGATATTTAAATATAATTTAACAGTACAGAGGAATAGTATAAATGTTAAAAAGATTAGTTTCAGTAAAATAAGAATGATATATTTATGTAATTAGGGTTTAATAGTTTTTAAGTATCCTAATGTAGAGCTTTTCTATTATCAAATTGTAGGCGTTTCAAAATATGTATAATAATGTAGAATATCGTTAAGGTGTGCAAATAGTACTATACTTTATGAATTAGTAAGATTTAATTATCATCCCCTAACAGGTTTTGTTCAGTTAGACAGTATACATAATTTATTGTAATATTATTTTAGAATTATGCTGTAATGTATTTTTTTGTCTTTGGATATGTAAAACTGTGACCGAAGTTAACTTCAAGTATTTTTTAGGATTTTATTTTATTTTATTTATTTTTATATTGATTACAGTACAATATAAAAATAATTTGGAAACCATTTGTAAAATTTACTTGCATACCCATTTAGCAAAATTTAGCAGTATTGAAATATTTATTTTATATTGTTCTTGTTTCACCATATTTATTATCTCATTGTTTACATTTGTTATTAACATTGTAATATTCTGTTGTTTTTTTATTTTAAATATTACAATTATTTAAAACAAGATAATTCCCTTGATGCTCCCCACAAATGTGTTTTTGGAATTTTAAACATTACATATTAGTATACCTTCTCGTAGAATATGAGAATTCATTTCTTTATAACAAAAAAATCAAGAGTTGATTTTCCTATGGTTAGATTTTTTTTGGAGACTTTTGATTTAATAAATTTTAAAGGAAATTCAGGTTTTAAATTTTTCAAGTAATTTTCAACACATTTCTGAGATAGGAATGCTTTCATTCATCATGAATCTATTGTGAAATCTTAGATAGTTGAGTAGCAAATTAAATATTTTCTTTGACATTATCCTGATGAATCTTCCTTTAGATGAAAAGTATTTAGAGTCGAATTCAGTCTCAACTAAATACTTTTCATCAAAAAGAAGTTTTCCAGTCAGATTAATATTTTTTGTTGCTGTTGCTAGAATTAAATCAAATACAGCATTTAGCTCATAGCTCATTCATCGAAACATCTAATAAATTTATTTTGTAGTTTGTCAGTATATTTTATTGTTTGTGTGTTGCAGGATTAAATTCATTATATCATTCATGAAAAAATGTTTAAAACATTCTGCTGGTTCTTTACTGCTCCGGGCTTCCCCACTTGATTCAGATTGAATGTGAACAATATTTTAACTGGTATCTTTCCTATTGAAAGGGGTGATGCAGATTCTTTCAGATAAACCCATTTTTTGTTTAATTTCAGCTTTGAATTCTTGAATAAAAGTTATTAAACTGTTCGGTTCTCTTCTGGTTTATTTTGTTTCCTTCCATTAGTGTCATTCATATTTTCTTCTTGTATGGCAATGCAATAATTTCTGTTTTTCTTATTTTATGAGTTCTTTTTTCGGATCTTCTAGTGCCGGAGGTTCAGGGACATAGACATTATTGGCATCAACAATGTCCACATCTTTTTCTAAGTAATCTTCATCCTTCACATTGTAATCTCACTCATCTTTTATAATATACATAATATCGTATTCTCCATTTAAAAAACAAAAGAAAAATACTTGTAGTTTATCTAATACTCAAAAGAAGAAAGTTGAAATAATGGAATAAAATAATTAAAATAAATATTAAATGTTAATACTAACTGTGTTATACAGAGATACTAACCATTTTTAAAGAATATGTAGCACAACCCCTTTTGATATTCTTTTGCCTTCTAATATAAATGACTGAGAAAAGCATAGCTAAAGGGGAGTACATTACTGCACTTTTTAAAAAAATACATAAATGTTGGCAAACAATTCTTGGATTTTGCGCGTAGATAATGCTCCAACTTAGACTTACTATAATTTGTGATTATTTAATCAGAAATAACACTATACTGATGCCACAACCTCTTTATTCTCCAGAAATGGCACATTGTGACTTTTCTAAGTTTCTTTTGATTAAGACAACATTAAAAAGACAATGATTCGTGATGGTGGTAGATGAACTAAAGAAAAAAATTGCTAAATAAACTTAGGGATACACCAAAAAATTTTTCCACAAATGTTTTGAGTATTGGAATATTACATAACCATGTTGAATTTTTTTGAAGAGATCATTTTCAATGTAGAAGAATAATGAAATTCGTTTTTATAAAAATTAAAATTCTCATTACATTTTGTCACATGTTGGATACAAGATTCAGAAGTTGTAAGTGGAAAGGAAAAGAAAGAGAGAATAGACACAACTATTAGGAGATTGATAAGGTTTGAAATGTAAAAGTCATATGATGAGTAGGAAAAAAAAGAAATTTGTAGCAAAATCTTTTAAAGAAACAAACAAGCCAGCCGTATGGTTAGTTTATTGAAGAATGTGTAGAGGGTAAAAACATTAGAAAGACAAATATTGGAATATATAAAACGGATAACTGAATATCTTGCGCCAAAAGTTTGTAAATGCGTTGATTTTAAAGATATAAAACGGAAAGTAACAGATAGCATTAAACCATTTAAATAAATGTTGATATACTGTCAGGTTTTTGTATTTCTAAACCATTTAATTTTTTTCTGTTAGTAATGTTTCTTTTTGACTTTCCTGCTTAAGCTGTTCTTCATGTTCTTATTTGAAATAAATTTACAAGTTAAGTGTAGGTATTATAATCTGACAGTCATATATGACCTGACTTACCACACTTTAAATAAATATAATGAGTAATCAAGATTAGGTATAAAGATATTTATAAAATCACAAGGATATATTTTATTTATTTTGTTTTTTTTTTTATTGATAGAGAACATTATATTTACATTAGTTGCTCACTAATTCAATTAATATTTAATTAACAAGATACAACTTATAAAATTGCTTGGAAGTATGACTGATTTTACTCATGGTCTTAATATTTTAATACCTTCTTTTTTTTAATCTTCAAAAGTTATTGGCTTTGTGTTTAAAAGTTTTAAATTCATACTCTTAATAAATATAAATATTTGTAATTACCAGTGAAATAAATCTACCTTATGTGTGCCTATAATGATTGGATACATTTATTTGGAAAATAGTTTGCTGTTCTAGCAATAAAAAAAAATTGATAACAGTTAATTTAAATATACATTCAATTTTTCATTTAACTTATTAATAATCTTTTATCGCAACTTATTTTTTACACCGATAACAAGAATAATAAAAAAAAGTAAATTATGGTAAAGATTTTAACAAATCAAATCACATAGTTTGAAGAAATTAATTATATTGGTCACATTTTAAAGTTAAATATTTTGAAAGAGCATTTTCTCTAATTTTAGTATGATAGATACAGTTATAAAATGTGAATTATATCTGTTTAAAACAAGTAGTCAATCACACCCAACTAATAAAAACAATAATCAACTAATTCACTTTTAAGTAATTATCTTTATATATAAAAATCTGATGTGGACACCACATGACTTCCTTGTATGCCTATTGAATTACATATATAAGTTTTTTTTGTTTTTTTTTAATGAAAAGTACATAAAATTTTATTCAATCATAACTAATGATATTTTTTTACTGTTATTGAATTATTATTTATTGTAAAATTTTTGTTACAATCAGAGGTTAATAATTATTATAAAATCAATATATTTAAATTAACAAAAAAAAGAGATGAAGTCTGATTTGAACTGATGTCCCTTTCCGTTGTAAGGTCTAGATAATTCATTAATTAAAATTTTATTTGGCTGTAACTCTGGAACCAATGAAAATAAGTACCACTTATGATATAGTGCTGAAAATCTCTCAATGAGGGCTTATTACTGCAGATAAGGCTTTTTGGGGACACTTTTCATCCAGTCTATTGCATTCAAAAGGGGATGTGCACAACTAGATGTTACAACAGTCCTAAATCCAAAATGTCAACATCCTACATCTAATGGTTTTTTAGTTATGCGAGATACATACGTTCGTACAGACTTTACGCCAAAAAATGGATTCAGGGAGCCGGCCTGCGTAGCGCGAGTGGTAGATAGCGTCTCGGCCTTTCATCCGGAAGTCCTGGGTTCGAATCCCGGTCAGGCATGGCATTTTCATACACCCTACAAATCATTCATATCCCATCCTCTGGAACAGTACCTAACGGTAGACCCGAAGGTTAAAAAGAAAATGGATTCAGGGATGGTCAAAATTGATATTCCCGTTGAAATCTGAAAACCGAAATTTTTCGCAATTACAATACTTCGTACAAGGAAGTAAAAATGAATGTTTGTTTGTCCCGTATGCGTTGTTCCAATACCATTCATACGATTGCGATGAAACTTTTGGTGAATTTTGCGCACGGCCGCGAAAGTTTCTGAATTAGTTTGGACGTGCTAGGTGGCGCTGGGGTTGAGATATTTCGGAAAATTGCATTTATGGTTCGATTTGTCTCATTTTCAGATTATATATTAGTTACGTGAAAAGAAATATTTTTGCAAAAAATTGACACGCTAGGGTCGAGATATTTCGAAAAATTCTGTTTATGGTCAGATTTGGTTCATATTCAAAATATATATATTGGTTACGTGAAAAATATTTTTGAGAAAAATGGACCGCTAGGTGGCGCTGACGTTGAGATATTTAGAAAAATTGTATTTATGGACCGATTTAGCTCATATTCAGAATATATATTAGTTACTTGAAAAGAAAAAATTTGCAAAAACTATAGCCGCTAGGAGGCGCCGGTGTCGAGATATTTACGAAACAAACAAATATACTAACAGACTTATTTTTCTACAAATATAAAAGGCAATGTTTGTATGTGTGTCCGCTATAAAATAAAATACTACTGAACCGATTTACGTCCGGGTGTTTGCAAAATGGTCCGCGTTGTCCGGAGAAGGTGTAAAGCAATTGAAATCTTCGATTTGACCAGTAGAAAGAAAGTTAGGGGTATTTTGAACAGACTACTGTGATTAGGGATAGTTATAATTAAATCTGATAGTTAGTGCTGTTTCGACAATTGGATTTACTTAGATTGGCTTATAAGGTGAAAGGTTAAATTTTGTGAAGTTCAGCAATGTTCATTTTTTTAATGTTTTATCAAACTTTCAATTGTGTTCATTTATCTTTATATATAAATAAATCTAGCAATAGCAAAGCATTGCCGGGTCTGCTAGTCTTATTATAAAACAAACTAGGATAGGTTGTATAATAAATATTGCGCTGTATCACTTAAGTTAAATACTCTTCTTTTATTATCAGAAGAAGCTACTAAAAATTTTAATAACCTCCTATGTACTATTCTATTATATTTAGCCATAACTTGCTATTCTTGAGTACGCAAGAAATGTTTATAGTAAAATTGTGAAATATGTAGTACCGTAAAAATGTTCGTAATTTATTTAAGTTCTGGACTTATTAAAAATGTAGTCAAATACATCATTTTCCTTTTCAGTGTCAGAAGATGATATTGTTTGAACTTTGCTCTTGACTAGTTTCCATAGCAGCCAGATATAGAATGTTTATTACTAAATCGTACGAGTAAAGGGAGTACCGTGATCGCGAAAAATTTCGGTTTTCAAATTTCAACGGAAGTAATAGATTTTGACCATCCCTGAATCCATTTTAACTAGTTTCGGCGTGACGTCTGTACGCCGAAACTAAAAGTAAATGTCTAATCGTACGTACGTATCTATCTCACATAACTCAACACGATTAGCCGTGGGATGTTGAAATTTTGGATTTAGTACTGTTGTAACATGTAGTTGTGCACCTCCCCTTTTTAATTGCAATCGACTGAACCAAAAAGCCCAAAATTTAAGAAAAAAACCGGATTTTGGACTTT
The DNA here is from genome assembly GCF_047948215.1 of Lycorma delicatula. Lineage (NCBI taxonomy): Eukaryota > Metazoa > Arthropoda > Insecta > Hemiptera > Fulgoridae > Lycorma > Lycorma delicatula. The sequence goes on from NC_134463.1 coordinate 88,849,916, forward strand.
TTCCTAACCGCAGTAATAAGCTCTCACTGAGAACTTTTCAACGATAAATCGTCAGCGGGACTTATTATCTGGTTCCAAAGTTACAGCCAAATAAAATTTTAAATAATGAAATATTTCGATATTACAAAGGGAAAGCACATCGGTTCAAATCAGACTTCATCTCCTTTATGTAACTTTCTTTTATTAATTTAAATATATTGATTTATTAATAATTATTAACTGCTGATTGTAAAAAAAAATTTTACAATAAATCATAATTCAATAACAATAAAAAAAGAAGAAAAATATCTGAAGTTATTGATGAAATAAAATTTTACGTACTTTTAATTTTTTTAAAATGTGCAATGTAATTTAATAGGCGTACAAGGAAGTTATTTGGTGTCTGCAGCAGATTTTTTTTGTTCTCATAATTCGTTTTGTTGAAATATTAAACTTCATTGACGATGCAAGTGAATTTAAGGCTATATAAAAAATGTTTTCCACAGATGTTTTGAGAATTAGAAAAAATGTGTCCTGGGGTTACTTAGAAGGATGTCATACGAATATAGAAGAAAAAAAATATAAAATAAAATAACAAAAAGAATTTACGTATTCTTTTTGATGAAAACTAAAATTCTCATTTTTAACACACCTTTTTTAATTATATATATATATTTTTTTTTTAGTAATTCTAAAATTTATTTATATATGTTTGTATTTTTATTTCTTACCAATAACACATATATTTCTATTTTTAATGTATCTTATTTTTTTCTTTTCATTGTCTGTTTTGAACATCTTCCAACAATTATTTAAAAACACATTAGCTAAAGTGTTTAATACTTAAATATATTAAGTGCTTAAGGTATTTTTAGTGTTATTTGTTGATGTAATGTAATTGTTTTTTTCCTATTTCTCTTTGTAAACTTCTTTTTACTTCTTCTTGACATTTTATTTTACATCATCAAACTTATATTTCTTTCAGATATTTTTATTTCTATTCTATTCTCAGAATTTAAAGTATTTAATATGTTTTTAGAATTTTTTTTCAGTGTTTGGTTTTATTTAATATATTAATTTATACTCTTGTTTCTGAAACGTCTCTTATTTTTTACAGACTTAAATTAAGCACTACAACAAAATTGTAAAAATTAAAATAAAGTAAAAACAGACTATTGTAGATCATAATTTAATTGACATTAAATATAATCTAATTATGCTTTTACTTTATTATACTTTACTTTATAATTTATTCTGTAATTTATTTTACAATATTAATTACAATTAAAATAAAATTTTCTTTAATTATTTCATTTTTAACTGTTTGAAAATGTTGTAAATATTTCTAAATCTAAATTATGAATTTATGGCCCAGCGATTAAAAATTACAACTGATGCATATGTTGACAAAATTGATAAATGTAAAGTCAACACTTTAAATGAAATAATCTTGTATGATTTATTGTAATAAATGGAATTCTAATTATCTGACTAACATTTAAGATATACATTGATAGGAAGCATCATTGTACAAAATAAAAACAAGTATTATATTTATTCTACTTGTAGAATACATTAAAGTTCAATGCTTTGCGTAATAATAATAATAATAATGTTCAGTCACTTTTGTTCATCTGTTGAGTGTGTTTTGCCAATAGTGCATTTTGCTTTTCTTGATTTATAGTAGTGTGTATATAGTATAGACAGAATTTTTATTTGATCTGTAATTGCTTGCAAATGAATGAACTTAAATCCAATATGACTCATAAAAAATTAAGTCTGCAAGCTCAGGAGTTAATCAGTAATCTGTACAAATTCATGAAACAAGAAGTAAATTTGGAAAGTCGGGAAATGATGACAAGCATATTATTCCAATTAAAAATGGGAACAAGGAACAGTAGCATCATGTAAAATATCATGATCACAAGTTCAAAGAGTAAGGAAAGAGAAAAAGAAGTTAAGTTAGAAAAGAAAATCCATCAGAGGCTTCTACTTCTTTCAGTACACCAAGAAAATATAAAATCCTTGATAAACTGATAACAGGCCTATATGATTTCAACATGTGTGTAGTGAGAAGGACCATAAATGAATTTCATCTCGAAGAAAAACAGTTGCTTCCACCATTCCAAAATTGCTGGTACATCTGAAAGATTCAATATGGTTCTCAGGAAGTAAAGGAAGAATACTACACCAGTTGGGTTTCAAATGAAAAAAAAACTAGAAACAATAGGAAACTTGTTATTGAATATCATGACATTAGGATTAAACGAATACAGTATGTAAATGCAATCAAAAAGTTCAGAACTGAAAACAGACCAATCATTTACCTTGATGAAATGTGTATTTGTCAAGTCATACCTCATTGAAGTCATGGAGGAATGTTTCTGGGAGAAGATTTATAATTCCAATTTTTAAAGGCAATAGATTGATTATTATATATGCTAAGGATGAAATGGTATTTATTCTGGACACATTATTGACGTGAAAAGGAAATGCTACAACTGGCGACTACCATGTGTCTATGAATGCAAATAATTACTTAAAATGGGCTGAAGAAAAATTAATGAAAAATCTTTTTGAAAATTCCATAAGAATTGTAAAAAATACAACTTATCACAGAACATAGCAAGAAAAATTACCCACATCCAATACAAGAAAACAAGAATTGCAGGACTGGTTATGTAATTATTGAATTCCATTCTCATCTAATATGCTGGAAACTCAACTACATGAGATAATAGAAAAGAACAAAAATTTACAAAGTGTTTATCTTTCATGAAGTTGCCAAGAAAAACGGACATGAAGTTTACAACTATCCTGTACCACCAGACTTAAACCATATTTCAATATGGTTTGGTCTGAAGTAAAAGGATACGTTGGAAGCCACAGTGTTACTTTTGACTTAATGTAGATAGTAATCCAATGTTCATTGGATATTGGACGCATCGCATTAGAAACCTTATTGTGAAAAAGTACAAAAAAATGAAGATGAATACATTAGACAGGAGCACATAATTGTGACATTACAGAACTTTTCAAATTTCTTTGGAAGATGATAATGGTAGTGAAAATAACAACACAGAAAATTCAGAATTTAGTGATTTGGTTGACGACATTCAATCGCTTTAGTTTCTAAAATGTGTTTATTTTTAATTTTTTAATGTTTGTGTATTATATGTGTAGTAGCTTCTATTTTTCTAAAGATCTATAAAACAATTTATATAACTTCATTTAATTCATCATGGGATCAGCATTAAACAGGGTGGGCAATATTGATGGGACATTTAAAATGCATTTGTGGAACATGTTGAACACAACATTTATTACCATATGGAACACATTGCCACAGGATAGGAATTTTGCACTGTGTGGAGTGTTTAAAGATTATATCCCTTGACAATCATGTTCAGCATAATTTGGCACTGGATTTCAGCAGGGATGGCTGCTATCTCCCTTCGGATTCTGTCCTTCAGTTCATTGATGGTAGTGGACTTTTTGGTGTACACCCCTTTTAGATAATCCCACAGGTAGTAGTCCAGCAGAGTTATATTGGGGGATCTGGATATCACCGAATCTGGAGATGAGTTGTTCTGGAAAGTGTTGAAGGGTTGTCATTGACACTACTGATGACTGGTGGCACCATCCTGCTGCATCCATATGTCCCTTAGGCCAAGCCGTCTCATTTCGAGAATGAAAATGTTCATAACATTGTGTTGCACTGATTAGCAGTGACTGTGATGGTGTCATTATGTTTGTTCTTACACAAATAGGAAAATAGTAGGGACCTATCACACAGGCATGACTCGCTGCACACTACACAGTAACCTTGGCACTGTGCAATGGTGTTTCATGCAGCAGTTGCGGATTTTTTCTAGTCCAGAATTGATAGTTTTGTTTATTGACATAACCACTGAGGTGGAAATGAGCTTCATAGACGTGATAAGGTGTTGCACAAAGACATCAACTTAGAATCACCAATCATAGAATGTAGTTCGTTGAACCTTGTCTTTTTCGAACAATTTATGCACCACTTGAACCTTCTATGGATACAGTTGTAAGCCCTTTTTAAGGATTTGCCTTACACTGGTACATGGAATATCCACTTGATAACACAATTGCCGAGTTGCCTTCGTTGGACTTTGGTCAATGGCATCGGACACATGTTCAATGTTTATTGCACTACTTTACGATCAAGATCTCCCAGGGGACAATTTTTTGTTCGTGTTTGCAATCTCATGAAAGTTGTGAACGGCACGCAGTATGACATTTCAGGATGGTGCTCCCCATTTCTTAAAATGCTTGAAACACAGTTGTGCTGTGATGATGGAGCTTCCACTGCTGAAGAATACCTCCATGACGTACAAAATTTCAATGGCAGTCCTCATCACGTTGATTCCCTGCTACAATGAAAGAAACATGCATCAGTAACTCCCATCCTTACACTTCCTCTTAAGCTATATGAAAAACATGCATGACTGTTGTTACTCACGGTATTCAAAATTTAAATATGGTCCATCCTGTATTAATTGAAACACAAGAAGATTTTTTTCATAAGGTATCTATCTGTACATTATCCACTAAAAATGAATTAATTATATTACTTAATATTAAGTAAATAATAATAATATTATTTAATATTAATACTAGAAATTAATATTAACCTGAATGAAATAATAATTATGATAATATTAATAATAATAAATATTAGTTATGCCAATTTGGCATAGTATGAGGCTCATTCAAGAATTAAACAGATAGAAAAAATGGTTTATTAAATAAATGCAGTTTTTTTTCTACTTTTTGACATAATACCCACCAACTTCTTTGTAATTCTCCCATCTTTTCACGAGTCTTATCCCTTCAGCGAAGAATTCTTTAACTTGATCTTAAAGCCAGTTTTGTACTTTTTCTTTACCTCTTCGTTGTCGTCGAACTTGATGCCATGCCATGATGAACTTCTTTCATTGGACCAAACAGATAAAAATCTGAAGGGCCAAGGTCAGGACTGTAAGGAGGATGAGATTAGGAGCTCCCAACCCATTTTGCAATAGTTTCCAGCATCAGTTATAAATTATGAGGTCGAGTGTTGTCTTGAAGAAGAAGCACGCCTTTTCTCTGCCATCCCAGATATTTCCTCTTCAACGTGGATTTGACTTTGTTCTCAATTATGGCTGAGAATAGTATAGGCTGTTGATAGTGCGTTGCTCCTACAAATAATCACAGAAAATCAGACCATGGGCACTCCAAAAGATGGTACGATCATGTTAATCATTGGCTGGTTACAGCCAATGGTTGAGTTTTGAATTTCTTACGGACAGGCAATTCAGGGTGTTTCCACTGCATGTTTTGACACTTGGACTCCTACTCAAAATGATGTTTCTAGGTTTCATCACAGGTTAAAATCCTGTCCAAAAATGCATCACCTTCGTTATTGAAACAATTTTTGAGTTCGGTGCAAATGTGAAATCTCTCGACTTTGTGATGAATGGTAAGCTCTCTGGGAACCCACCTTGCACAAGTCTTAAGTAGTTTGTTTGAGTGATGGAATGAGTTGTGCCAACACTTAGCCGACATTTTTCAACAATTTGTTTAATCGTAAGTCATCGGTCTTCTTGGATAAATTAATCAATATGAGAATCTAACATTGAGGTCGACACTGTTACCAGATTCCCAGAGCGGTGCTTGTCGACGGCCACTTTAAACTTTTCCACCCATATGTAAAAACTCGCACAATTCATGCAACTATTGTTATATTGTTTGTTGATTCAATAGAATATTTCTGACAGTTGTACACTTTCCAAAAGTAAAAATCAGGTCAAAGAATGCTGTTCTTCAAAAGTACATTCTTCGATTGAACATACCATCATATCTAAGTCTTTAGAGGTTATGTTTTCTTAAATATTAATCAAGCTGAGTAACACTTCACAAAGTTGCCAACTAACACTTAACAAAAGTTTCAATTGCCTGCATTAAGCGTTTCCTTCACTAAAAATTTTTGTTTAATTATTGAATGTCTTGTATTTAAATATACAGATAGTTCTGTAATGAACCGTCTGTCATGCTAAATAGGTAATAGAACTTCAATCGGAGCAGGTTCAGTTGATGTAGAGCTAAGTTTCAAGATTCGCCCTTTACTATACCTATTTGTACTATTATTAAATGGAAAATTTTATGAAAGTATTTGTTGTTCCGCCTAATAGTATGGAATCTTTCTATGACATTTGATAAAAATCAGAAAATATATTTGACAGTAACTGCATCACAAACCCATAGACAAAAAGGTTAAGTTAAAACAGGATCTTGCTTCATCCAGTCGATTATAATAAATCTTGTATACTTTATATGCGATTGATATTTTATGTTTATCCAATAAATTTGTTAATGAATTTTTAAAATTATTTTTTAACTTTAGGCCCTTGTAATATAATTTATTAGACTATGAAATACTTAAATCTTTTTTGTTCAATCAAATGTATATTAAATATTGTTATGATTTAGCTCATTCAGTATTACTAAGTGGCATGTGATAGGAATGTTTTCTATGATGCTGCTGCTCTATATTTACATATTCAGTAGTAGTGATTTTGCCACCATGGCGTTGCTGCACAGTCTACAGCATATGTAGTAATATTTTTGTAAATCTACTTTGGAATAAGCATGATGGAGTGAAAAAGTTTTATTGTTTTTTGCACTTAGAATTCCCCAAAGTTATTAAAATCCTGTAGCAGGTAACAGTAACATAATGTTATGTTAATTTAACCTCTGTAGAAGTGAACTGAAAATAGAGTAGCACCTAAAATTCAGTGACCACAAAAAATATTCATTGAATGTATTAAAAAGAAAACACTTTTTAGATTTTTACTTTTGATGAACATTTTGAAACTGGAATAACTTCAGATTATTTTCATATATATTTACAAAAATATATATATTTCATATATATTTACAAAAATGTTATGTTTGTTGATTGAGCTCATTATTTTGGTTATCTACAGGAAGAACAAGTTTTGTTAAATTTGTTTTCACTTTGTAAGAATTTAATACAGAACATTATAATTCATTTAGTTTCTAAGAAACTATTCCAAATATAGAGAAACTATTGTCGAAAATGTGATTTTTCTCAGGTGTGGAGAAAATTGAACTTGCAGAATAACTAAATAACTATACTTGAAGTGCATTAGTTGAATGTTGTTTCGAAGTACTAAGCTTTATGAAATCAATATAACTGTTTTATTTCATTTACAGTACTTACATATTAGCCTGTCAACCATAATCTTAACGATCCCGTAAGTTTGAAAATACTTCAAAGTTACGGGATAACATATTTTACATAGTAAAAATAAAAGCATTATTGCTTGTAATTATAGATATAAATTAACAAACTTAGCCTATGCTCACTTCGCTCGCTATTCTCAACTAATTAACAATAATGTTTTGATTATTTGAATAATAAATAATTGCAATAATTACTGAATTTATTTAAATACTCAAAGCATTATTGTGTAATATGTAAGTACCTAATTTACTTTTTCATATGTCTTTTTGTTGATGATGTTCTACTATAATATTTTCTTGTATGTGGAAAATGTATGATACTTTTCATTGTAATTGATTATAATTATAACATTGTCATTTGTGCAGGCAATAAGATCAGCTAAGAATCTCCTAATATCTAATTTCTTTTTTTTTTGGATTAAAATTTAATATTATCACAAAACTTATCAAAATTTATTTACTGAAGTAACAACTAGTACCTAATAACCTAATAACTATTATTTTACTTTTCTTTATTAGATGATGACATATGAATTCAGGAGCTAGTGAAAAATGCCAAGCCTGACAAGGATTAAAACCCAAAATCTTGCACGTGAAAGCCAGAGAGATGCTGTACTTCTCCTCTGTGGTGAAAGTAGCTGGATTATACGATATATTCAGCATTATTTTCTATTGTTTACATATTGAAAACAGTATTAAAAACATCTTTAAAGGTTTTTATTTTATTCAATCTGTCTTAGTTTTCAAGGTATTATCAGACTGTAATGGTCTTGAAGTTATACATTTCAGAATTTCAGAGTCTAATTGATTGTAGTTTCTTTGTTAAACTTGTTTTGGAAGTATTGACAGGAAATTTCTTTATAATTCCTTTAAATTCTCATTTGTTGCAGAAACACTACTAAACAGTTTAACAAACTCTTTTGATTTAATTCCCACAACTATATAGTGTTTGATAAAATTTATAAAAAAGAAATTACCGATAAATGTTTTCTTTTGGGTCGATGTCCCCATGTTTTCATTAGTAGGCATCCACTACCCATCTCTGTAAATATTTTAACCATCTGTCATGATTACAAGTTTGAACCTCAGCAGTGCTTTTAATCTGTAGTTTATTCCAAATATATCCTTATTTCTAAGCCTGTCCATCCTGGAATATTCTTTAACTGCTTTCATGAACTGCATTTCTGCAATTCGTTGCTCCTTCTTTCTGTTTACAACCCCTGTTAGGTACAGCTATCATAAAATTTTAACAAGGTCTGTCTGACTTGATGCTTTGCCTCATGCAGTCCATTTAATTATTCTGGAGATACCATTGAACTTACTTATTTTTTAAAATTAAATCTACTTCTGCGCCAAAGGTAATTTCACGGCGTAAGTTGTTAAACAGTTTGACTTGCTCTAAAACCATATCATTAATTACAGCCTTGGATCTGATTAAATGTTTTCTGATAAAATCCTTAACTTTTGTATTCCTAGCCACTATTTTACATTTAATTTATCGCAGACATTCTGGAGTTAATATGATGATCTCTCCAATCCATCTTCTGAATTTTGATTGATAACCAAGTCATCTGTATATGCTGTAGCATTTAATGTAAACCATTTCAATCTATACGTGTACAAATTAAATTTTTTTGTTTCTATAGATTGTCATCTAGGTAAAATTATAAAAATTGGGTCATGACATTTAACTTTTTTTTTTTATAAAAAAACGTTTTTATGAGTTTTATATATATATATATATATATTTTTTTTTAATATTTAAAATCAATTCTTTTAAGACTCGTACTCTGTATTATATACAAATATATTTATTTTATTAGATCAACCAAAGTACGAAATAAATAAACTAGGATGACTTACCTTATTAGCGATTTACTCGCATCATCAGCTGCATTATATATTCATCTCAAATTACATTACAAACTTCATAAAATATAACATATCGTGCATTTATTTATTTTATTTTAAACTTTTATTCAGTTAATTTAAAAATTAAAACAAAATTTAAAAATTAAATTGTAAAAATGTTTACTTATGTAAAATATGATGTCAAGGAATAAATCAAATTAAAATTAAAAATAAAAATAATTTTAAGTAGAACAGTTGAGTATAGTAAGTTCAGTTAAACAAGCAACATGCGTAATTGCTTTACTTAAAATTATTTTTATTTGATTTTAATTTTAATTAATTTTTCATATTTTTAAATTTTGTTTTAATTTTTAATTTAACTGAATCAAAGTTTAAAATAAAAAGATTAAAATTTTTAAATTTTAAATAAAATAAATAAATACATGATATGTAATTATATTTTACAAAGTTTGTAATGCAATTTGAGATGAATAAGTCGCAAAAGTGCTCTTGCATATATAGTGGAATAAGATAAGTCATCCTACTTTATTTATAAGGTACTTTGGTTGATCTAATTTTATATATATATATATATATATATATATATATATATATATATATATATATATAAAAGCTAATATAATTTCTTAAATTGACATCTATTTTTAAATAAAATTATGCTAATGTTATTAAGTTAAACTCCAGTCAGCAAACTTAGTGACTATATTTTAATGAGTATATGAGGTTTATCTTTTCTACATTTCTTTCTTTAAACAATAACTACAAAACAGTAGCAGTATCAGCATGCATAGCAGCAATAAAATTACGCACTAATTTATTAAAAAACAAGAATTTGAATTTTTTTATAAGAAGAATTTTTTTTTGCATTTCAGTAAAATAAAATAATATGAACTTTTATATATAGATGTATTACCTGGGTTAGAATATATAGCTGAATAATTGCTGACTTGCATTATGGCCTGTTGATCATCGCAAAACCAAAATACTTTTTTTAAATCCAAACATTCAACTTGTCATCCACACTTTATATTCTTATATGGACAATAGGAAACAGAGCTTTATAGATACAAATTTGGTTAAAGAGCTGGTTTGGAACAATATTTGGTGATACAAAAATTAATTGTTTAACAATCATCCCTTGTGACACAAAAATTCATCGTATAACAACCATTCCCGGTCTATCGTCCTACTTTAAAGAGAGTTGATTAAAAAAAAAGCTGGAAAAAGAAACAGAAGTATGAAACATAGATTTATCACTGATGATTAATGTTTATTATTTTTAGGCTTGAAAATTTTTGAAGCTTAAAAATAAATCTTCATTAGATTTCATTTAGTTTATAAAATTTTGGGTGGTAAATAACAAATGTAATTTCAACATTTTTAGAAATTTATTTAGATTGTTTATATTGAGAGAAGTAATTTTTATATAAACTGAACTAATCTATCATCTCGGTAACTTATCATCAGAAATCTTTTTTCTAAATGATTTTTACATGAAACATAAGATGTAATATGTATAAAAAGTGATAAATATTTACATGGACCTGATGATTTTATTACAGTCTAAAGAATTGTTTTATTGTTAATTGCTGTAACAAATTTACACTAGTTAAATTTTTCTTAAATAGAACAGTGCATTTTTGTAACTGTTTTTATAAAAGTAGGACATATACAATATAAATCACACATCTTCAAGTAACTTTTATATAGTTTATATAATCGTTATTATAAATAATTATTTTATGCTTGTTCTAAAATGTGCCAAGATAGAGCGTTTAAGTATTTGTTTAAATAGTTTTGATGATTGAAACAGATGTTAAACAGCTGGCTCTAATATGAGGTATATGTATGGTAATAAAAAGTAGTTGAGTGTAAGGAAATTTTTTTTAAATGTTTTAATTTGTTTTTCTTGATACTGGGTTAATTATAAAAATTAATTCAATGTACTGAAAGATGGGCTTTTACTCATAATTTTAATATGATTACTAAAGTTTTGCCCAATTCACCTGTTATTCAATGTAACCTTTATCTTTTGGATGGCGGTAAGTCATTGTATGATTTGGAAGAGAACTAGAAATTTTAATTTCTTTTCTAACTGATTTTAATTCCATGTAACTATATAAAAAAATAATTGTCATCTATCTTCTACAAAATATATATTTGTTTCTTGAAAACTATTTAATAAATTTTCATGAAACAAAATCCAGAAAGATTGAATTTTAATTTCAATAAATTCCAATATTCATAAATTCTTGCAGTTGTAAATATATTGAGCATAGGGCCTGCAATTACTGTAGACAGAATAAATAAACAGATATTCAATGCTCTATTTATTGTGTATAATACTCTACAAATATTGATGATGTTGGATTAGGTTTATTTTGTTATTACAACATCATCGGAAAAAAGTAATTCAGCTTCTTTCTATAGAAATTTTTATTTAATATACTCAAATATACTTAAATTTTCAATCTTTAACATAAGTTAACGGAAATATTAAGGTCCGTTGTGCTTTATATGATCTGTTACTATACTTTTCTCATTCCACTTCTGTTCTTTACCGTTACATTAATTCAATTGAGGATAATCATTTCATGAGGTGCCGATAAAAAAATTAGTTACATCTTTAATAATTCCTAGTCCTTAAATTTTTTTTAAAAAGAAATACAAAAATAGATTTGATAACCGTATCCTCCTAATAATTTGAATATTACTAATAAAAACTATAACTGGGTATCTGTAGTTACAATGTTATCATTATCTGGTTTTCTGCTTGGTAGCAGGTCCTTATACCAACACTGTCACCATCCATTTCTACCCAAGAAGGAGAAGCTTTCTCCTTCTTACAATGTTAACTTCCCCTTAGTATGTTAATAAATTAATAAATAAATAACATCAGTCAAAATCTATTATATTTGTATTCATTCTAAAAATGAAACTTATATAAAATTTATTGTGCTAATTTTTTTAATGTGTTCTTCAAAATCTGATTAGGTCAGTTACTTATTATACTTATTATTATATATACTTCAGTGCTTCTCAAATTGTCTCTACTCGCTATTCCTTTTTTTATTCTAATTAATAACACATCACAGTCTGGTGACCCAGGGATGTAACAAGCTAATAGCACTCACTGCACAAACAAGGAATACAGCTGCCTACCGGCTCTGCATCATTAAAGCTACACTACATATATAGATGCTTCTAAACTGTCATACAAAATTAATTAGACATTTATATTTAGTAAAACACCAGTTTTCATTCTTTTCACGTCTGTTACTTATTTCATTCATCTTTCTCCAGTATTTGTCTGCAACATTTTTTGATGCACCATATTGAATAAATTGAATACTGATAGAAGATGAGGGTATGAGTTAGGTATTCGGATTGTATGATTTTATTGTTACAAAATGAAAAGAAATTGATCAAAGTATAGCATCTAAATAAAGGAAAGAAAATATATGTTAAGAAATCAAAAAAGCAAAATAGGTTCTGAAAATAGAATATCATAACTAGAGAAACCAATTCAGATGTATTAATTTCTAGTTCATTTGTTTTAAAAGTTTTTCCTCTATTTAATTTTTGTAAAATACCTATTTTGAGATCATATTTATTTATAAATAATCAAAAATAAATGTAACAGAAGAATTGTGGAGATAATTAAAAAGTGATTATATACCAAGATAGTTATGAGAAAGTAGCCTTATCATAGATAAATTAGGTTACAACATACTCTTTTACAACTGATTTGTTTGTTGATTTATGGTGGTTTTTCCGAACATTCTGACTGTTTTTGTTGCCACCAACTAACATAGACATAATTACATTTTTTTAAGCTTCCTCAATTGTCTTTCAAAAAACTGTAAAAAATTACTTTAGGATAAAAATTTTTTATTTTCTTGATGAAATATATTGAAACTACAATTTTGTTTACTTTGTGTTCATTTTTTATGAAAATATTTTCTATTACAGTATTTATGAATACTATTTATAAACATATTTTTAAAAGTAGCATTTTACTAAATAATTTGTACTAACTTTCTTAAACTTTTTTTAAATTAAATCAATTTTTTAGATTAAATAAATTAGCACAAAGACCTTGTAATTAATGTTTCTTTTTTCATCAAATTTGATCACTGTAAAAATTAAATAAAAAATATTTTATATTTAAATTGATGATTTATATTAAAAAATAAAAACTTTATTAGTTGATTTTGTTGGAAGTATGTTTTTTAATATTTTTTTTAACATGGCAAATTTCAGCTCAACATATTATAATAACATATAATTGATTAATAATAAAAAATACAAGTCATTAAAAAAAAAAAGAAGTTGAATTGTTCTGTGGCTGTTGTATAATAATAAATTTTATTGCAATAGCTTTATCTAATCAAGGAATTGTTTCCACATGGATATCAAACGTATTATATCATACATAATGCAACTACATTTATAAAAAGGTTTCTTATTTTTTAAACTGTTAGTATATATTTGTTACACTTATTTAGCTGTGGCCAACGAGCAGTGCTTAATTAAAAATCATTATATGCATGTAACTCTTGAATTAAGCAGATGTGCTGTACATTGTTATCCAATTATAAGATGCTTAAATAATAGGAGAATGGATAAAGGTTGGAGAAAAGATTGTAAAAATTTCATGTTATATTATGCAGTTTGGTTTCTTAGATACAAAAAGTAAAAGAAAGAGGGTAGAAGGAATGGAAATGTGAATAAAAAAGGATGTTTCAACTAAAAAGTAATTAAGTTCTTGGGAAGTTTGGAGAGAGAAAACATTTATAAAACATGTTTGAGAAAAGGAAAAAGAACTGTGTATTGAGGAAAGTTAGAACAGGTGAAGTGAAGTGAAGGTAGGAGATTAATGAATGGTTTTACAGAATGACTAGAAAGAGTCGGATTAGAGTATCAAGGTGAAATGGATGGAAAGTATTGGGCAAAAGTAAAGAATTTGAAATTGTCATGTAGGGAATTGATTTTTGCTGGAATTATTTTTGAGTTATTGTTAAAAAGAAATCATTTAATTTTATTGTTTTGTCTAGTTTAGCTTAAAAGCAATTTTTATTTTAGCATGTATTGAGCGATAACATTTGTTACACTTTTACTACAAGAATTTTTTAGATATCTGTATTTCTTATTTTTATTGGCTCTTAATGTTTATTTAATGTTCCAGTTTTATTATCTGCCGTCATTAATTTTCTTTGTTGTTATCAGTTTTTAGTTACACAGTAATTTTATTATCATTGTATGTATTTAATTTGAATAAAATAACTATCTCGATCTTGTATTCAAATGTACTATTAAATGGCATTAACATTCTTGATGAATGATTTATCGTAGTAGGTATTGCTGTATCACTTTATTTTGATGCTATGTTATTTCAGTTATTGAATTTTATAATTGTTGAAAATTATAAAAGTGGTGAGTGTTATGATAAATAGATATAATTATATGATGATATGTTAACTACAATAAATTATGTTTTTGTGTTCAATCAGTTGGTGAAAACAGCTGCATAAATTTTCTTGGTGGTGCTGATATGTAATTGTCTTGTATTGGACAGACTTACCATAACAAAAAAATGATAAGATACTATCATACTATAAAAATATTGTGTAACATTCAGAAGCCTTTTAACTCTTTATTTTATTAATTTACAAGTTTATTTTAGAAAAATAATATGAACATTAAAAAGAATTGTACTATGACTTTTTTCTGTACATAAAGTATGGGATGGTTTGTATTAATGCAAATATTGTTAAAATCAATAAACAAACATCTGTAATAAAAAGTTATATTTTATTCTTTATGAATACATAAATTAAAGGAGTACTTAAATTATTGTATTTGATAAATGTAAGTGATTTGAAACTATTTAAAATGTGTAATTGATGGAATTACTCGTACACCAGGTAAAATAATTAAGCAAATATGAGTGCAAAGGACATCAGAAATAGTAGTTCCAATACTTTAGTTTGCTGTTTTTTTTAAGTAGCAACAAGTGATTGGTCATTAGCCATTATTGGTTGCCAAAAACATCAGGAAAACTGAATACAATGTCATTTAACTTCGATTATCTACAGGAATTTGTTCAATAAATATGTCTGTATTTTATTCTTACAGTTTCTAGGATGCATTCCTTCATTTAATATAATCCAGGTGTTACAAACTAATTGCATTTAATTATTATCATTATGATTTTTTTTTCAAGGTAATTAACTGTAATTGTACTTAACCACACAATTCAATAGCTAACACTTCAGTTCTATCAGATTTATTTTATAATAATAATAATATTAATATATGTAATAATACAAAAAAAATTGTGTTGAATTTTTTTATAAGTATGAGTAATATGTTTAGTTTGCTAAAGAATTAGCAGAATGTTGACAGTTGTTTTTTGGTTCTGATTTAAGTAAGTCAAAATGTTAAGAATTGAAAAAGTAGAATTAATTACCTTTTTGAGGTGGTTTTCTGAGTTTTTGGCTCTCTCTCTCTCTCTCTCTCTGTTTTATACACGTGTGTGTGTGTGTGTGCGCACGCACACATATAAAATTAAGAGATTAAAATTAAGTTCTTAAGAAGCTTTTGAGTAAAAAAATGCTAAAACTGGAAGATTCAGACTCAGAGTTTTACTCTTGAAAGAAGAAGATGCTACCATCTCAAAAAATATTTGTATAGTTTATATCTTTCTTTGTCTCATTTTTAGCTTGAAGTAGTTTCTAATATTTAATTTAAGAAGTTTAAGCATTCTGCACACATTTATTTGTCACAGTCTCATAAATGAATCATTTTTGTCAAAACTAGTAAGTATTTTTTTCATTTCTTGGCCTAGTATTTCATGAAGATAATCTCTTTTCTGTTATAAGGTCACATATTGAATGTTTTCATGAAAAATAAAAAATATAAATAATTCGACTTGCAGTGTTTATTTTGCATACAAAATCTGGAAAAGTAAGTATATTTAATCATAAACATGAATAAAATGAGGAAGGAATAGTGGTTGCTGATGATACCCATACTGCTCTCTATGTGTATGCATAAGCCAGTGGATGAATAATATCTTATATGGGTTAATTTATTCATTGACATTGAGTCATTTTACTTGTATATACTTTATAAGTATGTAACATAATCTTATTGCATAAAAGGCTAAATATTTTACAAAGGATGTTTATTAATAAAGTTCTGCCTGTCAGTTTTTATGTTTTTTGAAACCTTTTCTTGAGTATGATGTTCTTAAAGTGCCAATTTTCTTAGAAAACTACCAGAAAAATCCATTTAAATCCCAAATTATTGACGATATTGGATTGGGGCCGTTTTTAAATCAGTTTTCTGACCCAGAAAACCGACTTTCTTAAAATGTGTCCTGAATTGTTATGACCAATGCTTTCCTATTTCTATTTATAAAAAATGAAAGATTCATAAATTTATGCATCTAATTCTTCCCAATTTAATTAATCCCCACCATTTCAGCCGAGTTTCATATTCTCACTAAGCTAGTTGTAGCTAGAAGTTAAGTTGAAAAAAAAAATGGTAGTGAAGGAAATGGAATTGACATTCCCTTATCTTTCAGAATAATTATCCTGAAATCCATTTGCTGTTTTGTATTTTAATGAAAGAAATTACCAGTTAAATATTCTATTAAATACTATAAAGGTGTATCACAAAATTCTTCCAGGAGTTTCATAACCTGTTCTGGAGAAAGTTTACATAAACATATGTTCTAAAATGCATAATTTGCAAGTTAGGCTACTGAAAGATTTTGCTCGGATTTAAGGTACCTCAGTGAAATGAGGTCATACTGAAATTTTTAGAACATTAATAAGTGATTTCTTATGGTTTTTGACCTGAAAACTATAATAAAATAGGTCCCAGAACCGTATCTGCAGTAGTTTTTGAGAAATCTGTGGTGAATTCCAATAATTGGGGTAAAAAAAACCTTTTTTTTATGTTTGATGTACAATAGTTTTATTAAATGAGTAATAAACGCATAAAAGTTTTAAACAAAACCGGTAGAAAATTTAATCTAAACAAAGTGGTATAAGATAGGTGAATAAAACAAAGAAAAGTTAGAAAAATTTGATTTCTACTTAGAAACAGTACACTAGACCAAAAGTGCATTGTATGTAACAGTTTATATAATAAATGTTCAAAAATTAGCCCGCCAATTGCAACACATTTCTTGGCACGCTTCTGTATTGATTTTGTTGCTCTTTTTAGTTCTTCATGGCTGTAATTAAGTTGCTCAGCCACTTTGGTAATGCGGACAATTAATTCACGAGAATGTATTTTTGTTTTGCATACAATATTTTTCATCCATCCCCAGATGCAAAAATGTAAAGGTGTTAGATCAGGCAATCTTGGTGGCCAGGGATGTGAACCTCCACAGCCCCATTTCTCAGGTTAATGATGTTTTAAGCGAGTGTAAGTAGCACAAGAGAAATGTAGAGACACACCATCATGCTGGAAGTATACTTTGTATCTCAGCGCTAGAGAAACATTTTTAAGTAGCTGTGGCAATTCTTGAAGAAAGTGCAAGTAGACTTCACTACTTAAGCGGCCAGGTAGTGTGAACGGTCCAAACAGCTGATGATGAAAAAGGCCACATCATACATTGACGCTAAGCTAAATCAGTGTTGAAAATTGCCTTCCACCAATTCAATTCTGTAAATCCTCATGAATTTTGTTGAGATTGTCATGTAAGGAATTGATTTTGGCTGGATTAATTTTTGCAATAAAAATACATACATGGGCAGAATCCCATGTATGCTCATTCCGTAAGTTATTTACGCCATCTTGAGTGAAATTTACCACGTCGTTAAACAAAACATACTTGTAGAGTAGTCGATTTATATTCTACCTGTTGCAGAACTCCAAGCAAAGCGGATATATGAGATATTGACAATTGAAAATGTTTATGTAATTACAATTTATTAACTTAGAAACATAAATAATCCTCCCCCTATGGAAAGAGGAAAAAACAAAAAATACAAACCAGTAATAAAAGTAGTATAGTAATCACAATCACAGTAATAATCAGAATAATAATAACAACAGAGAAATAAAAAAAAATCTCACAATAATAATTAGAATAATGACGGTAATGGCAATATTAAATGTCAATAACAAACAAGCAATCATAAATGTCAGTAATAATAATAATAAAAAACAATAATTACATACAAAACAGAGTTTAAAGTAATTGTCAGGATTTATTCACAGGTAAATAAATAATGAAAACCAGAATTCAGTCCCATTGATAAAAGACAGTAGTATGACCGCTAGTCTTAACACTTTTAACCACTAGTCTTGTATTAAGAACAATAGATAAGACAAGTATAAAGTTCTTTTACTGCAAATACCTTTGCTATTCACAAATAAAACTACCCTAACAGTTTATGAATGAAATTTAGTACATTATACATTATCTTTTTCACTTTTAGTCTTACAGTAACTCACTGAACCATTTCTTGTTTTCGTGTATTGGGATTATTTGTGACATCACCTAGTTGCATCTAACCTGCACTCGAAATTCGCACCTTCACTGACCTTGCAGACTCCTTTACTAAAATTGTTTCTTTTAGCCCCTTTCTGGATTCCTCCCATTTTTATATTTTCTATTTCTTACTTCTTAATTGGTAGGAATCTGTTACTCATGTTTGCTATACCAGTCTTATTACAATACTTTATATAAATACAATGCTACATTAACATTTATAAATACTGTGCATTGAACATGTTATAATGTTATATAAAAAAATAACAGTTTACAAATTTTTTATTAGAAAACTAGGAAACATTTTTATTGAAATATGTTATTTAAAACTAATAATAAAGATTGTCTGTATTACTAATTTTTAGTAATTTACTGCAGTCATGACATCTAACCTGTAGGTTAAGGAGGACATCCTGTTAAAAATAAATAATCCTTTTTTGTGTTGAGAGCTGGATTAGATTATTTTCAGCCTTATAACTATTTCATTCTTTCCCCATTGTAACAATAACTCAGTTAACAGTATGTTAATTGTAGTCTTAAGGTTTAAAGGTGTCATGGGTGTTTATTAAACACACCTTGTCTCCAGTTAACTGCCTTCCTGTTTTCACTTGTCGTATATTGTCAACATGTCTGTGTAAAATTGTTATAGTTTATTCTAATCGGTAGTTTGTCATCATTTAGCATAAAATTGTTCAGAATTTTTCATGACAATTTTGTGATGTGTATAGTAAGTAGTCTTGTTTTCAAATATGTTCTTTTACTTTTTATTAAGTGCTTGTTGGTTAGAATATATACTTCTTGTGTCTTTCCATTCTAATCAAGAAAAATTCAAATGGACATGAGTTTCTCCTTAAATACTTACTAAAGTTACTATTGGCCAAAAGAGAAAGGAATTATAATAATAACTTAATGAAATTTCTTTTGTAATAGTTAATTACAATCTTTCATTTATATATATATATATATATATAAATATTTCTTTTCACGTAACTTATATATATATATTTATACATTATATATATTCTCTTCACGAAAAGGAATGAAATATTTTTGCGAAAAATGAACCCACTAGGTGGTGCTGGGGTTGAGATATCAAGAAAAATTGTATTTATGGACCAATTTGGCTCATATTCAGAATATATATTACATGAAAAGAAAAATTTTTGTAAAAGCTATACTTGCTAGGTTGCGCCAGTGTTGAGATATTTACAAAACAAACAAATATACCACTGGACTTTCTTCATCTATATATATAAAAGGGAATGTTCATATGTGTATCCGCTGTAAACTAAAAAACTACTGGACCAATTTACGCACAGTAAAAGGGAAAAAAAGAAAAATGGAAGAAGAAAAATAGGGAAAAAAGGAAAAGAAAGAAATGGGGAAATAAGAGAGAAAAGAAAAAGGGATAAACATTCGTGACGTTCCATAATGTTCAGTTTTTAATTCTATCAAACTTTCAATTGTGTTCATTTAATCTATATATATATGCTCAAATTTAGCAGTAATGAAGCATTACTGGGTCTGCTAGTATACTCTTATAAAAATTTTGAACTTGTTAAAAAAGAAATTCAGATTCAATATTTCCTGTTGTAACAGTTGCATCTGTTTTCATTTGTTATTTCATTTAAATGCTTTGTCATTATTTAGTTGACTTACCCTTGCGATAATGTATAATGTATTTACAAGAAGGTGTAGATAATGTAATTCCACTCAATTTGATATTTATCATCGTGTTTTTCATGTTGTACCAAAGTTGTAGTGGTGGGAGTTTTTCAACAGTTTTTTAACAATAATAATCTGTTGTTGTGATTAACTTATACTGATTAAAAACTGTATTTTCTTTTATATTAACTCAGTATTGGATTAATTTGGGACTTCTTAAATTTTTCTCAAGTTATATATGAAAGGAATTGTTATTTTTTTTATTGTACTTTCAATAAATCTTTGATTGACATTTATATGAGATATACTATTGATAAGAGAAAAACATATACTCTCTTACATTTATAGTTTTTTTTTAAGGTAACTTTTAAAATGCATCCATCCAATTTCTTTTCTTAATCAACGTAATGAATTGTCTTATTCAAATTCTGTTTTATTAATGTTAATTTTGTAAGCAACTGTTACCATAATTGTATTTTATGATTGAGAAAATTTTTCTGCTGATGATGATTTATTTTTGCCCTTGCACATTTTATGATATTAAGTTTCATAATATAAATTGATTAACTTAGGTTTTTAATATTTTAGGAATTCCAGTTCTGTTGACTTTCTTGGTGACTGTTTTTGCTGCTAAACGTGAAGTTATTTGCATTCTGTCATCATAATAAGATGCAGTAGAATTTTTTTGCCAATATCTGACAAAAATATAATGTTAGAGACGTCTAAATTTGGTAAGTTTCTGTAAAATTTATTAGCATTATATTTTTATTTTCTTTATACATTTTTAAGGTGTAAATTAATTTTGCATTTTTTTTTTACACTAATTTTATCGGTAAAAAGGTTTGTCTTTTTAGTCATACACTTTTATATTGAGATTGTGCTAACTTTCAACTGGTGTAAACCCACTTAGATTGTTGAAATTGTTATTTGAATTCAGGCTGAACTACATATAAGATTACTGTTAATTGGAAACAATCGTAACTTCTGTTATATTGTGGACATAACATTTAAATTGCTTGGTTATTGTAATTGTTTTCTTTTAATGTGTTAAATTATAAAAATGTAGAACTGGTTGAATAAGTGGTCAAGTATCAAATTTGTGTAGCATTCTGTAAACTCTTATGTAAACCTTGCAGCATTCATAATTGGCTTTCATCAATGGAAGGCCTGCACTGATGTCTTTTTAACTTCAAATTTCACTATGGTGTATTTTGTGGTAGAATACTGCTCTCTAAATGTGGCTTAATGGTACTTGTGTAAAGAAAGTTGGTGTCCAACCTAATTCTAGCAACAAAACCATTGTCACCACTCTTTTATCAATCCCATTCAGGTGCCTCCCAATCCCGTGTAATATAATTACACTTCAACTAAACGCTAGAGACCCCTTTACTGTTAACAGGCTAAAATTCATATTGCCTATTCAGGAAGCCTCCATGTGAACCTTGTGAACTCTGAGAAGGAATTTAGTACTAATTAATCGTAGCAATAGTATTATGATCGCAGACAATTGTGAGGCCAACAGATTGTGAGGTAGGATCATACTGTTCTATTTTGTTCCCAAGTTAGGGAAAGGTTTGTGGTGCTCACTGTAATCATAAAAGACAAACCATGGTAGATCTCATTTTTAATGCATAAATGGGATTTAACATCATCTCTTGTAAGTGTGATTTCTTACATAAGTAATGGAGCTTGTAACAGAATGCCCACTAACAGTGTATTAGGGAAATCCCGTGAATATCTATCTTCCGATATTAACACGATTACTTGCTTACAAAGAATTGATTTAAGGTCGTAGATCTGGGTTTGTTTTTATAAGATGCATTCAGTTTCTATTGAATCTTAT
The DNA here is from genome assembly GCF_047948215.1 of Lycorma delicatula. Lineage (NCBI taxonomy): Eukaryota > Metazoa > Arthropoda > Insecta > Hemiptera > Fulgoridae > Lycorma > Lycorma delicatula. The sequence continues at coordinate 88,872,064 of NC_134463.1, forward strand.
TTATCTCTTTTAGTACCAGAACATTTATTTATGTTGTATGAAACAACAGCTTGGTGTTGATGTAAATCTCTTGCAGTTTGTAAATTTGATTAATTTGTTTATTTACTATTGAGGGGAATAATTGTAGATTAAAAAGCAAAATGCCTGATCTGAAAAATACAATAGTCTTCAAAAAGCAATAATTTTTTTTTGTTCAGAAACAGTACACACATGTACATCTATATACACATTCAGAAGTTAATTAATTGTGTTATTACTTTGTTCTTAAAGGTGTGATAAACATAAATAATGAGTAAGTATTTCAGACCAGTTAAACAAAAAGCCTAGTCTAATAGTATGCTATCTCCCATACTAAGACCAGCTATTGTTAAGTTCCTAAACAGATCTATTTTTTTTGTATGAATAAAGAGGATAGAATATTACATTTCAAACAGGGAATTGAAATGCTAATTACACAATAGTGTGTACTTTAAAGCCCTAATGCACCAGTTGGATTAAAGTTAAAAATAAACCATTAAATTTTGTCAGGTCTGTTATGTTAATAATAAATAATTATGTGAATAAATATTAACATGAATAAAAAAATAAGTTGGAAACAAAGCTAACTTTTATACTGAAGTTAACCTGACATGAGACATCAATAAAAATATAGCAATTCCTAAGAATTGCTATATCTTTTTGACGTCATTTTAGTTTTTTATAGAAAAAGGAGTGAAGTGGTTTTCCATTGGCTGTTTAATTGACTCGAATATGCTTCCACATCATTATGCTGAGCCTACCCATAGTGTAGATGAAATTCAGCCCTACAAGTGACACCTTCACGGTCAGAAAGGGACTTGTTGTAGAAACACCATTTTTGGGGGGGGGGGAAACTTCTGAATAGTCTCCTTTATGCTTTGCATGCATCATTACTGTCATAAAAAAAATAACAGATAGATAAAGCTACAAATTAATGTACCTGTTTTTATTTATTATTTCTAGCTTTTTATTGTTTTAACATTCTTTGCAGTTAGCAACTTATTAATGTTAAAAAAATTGTTATAGATTAAAAAATATTTTTATATGTATAATAAATGATAGCTGAGGAGATATTGAAAAAAAAATGAGATGATATTGCCAATATCTCAAAAATTCATTTGTAATTTTAATCATAACTTTTTAGTAATACAATCTGGTGTCACTTAATATTTTATGTAGCAACTTAAGTTGCATGATGACTATCAGTTTGTACAGTAAGCTAACCTTGGTTTATCTTAATATTTTCTAACAATTAATTCAAACTTTAATTACCTACTAATAATACATTTACCTGCTATTTACTTACTTATTTACTAATTCATTTAGTATTGATACTATGTGGTTTCTCCAGCTAAGTTGAAATAATGTACAAGTATATTACATGTTTCAGAACAGAAATTATAATATTAATTTGTTGCTTTGCATTATCTGCCACTGATGGCATCAGTGGCAGAGTGAAGTCTCTTATTGCCCTGATACCATGATACTGTTATAAAGTGGTTAGGCATTTTACATGGGGGTAATCCCCCTTAGGTGGTACCCTTCTTAAGATTCAAGAGGGATCAGTCAGACTTCTTTAGATAAATGTCATTAACGTTTATTAATCAATATCTGTTGTGTTAAACTGAGTGAAGGTCACTTATCAGCCTGAATGAAATCAGTATGCCAAAATACTCTAAATATGAGTGACAAGACAGTCAAAAATCAACAAAAACTGGCTGAGAAATGAGCTCATTTTACGGTTGTGCCTTGGCACCATCATACATAATATTTTCTTACATTCTAGTAAAATGTTAAATCTGTCGGATGAATTTTTATTTTTATTTTACTTTCTTCTATAATTGTATTCATAAAAATGTTTATAATGCTTTCTCATTAAAATTTATAATCTTATTTTTCAATGTGCATCAGCATGATTATTAATATATTTATTCAACAATCTCAGTAAATAGGAAAAGTGTTTAAATTATTATAAAAGATTTTTTAAGTTATGGGGGGGGGGAGTGTTAATGTCTGTCTTGAATTATCCATCTACATACATGATATAAACAGGTGACATTTGCGTAGCTCAGTTATGTAAATTAATATTCAGCTGATAGCTATAATAGTTTAGTAATTTTGTTTTTACTTGTTTATATTGTTCCATTATAATGAATTTTACAATTCATGATCCATCAAGGGTGAAGTAAGAGGAATAGTCCAATTTTTGATGGAAAAATAGCAATTCTGCGGCTGAAATTCAGAGGCAAATTAGTGACTCATAAGGTTGAATAATTGCAAGTGATGCTAAACTAAGACACTTATACCGTTCATTTCAAGAAGGCTGAATGAACATTTAGGATGATTTGATTGAAAAATATTGACAAAAAATTCAAGAAAACAACTGCTTTATGATGTTTGATTTATGAAGTTTTGACTGAAATATTGAATGATTATTTGACTGAAATTTATAAAAAAAATTGTGTGCCGGATGGGTGCTGAATATGTTAACTGACATACCCAAGGAAAAAGTCTTGTGGCATCGCATGAATTTTTGAGCTTTTTGTAAATGAAGGTGATGAAATGTTTCATCATGTTGTTTCATCATTGATGAAACCTGGACTTCTTATTCAAATGTTGAGACAAAGCAGCAATCAGTGTGATGACATTCATCATCTTCTAGACTGAAGAAGTTCATTCAAGAACGTTCGGTAAAGAAGCTTTTGGCTACTGATTTTTTTAGGAACTAAAAGAGTGTCTTTTGTCCCTTTCTGGAATGTCTTTCTGGGAGTACGTTAATCTAGATACATATTGTGAAACAAACAAACGAGACATGAGATGCTATCCCACAGGACTTCGTTCGTGCAATCATTTCCTTTTTTTTATTTTTTTTTAAGAGTGCATACAGTCATATAAGGAAATTTACTGATAAATAATAGTGTATCATCAAGAAAATTTAATTGTGAAATTTAGCTGGAATTATGTGTACACATTTGTAGTGAAGCGTGGATGACAGCTATAAGAAAAGAGTTGATAGTATTATACAAAGAATCATATTTATTTTTTTTTTATTATTTTGTATACAGCTTGTCTCATAGCTTGGCCTCAGGTACATTCAACTTTCCACTTATAATTTTTTTTTTCAACTGACTATGTCTGCTTGTATTTTGGTTACAGTTTGTAGATAAGACTGGCATAATCTTAGAATAGAGCCTCTCCTTAAAATGACCATTTCAACATTCTACTATAGACACCCCCTTCTTGATATTTCTCTTTGGTATCTTAAACAGTACACTATGAACACAACTTTAAATAACTAGTTTCGTAGAACAAAAAATTAAATTATGATGTAACCATAAAGATTCTTTATAAGCCTGTTTTTGAACTGAACCATTACCATGTTAATTCAACTAATACTTGTATATCAAGGAGGTTGAATAATAAAGAAAAAGTAATAGTTACTTTTTTAAGTTTTTTTTTTTTTTTTACTCGTTTACAGTTTGTTTATTCATAACATTATTTGGAGATAGTATAAGGTAGCCTCATTCTGTTGATTGCATTTGTAGTTTTTTAATTTGATTTGTGTTTCTACAAATTTGGATAGCTAATTGGAGAAAACTGAAAGTAATTTCAATTCAACTTTGTTGATCTTGTGAGTAGTTGTCATTAGAAATAAATGTTCCTCTCTCAGGTAGTTACCATTCTCATTTGTGATGAAGTATATTTCATATGTTAGTTTTTTGATTTTAAACTTAGCAATACAGATTTTTATACAAGTGGTAAAAATATTATTTGGTTCTTTACCCCAGTTTTATTAGTTCTATACGTGAAAAGGCTGATCCTCTAAAATTAATTAAAAATTTAATTAATTGTAAACTTTAGAAAGAGATGTTAATCTTATGAAAGTTCACTTTTGTAGTTCTACTTCTCTGTGGATTTGTAGATTTTACTAGTCTAATTATATCTGTTGATGAAATTTATTTCTTTAAATATGCTATAAAAAAGTATCAATGCTCATATTTTATGTTCCAGTCAGTTTTCTTTTCTGCAGTTTATTTCATTTTATTTTTGAAATTTTCTTAAAAATCATAAGGATAATAATGCAAAGTAGTATCCTTATTTAACTAATTTTTTACCAAAAAAAAAAATGATTTATGGCCATGTGGTACGCCAAAAAAAATTCAAAACATAACCCTGTAACTAATTCTCATTGTTCTTACCCAGTACTGATCAGCAGTTTTTCAATTATAATTTATTTTTCAATCTTTTTAAAATATATTTATTCTTAAATATTAACAAAGCTGATGTGTTCCTTTTAATAACCAGATTAAGTAAACTTAAATAATAATGAACAACAACTGTTATTGCATCACAGATGAATTGTGGTCTGTAATTAAAGTTGTAATTTCATGCCAATATAGGTAATTTACATAATATCCACAAGAAAATACTTAGCTGGCACTTTGTCTTGTAAGAAGCATTCAGCAATAGAAGCTATATAGTCTGCATTATTATTTAATCAGTACAGTACATTTTTCTCTCAACAGCAGTTAGTGTGGTAATTATTTTAAAAGACTTTTTCAAACAATACTTCACCTTTAATAATAATCATTATTTTAATTATCAAATTTTTTTTGATAATAGTGGCCAATAATGAAAAATGGAGCAAAAATGTCCTAACTAGATAAGGACAACAAGAAAAGTTTTGTTAATAGGTCATATTGTTAGTGTTATTTTGTGTATTACTTAAAGACATAAATTGAAGTTTGATTAAAAAGTTGGGTATTTTAAGTTAGATTTTCTTCAGGATTCATGAAAACAATCAATATGCAGAAATGAGACTGAGAAAAGTGATGGAGATATAATATTAACAATTTTAATTTTTTACTGTTGTTATTATTAAGAGCTTCTAATATATAAAGCTCTTTGTTTTGAATGTAATCATCCAGTTCATTTGCATTAATCAGTGTTTATTTATACTTATCAATGATAGTTGAAGGGAAAAATATTATTATAGTATCTACAAAACCAAATTACCTTAAAGAATTGATTATTAACTGATAAAAAACTCCAAATGAAATGATTGTGGATATTAAACACTCACTGTATTCAGATCTTGCAGAGTAAAATGAAAATTTGGCCCATTCAAATACACTAAGATTAAATTAGTATGTTTTGTTTGTGACATAAGATGTTCTGTAATTCATGTATTTATTCATATGAGTCCAGATATAATGCTAATATAGAACATAAACTGATAACATAGGCATTCAAATTTGTTTTAAGACTTTCCTTTCTTAAGGAATAACCTTTTGCAACACTTTTACTTGGATTTAAATCTTCCAAATCTAAAATCAAAACACTTAGCAAGAATTATAATAGCTGCTTTTGTTGTAGAGAAAGACTGGGAGTAGTAGTTGTAAAAATATTCTCCGTTCAAATTATTATTGAAGTTTCACTGCTAAGTAAAATCCATTAGAGGACAGTTTTGTTTTGCTTTTTAGATTAATAATAGATAAATTCATATAATATTTCAGAAGTCACCAAAGTATTTTGGGTAACTTTATTGATTTGGGACCCATTCTCCATAAATGTAGAGTGTACCTTAGCTGTAGCTTGTTACATTACTTGGTCAAAATATATTTTTAACTAGAACTAAGCAATGCATTGCATCATTGGTGGCCAGTGAATAGAATCAAGACTGGCGGCATTAAAATGTAGTCTGACATAGCTTTGAACTATCATTGGCAAGTGCTAATTATACCACACTATCTCGATGTTTAGAAATATTTGTTTTAAATGGATGTTTAAAAAATGAAACGAGGAGTATCAGAAAAATAGCTTTGTATTTCTGTTAGCATTTTTTATCCTGTGTGTGTGTGTGTGTGTGGATAGCTTAGGTGTTCATATTGTAAAAAATTGCTGTGCTGTTTTCATGCAAAGTCTTTTGTAATTCTTTTTTTAAATTTTCTCTAATATTTCCTGTACTGTGGCAAAATGTATACTAACTGTAATGGAAGAAAAAAATTATTTTTTGTGTACTGCTTAGATATGTTGTCAATGAAGTTTCATTTTAGTTTTTAGCAACAGATGCATTTGTTTACATATATTTTTCTATTAAAATGAAAGATTTATATTATAGTATTCTTTTGTTTTGTTTGATTAACATGGATTAATTCTGCATATTAGAAAAAAGAATGAAAACAGTTAATAAATTTACAAGAAATAAAAGGAAATTATCTTTTGTACTGGTATGTCTACAAGTTTGCTTTTTTTTGTAAGAAATTTTATGCCATTTAATTGAATATCACAAAAATTGTAGCCTATAACCATGTTAAAGAGAAATTGAAAAGGTTAAAATAATACAGTTTATATAAAAATTTTATCCCTTTTGAGATTTTTAGCCATTAGTTTTGTTTTTTTAAGTAATTTAATATGTAGTTCGTTAACTGTATGGGATATGAGAGAATACTAATCTGTAGATAACCATCGTTACATATGTAACCTTTTTATATTTAAATAAATTATTGATTTTATTTTCTTATTTTTTATCTTGATAAACCCAATTTATTCACAGTTAATAAATTTGTTGTACAATATGATCATGTTTATTAATTTAATATACACAACATTTTAAGTATTGTGAAAAAGATTACAATAAATTATAAAGATTTATTCTACTTTATGTTGGTGCATATCTTTATACAAATAAGTTGATGACTTGTGTCCAAGGTCATTTTGTATTACTGTTTTTCTTATACTATTGTTATCATTATTACCATATACTAATAATAGTTTTTCATGGTTTATTTATGTAATTAAATATGTTACTAGGTAAATAGTACAGCAGATGTTTAATTTCGAAACCATTTTTAATATCAGAGGTTAGATATCTGAATCTAAAACATTAAACTTAATATTTCACTTTTATGTTTTCCTGAAATAATTTTTATAAATTGTAAAATATGATAGCACTTAATTCTTATTGTTTTATTTCATTCTATTGATTGTTATACAATTACTTTTAATCAGGTTGAAGATTAAATTAAATTTTATTTCAAAGTATACAGCTTTATGTAAAATTAAATAAAATTGTACATTTGACATGTGTATGTATTAAAAAACTTAAATGATTTCCAAAATTCACAAAAAAAAAAACATTGTAATGATTATTAGATGAAATTTAATGCTATAAACATACCTTCAGCTGCCTGACTTGTATAAAAATAACTTTTTCAGCTAAGCCAGAAAGTCTGGATATCAAAGGCTTTAGCTTTGTCAACAGATTATTACTTGAAGTGAAACATTGAAGAATGCAAGTGTACAAGTAAAGAATTATGTAAAAAAATATTCTACTTTGAGTAAAATTTTGAGGTATTGGGTACTTTAAAAAATAATTTTAAAGAATTTTTTTGTGAAAATAAACATTTATTTTAAAACAAAGAGATAAGTACATGATATTTAAAACATTATCCATTATTAACTACAACTTTTCCCATTTTTCTGGTACAAAACTAATTCCTCATCTTTTTAGACTACCCATGAATTGAGCTTTTTTTTAATTTCTTCAGAAGAACAGAAGTGCTGGTCAAATATATCATTCTGCATGGATCAAAACAAGTGGAAATCAGAAAAAGCAATGTCTGGTGAATATGGTGGGTGGGTTAGAACATCCCATTCGACCAGCTTAGTGTTTTCCTTAACCAGTATAACGACTGGGAAATCACTTTGTCTTCTGATTGGTCATTTCTCTGTTTAACTGCACTAGTTGTGTTGTTGGTAACAGTTCTCCGTAATGATTTCACCAGAATTTAGCGGTTTATATTAGACTACACCCTTGTGATCCCACCAGAGTAATACCTTCTAACGATGGACATTTGGCTTTATTACTGTTGATGTTGATGACTGGCCAGCCTTACACCATATTTTTTGCACTTGGGATTATCTTAATATCATTCTTCATTACCTGTGATGATATGATGCAAAAAATCCTTTCTTTTCTGTCGTTAAAACAGCAGTTCACACAGGAGAAAACACCTTTCGATATCTTTTGGCTTCTATCGTATGGAACTCAATTTCCTTACTTAAGACCATGATATTCATTGATTAAACATTCTTCTCCTTAATTAAGAACAAACATCATTAGAAAGGGACTCACAAGGTCCCTTTGTAGACTTTGGGTAAAGTTCCCATAAGGTCTGTATTTTCCTTCCCTCCTTCACCAATTGTGATCAAAATTTAATACCATCATTGCACCATACACAGAAATCACCATCGCAAATTTCATCCAAAATGGTCCATCCAATCTAGAGATATTAAGCAAAGATGCATATATGTACAAGCGTCTTCAGAATTTTTCAATATTAAAATTGTGTTTTTTTTGTTAGAGGGAATCATAAAATCTCAAGATCTGCAAAATAACCCAACTGTCTTATCTATTAATTCACATTTTGCCTCCTCTTTGCTTGATTCTTTTGAATCTGGTGGTAATATCTGGTAGTATTTTTTTTTTCTTTTTTAACTTGTTTCACAAGCAGTAAATAGGTTTATTGAAAAAAATTCTCTTCTATTTGATAATTTTTCTTTTACCAGCAGACTTGTAATTATAATAAAATTAGGATTATTTTCATCATCATCATCATCATCAAATTAACTGTCCTGATAAAGTCCCTTGCATCATGCCTACCTCCATTCTCCTCTATTTCCAGCTAAAATAGCTCCCATTTCATTTCAGATAATCTATATATTTTGCTTCTTAACTGCCTCCCTTTTTTGCTTTCATCCACTGTTGTAATCAATCTTCTCATTATATATCCTAGCCAGCTTAGCTTTATTGTTCTGATTAAGCTTCTATTCTCATTACTTTTATATTTGTGGTGTGTTCATTTAATCTTCTTCAATCTTCTTCAAACCCTTTTTTAGGCCGGTGTCCTTGTTTTGCAAATGTGTGTCTGTGGTGTTCTTATGTACATGCCAAATGTAATACTTTACAAGATGTTTTTTCAAGTCTTACTTAACTTTCATTGTCATTTTTTTTTTATTTCACTTAACAGATTTTTTGTTAACTTTATACATGTTTTATTTCTTGTTTTTTTTTTTTAGTGCACACATTCATTGGCTTCTTAATATTTTCTTTAGTTTATCCCACTTGACAGGGTTAAGTATATAGGTGTAATAAAGAATTATTCTATTACATTTAAAAAAATTTACATACTTTCTCCATATTATTAGAATTAGAATTAACCGTTGAGTTTTTTGAATACCTGAACAATTATATCATGTATGGTTTCCAACTATCAAAATGCAGAATGCATTCCAACTATTCCATATAGTTATGACTTGCTATATATTTGATTTGCCTATTAGAAATATTATGAACTCCAGTCAAATTGTATGTACCAAGAATGAATGTTGTGGCCTATAGAGCCCTAACATTCTCAATGTAGACCTATTATCATTAGACTTACACTCACAGTACCCAAAATGGGGAAGAAAGGATTGAGAATCAGGAAAAGGATGATCACATGCAGAAAAATTGCAGTATTAGATAAAGAAACATTTTTATCTTTAGAATCATTTCAGTAATGTTTTTAATATCTTTTAATTCTTTCCATAAAGAACTCTACAGTTTATTGGAAAATGTACTTATGTATAATATATCGTACTGTAATCTTATACTATTTTTTTTGTAGATCACCCTGTTCCACTTCTTTTTCAGTAAACAACAACTTTTTGTGAAAAAAAAAGAGTGGCTATTGACCCTTTAGCTTACATTAATTGAATTCTCAGGGCAGGTTCACCTACGTTGACAGTACTGAGTCATGAAAATTTGTTAATCTGTTTTTCATTTAAATATGATGTTATAGGATTCAATGTTGTTCTGCTGTTGCAGAAGGAAAAAATATAGTTTTTTTTTATATTAACATCAATTCCTATTACAATAATGTTTATTTATTTATTCACTTTATACAGTTGTTTTTGTACTTGTTAAATAATTTTTTTTTATGAGAAAAAAGTTAACAGAGTTTAATATCCTGATCTAAACAAGAAACATATATTGTGGTAGAAAGAAATCTGCAATTATAAATTTAGTGCAAGGAACGTTTTTAACTGACAAAATAATATTTATGTTTATTCATTATTCATAAAAAATGTTTTATTTAACTATGCTCTGTGCATTTGAAAAATTCATGAGTGATTATAATCAGATTTTATTATATACAAATAAACCTTAGGCAATAGAATAAAAATATTATTTCAGTTTTGTAAATATGTCATTAAATAAATTAATATAAATGTATTAATAAATAGGTCAAATTAAAATATAAATTAAATTAATTGTTCGATGACTATGAGCATAGAATATTTTACAATGTTTTATAAATAAAAATATTAAACGTGACTGTGAAATTAATATTAAATAACACACACTATTATATTATAATTTTCTCTTATGTTTTAATGAATACAATTAAATTAAACAAGCCAATCACAATAGATATTATCCAGGATGAACTGGTTCTTCAATTTATTCTATATATCATTCAGCCATGTCTGTAGAATGAAGTCCTTTGATTAGATGGAAGGCTAAGTGAATTGAGTACAACCTGATCGGCTAGTGTATGATATTTATCAGTTAAAAATATACAAGCTGATGTGAAAAAAATATATTCCCATCACAAACACTAATAATAGTTTCATGAAACTCAGTAAGTAATTTAAGTACTTATATTTTAGGTATCACCTCTGCCAGTAGTTTATCTTTTTATAGTATTTATGTAGTGGCTGATGCACCTTTAAACCATTAACCACCATTAAATCATTTAACCAATAAAAAAGAGAGAGGGTAAGGTAACAGGATAGGATGATAAACTACACAGAGGCTGCCAGCGTAATTGTTGTCTAATGCAATTTAATATTTTGATGTACTTAAAAAGTGAAATTTAGATTTTACTGGCACAAATTTTATGAAAAGAAACTATTCTTGATTTGTGAGATTATTTTAATTTTCATAATATTATTACATGAATTTTGATTGTCAAAAAAATTCAGAAGAATTTGGGGAGGAATTTTTGAAAATATTTTAAAGTATGAATTTCCAGCCAGCCTCTGTCACGCGAGTGGTAGCATCTCGGCCTTTCATTCAGAGGTCCTGCGTTCAAATCCCAGTCAATTTCCAAACCCATTTGAAAAATATAAATTAACTATTTCATGTTATCTTTTATTATTTATACATCGATAACTTGTTATGTTCAGGGAAGAATTTATTTTATTTAACAATACCTCTTGATGTGGATATATTTATATTCAATGTTCCTTTTTGTTAAAAAAAAAAAATAATTTCATTTATTCCTTAAAAAGGACCACCAATTTATTTTATTTATTTTCAATGAATTTTATTAAATTTTTTATTTTCTTAAATTGTCTGTATCTTCATTTAACATGTACTCAAATAATTTACATTAACACCTTCTGTATTGATATTTGATGCGCTTATGTCATTCATCTATTTCGTATTTTCACGTATTTGCTTTTGTATTATTTCAAATATTTATTATATTTGAGTTATACTATACACTTTGTTCACTTTTAATATTTTATTTATAATTGTTTTTAGTATTTTTTGACACTTTGACACTACTCTTATCAAGTTTTGATCAGACTGTACTCTAACAATGGTTAGAGTACAAATACGTTTTATATTTTTATTCACTAAGTAGAAACCTGTCATTATCTGCATAAAGTGTAATTACACATTAAAATATAAAATATTTATATTTTGAATTGAATCTTGGTTGTCTTAATGTCCTTGGAATCTCTACATTATTATATTTAATAATACATTCTATTTTATTCTCAACGAAATCTAATCGGTTAAAACTTTTGTGATATTTGAACCATTTTTGTTATTGTATTTTGATTTATTCGTTTATTTTAATTGGTTACCTGTTTTTCTTTAAAATTTCTAGATTTGTATTATAATTTTTTGCATAAAAAGATTCATTTCATTATTTGAATGAAGTAAGCCTAAATAAAAAAAAAATTAAACAGTTAATTACTATGCACAAGAATTAAATAATGTTTATTTTAACTGTAACCGAAGTAATTTATTTACAAGTTTCAAATCATATAAAGATTAAGCCACATATTCTGGATAGCTGTTTTTTATCTTCACAAGCAGTTTATTTCCATAAACTGCGATAGATTTTTCTTATTAAGGAAGCTTTGATCAGTGAGATTGCTTACTTTAAAATTTGTTTTGTAAAAGGGTGTTTTCAGTTTCTTTTCAGAGTATATCATTTTTTTTTTTTATTGTGATTGCCATTCATTTTCTAATAGGTAGAAGTTTTTATAAATTTGTTATTTTCAAATGTTTACAATAAGGAACATTGAGCAAAGAAAAAATAGAAGATAATTTATTTTTATTAAATTTCTGTTATTTACATAATTTAATTACAAATGTTCAACCTGTTATTTTTTTGCAGTTTGTAATAGGAAAACAATTTCTGTAAACTTTTTTGGTTGAGAAAACAGATATAATAATACAATATTTTTAGTAAGTTTTTGGGTTTAGCAGCATGAAAATTACCTAATCTGTGGTTAATAAGTACAAACTCCTTTATTCATTTGCTTAAGATTTTTTAGTAGTAACATATCTATTGTTTTGAGAATGCAAGAATTTTTTTTCTGAATCCATGACAGTATTTATGGCTGTATTTATAGGGTGGCTTGCTGTTTAGTGTAATCGACTTGGGAAATTAACTTGATAATGAAAATCAGTGAACACTCAATTTTTAATATCTTGTAAATAATTACTGCAAATATAATCTGTTTATAGTTCAATTATAAAGTTACTAGCCAGCCCGTCTAGCCAAAACCTGGACCCTCAGGGTTCAGGTCAGCCGATGTGAATCCCGAAGCCAACTCAGTGGCTCCTTAAGGCCGCAGAGCACAATTTACAAGGCTTGCCATTCTCAATTTACAAGGAGGATTGGCACCCTGGACAACCATCCAGGCCATTCCCATTCCCATTCCCATCTATTCAAAAGGCTCCTGGACCCACACACTGTACGTTATTCTCACGGTTATGAGAATAATACTGATAAATAATAATTACCTTATTAAGGCTTTACAGAAATCTAAAAAACAAATTAAATATGAAAAGATAGAATAATAGTAACCTTTTTTACCCTACTCCCCTGGGCTGGACATACACTGAAGTAAAGCTCAGCCTAGGGAAGTGTCCTCAAATTCAAACTCAAACGAGTCTCCCGTTCAGCTCACCGGTTGGATTTTTTTGTGATCAATACCTGCCTCAAATCATCAGGGAGGGGTTAACCAGGCCCAACTACATTGTTCCTGGGGCCCCCTTTCCAAGAACCAGGACATGGTCTGTACTCTTTCTCGCCTTCCTCTAATTACTAGGGAGCAGGAACTGGGCCCGATTATGTCATTCCCAGGCCCCACCTTGAACCGAGTCCGTGACCGTGACCGAGTCCCAGCAGCCAGGACTCGGTCTTTTGATTCCCCAGCCTACAGACCCTAGGAGTCCCCGGCTGATCATTGGAGCCGACACACCTCAGCATACCGGCCCTCCCAGCCAGGGCTGTCTGCCCTGCTCTAAACTAAAATCCCCTTCGACGACCTTCATCATCTTTTTCCCTCAGAATCATCCCCACCAAACCATTGACGGCTCTCCAGTTTGCCCTGAAGCCAGCATATAATCTACTAGTTCTTCTGGTGTTAGGTCAGCAACTCCCACCCTGAACCGAGAATTTTGCCATGTCTGGCAATGTAACATGGTTTGCTCCGCAGAATAATAGAAACTATGGTAACTAAAGTACATACACCTTTTATTTCTTTACCATGGTAGCAGAATTATAATAATAAAGAAAAAGGATTAATCAATTTTTTTTCCTTAATGAATATCTTTAATTCAAAACTTTACCCTCCTTGCAGGTGAAGAAATATGAATATTTTTAATATATATATATTCCAAAAACATAAACAAAACTCAGTAAATTCCACCAAAGTACAGAATCACTAAGATCTCTTAACTTATCTTATTAATCTTTTTTCTTCTTTTTTTTTTCTATACATCAAAAGCGCTTTCAAGGAAACTTCTCATCATCAGTTGATTAATTAAAAATAATTATGCATTAGAACATTGATAAAACACTAAACATTAATATTATTACATATATGACTTAATATATGCAGTCAAATAATTAATTAAAATAATTAAAAATCTTTAAAAACATTAAAATTCTTTCTTCTTTTTTTTTAAACATGTTTGTGGCCAGCCACTAAATACAGCACTGTACTGTTACAATATTCCTATTGTACTGTATTTAGTGGGTGGTCACAAATACATTTAAATAATAAAAAAAAAAATATTAAGTTTTTAAAGATTTCTAATTATTTCAGTTAATTATTTAACTGCATGTATTATGATATAAATGTAATAATATTTGTTTTTAGTGTTTTATTAATGTTTTAATTTGTAATTACTTTTAATTAATCAACTGATGATAAGTTTCCTTGAAAGTGCTTTTGATATATAGAAAAGAAAAAGAAAAAAGATAAGGTAAAATAAAGAGGAATTAATAAGATAAGGCCTTATTGATTCTGTGCTGTGGTGGATTACGCAGAGTTTTGTTTATGTTTTTCAAATTAAGTAGTACAGAGCAAGATATGGACAGAAAAAAATTTTAATTTACTAAATTATTATATATATATATATATAATGAATTTTGAAAATCAGGTGATTATCAGGGGTATTATAAGAGCACTCCCATTCCACCTCCCAAAACAGCGCCCCAGGAGCATGCTGTTTGTTACTAAACTGTGATGATTGGTCTAACTTCCCACAAGCTGCTCGCATATCTCACCAATGTAGCCTGACATGCAGTCCCCACAGGAAGTCCATTATTGTTAAACAGAAACTTTTTAAATTTTCTTAATTTTATTTTATTTAATGTAAATTTAATTCTATTATTTTTGTAATATTATTAATTTGATTGATTCGAATCATTCAGTTCAAACCCAGCTCGCACAGTTATTGAGATTCACACTTCATCAGTTCAGTGCATTAAAATTTACACTTCAACCAGTAAATCTCTACCACTACATTTATTCTATTTTTGTTTTTTTTTTTTTTGATTTTTCAAGATGAATTATATACAAAAACTTTCTTAGTTATGCCAAGAAACATGGGTAAAAATTTGGTTGCAATTGATCGAGTAGTTTTTTGTTTATCGTGAAGAAATAAAAACCGTACTCCTCTTTATATAATAGTATAGATTCCAAAATTGACATCAGGTTGGCCGTTGAAAATAAACTTGTAGCTTTGCAAGGTAGTGTACATAAGCTGTAGCCATCAGCAAACTATAATCTTATTTCACACCCATCTATAATCTAATCTGGTCAGTACTAGTCTAGTAATACTTATGAAACGTTAAACCTATTGTTCCTACACCTGCAAAATGTATGCTACATGGCATAAATAGTTCATATAAATGTTAATGATGGAAAGGGTAATTTCAGATACAACTGATAAAATTGTTCAGAAAGTTAAATAAATGGCTTAGAATACTTTTTATAAATTTCTACAAATTTTACGATTGTCTATATAGGATTGAGACAGATAGGCTGTGTTTCCTTAGTTTCATTCAGGGTGTTTACCTTAACAACTTAATGGCACCTGAAACAAAACAGACTTTATTTAAGTTGTAATAGTGAGAGATTTTCTACTCTATTTTATAATCCAAATTTGGTTCTGAGTTGACTTCTAACTCCAAACCAAGATAAAGGTCGGAAAACTAACTAGCACTTTGGAACCAGTCAGATTTTCATGGTTGAGTTTAACTGATTGAATACTCAGACTGCAAAAGTAACTGCTACAGCTGTTGTAATATGTTTATGAATGTGGATGGCAATCAGATAAAAATGTAATATAAATATTCTTTACATAGTAGAATCATTTATCTACATTTTTTTATTTTTACCAGCTAACAAAAATTAATTTTGGAGTAATTCTTGTGTTATTATTATTATATTACATGATTTATTGTTATAATTACAGATAATATTAAATCATATAAAACAATATATTATTGCTGTAAAGTAACTTAATTAGTTACACACTAATAAAATATAACTGAATGCAATATATAAATTGAATTTTTCCTACAAAATACACTTATCTTTGTAATGTCACTTCATTTAAAACTTTTTTTTTTAATTAAAATAATTTTATTATTTATTTTGAATTTACATTAATCATTTTTTTAATTAAATCTATTTAGTTTTGGAATTATGAAATTTAAAAAGTGCGGAATGATTTCAAGATGTGATGGCAAATTTACAGAAATAATAGGAGTTTTTTAATTGATGGCTTTCTTAATTACATTTCTCCCTTACCTTGTTATCCAAATACTAGTGTACCGTTTTGTAAAATATATTTTAATTATTTTAAATGAAAGATGAAATATATCAAAAACAAAAAAAAAAAGACTAATAACTTTGGTTTATATAAATTAAATTTCTTCATACAAGTTAAATTTCTTATTGTAGAGCATTTTGATGAATTAAAGAGGGATCTGCAATGTTAATTGAGTAAAAGTTAGTGCAACAAATTTACTGATAAATGTATCTACATTAGGAATGAAACATTAACAGCAGATAGATAACTCTATTCAAACTTTTATAAACATACAGAGCAAACATTCATGAGAATATTGAAAGTAGAAACTTCATTGGTAAGGTGTTACTGAACAACTTTTCCTGATTAGCAGAAAAATTCAAATTATTATTTTTAATTAATAATTTATTTTTTAGATAATTGCCAATTCCAATTCCAATAATTTAAATATTAAGACAAAATGTACAGACTTGAAAAGAGAACTATATGAGTTCATGGAAAAAAAAAACTGATTTGGCTATTATGTGTTTTTTGTCTTAGTCTATTGAAATAAGCTAGAAATAAACCAAAAATTCTCAGAAAATTTACATTAAAAACATTAATAAATAAATTATATTTTACTACAAAAGAACAATTAATTATAATTCTAATAAAACTTGTCTAAGAAAATATTTATGTAAAAGTAATAAACCTGTTTATAAAACCTTGTATTATTATACATTTTGTTATTATTAAATAAGTAATTACTTCCATGAATAAAGCAGCTGTATGATGATAAATACATCATACATTATCTAACTTTTATAAAAATCAATACTTATTCAGAGCACTACAGTTAATGGATCATGCAAGTAATAGATATGCTACTCCTAGTAATACAAAATTATTATCCCTGCATTAATATGGAAAACTTTGATCAACTATGTTCTAAAATTAATGAATAAATGAGTGAGCGTCTTGAGTAACATCGAATCTAATGAAACTAAGTATATAGTACCTAAGTAAGTAGAAAGTGAACGCAAAAATATATATAAGTATATATTAAAACAAAAGCAAAATTCAGCACAATCCACCACATACAGAACCAAATAAGATTTCTTAACTTAACTTATTATTTTTTCTCTTTTCATTTATATACCAATAGCTTTCAAGGAATTCCTCATCATCAGTTGGTTAAGTTAAATTTTTTATTTTAAAACTTTTTAAAAAAAATTCAAAATCACACATTAAAATATTGTTTTATATATACAGTCAAATAATTAAAAAATTAAAATTCTGTAACTTATACATGTTTGTGGCTAGCCACTAAATACAGCTGACTGTATTTAACTAAAAATTAAGTTAAATGTATTTAATTAAATTAAGTTAAATTAAGTTTGTGGCTAGCCACAAACATGTATAAGTTAAAGAATTTTAATTTTTTAATTGTTTGACTGCATGTGTTATATACGTAACAATATTTTAATGTTTGATTTTGAAGTTTTTAAAAAAAATTTTAAATAAGCATTTTTAACCAACTGATGATGAGGAATTCCTCGAAAGTGCTATTGATGAATAAATAAAAAAGAAAAAATGTAAGATAAGGTAAGAAATATTATTTGACTCTGTACTGTGGTAGATTGTGCTGAATTTTGTTTTTTTGCTTTAATCAATTAATTTAGAGATATGGACAATAAAAGATTTGATTTCACTATAATAATAATAATAATAATAATATTTTGTTATTTTATAAAAATATTTCAATAACTGTTTAGAATAGTTCTTCTTATATTGCATCTTTCATTATAATGTTAGCTCTTTGTTTATGTTATTAAGTTGATATATCTGGTTAAGTATAGTTGTGAGTCTGGTGTAGTGTAATATCTAAATATTAATGTCTAATTCAGTTTTAATTTCACTGCTACTTTTTCATTATTACTGTTATAGATTTTTTTGCTTTCACTTTCTAACTATTATATACTTACTTTCATTAGATTCAATCTTACTCTAGATCAGCGATTCTCAACCTTTTTTGCTCCATGATCCCCAAAAACCAAAAAAAATATATAGTGAATACTTAGTGAACCCGTAATGCAATGAAACCTATTTAAAACTGTTTAGTTGCATTGATAGCGATGGGTATGAACATGCATGTATGAAGTGTACAAATGTGAGAAATTTACAGGTTTCAGCTTGATGTGTACGTGCTCCTTGTAATTTGGTCAGCTTATATAATATTCACTGTAAGAGCATCATGTTTGAACGCATCGTGCTCCCAGCAGATTAGTTTTGAATCTGAAGTGTGTGTCTGGTGCCTTTATTTATATTTTTAAAAGCGTAGTCTCACTGAAGATGATAATAGAGGTTTTGGTTTTTTTAGTGTGCAGTAAACTGTGTAATTGTTTTTTTTTTTTTATTAAAAATTTTTTTCTTATGCAGAATGAATAAATTTGTGAAAATACGAAGTGCGTCATTTACATCTAGTGTATCGATTCGTAAAAAGACAAAATTGTACAATGACAGTTATTTAATTAATTTATGGTGTTACCTCAACTGTATGGAAAGCCACAGTGCATTGTTTACATTCAAGTCCTCTGATGAAAGCATGAAGCCAACAAAATTAATTCGACACTTGGAGACTAAACATCCAGATCATAAAAGCAAACCCTTACAATTTTTTGAAAGAAAATGATGTACTTTGAGAAATCGACAATCTTCTATTTGTTAAAGCCATACAAAAGTACACCTGAAGAAGCATCTTATCTTATTGCATTAAAAGTTGTTAACTTGTTCAAACCCTATACAATTGCAGAAAACCTCATATTTCATGTTGCGATTGATATAGTCAGTGTTTTAATAGGCATGGTGAAGCAAAAAAATTGAAAAAAATTCCGCTTTCTAACAACACAGTATCAAGACAAATCAATGAAATGGCTGCTATGTTCATGATTAGATAATTCAGAAAATGAGTTCAAGTAAATTTTTTAGTATTCAATTCGATGAATTAATAGATGTGGCAAAAATTTCTCAGTTGTTATGTTTTATGAGATATTAATGCGATAGGGACAGATCTGTTAAACAAAATATGTTCTTTTGCAGATCAGTAGCTAGTCATGCAACAGGATAATCTTTTTGATGTTTTTTTTATGAAACTACTAAAATCTAATACATAGATTGGATAAAATGTATTGCAGCATGTAGTGTTGATGCATAGGTGATAACAGGAAAGAATAGTAGATTTCTGAAAAAAATAAAAGATGGTCTTATACCAAGTGCGAATTGGCCGCACTGCTTCCTTTACAGACAACTCTTGCCACAAATATGCTGGAAAATCTGAAACAAATTTTTTGTAAAGCTGTAAAAGTTGGTTAATTTTATTAAAACTTGACCATTAAAGAATAGACTGTTTGCTAAACTATGCAGTTAAATGGGTGAAAAGTAAAAATCCTCTACTGTTCCATATAGAAGTTTCCAATAACCAGAAGTATCTGGTTATTGGAATTGCAAGATGAATTAATATTTTTCCAGGATAAACAAACATCATTCTCAATGTTTTTACAGAATAATGAGTATATGTTGCTGTTGGCTTACTTAGCTGATGTATTTTCGGATTTAAACACTTGAATCCGAATTTAAAAGGACATGATAAAAACATTTTACTAATGACAAAGTTCATGCTTTCATTAAGAAGCCTCATAGTATTGCTCACTTCAAAGCAAAAATGTTGATGTTTCCACTGACTTCCGAATATATTGAGGAAAATTTGGATGAAGAAGACACTATTATTCACTACACTTTGGGTAGCATTTGCGTGAGCTAATGATGTAGTTGGAGTGTTTCTCAGAAGATAAAAATGATTTCTCAAAGGGAGAGGTACTAAATCAATATAATGAAAACATTGTTGCAGCTGCTAAATTACTAGTTGAGATTTACAACCAGCTCATCAAAATGTCTGCTGATAAAACATTAAAATTCACATCTGAAGATTTAGATATGTTTTGGCTTGCTCGTTGAAGTGAATATGGAAATTTAGTCACAGAATCATTGAAAATATTAATCCCTTTTATCATGTTTGTGTGAAAAACTAAATATAGGAATCATCATTTATCACTTTAAAAAAAAAACAAACACAACCATACCATTAATTTATTTTCTTTAGATATGTACTTCTTATAAATGTAGGTAGAATGTTTATAATGAATTATTTTTTTCTCATAAAATGATTTCATTATTGTTTACATGTAAAGTTATAGGCTAATTTTGCGACCCCAATTTCATATCACTGCAATTTGCTGGTTGAGAAACACTGCTCTAGACACTTGCTCAGTTATTTACTCATTTTATAAGATAGTTGAAATTTTTTTCTTATTTTATTCATAAAATAGCATTGTTTAAATTTGTTGTATTTTTTGTTACCTTCTGTTGTTTATTTTAGTTCAATTCTCACATGTATATTTAATGGAATTAATGTAAATTTAGTAAAATCTGTATCACTATTTGTAATGTTTTTGTCATTTAATTCGTCTATTTTATTTAGTTAATTTAACTAACACATTAACTATCATGTTAAATATTTATTAAAAAATACTTTGGGGTATTTTATTACTTAAATAATGTACTAATTTTCTATCGTCAGGTATTTTCATGAAATTTTGTCATTCAGTCTTCATTAATTTATCATATCTTTCTATACACTTTTTTTTTTATTTTAGTATTTATCATATTTCTATTTTTACTTGGCCCTATTTTCTTTCTCCTTGTCAAATTCATTCACATTTATCTTTATAAATTTCTATCGTGTTAATTACTTTTCATTTTTTTTTTCATTATTTATTAGCATGATACTCTTTAAGTGATTTAATTCTTGATTTAATCTCAACACCTACATTTTGGAATTTAGATTAGGATTTTTGTAGCATTTAAAAAAATATCAGGATTTGAACTGAGAACTTGTTTTTCAATTAATTAGCTTTCAAATCCCTTGCAGTATAATGGGTTCCATAACATTTGAAACATCTCAAATAACATCCTAGAAATTGAAGGGCATAAGTAAGGAGCTATAGTTATTGTTATTGTACAATAAGGGTGTAGCTGCATTTTATTAAACCAGTTGTCTTATGGGTGCTTAATGAGATAAAAAAAATAAAAACAACGTAGCTACACTCTTCTCACTCTTTGGTGATTGAACTTAAACAATATTGTAATAAGACCAGTATGACGGACCTGAGTAACAGATTCCTGCCATTTAAGAAGACCGTTTAACAACTGCTTGCTGACACACCTTAAACCGATGTTGTTCAATGAGAAGAATTACTGGACCAGAGTAGGAATTTATAGGAAAATGTAAGGGCTCAGACGATCATTCTCGCGCTTCAACTTGGGTCTGGTTCTGCAGGTCAAGAGGGTAGGAGTATAAATATTTCAGGAAAGATGAATTAAGATAAGTTTTTGAAGAGGCGAGTATAGGCATATTGCTAGTTGTAAGACGGCATTATCTGTCAACATGTAGTACTGCAGGGTGTTTGATGTGACTTCACAAGCATTTCAGTGTGGACAGTGGGAGAATGCAGGAGGTTGTTTGGTGAGTTACTATAGACAATAAGTGAAAGGAGTAAAGTATTAAATTCATTCATAAATTGCTAGGGTAGTTTTATTTGCGAAAAAGAAAGGTATTTGCAATTTGCAGTGAAAGAACTTTAGACTAATCTTATCTTCATAGCAATACAATACCAGTTAGAGGTGTAAATATTAGCAGGCATAATAATGTCGTATGTCAATGGGACTGAACTCTGGTTTTTAATATTTAACTACTTGTAAATAAATCCTGACCTTACTTTAAAGTATTTTGTATGTAATCATTGTTAATTATTATTATTATTATTGTATTTGTGATTACCATTAATATTATTATTTATTAATATTGTCATTTATTATTACTATTACTGTTGTCATTATTGTTATTGTTGATTTATCCTATTTTACTTACATTCTGAAACTAATAATTAGTAATTATATAAACATTCTAAAATTGTCAGTCTTTCAATATCCTGATCAAGTCGTGAACACGTGAGAATATCAGTACATGTTAAGGCATTTTTTAGTGGTTAGTTATAGCAATTTATACTGCTTAAAATTTATTAAAAGAGCATTTGTTTTTATCTTGTAAAATTAGTTTTTCGTCTTTATTATTTACATTTATTTATGATTTTCCTATCCAGTTTAAGTAATTTAAAACAAAAATCATTGATAGTGACAATAATAATTATTATAAAGTTGTTTTTCTTTTCCTATAATATATTCAAAAAGAAAACACTTTATTAGGAAGTTTTTTATTTCAGTATATAGCATAATGCCTTTGTCAGTTAGTTATATTCTATGTGAATGATACTTTTTTAATAATGATGTGAAGAAAATTTAGAAAAAAAATGTTATATTAATCACAGATCTTAAGATTTAGCCAGATTTTAAGATTTAGGTTTTCAGGTTTAAATTTCCTATAAAAAAAAATTATTTTTTTGAGGAATTAATAAATCCCATCAGCAAACAGTGAAATTTGGAACCAACAGTTTTCTTTAGTTTAACACAATTCCTACTTTCAGTTAAGGTTATGGCTTGTTTGTATACTTCCACTTGTTACACATTTCTACTGAAATTTTTCCTTTAGGAATCACATATCTACGATATGTGATGTGGGTTGCTTAATAATATGTGGGTTGCTTTATAATTTTTAGAGGAGAATACATGAATACGTAGAACATTAAAGTTTCATATATTAAAAAATGTAATAATAAAGTAACTTAATAGGTAGAATAATGTGCTTTATTTTAATATTATCGATTTAGAATCTTCTCAGATGATTAATTTTGTACTCTATTCCAAGACTGAATCCATTTTAAAATCGATTTATGTATTCAATAATTCAAGTTTTGTAACATTTGAAAGCATAAAGCATTTGAAAGTAGTAATAAATATATATTTATGTATACATAAAATAGTATTACATTTTTCATATGCTATGTTACATGTGTAATATATATATATATATATATATACACACACACACACACACACACAACACCCATATACACGAACATATTGTATATGAAAGAGATGCATATTCTGCAAAATGTTTAAACTTTTATGTACGTTATGTGTTACAGCACTGCAATAAAATATAAAATTCAAGGTTAACTCTTCTATCAAATTCACAGTGTTCTAGCTTTTATATATGATTACTGACTGACTGCGGGTTTAAGTTAGTCCTTCAGACCGTTTCCATGCTTATTATACAAAAAGAAATAAAATAAAATTGTAATAGACTTCTTAGCACATTACCATAAGTCTTGTGGTTTCTTAAGGTACGCAGTATTTTAATCCTTATCTTTTTAACCTGGATAGCCTCGTGAATAAATTCACATATTTATTACGCTTTATGTTAAGTGTCCAATTACACGAACACGTATTTTATTTTTTTAAATTTTTATTACTTATGACATTACAAAGAGTCCTAGCTCGGTATGTATATTTTTAAAACTCTCTTCTTTATATCGGATAAAGTAGTAAGTTCTTTATATTGGATCAGCGAAATCAAAAAGGTTGGGTAATATTGAGCAAGATCTACAAATGGATGTAACCATCCGTCCATATTATGTAGCATTTTCAATTTTTTTTTTATTTGATGGGAATTAGGAGATCCAAGTATACTGAATAGTACTTTAGCTTTCAGCCGTATTATACAACTTCTGGATAAGAAACAGATTCTTCATGACTCTTTACAGACAACCCCTCACAAGATATCAAGGCCACTCCCCAGGTCCTGGCATCCTCAGCACAGAGAACTTATAAACCGCAGAACCAATAACATGAAAGAAGGAATAAGGAAAACGGGTGACGGTGAGAAAGTGATATACCTGATCACAGCAGTTTAACATCTTGCCTTAGATATATTTAATACATACATATATCTTGTGTAAAAAATTTCAATCCATTTATCGGTCAGTTGCAAAAAAAAAAGGGTATATACTGCATTTTGCGGAAAATTGTTCTACCTTCTTCAGGTATGTTGTATGTTATACATCATAATTGTATTGGTCTTAGGTCATCCTGACCCCACAGGGGAAGACACCCTCCATGTGACGGTTTCGGTCGCCACGCCACCCTTTCCGTACCTAACCCTTATGGACATTACCGGAGGTCATCTTCAGTACCCTGGCAATGGCATCTTTCAATCAAGCCTCAGCCACGATGCCGCAAGCGACATTCCCATCGGTGTCCTACTAACATAAATTCAAAACAAAGCACATCTAGTCAAGTCTCAAACAAGACTGAACCTAACCCTACCTACCCGAAAGATAAAAACAAGTTCGACACATAACTAATCGTAAAACGCAAAACAGAACGCTAACAAAACAACAATAAAACTAAATAATGTACATAACAGTAAAAAAAACATAACTAACTAAAAACAAACAAATCTATACTCAAACAAAACAAAAACAGCAACAGTCTAACAAACCATAAAAAAAAACAATAAAACCAAATAGAAACACAAAGAAGGAAAGTCCAAGCGGAACATCACACCCCTTCAGCGATCCTTTCCTTCGCCAAATGCGGAATAAAACTTTCTACGATCAACCATTCGGCCCGGCTTTTCCAATTAACACGGAGATCAAGTGCCGACCCGGTAATATCAAGCCGACAAATGGCCCCCGTGCGCATTAAGTCATAGCACATTCATATATTACATGATAAGCATCGTCCAACAATCTGCATTGCGGACATATACCAGAGTCCGCCAGGCCGAATTTGTGAAGTCTGTCCCGAAAAGCGCCATGCCCAGAAAGAAATCGCCGACTTAAGATAATGGTCTCAAGAATATCAATCGTCCCGTGCTGGACTTTGGAAAGTTGAGGAATATTGTGATTTTCTGTTCACCAAGTTGCGTATGAGTGCACCAAGCCTGTTGAATTGCAAGCTATTTATCTTAAAAAAAAGTACATTCACTATATTCACCACAGAAACTAGGCTTATAATTACATCATTTCATAGATGAAGCAACTCTAACTGGCGGTTCTTATAATTAAGATGGTTTACATTCATCACAGCAATAAGAAAAACTGAAAAAAGAGATAATTTATTAAGAAGTATTCCCAAAAAAGAGATTCATCATTTTGTACCCAAAAATGTGGGTTTTATTTTATAAATTATGTACCCTGTTTTAAGATTTTAATCCCAAAAATATTAAATAATATTTCATTATATTTAATCACATGTCTGTAGTAATGGAAGCGAGAGCTGCTTTAATACTGTTTTTCAATTCGGATAGATCAGTAGGTAGCGGAGGCTGTGTACTCTAGATCCTTTATAAAATCACGTAGGGTCAGATCGGGTAACCTTGGAGGTTACAAGCTTTGTTACCTATCCGTGCCAACCGATCCAGCGGTTGAGGAAAACGTCATTCGACCGATTCCGTACAGTTATGCCGGTGAGGAAGCGCACCGTCTTGTTGCCAAATAGAATTCCCTGGTCCATTTTGCAGTTGAGGAAAGAGCCGTGTACAAAGCATATCTAAACAAACAGCTCTTGTTAAGCTTGTTTCAGCGAAAAAAAAAAACGACCCGTAAACGTGTCGGGATATTACAAAAAAAGCATTTAATTCGGGGAGTTCCTTCGCATTGTTACAGTTCATAGAGATTTTCTGAGTCCCAAATACGGCCATTACGTGCGTTAAACGTTTCCATTAAATTGAAATGTCGACTCATCATTAAACATAATACGATCAAGAAAGTTCGTCATCATGCTGTAATATTTCGATCCCAAAGTCGGTACGCACATCGTAGTCGGTTGGCTTGAAAGCCTGTAACAGTTGTAAGTGGTATGGATTCATGTATAAGTGTTTCCTTAAAATATACCACCGAATTTGTTAGTTCGTGACTGGCCTTCTTAACAGATTTTTTAGGATTACTGAGATAAGACTTCCTGACAACATTTTTATAAATAGGTTCAACATTTTTTTCAGACACCCTCGGTCGTCCCGTATTCTCTTCATTATACACAGACATCCGGTCGTTCCAAACCGATTATGCTGCCGATGAATGTTATTATTACTCAGAGGATCGCTGTTAAACGTTCTATAGAACCCACGTTGAACTGTAACTAAAAGATTTACATTTAGCAAATTGTAAAATACAGAAGACTTTCTGTTCAGGAGTCGTCATCTTTGCCGATGGCGGTGTCATGCGGAAAAGTAAGGAATCCATTTTCGGCCTTATGCGCAACTAAAATTATTCTTCTGGTTGTTGCGTTTTGGCCTTAAATAAGTTACTTTATACCTCGTACCAAGAGGTATTATAAGAAATTAAAACCCCGATATTCTTTTTTGTGAAAAAGAATAAAACGATATGAGCCGCTGATGATATTACTGTGTTACTAATGGAGGGGCTATTTTCTTGATGAAATTGATGTCTGACGGTTATATGATATTCTTTTTTGTGTACCCTGAATATTTAATTTTGTTACTTATGAATAGGAACTCGACAGGAACACTTTTATGTTCTGTATTGAGAGTGACGTAGGTTTCTCCTTTTATTCCGAGAATAATATTCGTGAGATATTCCTAATGATATGGAACTGTACGAGATTACCTTCTTTATTAAGATACATTATCACTTTAAAGGAAGGTGAAGTTTGTTTATCTGCGAGTAGACATTTCTTTGGATTGTATTTATTAAGACTAGTTGACTTATAGCAGTGTTAACTTAAGTTAACATGAATTAAGTTTAGGGCTTAGTAAAGTGAGGTCTCTGCGATCGGTTTTTTTCAGCTTTTCAAATAACTGATAACAGAGAACTTTTCAAGAATTTGATATATTTCATTGTTTTATATACACCGTTATATAAAACAGTTCATGTTGGTGATTCGTAATCAACGACTAGCAAAAGCTTCTAAAAATAAACTTATAAAAATTTGTATGCACGTTGTATATGAACATACTAAGAGAAGATTTTTTGAAATTCCGAGTTTAAAGGTTAAAATGGAGTAACAATGAAATTTATCATGTTTTTTTATCTCCTGATATCAAATTAAGATATCAACTTGATTTTTGGTGATAGTAATCTTCATGCGAGTATCTAAAAACCGTTTTCTAGATTTTTTGAAATTCCGAGTTTAAAAGATTAGAATGGGTAACATCAAATCTTTCTATTGTTAAATTATTTTACTATTTTTTTTTTTAATTTTTCAGTAACAAATGAAAAATATTAACTTGATTTTTTTTATTTGTGTGATCGTATGTGAATAACGAGAAAGGATTTTCCATTTTTTTTTATTCGACCTTGAAAGGGGTAAAGAAACTTAAAAATATTTCTAACAATGATTGCAGATTTTCCCCAATTCCGACTATACTGAACGAGATATTCACTCGATTTGGGCATGAAAATACTCATCAGATAAATATATAAAAACTATTTTTGGGATTTTTAATTTTAACATTTTAAGGGGTAAAAAATTTTTTTTAATATTTTAATCGTTCTATGCTACCGTTATTTAATTTATCTTTATGAGATTTGGTAACATTGTGAAGGTAATTTATGTTTGTAATTCTGATTATGTATTTCGTTAGCAAAGCCGCGAAGGGAAATCTAAAAACCGATTAATGGATCCTGTACTCACCGTACTTTTATTCTGAAGAAATTACAATACGCTGATGTATTAGTTTTTATTAACGTCAAATATTTATACAATTATTAATTCAACAATCTTACGTGAAGTTTTAGGATAGAGTAAAAGTCCCTTTATTGCTCGTATTACAAGATCAGTGTTCTTCGTATCTACGTGAGTTGCTGATAAAAAAAAGTTTCGGATTTCTGGTGTGTCGTATAAATAAAACTTGAATAATAATTAAACTATTCCTTTTAGTGAACTCCTGTGTACTAGGTACAAATGTTAATATCGACATTACGGTGTAAAATATTCAGTTTTTATTATTGCATTATTTGGTGATTATCAAAAATGGAAAAGAAAGAATCACAACAGGAAAAATAAAGATAACATGAAGAAATACGTCTCAAAAATAAAAGACACGAAGATGAATATGAAAGGGAAGAAAATATTAAGAACAAGGGAAGAATAAAAAGATTAAGAGAGGATGATGAATATAGAAAGAGAAAATTTGAAAACTAGAGAATGAAGATCAGAAGAATTATATCAAATCAAAGAACGATTAAATGGTCGACAACAAAAAACAAATAAACGAAGTGATGGTCAACTCCGACTTAAGGAGAATATTGTCCGACAATATTGCAAGAATTTTTTGTAATTTATTAAAGATCGGGCATGTATGCCTCAGTCTATATGTTGTTCTTGTGAGGGTCTATTTCTTCAGTCACTCTATAGTTAACTTTAATGTAGATAAAATTAAACAGAAAATAAACTAGAAAATCCAGAAATAATACGATTCTTAATTATAATTTTCAATTAATATTAAATAATCAGATGTTTCACCAAATCTATTACATATATTCATATAAAATAGTGCCTGTTAAATTATAAACACATTTTTAAGTACATAAAATTTTATTTCACCAATAACTTCTAATTTTTTTTATTTTTATTTTTTTTATTAGTACTGAATTATTATTGTAAAACTTTTTCTAACAATCACGGATTAATAATTATTAATAAATCAATTTATTTAAATTAAAAAAAAAAGTTAAAAAAAGGAGATGAAGTCTGATTCGAACTGATGTGCCTTCCCTTGCAAGATCCAAATATTTAATTAACTAAATTTTATTTGGGTATAACTCTGGAACCAATGAAAATAAGTACCACATGATATATCGTTGAAAAGCTCTCAATGAGAGCTGCAGTTAAGAAAAGGTCCAAAATCCAAATGTTTGGGTTTTTTTGAACACTTTTGGTTCAGTCGATTGCAATCAAAAGGGGAGGTGCACAAGTAGATGTTACAACAGTCCTTAATCCAAAATTTCAACATCCACGGCTATTCGTTTTTGAGTTATGCGAGATACAGCCGAAACTAGTCAAATGGATTCAGTGATTGTCAAAATGGATATTTCCGTTGAAATCTGAAAACCGAAATTTTTCGAGATCACAATACTTCCCTTACTTCGTACAAGACAGTTAGTAAACGTATAAATAAATAACTTAAAACTTATTTTAGTAAATTTAATGTATATATCGAGAGATGTCGACTACATCGATTTTTATTGTCTATATCGATCGTTGTCTATGTCAGTATCGACTTCCCCAGACAGTTATGCGATTAAATATTAGAGAAGTAATAGCATGTAATCATTGCCGGGACAAATAATAAATTGAAAATTTTCGGCGAAATCGGTTAAGTAGTTTTGAGTTATTAAGCACACACAAAACGGAAGATTGTGAGAATAATCATCTATATAAATAAAAGACAATCTTTTAATGAACACAGAGGGGTCCAGGGGAGAGAGCCCCTGGCTAGATGAGAAGGGCGTGCGAAGCGTGTCCTGATCGCGACGGGGATGCTTGTATATATATATACATATATAATAATTTATTTAATTACCGATTCGGATTTTAAAAAAACTTTTTAGACAAAAAAGATTCAAGTAATACTAATTAAAACATTTTAAAAACCCTGAATTTCTGCATCCCGTTCAATATGTACATAAATATGAGCTGAAGTAGTTTTATGAACGTTTTCTGAATTTCGATTTATTTTATAATTAGTATCTTTATGTATTTAATATTACATTATTATGAAAGATCACATCTTTTTTTTAATAATTAATTGTATTTTATGGTGCTGCTTTAATCAAGTTTTTATCACGGTTTTCTTGATCGATTCAGGCAAACGCTGAGGGAGTTAACGTTTTTTATCTGTTGAGTAGCAGACTTGTGATTATTAAGACTACAAAGATTTATTTAATAAAAAAGTAGGAACTAGGTATAATTGACGTTCTATAACAACTTTTGTATTAGATACCCGAGTATTATATGAAAAGGCGAATTGAATTTTTTTTGTGTGTCGGAGAACGGATTTTAGTTGTTAGTTCTACTACTCGACCTCGACAATGTCTGTTGATTGATGATAGATCGCTTATCGCCATTTACGTCACTCGGCCTCCGAAAATTAGTGGTGACGATTAGTGATTAATAACAGTTTACAGACATCATATAATTAATCATAGTGATATTTTGCGAAAAAACTTTCTGATAATCATATTATATGCACTGTATTATTTTTATTTTTTGTAATTTAAATTTAACTCGATTGTCAAATTTCAAATGTTTTCTGGATGAACTGTTAACGAATCAAATGGATTTAAAATGGGTTTTATCAGTAAAATTAAAAACGGTTAATAATAATTTGTGTTGCCCTTTTTACTTCCTTATAGGAAGTAAATGAAGTATTGTGATCGCAAAAAATTGCGGTTTTCAGATTTCATTGGAAATATCCATTTTGTCTAGTTTCGGCGTGACGTCCGTACGTATTTATCTCGCGTAACTCAAAAACGATTAGCCGTAGAATGATGAAATTTTGGATTTAGGACTGTTGTAACATCTAGTTGTGCTCCTCCCTTTTTTATTGCAGTAGACTACAATAAAAAAATTTGTTTGGATAAAAAGTGTCCAAAATCCAAAAAAAAATGGATTATGGACTTATTTTTGACTGCAATAATAAGCTCTCTTTGACAGCTTTTTAACGATATATCATAAGTGGTACTTATTTTCATTGGTTCCAGAGTTATAGCCAAATAAAACTTTAATTAATGAAATATTTGGTCTTACAAGGGGATGGCACATCGGTTCGAATCCTACTTCATATACACATTTTTTTTTAATTGAAATATATTGATTTATTAATAATTATTAACCTCGATTGTAAGAACATTTTTACAATATAATTCAATACTAATAATAAAAAAAAATCAGAAGTTATTAGGAAATAAAATTTTATGTACTTTTCGTTTTAATTCAATGATTTTTACAGAGATTAATAATTATTAATAAATCAATATATCTAAATTAAAAATAAATGTTAAAAAATAATATATGTAAATGAAGTCGGATTCGAACCGATGTGTGCATAGTTACGGATCCGACTCGTTCTCACACCACATAACTAGTTTGGCGATGTGAAACAAAATTAATATATAAACTAGTATAAAATGCTGATACGGATACCAAAAAAAATGTGATGCAATGTGGTGTCCATCACAATGCAATTAACTGTTCACTTAAAAATATTGGAGGATCGTTTTTTTTTTCATTTTCAAATGAAATAAATTTAAATTAGTGCAACAAAATATGTGTGTATGTAATTTAATAGCCCTGCAAGGAAGTCATGTGGACCCACATCAGATTTTTTTTCAGTATTGTACATAAAATTTTTTCTTTGCCTTTTTTTTTAGAAAGATAATTTTTTGTCTTGAAGCATTTATCAACTTCTTTCAGTTCACTACTTCGAAAAAAGGTGCAGTTAGAAATTCAGACTCTGGAAAGTGGTACATCATTACACAAGGAACAGCGTAGTAATTTTAATTTGTATTTACGTGCCGATCACTCGAAGCGGCAGACCGCTTTGAGAACCGACATTATCAGACCCATTTTAATCCTTATGCCTCATCGATATTGTGTCCCGGCCAACATTCTGTTGTTGTTTTCTAATTAACTACGCATTTTAAGGTTATTTATCCATGAATGTACCAAATTATATTTCGGAAAAGTCGCTACAATTAGAAGTTTAGTAAGTTTTAAGTCGGGAATATTATCAGCTAAACTTTAATAAGAATATAAAATTTGTCCCACCTTTATTACCCTCGTTTAAAAAATAAAAATATTTAAAATTTATTTTACTTCGGTTAGATTTTTATAAACATTATATGAATTGTCCGATTAAGTCCTATAATATATTTAATTACTATAATTTTCTCAAGTTTTTATAAGTGTTGATTTAATTATTAAAAAAAATAATAATTTTACATTTTTTGCGATGTTTTAGTCTACGAAAATCGGCGATGATATTAATTTAAAAATATATTTTTTGAAACGACAGAACGAACCAAATCGTTTAATAAAAATTTTTCGGTCTCCTTTGCGATCATCTTCAGTAAGTGGTGCTGCTTTTCTCACATTGTCATCAACTGTAATTGCTAGCAGTTATTTTTTTAATTAGTATTTTTTTTTTTTTTTTTTTTAATTGAATGGAATTTTAATTATGTTCATTTAGCATAACATTGTCTTATTTGTGTATATATTTCATAATTTCCAAGTGCGGTCAGTTTTTTACTTCCTTTTACGAAGTAAAGAAGTATTGTGACCGCGAAAAATTTCGATTTTCAGATTTCAACGGAAATATCCATTCTGACCATCCTTGAATCCATTTTGACCAGTTTCGGCGTGACGTCGTACGTATGTATCTCGCATAACTCAAAAACGATTAGCCGTAAGATGTTGAAGTTTTGGATTTAGGGCTGTTGTAACATCTAGTTGTGCACCTCCCCTTTTGATTGCAATCGACTAAATCAAAAGTGTCCGAAAAAGCTCAAAATCTAAAAAATTTGGATTTTGGACTTTTTCTTAACCGCAGAATAAGCCCTAATTGAGAGATTTTCAACAATATATCATAACTGGTACTTATTTTCATTAAGTTCCAGAGTTATAGCCAAATGAAAGTTTAATTAATTAAATATTTGGATCTTACAAGGGGAAGGTACATCGGTTCTAATCGGACTTTATATTTTTTTTTTAAGTTTTTTTTTTTTATTTAAATATATTGATTTATTGATAATTATTAACCTCCTATTGTAAAAAAAGTTTTACGATAAATAATTCAAGAATAACAATAAAAATAAATATATGAAAAAGTAAGTATCAGAAGTTATAATGAAGTAAAATTCTATGTACTTTTCATTTGAAAAAAATGGGTAAATGTAATTTAATAGGCGTACAAGGAAGTCATGTAGTTTTCACATCAGATTTTTGTGTACGTGTAAAATATCGAGGTTGTCAATTTGATAGATTTCTGATTTGTATCTATGAAATGGTTAGCAAGTGTTGACTACGTTGCTGTGGAGAACTTTTACGGGTTCATCGTAATGTTTGTATTGGCGTCAAATTTAGAAAATTGTGCCGTCGGAATAGTTAATACACATTCCTGGGGCATTATATTTATCCGGTGATTATGTTCTATGCGTGGTTTGTTTTATTTGTTCTGTTAAGTATATCAATTATATTTAGATTTTTTAATTAATAAAATTGTAAAAGGCCCATTTTTAATGCACTTTGTTTGACATTATGAATTTTACAAACGTACAGAAATGTATTAAATAAATTAACATATTTCAATAAAGGATACATTTTAAATACGTGTCTGCCTAATTCAACATCTAGTAAAATTAAATAACCCCAGGGCGAGAACAGTGTAGTACCAGTCACTGAAGACTTGCGAAGACTAAAAGCTTATTGAAGTATGTTTTAAATGAGTTTTATTTATACAATTCGATCCGGTTTGTCGTTCCAAGAGTTTATATTTTTAAATTAATTTTACAGTATTAGGTATAATTTTGAATAGAAAAAGACTACATAAATTGAAAAGTTCACAATGCTTTCTTGTTTAAAATATACATATATATATATGGTATATTTATCTAAATAAATGAATAAAGTAAGAGTTGTTTCATGAGAGAAATGAAAGAAAAAAAAGAAAGAGTTAGGAAATGCTTTTTAAAAGTAAGTTTGTAGAACGGTTACTTAGTGTAATATTATTTCGAAAGGCGAGAAAGCTACGAGTGAATATCAGTCGATAGAATGTAGAAAGCCACCGACACTGTTAATACTGTGTACTCTTATTCGTTTACGTACATAATGTTATATAGTCGTATCGTAAAGTCTGAGTAGTTTTCACGAGTACATAGTAAAAGCAGCTGCGTTAGAGTGAAACCCATCGCAATATAATACAATTCAGGAAGTGTAGCCGACTTACATTAAACAATAATAATTTAACTACAAACAAGAAGTATCTGAAACGGTCCAGTTTATTTTAACCGGCTCGTGGCTCTATCTACACGTAAACAAACATAAACATTCTTTCAGATACCGCATGCGCTTATTCTAATAAAAGTCAGCTTCTGTAGTTTATAAGTATGAAATATACAAACAATTTTTATATTTCGTTTTATTTAAATATTTATTCTGTAACATAAATATTTTTTTTCTTTTTTTTCAGACGTACGCTTAGGATTTTTTCTTTGTTTTAGGCAGATTTCATAAGAAAGCTACTTATTGTAATGGGTACCATGATTCGACTTCCGGAAAATTTCGACATATCTTTGCGTTTCACATTCCCCAAACTCCAAAACCACCGTCAGTTCAGAGATTTATATATATATATATATATATATAAATTTCACTTTCTTGTGGATACGATAACTGCCGTATTTTTGCGCCAATCACTTTCAAATCTATACATAAAATATAACGGCCCAAAATCTGTTCGTTAATGGGCAAAATCGAATCATGGAGATGGAAATGGAGGGGGCTTTTTCGAAAAAACAAAATATCGCTATAACATTCTTTTAAAGTATAATATCGAATTCGTTTAAAGTTCCTACTATTCTTTGGATAAGGGCCTCAGACTTTTAAGGGACTAAATCTTTTTTATTCTCTATTTAGCACCGGGAAATGGGATACTTTTAACAAACTCTTTTTTCTTATGCCACCATTGACGTGTTGAGTTAATTTGAAGTGTTCTTTACTTTAAGGTAGAAATCTTTTTTATCTCCGCCTTCCGCGTGCCTACAGGGTTTTTTTTGTTTATTTCACCGTAATAATGCATAATGTTTTTCTTTAAAAAAGAAATCGTTCTTTTCCTTATAATTTTATCGGCGTGATGGCAATATTTATTCAACTACAAAAACGAATAAATTTGGAAAATAATCACGTTTTTGAAAATTGAAACATTGTATACATTGTTTCACACGAAAAGGTATACGCTTTTAATTTAGTATAACTCGACCATTCGCCCACCGACTCTGTTGACATTTTATCGACTTTTTAACGAAAGTTCTAAAAATATTCCGTGCAGATTTCCAACCTTCTGCGATTTATAGAAACAAAATGGCGTTTTCAAATTATAAGGTTATTTTCAGATAAACCACATTTTTAATACTTCCTTGTAAGAAGTGAAGGAAGTATGGTGATCGTGAAACATTTACGTGATTTCAACGAAAATATCCATTTTGACCATCCCTGAATCCATTTTGACTAGTTTCGGCGTGACGTCTGTACGTACGTACGTATGTATGTATCTCGCATTACTCAAAAACGATTAGCCGTGGGATATTGAAATTTTGGATTTAGGACTTTTGTAACATCTAGTTGTGCACCTCCCCTTTTTATTGAAATCGAGTAGACCAAAAGTTCCAAAAAAGCCCAAAATCCAAACAAAATTGGATTTCGGACTTTTTCTTAACTCCAACCCTCATTGAGAGCTTTTCAACGATACATCATGTGTTACTTATTTTCATTGGTTCCAGAGTTATAAAATAAAATTTTAATTAACGAAATATTTGGATCTTACAAGGAGAAGTCACATCGCTTCGAATCCGGCTTCATATACATATTTTTTTTAATTTAAATATATTGATTTATTAACAATTATTAAAGTCCGATATTAAAAATGTTTTATAATAAATAATAATTCAATTATAATAAAAAAAATCAGAAGTTATTAGTGAAATAAAATGTTATGTGCTTTTAAAAATGTATATATGTAATTTAACAGGCATTATTATATATGTGTACGTGTAATAGATTTGGTGAAACATCTGATTATTTAATATTAATTGAAAATTATAATTTAGAATCGTATTATTTTTGGATTTTCTAGTTTAATTTCTGTTTAGTTTTATTTAATTATACTGGAATTTCTATTCATCTTATTTACATTAACATTAACTACAGAGTGACCTATCTTCAGTAAATTGCAAAAAATTGTTATCTTTTAGTTCATTACTCCTCTGATATTGTCGGACAATATTCTCCCTAAGTCGGAGTTAATCATCATTTCGTTTGTTTTTTGTTGCCGGTTATTTAATCTCTGTATGGTTTGATATAACTCTTCTGATGTTAATTTGTGTGCAGGTTCTTTAGTTTTCAAATTTTCTCTTTGTTTATATTCATCATCCTCTCTTAATCTTTTTATTCTTTCGTTGGTCTTAACGTTTTCTTCCTCTTTATATTTATCATCTTATCTTAATCTTTTTATTCTTTCTTTGTTTGCAACATTTCTTCCTGTGTTTTTTTTTTTGGTTTGCTAAATTTTCTTCCTTTTCATTTTTTCTTTGGATTTAATATTTTCTTCCTATTCATATTTATCACGTTCTCTTAATCTTTTTCTTCTTTCTGTGGTTTTTAATATTTTCTTCCTCTTTATATTTATCACCTTCTCTTAATGTTTTTATTTTTTCCTTGTTCTTAATATTTTCTTCCCCTTCAAATTCATCTTTTTGATATTATTTTTGATTATTCACCAAATAATCCAATAATAAAAACTGAATATTTTACACTGTAAGGTCGAGATTACCAATTTTAACCAGTATACAGGAGTTCATTAAACTGAATAGTTTAATTATCACTAACTTTTATTTGTACGACACACCAGAAATCTGAACTAATATGTCAGCAATTGTGTAAATGTCCACTTTATTAAAGAATTGGAGAATCGTATCTGATTTTCAAATGGAATAAGTTAAATGAAGTTCAACAAAAAATGTGTATATGTAATTTTATAGGAGTACATGGAAGTCATGTGGTGTCCACATCTGATTTTTTATTAAATGCAAAATAGCTGTTAAAAACGATTAAAAACAGATGATAATCAGAATTAGAATAATTAAAAGCGGTTAGATAATTATTCATGGTTATGACTAATTATATATTTGTTTTATTCAATTTAAAGCTGTTTAAAAACACATTATCGGTTTTTATTCATTTTTTTGTGGTTTATTGAAATTGATGTTATTATTTAAATGCCGTCATTTGGTTTCTATAAAATTCTAGAAGGTTGAAATTTTCAGAGAATATTTTTAGAACCTTCTTTAAAAGGTCTGTAAAGTTTCAATAGAATCAGTGCGGGAATAGGCGAGTAATACAAAATCAAAAGCGTATACTTCTTCGTGGGACATGCTGTATATTAAAATTTAAATCGATGTTATCAGCTTGGTATTTTTTTTTTTTTGTAACATTATAGTTTCAGTAACAAGTATCCACCTTCAGATATAAATTTACCATTAATAATAATATTGGATAAATCACTTAGATAAACAATAACAAAATACATAATTGCGTATTTTGGGGCGGTAGTTTTATAGAAATATTTGGTAAAATATTTTTTTTTTTAAATCTGTGCGCTTTTATCATCGTTCAAGATTTAAACAATAATTTTCTCGTTTTAGATAGTTTTCCAATTAAATTTTACGATGTAACGCTTTATTAAAAAAAAAAAAAAAAGATAGAGGTAACTGCATTAACATATAACATGGTTAAAATTCAATGATCCAAGCCTAATGAACGCTTAGTATTCAATACATTTTATTGTTAATATATTAAATACTACGTTACCTGTCGATTAATTTTAATAGTTATAATGTCCTTAAATTGAATCAAGGGTTAAAATGTAGTTGTTAAAATTCTGGGTTTTGATCATCTGATCTCTGGTTCGATTCCTGGTGAAAGTTTTTCACTTATCATTTCATATCTTTTTCCTTAAAATAGCTTTGTACTGTGTAAGAGGTTGTAATAGATAAAAAAAATATTATAAACAAAAACTAAATTGATTAACCTGTTTAGAATGTCAGTGCTACTGATGTTAATTATTAGAAAATGTTTGTGAAGCATTTTATAAACTTAATCGAACATTTTACATTCTGGGACAATTTATTGTTTATAGAAAAATAGACTTGTTATAATTTGAAAGTTTGAGGTTTTCTATTTAATCGGTATGTTTTCTTTTAAATATAATACTTCTGTATGTTTTTTTTTATTTTTTAAGGAAACTCGTCTGTTGGTTCTATAATAAGTACTTTCAAAATAACTTCTAGAAGTTATTTTTAAACAAAAATTAGACATAGTGATATAAACGTCTAAAGATTTTCTTTCCTTGTCGATATTTGAATTGTTTTAGCATAATTGTATATAACATGATGTCTTTTTGATATTGGAAATATTTTCTCATGAAAATTGGAAGAGATTAGTCGGAAATTTTGAGTAAAATAAATAATACATATTCTCGTATTCAGATTGCTTTATCTCACTACCTAGTAAGAGTTACTTGATCACCAAGTCAAGTTACTACCGTTGATATTATACTATTATCTGTAACATGATGACTTATATGTAACAGAACTACACTGCATATGTGGTGTCTTGTAGTGTAAATACCTTTTTCTCGTCATTCATTTTCATATTTGTATCAGAATACAAACGTCTTTTTTTTATATACGAATGGAAAAAATAGTTAAAAACTTTCATTCATCATTAGTTTAGTTATCTATATCCTATACATATATCAGTTTCTACATATAGCTTTCAAAGTTAATACGAGTAATATCTTTTTCTTAATTTTTTGGTATTTTTACTTTCCATGGTAATAGCTGTATAGATGCTCCAGCAGCTATAGCTCTAAAGAACTGTATGGTGAACGGTCAAAATTTTGGATTTGGGGATTTTGCAAATTTGGATGTTTGATCGTGATCTCTAACTGAAAAATACATCAAAATAAAAAAAACAAACATTCCGAAAGAGTGTATGTATTTACGTACATAAATATATATGTTGGCCCGTATTTTGATAAACATATCCAGACTACCTAAACTCTAAATTTTTAAATTTGGCTTTATATATACTCTGTGATAGAATATTAATTCCATTAAATTTTGGACTTAATTAGAAAGGGACGAGTATTCACCGCCGTTTTAAAATTTAATTTTTTGTGGGGGTTGTAGAAACTTTATATTCCGTTCAATGATAATACCCGGCGATTCAAAAAGGATTTTACAGATTTAAAAAAAATATAAAAATTTATTTAGATAACTTATAGATTCGGTTGAGGTCTCATTTCATATCAAAACATATCAATTTTTGACTCACGTAGTTCATTAGTACCGAATTTGACCACCAGCGCCATAACTAGTCTTGTTAATAATGGATACATTTATTGTTGCGGAACGTGCTCGCTGTATGTTTTGGTTTCATGATTTACAGTCAGTAACTGCAGTTCAACGTAATTTTCGTACAGAGTACGGTAGGGAGCCTCCTCGTAGGGGTACAATTTACTCTTAATCGAGACAGGTTGTTTTGTTAAAATACAAAATCACCAGGATGCCCACGCGTCCCTGAAGCTGCTGTGGAACAACTCAGAAGAAAATTTACACGTAGTCCGAAGAAATCAACTCGACGTGCGTCACGTGAAACTGGCATTTCACAAACGGTTTTTTGGGGCTTATTTCGTAAACCGTTGCACTTGAAGCTATACATACTAACCGTGGTTATTCAACGCATTACATGTTACGAAAAAGTTGTTCGGCTGCGGTTTTGTGTGGAAGTGATGATGGATAGAATTGCAGTCGACGATGCAATTTTAGACGATGTATTTTTTAGTAATGAGTCAACACATCACATGAGTGACAAAGTAAACACCCTTAACTGCGGAATATGGAGTAGCGAAGACCTTCATGGAAATTTGCAGCACATTTGTGATATCCCTAAGGTCGATGTGCCGGCCCGTTCTTCTTCCAGCAC
This sequence comes from Lycorma delicatula, assembly GCF_047948215.1. Taxonomy (NCBI): domain Eukaryota; kingdom Metazoa; phylum Arthropoda; class Insecta; order Hemiptera; family Fulgoridae; genus Lycorma; species Lycorma delicatula. The sequence continues at coordinate 88,912,262 of NC_134463.1, forward strand.
ATTTGTGATATCCCTAAGGTCAATGTTTTTTGTACTCTAAGTAAACAAAGACTGTGCCGGCCTGTTCTTCCAGGAGTTAACCGTAAATGGTATCGTTTATCTGGACGCGCTTCAAATTGTCTAATTCCTCAGTTAGACGTTAATGACCAAGATAGATTCCATTACTATCAGCAAGACGGGGCGGGCACCACCTCACTACCGCCTGGAAGTCCGAAATTTTCTTGATACTCGATTTTTTCTTGATCGGTCGTGAAGGTCCAATCGCACGGCCGCCTCGCTTCCAAGATTTGAACCCGCTAGATTTTTCTTGTGGGGTTTCATTAACGATCGGGTTTATATACCGCCTGTGCCTGCCGATCTTGTTGAGCTAAGACTTCGAATTAACATCGTAGTTGCAGAGGTAATGCCCGACTTGCTGGCTACAGTCTGAAATGAGATCGATCGACTTAAGAGGGATGGATGTATGTCGCATTACAAATGGAAGCCGTACCGAACCAAAGTGAATGTCCATCGTTAAATATCAAATAAGGCCAAAGTATTTCTGTGCATGAGCTCATAATCGTGTTAAGTTTTATTCTCCCATAGAGAAGTAAATAAGACGGTACCCTCGACTTTCACATTTTATTCGTTTTCTTCTAATTTCATTGAATAGTATTTTTATTGAAGAGCGAATTCTGGAGGCCTATCAATAAAAAAAGGGATAAAACGAGATCCAGATTTTTAAAAATTTTTTTCAATAAATATGTATTATGTGAATTTTTTTCTATTTTAGTTTTTATAATTGATTTGATTTACACGATAAGGGTCACCCATTATTCTCACGAGTTCGACCTGTGTCGGTTGACAGTGAATGTTTTGACATCTCTTTATTAATGGAGGTTAACAGTCGCCCGCAGTACTAAAAATCACGATCGGTTTTCGCATAACTGTCAATGCCGAACTCTTTGTTCCCCGCGCTACGAGCTTCAAATCGTCGAGGATTATAAAAATCCGGATTGAATCATTTTTTCCTCCCTGCTATATATTATTAAAGCAGACATATTAATAGGATAGGGGATTTAACATTTTTTAAACGTGATATGCGTTGTTAAAATTTAATTTCATTTGTCTTAATTCTGTACAAAATTAAGAAGAGGTTAAATTTGTATGTTACCTTCAATGAGATTTTTATTAGTTTTATTAGAAAATAAACCCGTACTTATAAATTGAACACAGTCTTGATTGTATTATTTAGAGAAGGGTGAAAAAGAATGGTACCCTTTTTTTGTTCTGGTTGCAAATCGATGGTAATTTCTAACCGGAGCAAAGTTTTATCATTATTAATTATACCGTACCGTATATGAAAGAAATATTTTAAGATTTACCTTATTGCATAATTAAATTAAATTTCACTAAATTAATAATTTACTCGAGATAAGAATGTTTTTCGATTCATACTGTACATTTGTTGAATGAAGGATAGTTGTTAATAGTTTATTATATTTGCTTAACACAATTCTACACGAGTAAAATTGATTTTTCCAGTATTTTCTGTGACCTAAATTTAATAGTACTAACTCTTTATAAGAGTAGTCAATTACTGTCAGTAGTCCATTTAATTAAATCTTTTAAATAGAATTTAATCTACTTTCTTCTTATAAATAGCAGGTTTATGTGACTATTGTTTATAATGACTGATACTCTGTTTGTTCACAGGCCATGGTAATAATAGATTGTATTTTTGTTTTCCTTTTAAAATAAATCTTTTAAGAACCGACCGACCGATTGCTTTCAAATTTGCAGGATACATTCCTGTTATCCCGGACAAGTTTTTAAGTCATAGACCGAGTTTCTAGCCCCCTGGGGGTGGAGTTGTCGATTAAAGATATTCATCAAAGAAAAAAATATTAATCCTTTTACTTGATTATTATATTTCTGCCACCGTTGTAAATTTGTTGAAACCAGGATAACTAGTTTACTTAATGTTAATACTAGTAATTTGGAGCGTACATATTTAAGATATACGGAAAATACTTTTTTATACGTAATAGGAAATATGTTACTGTTAATCTTTTTTTTTTCAATACTGTAAGAAACATTTTTATTCGTACTCTATTGTTTGGTACAGCATATTTAATTTTTGTGTTCGTATAGATAGACTATAAAAAATTCGGTGAATTATTTGAACAATTTTTCGATCAGTATTGTGATCATAAAATAATTGGTAAACGAATGACAGTCCAGAAAATTTAGTTGTTGAAAAAGATACATAGTTAAAAAGTTACAAATTCTTTCTATGTTGAAACTGCATTTTGAAAAAAAAAAGCGTAGTATAAGCTAAAATATGAAAACATTGCCACCTTAGAATGTTTTTTTCTAATTTACTGTACGCAGAAGAAATAGTAAACAAAATTCTTGCCATGTTAAGGGGAGCAGGCACGACGATTTTGGTTGAAAAAATCAGTTTTAAGATTTTGCTATGTTTTGATGGTTTACATTTATATTTATCCTAATTAACTCGTACTACGTCCAAAAAAAATTTCTAAATATAAAAAATACATATTTTTTTAACTTTCACGGTTGCCACTTTGAACATAATACTGAGGCTTTGCTCATTTTCCTTTATCTCAACCATGCCCGTACCCTAGTGATAGAAAAACTTGGTGTAGGTATAATAAAGCAAAATACAGGGTACAAATTATTCTCTTAAAAAACCAGTACCATTTGCCATTGCTGAAGTTATTAAGCCTTTGTTTAAAGATTCGGCAGATCTTTTGTTGTTACTAAGTGTTAGCACGGTATGACACAAAATCCTAACGAATCCTTTAACAATATTATTTGGAGTAATTTGTTTTTTTTTTTTGTAGTATATAACTCTAAGGTTAGGTGTATGTGACATTATTACTTTTAATGAGAGTGCTGTCGAAAGTGTTAACTAAGTGTAAATTTCTTTATATCGAATTGTGGATGAATAATTTGATCGGTTTAGTCAACTTTGATGAAATTAAGCTTCTTTTTTTTTTTTTTGAAAAAAAGCTGAAAATGAAGCTACATCATGTGTAAAAAGGTCAATAGGAAATTAAAGAAGATCCTGAAAATGATGAGGAAAATCCAAATGATCAGTCATATGGTAAAGGGACCCACTAAAACAAGATAGGACCGCTTTTAATGTACGTTTTCTGTAAATTAGATTTTTTAATTTAATGTTCTCTTTTCATGAGAACCATTCAACTTAGAGGGATGAAATTTTTTGAGGATCTGTGTGGTATATTAGTACAGCTTCTGACAGTTTTTTTTTAGACAAGTAATCCTTTTCAATCTTAAGATAATGGGGGTAACGATTCAAAAAAGTTGATTAAAAATTGTATTATATAAATAAGATTTTTAGAAAATTTAATTTTTAGTTGAGTAATATGAAAAACTGTCGACAGGTGCGATAAAGTTGTATTTAAATGCGTACATAATTTCAAAGCCGTAGTATTTCTATAAGGGGAGAAAAAGGAACATGAAATTGACAAATTTAATATTATTAAGATACAAGGTTCCTGCTCTTCTTAAATCTAATGACGAGGAAGTTTTAAAATTGATAAAAAGGGAGAATGTGGTGGGGAAATGATAAAAATAAATAAAAAAGTGACGCTGTTCTACCTGAACAGCGTCTGTCTTCTTTAGTCAATAAATGTTTTCAAAATGGCTGAAATTATATCAAGTGAAATCCTAAAAGTGATCGTAATCAAAATTTAGATTATTGAACATCGTTCAAAGGCGAAAGAAGAAGATTTTTACGATACAAAACCATAATTATCGTAATAAAGTTAATTTCGATTACTGATTGTTTTGAATTAAAGGGCGATAATTAAGTACGTTATTGTAATACATTACAAGGGAAATTTTTAGTCTGAATGTAATTGAATTTTCTATATTTAGCTTTTGTCTTAATTTACGTACATAACCCCTGCGTAAATCAAGGGACTAGTATCAGGTGATTGTTTGAAATGACTTAACCCGTTTTCTTTTGTTAATAAAATCGAAACCATATTCTCTAAAATATTGAGATAGATAACAATGTAGTATTTCACTGGGAAGTACCCTTTTTAAAATCCAACACCGATAGGGTCATTTAATGTAGACACTTTTTTTGTGTGTGTGTGTGAAACCTGTACATACATAGATTTTAGAATATATGTTATCATACGCGTGTATGTATAAACAAAAGATAATTTAAGGTTAATGAACTGTTTTATCATAATATTTACTTGTTACCGTAAGTTCATAACATCAATTAATTTGTTGTTGGATAAGCATAAATTCGACAGGCTACATACAGTACTACAAGGAAATAAAATTAATTTAGTAAAAAAAAAGTTCTGATGTTGATGATAAAAGTCGATATTTTAATACGAGCTAAAGTTTTATTTAAAAATAACGCTTTTTCATCCACAAAATTTCGATTTTTAACCCTTGACGCCAAATTAAAGAGTTAAGAAGTAGGTGATAGTTTTATTTTTTTTAATATGCACGAATATAAAGTTTGATTTTTCATTTTGTTATGTAATGAATTTTTGGTGATTTAATTTAAATTTTATGTATTTTGTTGATGTTACGAATGTTCTCGTATGATTTTGATTATATAGCGTAACTCCCCCGGCGAATGTATTTTACTTTTCCGTTTAATGCTATAGTAGAGCTGTAGCTTTAGAAGGGAAAGTATTGTAATCCATTTTGTGCATATGCGATTTTCAACGAATCTTAACGTTTTGACACCTAATGAACCCAAAAAATCCAAAAACCGGATGGAAATTTCCCGGATTTCGTATGTGTGTGTGTGTGTGTTCGGTGTAACGCTCTAAATCACCTTATATCTCCAGAAGTACTCAACCGATTTTGATCGGTCTTAGTCGGATTACTTCTGTATATGGAGCATTGATGCCATTAAATTTTCAACTTTTTTTTCAAAATTAAGGGTGGTGAGGCTGTAGAACAAGGTCACCCTCAGTATCTCGAGATTTAGCCGAATTAAGGTCTTATTTTTCTTAGGCGAATTTGTTAACGATTAAAACATTTCCCAAATTTTTTTCATAATCCGACCCCCACCACAAAAAATGCTTTAAATAAACTAGCGGCTAAGCGGGTATACTGCGTCATTAGTATCTCCTCTCACCATAAGGTGCGCTAGTGTATCGCCGACATACTGGTGCTCTAATCTTCTGCTATGTTGTGACGTCACAGGTGAGCGGTAGAATTAAATTAATTTAAAGTGGCCGCTAGTACCACCACACCCGCGCGAATGAAATACGGTATTCGCGCTTTAATTACAATCATTGAATTAAATAAATAAAAAATATTATATTTAAATAAAACGATAAATATTTTTAATTAAGTTGTGTGTGTATGCCGTGCATCAGAAAAAAGCCGCGTAACGGGAAAGTCCTACAATTTTGTTGTCAGCTTTTTTCTCCTGGATGCAAAATGAAATGTCGTCATTAGCGTCCGATCACGATTTATATAATAAAGGTTTAAATAATTAACCAAAAAATTACACAAAAGTTATATATAAAAACAATATAGATGGAAGATGCCTATGTCGTATGTTAAAAGCGAATTAAACCCGCAATTAAAATTTAATTTAAAAAAGCAAAAATACCATGAGGCGTACGCCAAATGGCAAAAATAGATGAAAAAAATTGTATGAATAATAAAATTTTTGAATCCAGATGTACGTCCTTAAGAAATCTTAAGACATTCGATAACATAGTCGTATCGTTCCCTAAAATATTTCTGATGTTAGCTCCAAATTCAAATTTCCGACGCAATGCCGCATAACATACACAGTTCACATATATATGGTGTACCGTCAGTTAATTATGATTATTATTTTTAAGAGTCAAATAATCATAAGTGATGATAGTGTGCCTTATTCGCAAATGACTTATAACCTCCTGCGAATGTAGGAGAAAGTACGGTGATTATGTCGTAATTGAATGTAAAGTTTTTATTTTGCAAATCTTTTAGTTTTAGGGTCCAGATAGTTCATTTAGACCAAAAAAACATGCATATGCGTATATTTGTGTGTCGCACTACTTTTAGTCTTACATCTTAGGGTGATCAACAGATTTTCTTCAAATTTTTCGCATATATTTCTGTATACGGGGCATTTATCTTATTAATTTTGATTCTCTTTAAGAGACATTTCAGAGAAAACTTTATCAAAGCAAATTTGTTACTTACAATATATACATATATAATCAAACATTTTTTTTTCTTTTTCAAAAAATCAATTCCTACTTAAAATTGAAATAATGTTTTTGTTTGTTGTTTTTTTCTACCTCCCTTCGATTTAAATATTTTTCAAAAGTTTTTCGAAAGTGTATATTTCATATATAGAGTTATCAAGAAATATCTACAACTTTTTTCTAGATCCGGAACCTAATTTGAAAAACTTTTCCAGAAGTTTTTATTTTATTTTTTAATTCAAATGGAATAAGAGGATTTCATCCTGCTATTGGCGTAAATCTTTACATGCTGAGGAAGAATTTTACGAAACATTATAAACGATGAAATTAAAGCAAACGATCGTAGACAATAATCACGGGTAAATTTTTTTGATATCTCAAACAGGGGATTCCTAACCCCCATCACCGGAAAATTGTTTTTTCGTTATTTACTCACTACGAATGCATTTTAGTAAATGATTTCTAGCGACGGGAATTAAAATTATTTACGTAAAAAACAATATTTGGATTATTGTCTAAGAGTTTACATCCAGGTAATAAATTATATCTGTAACAATTTATATCCGTAAGTTCAGTTTATGTAATAAACGATGTATTTCTTTTTTAGCTGTTACAACTATTTTTCTTTCATGGAATTGCTATCTTATCGTATTATATTTTGTATATATTGTATAAATTGAATTCTCAATGTGTTAGAAAAACTTTTATTACTACTTTTTTTTTTATAAAAAAAAATTACTCTTACAATCTGTCATTTGTTTTTTAAATTTAAATCTTTGTATTATTCATTATCATTCGTGTGATTTTGATATTTAATTTATGAAAATCGGTACAGTCTCGTTCTTAAGTTAACGAAACCCAATCATATCATCCGTGCTTATAGTTTAGTCGGGTAAAAAAGATATTAAATGCGTTATAAAAATATTCAGTTCGAATATGATTGCCGGGAGGATGATAAAAATTTATATATTTTTTATTGTCTTTTATAAATTTTTCTTTTTATTCATTTATCGTTTTTTTGTTTTTGTGTTGTTTTTTTCGTAGCTATTTATTTCACCTGACGATTAACTGAATGTTTATACTTGAACAAGGTTAGTTATTTTAATAGTTTCCTATCCTTGGGTATGACCAACAAATGCCGGAATAGCTCCTTCATCATTTAACAGTATTACATTAAAGGCCAAATTGAATACCATTCGGCCGACACTCCTGTATTATTATTACTATTACTATGTATTTTCTAATAGTCCTTTATTATATCCTTTTTTTTAAATATAATTTGTAATAGTTCTATTTATTAATTTATGCGAGACTGTAATCTTACATTGATATTTATTTTTCATTAATTATATTTTGTTTCAATTTTATTGTCATTTGAAAAAAGTATAGTTATATTAATTCAAAGTACATGCAGGCGTGGATAATGTCTTCTTTTTTTCTGAAAGCTGTATCATAGTGTAACGAAGTTAATAACTAATTATTTTTATAATGCAGCCGCCGATCGAATGAAATGTAAGGACATTATATCCGTGAACGTGCGCGTTTTAGTGTAATTGAAACGGTATGTGAGAGTAATTAAAAAAGGAAAATAAAGCGAAATAGTATGAAAAGTGCAATACGCCATCAAGCACAACCAACGTAGTTAGGCTAGGAAGCTGTATTGTTTTGCATAGTTTCCATTTCACTGATTCTACTCTAGATGGTCGTATAACATTATGTATCACAGCTATTAAGAAAGAAACTATAAAATCAATTGAAATTTATGCTGAAATTCTATTCTTATATGAGAGTTTAAAAATATTATGCTATGCAGTACTGAATTCTTTTTTCGTCTAAAATTTCTTCCCGTATGTGTGAATGTAATTCCAATGTGTAATAATAATTATACATATTAAAGATTTGTGTTTTCATTTCTAACTTTGAAAACATTAAAACCATCTGTTAACTGTATAGTTCCACTTTTCTAATTATGCGTAAATCGTACGTAATAATTTCTTTTATAGCCACCGGGTACGAAATGAAGTCCCTGGAATAGATTTAAGGGAAAACGGTCCACACCAAATCACATAAATACATAAGACGCGTTATTAAAATTCCCTTGTTCCTATCGTGGAATAGTTCAGTAACGCTTAACCAAAACGTAAAAGAGGTAATTGGAGAAGTACTATACATAACAGGGAAAATTTCGTTAATAAGAAAGGAATAATCTACGTATAAGAGGAACTGCAAAACGAGTCGAATTCTCTTCCGAAAAGCGTATCCGTTTTGCCTGCACTCCCGTAGAACATCGGGTTGCTTTATTCAGGTTGGGTGTTATATATCAGTGATCAACAAAAACGGTCGGTTTTGAAGATCGGCTGCAAAAACGCATACCAGTAAAAAAAATTTTTTCTTGAAATATTATTAAAAAAAAGGTGTTGAGCTTCCGTAAGGAAAATCCTCGACCCATTACCAGAGTCGTTTGGCGTACAGAAGTATGCATTTTAAACTTAGATACTCAACCGGACCGATGGCGCCGCTGAATAGTATTTATAAAACTAAGAATATTTCAAAACTGAAATTTCTTCCACCCCGATGAATTTTTCAAGATGAATCCATTTTAAAACTTTTTTTGGTAAGTCAGGAAAAAAGACCTTTACAGAAAGAATTTATTTGTGAAAAAATAAATTACCAATAATATTTGGTTGGTTGGTTGTAGTCGTCTTCATGTATCTATATCAGATTTTTTTTTATACAGGTATTTCATTTTTCAATCGCTGGTTCAGGTATTTCAATCAATCGCGGGTTCTTCATTCTTCATTTTCCTTTCTTTTACGAGGTAATATTTTAACTTCATCTTATTTACTACATCCTTCATCCTCAATTATCTGTTTCACACATTCCATTATTTGCCTTCCTTTACAGTTTTTACATTATACACACCATCTTCTGCCATCTAATTAACTAAACCCAGTTGTCTTAATGTGTGGTCCACCAATCTGGCACTTCTTAATATTATCATAATTATCCTCTCCTCTATTCATATTACAACCTCTTGGTTTCGAATTTTATCCTCGCCTAATTTTGAACATCCTCCCGTTAAAGATATTTGAAAATTCTGTGGTTTTGTTTTATTTTAATTTTTTTAATATTTTCCCAATGTTTAGCTATATTTTAAATATTCAAATATCTTCAAAATTTTGTTTTTAATTATTAGATGTGTTTTTTATACTAACGGATTTATTTTCTGTTTTTAAAATTTCCTTGATTGCACCAATCTGTTCTTGATGTTCCAATTACTTCTTCAATCATTTACAGTTTTACTATGTAAATAACTAAATTTCACCCATTTTTGGTATTTTGTGTCTTTCTCGATCTTATATTTAATTTCCTTTCCATCGCATTTCATTACTCTTTTTTTTCTGTTCATTATTTTCAGGCTAAAATGTTTTCCTAGCTATAGTAATACAGATAGAAATGTAAAAACAAATGTAAAGTGTAAAAACGTCAAAACAGTGAAAATCACATCCGTATTCGCTCAGGTTTCCTCTGTTTTTTAGATAACAGAGAGAAAAAGAATGGAAGCAAGGAAATTGGGGGTTATTTTTTCCCCTATTCGTTACAGAACCTGGACATCAGTCCCTTGCTGCTTGGTCTTTCTATTTATCTGGCGGTTATATATTTGTTTTTAGTTTAAACATGAACGGAGTTTAGGATTGCGTTCCGATCCGATGTAGATCGTGTTTTGAAGTGTTTTACTTGGGTTATTCCTTAGGAGATTAGGAAGACATCTCCCGGCGCGATTTCCCTTCAGTCCGTCCAGTGAAGGCCTTTCGGTCTAGAACGAATGCGCCTGATCGGATCCTAGTTACTGGAGGGTGCAATGCACCCCTTCCCGGACGGAGACGTATTTGATTTAAAACAATGTCTGTAGGCAGTTACCTGACTAATAGTTGTAAGATGAAAGAAAGATAACACGAGAGGAAGAAAGCATATAAGAGGTAAATTGATTTTTACAACTCTTAAATAAACAGGAATTTGTTCTTTTGAATTTAATATTCATTCATTCCATTAATATTTTTAAAATCGTTATGTTTCTGGGTTTATCACATATTTTTTCGTTTTTGAGAAATGAATGGTGAGTTGTTAAATCCTGATACTGCTTTGTGATGTAAAACGTATACGAGATCTTTTTTTTAGGGGGGGGGGAAATATATATATATATATATATATATACTACTAGTTCAAAGTCACAGAGAGCCGTCATTTAAAAATCTAAATAAACCTTCCGTGAAAGATTTTTTTATATATATATATTTCACGGAAGGTTTATTTAGATTTTTAAATGACGGTTCTCTGTGACTTTGAACTGGTAGTACCGAATTTAAGTGCGGGTCATTTATTCCTTTTACATTTTTTACGCCTAGATTTTCGTTTAAATTAACCTAGTTTTACAACAGACATAAAAACTACCGTCCATAAAACGTAATGTTAATTAAGACTTGGGATAAATAAATTGCGAATAGTGGGTCAAAGTCGTTAAAAAGTAATTGTGGACTGAGTAGAGTCGAAACGAATCAATGAAACTATGTGCTTTCAGTCGGCGTACTGTTTACTTTTTATTTTTGTTAATTTAATTAAAAGAGATCGTAATTTCATTTTTGTATTTGCTTTTGCTTTTAATTAAAAATTGTTAGAACATTATTATTTTTATACGTAAAAGTATTAAATTACTTGTTGAATAATTTAATTTGTTTTTAAGTTTCTGTCGTAAAAGCAATTGTATTTGCTTTTTCTTTAGTATGTAACCAAGTGTTCTCTGTTATTTATTAACTTGTATAAAAGTATTTGTATTATCTTTTTATTATTTTTTTTTTATTTACAATATCAGTCGGAAGGTAGCTGATTTAAACTTAATTTATTCTGATACCAGTTAAAGTAAATCAAGTTATGAGAAAGTGGTTAGCTTCTTTTTGTAACAAAAAATATATACTTATTCCGTTAATTATAGAAAAAATCTGATGCGGAAATCACATGACTTCATTGTACGCGTACTAAATAATATATACACATTTTTAAAAGTACATAAAATTTTATTTCATTAATAACTTTAATTTTTCTTTTTTTTATTATTATTATTGAATTATTTATTTATTTAATGTAATTTTTTTACAATTAGAGGTATCATTAATAAATCAATATATTTAAATTAAAAAAATAGGTAAAAAAAATAGATGAAGCTATGTGCTTTCCTTTTGTAAGATCCAAATATTTCATTAATTGAAATTTTATTTGGTCATAACTCTGGAACCAATGAAAATAGTACAACTTATGATATATCGTTGAAAAGCTCTCAATAAGGCCTTATTACTGCACTAAGAAAAAGCCCAAAATCAATTTTTTTTCATTTTGGGCCTTTTTAGACACTTTTGGGCCAGTCAAAAGGGGAGGTGCACAACTAGATGTTACAGCAGTCCTAAATCCAAAATTTCAACATCCTGCGCTAATCGTTTTACAGTTATGCTAGATACATACGTACGTACAGACGTCACGCCGAAAATAGTCAAAATGGATTCAGGGATGGTCAAAATGGATATTTCCGTTGAAATCTGAAAACCGAAATTTTTCGCGATCACAATACTTCCTTTACTTCGTAGAAACCTATGATTATAAAAATTTTTACAATAAATAATAATTCAATAACAATATAAAAATATGAAAAAATCAGAAGTTATTAGTGAAATAAAATTGTATGTACTTTTCATTTTAATTCATACATTTTTATAGAATTTAATAATTATTAATAAATCAATAATATATCTAAATTAAAAAAAAAATGTTAAAAAATAATGTAAATGATGTCGGATTCGAACCGATGTGTGTATGGTTACGGATCCGACTCGTTCTCACACCACGTAACTGCTTGGACGGCGTGAAACAAAATTAATATAAAATGTTGATACGGACACCAAAAAAAAAATGTGATGCAATACCACATTGCATCACATTTTTTTTGGTGTCCGTACAATTGCATTGTGATGGACACCACGTCCATCACAATGCAATTGTGTAACTGTTCACTTAGAAAGATTGGAGGATCGTTTTTTTTCATTTTCAAATGAAATAAGTTAATAAGTGCAACAAAAAATGTGTGTATGTAATTTAATAGTCCTGCAAGGAAGTCATGTGGAGCCCACATCAGATTTTTTTTCAGTATTGTACATAGTATTTTTTCTTTGCCTTTTTTTTTTAGAAAGATAAGTTTTTATACATTTTTGGTCTTGAAGCATTTATCAACTTTAAGGCATTCTCGAGTACGATGTTTCTTTAGATGAGAAAGAAATCAAAGTTTATTTATTCCGATTAGATTATACCTGTTGCCTTTTTACTTCTTAATAGCAGCAAAGAAATTGTTCTTTTCGTCGTATATTAGGTTAACGTATGGATTCCTGGTGCGGTTGATGGTGCCCTAGTATGCTTCTTCTGAGATAACTACTGCATAACAGTGCGTCGTATTCTCCTCGACTGTTCGTTATGTAATATGTAATATTCTCTTCGGAGAATTTAAAATAGCATTCTGATTTGGCGGTATTTCTAAGTGATAGTGTAGCCGAAATCAAAAAATATTTTGAATTGAATTTTAATATACTTTTCAGTTTCCGTTTGTTTTTAATTGGATATCTTTAACTGTTATTTCAGCAACTTGTAGGTTGCATATGCGTTATTGTACTTTTTATTTCGTTTAAGTATTTGATAGTTTTTACATTTACATTTATTTTGTTAATTTTTTAAACGATTGATTTTTACGCTATGTTTAACTTGATAGTATCGTACGTTTATGTGGTTCGTGTGTTTGTGTATTTATGCGTGTGTAATCTATCAGTTTTTTATTTTTTAAACAGATTACTTTATATTATTTTGGAGAATTTATTTTAATATTTATAATTTGGTACCTGTATTTTGTTGGTCGATAACTTCTCCGTTCATCTAAAAGAAAAATTTAAAAAAAAGAAAATAAATAGAATAGTACAATAAGATAGATTATTTTGTTTCAATGTAGCGGTTCTGTATCTCTTGTCAGTTTCAATGTCTCCTTGGTGAATCTTTCCCTTCCTTCATATCCGACGTGAACTGAGTACCCCCTAATTACGACAGAAAACATTCCAATTAATTTTTTTCGTATGATACAAATAATTATTAACAACAATGTTTATAATGATTTTACGTCACTCATTATTTCGATCTTTATCGATAATTAAAAACTTTTAATTCGTTTTTTTTTTTGACTCTTGTATTCCTTCTGTGATTAACAATAGTCTTAATACATTTTAATCAGGTTGTAAAGCTGTTTACAAATTATCAGTACGCCTAAAACTCAAATTTGTATAACTAATATTTTGATAAAAATTTAGGCAGCTTTTTTATAATTTAAAATTTTCAATTCCGTCTTATTGGGTGTATGTATTACAAAAAATCCACTGTGAACAATTGAATTAATTACTTGTAATAATATAACAGATTATTTGAAGCCTTTCATGATTTTCATGAGCTCCTCTTTGAACAGCTGTTTAAACCTTATTATCGATATTTTTAAAATAAATCTGTTGTTGGCATCACATGACTTCCTTGTACGCCTATTATATACTACATTTTTAAAAAATGAAAAGTACGTAAAATTTTATTTATTAAAAACTTCTGATTTGTTTTTATTGAATTATTATTCATGGTAAAACTTTTTTTATAATGAGAGGTTAATAATTATTAATAAGTCAATATATTTAAATTTAAAAAAAAGGAGATAAAGTAAGATTCGAATCACTGTGCCTTCCCCTAAGATCGAAATATTTCATTAATTAAAATTTCATTTGGCTATAACTCTGGATCTAATGAAAATAAGTACCATTTATGATATATATCGTTGAAAAGTTCTCAATGAGGGCTTATTACTGCAGTTAAAAAAGAGTCCAAAATCCAAATTATTTGGGATTTTGGTATTTTTTGGACATTTTTGATTCAGTCGATTGCAATCAAAAGGGGAGGTGCTCAACTAAATGTTACAACAGTCCTAAATCCAGAATTTCAACTTCCTACGGCTAATCGTTTTTGAGTTATGCAAGATACGTACGTACATACGTATGTACGTGCAGACGTCACGCCGAAATTACTCAAAATAGATTCAGGTTGTTCAAAATGGATATTTCCGTTGAAATCTGAAAACCGAAATTTTTCGCGATCACAATATCTCCTTTACTTCGTACTAGGAAAAAAAACCGGAAAACCGAGCGCACACGACAAACTTAATTAGTATACAAGCAAAGAATTAATCTAAAAAAGTTATTTTACTTTTAGCAAAATTTAGAGTTACAAGTCTTCTGATGAACGTATCTCCTGTCCCTTTGATCAATTTTAACCAAAGGTAAAAAAAAAAAACATCGATGACCCACATTCGGAATTCATAAAATCAATCCAGTCTGATCAACCAAACGATAACTGACGAAAAAACTCCAAAAATTAGGTTTGTTATTTTTTAATTCTCAATTAAGTCACTCAAATACATAACCAAAGTGATATAATAATGTAATGGAATCGTCTAATTAATACAAGGTGATTTTGAGTCCAGAAACTACAAAAATGGTTTTTTGCCCCCTCCACTCTAAGTACCTTACGTAGTAAAGGGCATAAAATTATGTGAAAATATTTACTTACTCTGAGTAAAATTTAGAGATACAAGGGACCCATAAAGTTCAATTCCTTGCTTCTTCGACCGATTTTGGCCAAAATTAAATAGCATCAGTGTTGCAGAAATTATGGTGGCTAATTTCCTCCAAATCAGCCTTTCCAGTATAGAAATATCAAGCAAAAAACAGGCAGCATAATTATATAAACACGTATGTACATCCTGCAGGAATTTTTCAACGGTAAATTTTTATTTTTTGATTAGCGGGAATCATAAAACCTCAAGATCTGCAAAAACAGCGATAAGCTAACTTTGACCAGATTAATATACTTTTCATTATATAATATTTGTTGTGTGTAGTTATTTTCCGGATATATATAGCCGAAAAATAATTACGCGTTAAACATTCATTATTTTTTGCTTATAAATATAATAATTGTTGACAAATTTTAACGTTAGTCTTTTTCATTATATTTATAACACACTTTTCATCTTACTTTCATGGGCGTTTGATTTTCAACATTTTAATTCTATAGTTATATTTAAAGGATTCCTAATATAGATTTCTTAATATATCGTAGAATTAATGTATAAATTTAATGTTTAACTAAATTGGAAACTCCTGCTCTCTGTATTAGATATTTCTTTTGTTTTGACAGCTTATTTTAATATATTTATATAAATAAAAAAATACAATGAAATTGTAAACCGTACGGTAAGAGTCTCGCAGATATCATTTCTTCCCCTCAAAAAGCAAAAATTTCTGTAGTATAAATAAAACAGTTTTTAACAAAACGATACTGATATCAAAAAAGGTAAAAGGCTAAATTTCTATTATCAAAATCTGTTATTAATTTAGAATTTTCTTTAAAAAAAATACATGTTAAATATATGTAATAGACAATAGATATATAATAATAGATAATAAACAATGTTTAAGCGTTCCATATAGTAAAAACTAGAAAACGTTGTTACAAAACTCTTACCCGGTTTCATTTATTAAACAACGAATAATCATAAGGATTGTATTATTTGTGTAAATGTGATATGTATTACGTATAAATGAAATCGGGCCGATAACAGTTTTGTAACAATTTTTTCTATTTTTTTTTTTTTTTACTTATATAAAAAGCTTAAACATTGTTTATTATCTGTTATTATATATCTGTCTATTACATATATTTAACATGTATTTTTTTTAAACAAAATTCTAAATTAATAACAGATTTTGATAACAGAAATGTAGAGTGTTTGCCTTTTTTTAATAAACAGTTTTATTTATATTACAGGAATTTTTGTTTTCTGAGCGGAAGAAATGATATCTCCGAGACTCTTACCGTACGGTTTACAATTTCATTGTATTTTTTTTTTTGGATATCACTGCGTTTTGTTATATTATTCATTTATTTTTTTTTTATGAATTACTAATTGTTATCTTATGGATTTATTATTAAAATTTATTGCCTTTCTAGAAAAAAAAAAAACAAATATACATTTTGTGAATCTCTTGGCCAATTTATTTTGTTGTTGATAGTCATAATATCATTCACTTCTTACTATATTTTTCCATATTTAATAAAACTAGTATAATAATCTTTACGAATCGAAAATCCGTGATGTAATAATGCACTTACTACTACTTTGTAACTGTAACCGTCGATTTTTATCGTTAAATTCGATTTTACCAATCGATTTTATTTCTGTTTTATTTATTCATTTTTTAATAAAACTAATATAATCTCTTGTAAACTAATACTTTTAATTTTTTTTTAAAGAATTGATGAGAATTAAAAAAATTGTTTCATCTTCAGTAGTTTCATTTACATTTACTATTAAAACAAGTTGTAGTATGTATATTTTCTTTTAAATTTTATTATTTCAACTACATTATCAAGTTTTTGTACGCTACCTAGTACTGTTAAGTATTGTTATCTAGGGGCGCAATTCGTAAAGTCACTGTAAAAAAATGAATAAAATGAGATATTCGAGTCCCGCGGTTCATCAAATGGAAAAAAAACGTTGTCTAACAAAATTCGAGGTATTTTTTGAAAGTACTCATAATTACTATGAACTGAAATAATATATAATGTTTTCACGCTTATTTTTTTTTTTACCATTTTCATTTCACTGTTAAGTTAGATTATGTTTAGAACTGTAAACGTAGTTCGTTGACTTCGTCGCCTCTTACCGACGAAGTTCTAACCAACTCCGTAAACTAAATCCACATTGGATTTTGTAAAAAGTAAATGTATTTACACCTGTCATGCCTCCTCATCCCTCATATTTATATCGAATAAGAAGTAGCGGGCAATATTCTTTGAAAATTATTCACATTTTATTTCTTTACAAAAAAAAAGACCTTGTTTAGCTGATACATAATATATGCCGACTGTTAAAATCACGATTCGTAGACAAAAAAGTGGTAGAATAAAGAAAGTATTTTAAACCATTCATATTTTTAGTTTTGGTTTATCTTTACGTATAGAGGAACATGTCCTAATAAATTGCTCCTACAAAAAAAGTGTGTATAATTGTAATGAAATAATAAAATAAATCACAAAGCTAGAACCTGTCTGTTGGAATTTAATTCCAATAAATTAAGTACATAACAAAAAAGATCTTTTGATTGATATACCGGAAGTATTATTTTGTTTGCAGGCCATAATGTTTCCGGAAGAATGACATGACGAGAGACGAGTTATATTCATTAGTCGGTTGATCTTTGATGATATTGTTTTTTTTTTGGATATTTATTATTTATTTCTGTTTTTATCATCGAACTTACTTATTTACTCCAGTTTATTAGTTAGTTTCTCTTGACTTGATTGCAAAACTGTTTTGCTGATTCTTTTACCTCATTATAACAGCATACTCTCTTTTTCGCCCAATTGCTCGATACGCTTTCTAGAATATTTATTATTAACTCTTCCCTATCCCTTTTCACTTGCCGTTCCTCTTTCCTCTCGCTCCTGCTAAAGCACTTTCATCTATCCGTACCCTTCTATCACCCTTTCGTAACTTATCAATGCGTTAATACGGCTTCTATCTTAAAATTTGTCGTTTAAAACCGGTTATCATTTGATACACGTATTGCTATTAGATATATAATAGTCTTATGTTGTTTTTTGTCTTTATTATAATGTGTTCAACGGAGCGATTGCTTCCTTTGTTAATAACCTAAATATGGGATCATTTCACTTTTAGTATATACCGTAACGTCAAAATCCGTGTTTTTATTTATTTTTTAGTATGAGTCATATTTTTTTATCGTAACAAAGAGTTGCTTATTTCTTTTTTGAAAGTTATTTTTGTAAATATTTATTAACTCGTAAATTCTTATTAGGATGACCTTAGTATACGAAAAACCACCAGAATTGTAACTTTTAAATCGAAATCAATGTTACCTGGATCGTTTATTTTTTATTGACATAAATCAAGCTAATCTAAGTAAATAATATTAACGGTGTCTTATGAAATTTGTTGAACGGTGGAAAGAACATGTTATTTCTTATTTTTCTGAAATTTCTAATTGGAATTATTTTATTTATTTATTTATAAACAAGAAATAGTTTGAGAGAAAAAATATTAAACTTAGATCGTCATGTGATTTATTTTTTCAGTTTTACAATCTATAAAGAAAAATATTGAAATAATTGAAGCATTTTTACATGATATTTATAAAAGACCACGCAAAACCTCAGGAATAGTTTCTACTAATCAAGTTTAAGTAATGTTCGGCGAACGAGTAGATAGTAAAAAGTAATCGTTTTTCAACAAGCCTTTTTTTTATAAAGTATATGAATCGAACCCAAATTTAAACACATTTACACGTTATAAATTGAATGGAACAGTTTTAAAATGAAAATTTACACGGGTCGAAATGTTTTATATGAAGATATTTTACGACTGCTGATATCTTGTTACACTGGTTATTTATGTAATGGTGAGGTATGGCTTACAGAACTTGAGAATAGGTTTTTTTTATGGGAAATGATTTTGTTTTTTGCAGGCCTACCCGTGTTTTACTTAATTAAGAAAAATGCTTTAGAAAGTAATAAAAAATTCTGCTTAATCGGTATGCCAAATAAAGGGCTAGTAGATATTTAATTATTTTATTTGACGTCAACTTCGAATTTTTCGAAATTTAAAGAATAGTTTGTATAAAATATATACGTAAAATTAAATACATAAATTGTATATATATATATATATACGTATACAATTTATATATTTATATTAATATATGTTTGTTTTTACTTCCTTGAAGGAAGTAAAGGAAATATTGTGATCGCGAAAAATTTCGGTTTTCAGATTTCAACCGAATATCTATTTTGACCATCCCTGAATCCATTTAGACTAGTTTCGACGTGATGTCCATGCGTACGTATCTTGCATAACTCAGAAACGATTAGCCGTAGGATGTTGATATTTTGGATTTAGGACTGTTTTAACATCTAGTTGTTTGCAATCGACTGAGTCCAAAAAAGCCCAAAATCAGAAAAAAATTTGGATTTTGGACTTTTTCTTAACTGCAATAATAAGCTCTCATTGAGAGCTTTTCAACAATATATCATAAGCGGTTCTTATTTTCATTGGTTCCAGAGTTATAGCCAAATAAAATTTTAATTAATTAAATATTTGGATCTTAGGGGAAGGCACATCACTTCGAATCAGACTTTATCTTTTTTTTTTTTTTAATTTAAATATATTGATTTATTAATAAGTATTAACTTCTGATTGTAGAAAAAAATATACGATAAATAATAATTCAATAAGAATAAAAAGAATATCATAAGTTATTAATGAAATAAAATTGGACGTACTTTTCTTCTTTTTTTTTAAGTATTTTATTTATTAGGCGTATAAGGAAGTCATGTGGTGTCACACATCAGATTTTTTTAATCTCTAATGCGTTTAGTTGAAAATTTGTTTTTAATTATTTATTTATTTTTTACGGATTACGAGTACCTAGATCATTCTGATCATAGTCCTCTAGTATACTATATCATTAGTTCTATGCACTGTATTTTCTAATTTTAGGAAGAAAATTATAATTTTGACATATTAGAAATTTTGAGTAAATCTTAAAACTAGAATCCTGTGTGGAGTTACATCCTTTATCAGTTTTATATAAAGTAGATTAAATTTTGTGTTAGATTTGGTTAAATTAAAAAACTCGATAACTGAAGTGTTGAAATATACAGCAGTATATTTACTAGGAAATAAATCTTAGAAGAGAGAGAAATAGTTTGTAAAACAATCTAAGTCGGTTATCTTTTCCCTTACTATTACTCTATAATAATTCATATTTTACCAAACTTTCTACAATTAGTGTACAAAAGGGAAAGTTTTTTTTTCTGAAAAAGAAAGATGACGTGAAATGAAATAGGTTACATTATTTTGATCTTTATTAATGTTGTAACTACTATATAACGCTTTCAAGTTTTCGAGTCATCACGTTCTGTTATGGTGTTTTGAAAACTGTTTAAAACGTATATGTGGGAGTGTTTACTTATATAAATTTGGTTACGATATAAAGAAAGAACAGGTTTTCGTTTATTGTAAAGCAAGTAAAACTAAATTTTATGTAGTCTGTTATTATTTAATAACTTCTACCCTAGATTAAAACTCTAATTTTTTTTAAGTTCTTGATATTTTGATTTTGCTTAATTAGAAGTCATCGAAAAATAGTAGACTACTTCCTGAAACGAGTTTGTTTCATGTAGAGCCGTATGCCATATCTTTATGTAACGTTGACTTTGATTAATTCGGCTTTATCCCTCAGCCATTCGTATGATATTCGAAATTCTCCAAATATCAAGTATAGATTTGTTGAATAGGAGGATCCCGTAGGCAGATGTGTTCTTTATTAGCCTAGTGATTGTAGGTATCCTATTATACATAAATTGCCGGGTTTGGTGTAGTTATTAATTAGAGCCCAACAAAAGAACGTGGCCCGAAATAGTATCTAGTAGCTGTTATTATTAAAATATAAATAGTTCTTCTATTAAGTCTTGAACTGCCTTATTATAGGATTTCTGTTTCAGTAATCTTACTCTCGTATTCTTTTTTCTTCTATAATTATCGAGTATTTCTTATCTTTTGTACATCTTTTCGTATCTCAATTTGAATTTTATAAATAGAGTTTTTCACGCGAAATTTCGTATTGAAAATTATTTTTAAAAATTCAAATATATGTATCTATTCCTGCACTCAAGACGGAAATACGTTTTGTTTTACGTTTTATACGAGTTCTTAACGTGTTTCTTATTTTTATTTTATTTTCTTTTCCTCATCTTACAAACGTTTTTTTAATAAATAACGGCGGTTTTTTCTGTTTGTATATCCATATTTTAAACGAAATAAACTTTAAAAACAACTTTCATAAAACCGACTTTAGTTGAAAATAAAATTATACCGCGTGTCTCAAAATGAATATCGGGGTATTAAAATTACGTAATTCTTTTTAAATTTTACTTACATTGATAAATTATACATGAAATGAAAGAGCAACTAAACAGTTTTTCCTATACGTGTTCCATCCAGCCCATACTGACCCACATCAGGAGAGTTAATCTCGTACTTTAATCAGCAAGTTTGAAGTAATTGATGACAGCTGCTTCAATCCTGCGTCTCAAGTCGGGTAGCTCAGCCGATAACGGTGGCACATATACTTGATCCTTTGTAAACCCCCAAAGAAACGAATCGTACGGGGTCAGATCGGGCGAATGTGGAAGCGACAGCAAACAAGCCCTGTCATCTGGTCCCCGGCGACCGATCCAGCGGGGAATTTCATTCGAGCGATCACGTACAGGGTTATGCCGGTAAGTAAGCGCACCATCTTGTTTCCACATAAAATTCTGTGGTTCGTATTACATTCGAGGAAAGAGCGAGTCGTAGCATATCAAGATAGTTCGTTCCATACACATATGCTGCCGCCAAAATGAACGGCCCGTAAACTTACCTTCGGGATACGGCACAAGAAACATTCAGTTCTGAGGAGTCTCGTTCACACTGCAATATTTAGTGAGGATTTTCTGACCCCCAGATACGATTATTATGAGTGTTTACTTTTCCATTAACGTGAAATGTTGATTCGTTACCGAATATGACACGATAAAAAAAAGTCTTCATCGTCACGGTGCATCACTTCATTTGAGAAGCTAGTACGAAAACCGTAATCTGTAGGCTTTACAGCTTGTAACAGCTGTAAATAATATGGACACAGCTATAAGCATTTCCTTAAAACCCTCCACGTAGACGTCACTGGTATCGCTAATTCGCGTCTAGCTTTCGTAATGGATTTCCTAGGACTACACAAAAAAGACTCTTACTCATTCTATATTGTTTTCGAACACACTCGGTCGTCTTGTATTCTTTCCTTTATAAATACAGCCGGCAGTTTCATATTGTTTATACCATCTATGAATGTTATTGTCACTCTGGGGATTACAACAGAAACAATCGGAGCGCACGTTGAACGGTAATTACAGATTCACACTTTGCAAACTGCAAAACACAGAACGCTTTTTATTGGGGAGGGGGGTCGCCATCTTTGTTGCTAGCGCTTTCAAGCAAAAGGTATCGGAAACCGTTATGAATTTTCGCTCAGCTAAAACTGTTAGAGTTACTCTTTCATTTCTTATATCATTATTCAGGGTACGTGAAACTTTAGAAATATTACGTAGCTTTTAAACACCGATATACATTTTGAAACACACGGTAGTAATAATAATAATAATAATAATACGCGCAAAAAACCAAAAACTTCTAATTCTTCTTTAAATTTCGATTTTTTAAGTAAGCACCAACTCGAAATTTTAAAAAGAAATTGAAAAATTACTTTTCAATTTTTAGTTGTTTTTTAAGTTGTATTTTTTATCAAATTTATCTTTTCCATAATTCAAAACCTAGGTTTCAGTCGGTAAACCAATGCTAACGATGTTTTGGGCTCAGCATACAACCAACACTGAGAAAGGAGGAACCGTTTTTTTATCTATGGTATTCGTACGAATACCATACCGCTCAAAAGACACGGCAAAGTTGATTTGGGAGGTGTTGCCAGCCCACTTTACAGTCCTGATCTTGTACTATCAAGGTATTTTATTGTTGGGTTTTCTCAAAAGATTTTTATTCGGTACCAGTTCGATTTAAAGGAGCAGGTCAAGAATGGTTCAGACATCAAATGAACAATTCTTTACTCCTGGAATAAGAAAGGTTATAAAAAGATGGGACAAGTGCACAAATGTAGCCGGGAAACATGTTGAAAAGCAGCGGTAGTTTCATTATCATTTAATAAATAATAACTTTCAAAAACATAAGAAACCGTCTAGTTTATCCGTAATATACAGAAATTTCACCGGGGAACTGAAGTCCGCGCGAAATTTTTCGCTAGTCGTAATTCGATAACAAATCGTTTTTGGATATATGTATGAAATATTTTCCGTATTTTAAGCTCTAGAATCAGTTTCCAGATAATTTCACTTTCCTTTTGAATCACCTGCACGCACGCAGACACACACACATACACACACACACACACACACACACACACACACACACACACACATGTAAGGATTCCAACGCAGGATTATAGATCTAAATCGAGCTGCTACGGTGGAACAGATCTATGTATATACATCACCCTAAATACATTACACTTCTTTTTGGGCAGTCGTGTAAAAACTGCAGAAGCAAAAAGATTGATATATGTAAAACACGCTAATGAGGATGTTAAAATCAAAAGATTTTCAAAATCAGAACCAAGCGGAGGAAAGGATCAAATCAGAATAAAAAAATTCTAAAATGTCTGTCCTGTGTATAATTCAACAGACCGTAGAATTTCTATTTACTGCTAATATAAATTAATGTAATTGAATAACTGAATTATTACTTTTTTATTTCTATTCCTTATTTTTATTTATCCATATTTCTATTTTATTATATTATTAACATAATGCTAGATTTTGTAAATATCAAATGATAATCAAAATGTTCGCCGTTTAAAAAATCCCTGACATATTACATAATTTATTTATCTTTATTATTTTTTTTTTTAACTCTCATTGTTATTATTTATATTATTTAGGTTAGATTACGTTAGGTTAAGTGAATGTAAGATTATTAGACGTTGTATTGTGTGTGTATACCCTACTGATAGAGAGGACATCGTGTAAAAAGATCATTTCACCTGGAGTAGAGTAGAATTATGCATATATATATAAAATGTGAGGAGGCAATGAGGTCATCGCAAAGCAGATTTCATTCAAGTAAAGGAGACTGAGAAAGAATGATATAGGAAAGCGTATGCGTATGAAAGAGACAGAAAATATTGAGTGATATGTTGAGATCTAAAAGGAAGGGTGGAATTCGTTCGTTGTCGGTAGGTCGGAAAGCAAATCTTTCTTTTACTGTAGTGTTAAAGAGTCTTTAGGTCAACGGTACAAGGTCGATACAGGGCGGTCGGGGCCGCACACCGGCCCGCGGCCCTCTCCTTCTTCCACCCCGCCCTCTTCATCTTTCTTTTTCATTCTTCCTATACTTGATCGGTCGACTTAGTGTACCAATAACGATTATTTTGAATAGTATTAACGGCGTTGTTGGTATTATTATTATTATTAAGATAGCGGTCGCGAATCGAGAACAGATGAAAATAATAGTATTAACAGTAGTGTTTTTATTGTTATTATTATTGACTGACAGATTGGCCTGTCTGACTCCGATTGACCGGCTTCATTCAACTTTTAACTCGACAGGTCAGAGAATGCTTCGCTTCTCTTTAAAACATTTGACCCTGTTTTCTGATGAATGTTTTACTTATCAAGTGTTAAGCATTCTTTTATCGACCTACGTAAACGCTAATATCGGTATGATACATCTCGATTTGATTATTGTAGGCGTATTTTATTTTAACGTAGCAATCGAAAGAATAAGAAGAAAAAAATTTTGTAGTAATTTACATACCGTTTGTTTACATACACACATTTATATCATTTTAACTCTTAAGCCGAACTCATGAAAATGTCAACATAGTCACAAAGTGGTGAATATTGGTTGAATAAAGTCGATTAAAGTAAATAGATAAATTTTTAATCAGATCTGTATATAATAATACGTTATATTGATTACGTCAGGAATCGATAGGTGTGCTACTCCTTGTACAACAAAAAGGAACTGGCCCGGTATTTACATGAACGGGTTAAGGTAAACCGGTAAACCTTGATCAGGGCACCGTACAAAATACATAATTTTGTGTGTGTTGGCGCGGAAGTGGTTAAGGTCCATATTGATATTTATAATAAATACTATGCTTTTACTTAGGCGTGTTTTATTTTATGCGGTCAAATATGGTAACTGCCTTTATTTACGAAGGATGTTTATCCACGGTACGAAACTATATATTTTAACGTTTTTTGTTAAGAATAAATTTATTCAGAATGTACTTATCATCTTAAATTAATATTTTAAAATATAGTTGGTTCCTTGGAAATTAGTTAACTGATAAAATAATTTGTATCTAAACTTATTTATGAAATGTATTAAATTTACGGTGAAAAAATTTGTTTATATTTTGTGGTAGGAAGTCTACTTCTAATTAACCCTTGTTACTACAAGCATTTTTTTGTTACAATGACTACCAAGGGGGATTCCTAGAACCCCCAGCAGTCAGGCTTTTCATTGGTATCAATAAAATATAAACTAACCTAGTTATGACTCTAATTTATTAAAATTAATACAGTTTAATTTACTTATTACTGAAAATGTATTTTTAATGCTTACACAATTACTAGAGTTTATTTAAAAAAAAGTCTTTGCTTTATGTATTTATTTTTAAAGACATTGTTTTGTAAATTGAGACACACGTTCATTCCGAGTCACTTGAGGGAACACATTGGGTGCGGATTATTACAGTTTCTGAATGCTTCTTGCCCACATATCTTTTTCAGTAATGACAATATTGAAATCGTTAGCTCACATTATCCTTTGATTTTTTTGATGATGTTTTCTTTGTGCATATGTAACATCTACCTCTACTCCTGGGCAGTTATAAATAAAAAAAATATTGTTTGTACAAAATTAAATTTTTAAAGAAATAATCCTCTTGAATGAAGTAAAATAACTAGTGTTTTAAGACAAGTTGACATTCTTATGTCTAAAAAATTGTCACACCGATTACTAACTGGGGGGGGGGGGGGTCCGAGAGTCCGCTTGTAACTTTTCTATCTGTTACCTGTAAAAATGTGCATTTTTCATATTTTTTTTACCTTTCCGCAAAAGAGAACTGTTTTTGACACATAGCTTAGATGAAATGATTTTAAAACAAGCGGTTCCTGTAAAATCGATAAAACTAAAGTGAGAGCAGTTGGAACCCTCTCTTGGTAGTCTTAAGGGTTTGTTTTAAACAGAAAATATTTACTCATATTCTATTATTTTTTCACGTATTACATTTTATTTTTGGGCACTTGTTCGGAATTCACCCCCAATTTTTTTTTTAACGATACGTACTTGTAGTATCATAATTCATTAAAAATGTATGTATTTTAATGATTAGATGAAATTATTTTGGAGAAATGAGAGAAAAATTCATATATTTTTAAATGTAACATTTATTATAAATCCTAATTAAAATTACTTTTATAAACACAAAACATGACTTATTTGACTAAACGATAATTATACTTCTGGATGAAACTTACTAATATGTTGAAGTATGAAACTGAACAAATC
Organism: Lycorma delicatula; assembly: GCF_047948215.1. NCBI lineage: Eukaryota > Metazoa > Arthropoda > Insecta > Hemiptera > Fulgoridae > Lycorma > Lycorma delicatula. The sequence continues at coordinate 88,938,857 of NC_134463.1, forward strand.
TTTTTCTACCTTATGTCGGTGACGCCATAGAAATTCACCCTAATAAGAATCCAACAAACTCTACTATCTATCATTAAAAATTGCATTAAAGTTAATTAGATGAGGTTAACGAATGTAGGTTGTATTTGGTTAGGTATGTTGATGTACTTACGATTCGTCATATATCGTTCAGAGTATTTTTTTTTTTTTTTTATGTATATATCGTAAAGATTATTTCTTATTCATGTAAATTGTTTGTAGATATGAAAAATAATAAAAAAATTAATATTGAGCAGAAGTGTTAGAAGAAGTTTTAATTTGTAAATGGCTTTTTGAACATAAATTAATCTTTAAACGACTCCAGTATAAAATATTAAACGCTTAATGGTAAAAAAAAACAGTGGCTAAAGGCGGTAAAACGTAAGAAAATTTACTGAAATTGAAACCACTTTTGTGATTAATTAGGTGAAAAAGAAAATGTGTTACCATGTGAAAAGGTTTTTGTGAATTTTGTGTAAAAAAAAAAAAATGAAAAGAGAAGGCGAATTTATTATGCTACCTAAATAATTTCGAACTTGACGATTTGGAAGTTTTACGGTTGACAAAAGAAGAACGTGACTTTCTTCTTTGGTACCTCACAAACTAGAAAAAAAACGTTTTTACGTAGCAGGATAAAAAACGTTAACTGGGATTTTTAGAAACGGTAAATTTAAATATATTTTAGTTTATTAAAAAGAATATCTTAATAAAATTGTATCCTTAAATTTTACTTCATTTATTACTTGGTGTGTTTTTTTTTTAATACTTTTATTTATAGTCGCATCTATAATTGAAGTCATTAGCGACCTATCAGTGTAAGGTGACTGTGCCGGTAAATGTATAAGTCTTGAACAAACTCAGGCCGACCATTCGTGTAGTTAATTGAAACCCAACCACCAAAGTAAACCGTGACTCAGTCACTGAGGGGTACTGTAAGGAACGGCATAGCTGGTTTGGTGTTGGTCAGGGGTGTAGAGGCAACTGGCACTCTCAAGGCCGGGTTCATAGGTAGGGCCTTGAGAGGAAGGGAGTTATAAAAAAAAAACCACCAAAGTACATCGGTATCCATGATTTAGTATTCAAATCCTACTACTCCTTTTGAATTGAAGATTCAACGTAACCCCTACATTCTACAGGGAACGTAATTTCTACGTAAATTAAATGGACTTCTGTGTATTTAATTAAAGTAGTCTATAAATTCAAATTTTTTTTAAATGTACCAACTTATTTTTCCAATAATCTTTGAAATAAATTTCTCTGTGAAGATTATATTAAACTATCATCTTAATTTTTTAGTTAATTTTTCTTTTTATTATTTTTAATAATTTATTTTGTTTCTAAATATTTTCCAATATTGAAATAATTCTTGTGTCTGTTTAAAATTATAATACAGTTGGGATTTTTTTTAATAAATAAAAATCAAATTTCTTAAACTTTTTTACATGTTCGATTGACATTTCTTTGATTTATTTTCTCTTACTTAGTTTCTCTACAAATTTGGTTGAAAAATGTTATTTGTTTATTGGCAGTTAAAGGAAGTTAAAAATTGTGTTTTACTGTATTAATATATATATATATATATATATATATATATATTAGAAATACAGTTCATCAAATTTACGCCTTCATTTAATTGTTGGAGCAGATATCAGGGCGAAATTTCAGGCTCGAAAACGAAGTGTTTCCTGATCCATATTTAATTGAATTTTCTTTACTTATTCTTACTTATTAACTGAAATTCTTTCAGTTTATTCGGTGTGCCATAAATATAATTGAAAATAGTAACAATGCTTAAAGGAACAAACATATCTTGTTTATCAAGTATGCTTATACATGTTAAAAGAAGATGTAGAAATCTCGGGATTTGTTTCTAATTACTATATTATTTTTTTAAAGTCCTCTGCAGAGTAATATTGGTACTGTAAAAAAGAAATGAATTGTATTTTAGATAAATTGGGGGGAAAGATTTGATTTTTTAAACTGGTCTATAATTTGTTAAAGATTGAACCATATTAAGCCCCTTACTTTACACCAGAATATCTGAATATCTTGCTGAGTTGGACGAAAACAGTTCTGTTTATTTTTTTTAATTTAGGAATAAGTGACTTTCTTAAATATTAAAGTATGAGAATGTTAGATTTTTTAATTTACCATATACTTATGTACAAGATTCATATTTAATCATCTGACATCCAGCTTTTGTATCTTAAAAACATGTTCTGACTTTTTGATGGAGACCTAATAAGTAATATACGAGTATTTAGTCAGGAATGTTAAAGGGCATAATAATTTCTATTATAATACGAGTATAACCATTAGCAGTTAGTTTCATTAATTAAGTCATTGAAGATCCCCAAGTGTGTCATCGTATTGTGAAAAATGAGGTACCGGAAGATTTGTTAATGACAAAAAGAAAGAATTTTATTTTTAATGGGACAATGGACAGAAATATTACAAACATTGTAATTAATTTATCTTTAAAGATAACTGGCATTTAATTCTGTTTACGGTAAGAAAATAGTATAACCAGATACGCATAAAAATGTGAGTTACGCAAAACATTTTCGTAATCGTATGTAAAAATGAGAAATATATACACCAAGCTGGTAGTGAACCCCTTAAGATAAAATAAAAACAAATTAAAATGTTACGAAAGTTCATCATTCGAAGAATTTAATCTACAAAATTAATAGTTGAGACCAATTCGAAAAAATCTTACAACAATGTATGTTAGGGGCTGTAACCGGTAGGTGGTAGGCTGTAGGTGATCAGACACGGGGCGCAAGTCAGTCCTGAAAATGATAAAGCCATTCTCATTCAGCAATTACAATTATCTAGTGGTAGTGTTAGCAAGGAGTGTCCTTAGTCCTTAGTCCGAGGAATTCAATCCTACAAGAAACACCTTCAATCTTTTCATCAAATTGAGATTAACTGTATAATTAACTTCATTACTTTCAGAAAAGGTAAACCTTATATTTCAGAAGCTTCCCATGCGTCACTGCCTTAAAAATGGCCGGAACAGATAGTTTAAAGAACGAATCAGCGTATCTATTTCTCTGGAAACAATGATTTGTATACTTTCTGCACTCAATAGAGAGGAAAGAAAATGAAAAACAAATTGAAATGTAAATATAAGTTGACAATATCATCAGACTGGTTGAGAAATATACGGAAATGACTGGTACTTTACGGCAATTTCTATACAGTACAGTTAGTTAATGTATTTCAACATACCGTGTATATTAACAACGGCAAACCCTTCGAAGGAGTCCAGATTCTAGTCTACAAATCTTTAGAAAAAATGCGGAAAGGTCTATATTCTAAGCGTCAGCCACAATTACGTGTCTTTTTTAACAGCGGGCACCTCAGCTATTATCGAGGTGGACTTGACGTATGGCTTCAAGGTCTACAAGATCAAGTGACAGTAGGGGGTCGAATGATCCATGTTCGCTATGGCTTGCGCGGTTTACCGTACCGTTCTTTTAAATTTAAGGTCTTCAACAACTGCTTTATATTGTTGTCTTGTCGGTGTGTATTTATTTTTCTTCCTTCTTTTTTTTTTTTAATTATTAACTTTTTATATGTTCACAATGTAGCCTGTACGAGTATATCCTTGTATCTTATTTTATTTATTCAGGGTGGAAGTGGTTATTTCTTCAATCATACAAGCGCTTTTATTTTTCAGTAAACAGTGCCTCTTCTATCCAGTTAAGACCATGGGATTATTTTTAAAAATTCCCCATTTACCTACCAAGCACCTGCTTGTGCTCCTTCCTTGAAGCCTTGCTTCTTTTTTTGATTCCTTTTCACATCTTCCTGTTTAATTCCCAATCATTTACTTTGATTTATACAGTCTCTGTTGTCAGCAGTCATCTTTTACCAGAAATCTTCGATCTGCATAGGCATTTCCTTCTTGGCATTATTAATTTTTATCATCGTCCACTTTATCGTATCGGAGTCCTCAACTATTTATCTTAGTTTCCTCTTTTCCTAGCTAATTTTTCAACAAGTTATTCTCCATTCTACAAATCCATTTTTTTTTTTAGGTTTTTTTCCACTAATGTATACGTTGCAGTTTGTCCAACTATTGAACAAGCAACCTCCCCCCTTTCCACAGACTAGTGAGATGAGAATGATATGTTGTGTGATATGAAAGTGAGGTGTATTTTTGTACAGACTCAGGCCGACCATTACTGATACGTGTGGATAATTGAACCCCAACTACGAAGGTTCACCGGTATCTACTGTCTATTATTGCAATCCGTATAAAAGAATCTTACGTTTACTAGGATTTGAACCTCAGAACCTTCCAACCTTCTCTCCTTGCATTGCTCTGAATAGTTTAAATTTACTTGTTTTGGGCTATTATCTACGACCGAGCTACTTAGACGAAAGTGGTACTCCTTTAGAGTTTTTACGCCTATTATTTTGATTTGCAAGGAGAGAGATTTTTGAGTGTTGCACTAAAAACAATTTTCATTGTTTTTAGAAGAAAATTTTGATGTAACCACAATTAGTACTACTTAAGTGAAATTTTGTTTCCCACTACAACAGTCTACGCTTGTCCCTGAAACTTGCGGCAGACCTATTCTCTATGGGTAATTATATTATCATATGATTTTTTTATTTTCTTGAAGAAAATTGAACTACTGTAAATTTCTAAAATATTTTCTCTACTGCTAGGTCTTAAGATCTATAACTTGTGTTCGTTCCTTGCAACCGATTATGTGAAGAACATAAATTTTCACGTAAAAATACTGTAACAAGACCGGTATAACGGACCTGAGTAAAGGATTCCTGCCAATTAAGAGAAAGTAGTACATAAAAATGGGAGAAATCCAGAAAGGGGCTAAAAGAAACGCTTTTAGTAAAGATAACAGGTCCGTTTAACAATCGTCTTTTGTAATAATGCTCACTGACAAACAATAAACACTTGTCGTTCCGTGAGAACAGTTACCTGACCAAGGTTCGGAATGCATGGGAGCGAAGAGGCTCGATAGATCGTTCTCACACTTGGAGTCAGGTCATGTCGGGCAGGTAAAGAGGATAGAGTATAAATACTCCGGGGAAGACCAGTTAAAGATCAGTTCTGCGAGGAGAGTCTGCAATATGAGAGTTCTGGAGTGCAGGTACGATGCAACTAAGGTGACGCTAAGAGTAACTCCAGTACACGAAAACAAAAATGGTTCAGTTAGTTACTGTAAAACTATAAGTGAAAGACGTAATGTATTAAATTTCATTCATAAACTGTTAAGGTAGTTTTATTTGTGAACAGCAAAGGTATTTGCCATGAAATAACTTTATACTTGTCTTACCTATTGTTGTTAATGCAACACTAGTGGTTAAAAGTGTTAAGACTAGCGGTCATGCTGATGCCTTTTGTCAATGTGACTGAATTCTGATTTTCATTATTTATTTACTTGTGAATAAATCCTGACGATTACTTTAAATTCTGTTTTGTGTGTAATTTCTGTTTATTATTGTGTTGACATTTTTTTTATTAGTTTTATGATTGCCATACTATTATTATTGTCATCATTATTGATTTGTAATTATATAAACATTCTCAGTTGTCAACCTCTCAATATCCTGATCGAGCAGCAAATACGCGACAATACTAATAAAAAAGGGCTTTCTTAAATATTAGGAATAATTTTATTTTACATGTTATCTATTAGAGATTTCATAAACTCAACTGATCCTCAAAACCATACTTTTTCGAATAAAAGTAGATACGGTAGACCTTATGAAGGCCAAAACGGTTTTTCTTACTGCCCCGTAATTTAAAAAATAATTTTTGTTAATTTATTTTTGTAAAATGTTAGAATGATATTGTTGTTTTTTTCTGCTATAAAATATATTATGAGAATTATACTCGTGTTTATTATATAGGTCAACTTAATAAATTGAATGATCTAATAAGTTTTAAGGGTATATACGCTTAATATTTTTTGAAGGTAAAAAGATTTTATGTTTGTCCTCTCTCTCTCTCTCTCTTAGAATGACAATAACTCTTTCTCCTTTACTCCGTCCCTGATTCATTCACTCACTCGCTTATTAATAATTAAGTACGTTGATTGTCTAAAATGAGGACTTCAGTGGTGAATTCCTGTACAACGAACGGCGTTTAAAATCGTTATTAATTAAATATGGTATAACTGAATTCCATTGAATATACCGTTTTCTTTCTTTTTTCGTTTTGCTTTTTTCCGTTTCTTATACATTTGTCCTGTTTTTAATGACGAACTAGGCTATGTTGGCGTTAGGTAAATTATTAAGCGATGAGTCTAGCAGAATAGTAGAGTATAATATTAGTGGTGGGGATCGAAGAAGAAGATGAAAATCGTATTCGGGAAGGGGTGAAGAGTCGTATCGGGGTCACAGCACAACACACAAGCTGCAACCATCGGTATATACATAGCATTACCGGCTATCTTCTTGTTTGTGTGTGTCTGTATTCAGGCATATAATAAAGGATTCGAATTTAGTGTATTATAGCTAACATATATCAGCTCTTCCCAGTGTCAGCCCCTTCTTTTGTCCTTCTGTTTTGTACTGCCGGTTATAGTTTAAGTTAATACTAATACAACTGCTGCTGCAGTGTCGTTTCTTGTAACTATTTTGTATAATATATACGTATGTTGCTGTTTGCGACCCAGTTCGGTTATCCCCACTCACATTATGTATATATATATATATATATATATATATAAATATATATATATATTTTTTCACAAGGGAAAGGGGTTCGTTATATAAATTAATTATTATATACCAAATAGTGACACATACAAACTCACCTCTGTCCCCGTATGCTCATTGTACATTCTAGCATACGTCAAGCGATCAGACACGAGGTCAGATGTCAAATTATTATAATTACAATTATTAAGTTGTTAGCGCCAAATTATATTATATATATTTTTCTTCTCCTTTGAACCTAGAAAATAATTTTTTTTTCAATAAATTTTTGGTTGAGAATTTTTTTTTCATTTTATTTTTGTCTTCTTGGAAAGGTGACGTATATTCTGAAGAATCTAAATCAGATAATGTTACTAGTTTTGGAGTAATATAAAAATTGTAATCAGTCGAATTAACTCAGGGAGGTTAAAGGTTGTTTTGAAATGATGGTGATACTGTCATTTGTGTAACATCTGACTAAATGAAAAAAGAAAATATTTATTTTAGTTTTATAATTGTAATGGTAACTGAAAGTGATAATTCTGGATCAGATACACCCAGAAATTCCATAATAATATTAAAAGAATAAAAAAACATTCCGTATCAAGGATGCTTATTTTTTTTTTTTGAGTTCCTTATTCTCTAAGCGGATTATATTATTGCCCGTTAGAATGCCAATCGTATAGAAATATAGCCGAATCAGTATTTTATTGAGGATAAAATACTTTTACCCGTACGCTGTTAAGCCAGACACGACAAATGAAACTCCGAGTCGATCTAAAGGTTACAGCCTCATAAAATCATTTCTAGGCTAGATCTTCTCAACATATTCCGGCATCCTCATTATGGATCTAGTAGAGTGTGTGTGACCTACTAATATTCCTAATTGGAGATGTATAAGGGTAAGCAAATGCGGTTGCAAAGGATGATCTACCAAAGTAAGAGTACGAGACATACTGCAAGAAGAAAGTTCAAGATACCTGTTAGGCAGCAAGCGCCAATCTTTCATACAGTCTTTCAAAACATTTGAGTATTTTCCAGATGAGAAACAGCTTATTACTGATCAACGATTTTGTGTTGACTAGCTGAATAACACGCATGATTTTCCTCCAGAATTATGCGAGCCATCTGAAAACAGGTATAGGTTTTTTACCCTTATGTGTGGCTGTGTAGTTATCCAATTGAGCTACTAACCTTTCACCCAGATCCTAATGCGGTGAGTCTTATAAGTAAAAACTTTAGGGACACCAAGGAAATCGGCCAAAAAGACTATATATTTGCCAAATCTTTGACCAAAAAGAAAGAAAGGATTTTTTTATACCAAATGGACTGGCATGTTATTGAATTTATGTTTTTCAGCGGGGTCTTTGATTTATGCATCTTAAATGTTTTAAGCGGTTCGCCGTTTAAAATTATAGCATTTGTAATACATTACTATAAAAAGCATCCCTTTTATTTATCAATACAGTCTCTTATACGCAACCTGTATTATTGAAAAAAATAAAGGATGAAAAATAATTCAAAAAATTCATCAATGATACTTAATTTCATGGTTGGGGAAAAACAAGTACGAAATTCATTGGAGTTTAAGAATAGTCTTTATTTTTAAACAACGGCTTTTAAGATAAATCTTCAAAAGTAAAAGAATGGAATGGTCTGATTAAATCTAAAATAACTACTTATATTAACAACAATTGGAATTTTGTTTCTATTAATACCGATTTATTAATTTATTTCTGTTTCATGTCCTGAGTAATTTGATGTTATATTATTAGACTTGCTTAGTTTGAAGAAATTTGGGTGACCTTTTTAATTGAAAAATAAAATCATCAATACTTTTTAAAGCCGTTTATATTTAGATCATTATTGATTTTTTTAAAGCAGGAAATACATTTCCAAATTTCATTAAGTTAAAAGAAATATTAAACCCTGAAAAAACTTTTATAAGAAAATGTTATCTGTTAATTTACGGAATGTTCCGGGACGTATTCTCCCTACTTCAGGAGCTGATTCAGGTCATCAAAACGAGCAAAAATGTTCATATCGTCGTAAGTCCTATTTTGTTTTGTTTTCCTTCTGGAGCTATTTTATGATTTTGAACATACAAATTATTTATCATGAATGGAAGAATTATCAATACTAAAAATAAGTGTAGATAATTTTTTTTAAATTATCTATACTAACAAAAAGGACTTGAGGTTTATGTACAAACAACTACTAGCACTACTATTATGTTCCCTTTTTTGATTTTGAGACTCCTGTTTTTTAAGTCTCTAGGATTTGCTTTTAAAAAAAAATAAAATTCCGCCGTTTTATTTTCATTAATTTTTTTTTAGTTCGAAGATGAAATGAATTCTTACCCAACTGTTTGTTTGTTCTGATGTAAGTTTAGAACCGTTCGTATCCCCTGTTGACTTGATACGTAGTATGGGACTAGCTACAGAGGCGTGGTGTCAGGACGCCCTTCCCAGCTAGGCCCTCCGGGCGGGTTGCCCTGGCGGGCGGCGTCTCCGAATAAGATTATTAGGTGTCCAAAATTGATTACCTCTTGTGTAAAAATTTTTTTTTTTTTTGAATGATGAAAATTGATATAACGAAAGTTAAATTAGAAATTTAACTCTAGAAATTGATACTAACGAATCGGGATTTTCCGTTAGTGATCGGTGCATTCCGGTGTCTACCTTTTGGTTATAGTTCATTATTTTATGAAGAAAAACAATCACATAAATAAAAAAAATATATTATTAATATATATTTCATATATATGCGATATATCGGTATATAATAATAAGTGTATATCTGACCACCCACGAGACGTATACTAACGAATCGGAAGTTTCCGCTAGTGATCGGTACATTCCGTTGCTAATAACCATTCCGGGGGACGGACACACACACACAGACCCACATACAAATTCCCTTTAGTGGGTTAGGATTACCGAATCTAATCCTAAACCTGTAAAGTTTGTTTTCATTAAGGAGGAAAATAAATTTTCCAATGTAATTAAAAATAGGCGTTCACGAACGTCGCCCTCGCTTAATCCCATTTTATCTCCTGCTGGGTTCACCTGTAGAGAGCAACACGAATAGCGCACCATGCCTACTGACGATTATTAACCCGTCGTTACCTGAAAAATATTTATATTTTATCTGAAGAATATTATTTTTATAATGAAAAATGTATTTAAACTGTTAAAAAACAAATATTTTAATTTTTGGTTAAATCCTTAATATGTAGAAGTTGATCTCTAAAAGAGTACTCACAAACTCATTATTATCGGTTTGACTTGAGGTGTAATAAATTGGTTTTCAGTATCAATTTTGACTAGAATTGGTATAGAAAAATCAGGAAGTAGGTTTGGTAGTACAAAACTCCTGAGAGTGAAATGTAGGAGACGGTTGTACTTGATTTTTGGAATCTTGTGAAATATCTGAACCACAAAATATCTAAACGATATTTTTAGATTATTTGACTTGATTCATAAATATCGGAAAATACAGTGTTTTTTACCAACGTTATGGCCCAGTTTTACAGTTAGTTTAGAAATAACAACAAATTGCTGGAAATCTTTTAATGGAAGGTTTTACAAAACTTTTCTGTGTTTAAATAAATTTGTAAACATTCTTTTATTATTTCAAACAGATTCTTACATCAAATTGAAAAGTGTAAAAACCTGTTAGAATTAAGTTAGAATTCTATAATCAGACGTCGGAATGACTTCCTAAAAAAACAAAATAATTAAATATCAGGAAGTGGAGAAACTGCAGTATGTGAAATGTTTGGCGTATTTTACAAACAGTAATCTTCAAGGTATGAAATTTTAATCTTAAATTTTATAAATAAAGTTGTATAATTTGTATTCTTATAATTTAAAATTAAATAAATCTGCGTTCATTTTTTAATTATAGTGTTTTCATATTATCATAATATTATCTATATAATATTTATTTATTTAATTCAGTTAAAATGTCCGCAGTTCCTCTCTTGTAAAATGTCCTAATCTAGGGTAAAGTGCGCTGTTCGTGTAAGTACTACATATAAGTGGTACTTATTGCGCGATTTGGGCCTGCCGTTAAAAACGGGTTTAGAGATTTTTTTAATAAAAAATTTTTTCTTCTATGATATCTGTTAATTTTGTGTTGCATCATGTGATAATTTTTCCATGATCTTTGCTCCGTGTAAGATGGTTTATATTGAAACATTATTGTTCTACAAACTTGCTCCATTTCTTGTATTATAATTATGATTTTTTTTTTTTAAATTGCCGCATGCAATCGGGTAATGTTTCGTTACATTAACCGATTAATGTAAAGCCTACCTAGGCTTTCTTTTATAACCAAAAAAATATCTAATTTTTTGTTTAGATGATAATCGCCGTAACAGTATTGAATAATTTTTTTTTTATGTTATTTAAATGACCACCATTCGAAGAGAAAGAAATTTTGATAGTTAATTGTATCGAAGGAAGTGTAACCACTTAGTTAATAAATCGAGTATAACCAAATATATATTATTATTCAACTTGTCCGGGTATTTTTTTTTTCAAAACTTAAGCAGCTGATTCAGGACATCAAAATAAACGAAAAAGGTTTCTGTGGAAAAATGCCATATCTTGCTTCATTTTCCCTTTCCGCCAATTTGTTTTTCAATAAAAATTAATAATATCTTTACAACGGATTGAGATATTTTAATGAAATTTAGTTTACAAGTACTCTACAGTAGTTTCTATAAAATAAATAACGTTTAAAAATTTTTTTTCACCTTTAAAAAAATTCCAGAATTGTGGCCATTTAAATTTTTCAGTCATTAATGAATCAAATGGAGGTGTCATTTGTTCAATTTGGTTGATTAAAGGTTATTTGTGGCTGAAATTTTTTAAAGTGGATCGCAAAGATTTTGCAGTCTGACAATTTTTGCTTCCTTCACTAATGAGTCAAATAAAAATAATTTATTTTATTATTATTATTATTATTATTATTATTATTAACAAGAGATAGATGTTAAAGAACACTACTGCAAAAAAAAACCTGCTCTTTAATGTAGGATAATTAAAGGGTGTGGGGGTGGTAATTTTGTATAAACTGAGTGTTCAAAAAGTGATGTAACCTTATGGGAACATGAGTAAGTTACAGTAGTTGTTGAAAGTGGCCTACATTAGTCGAGTCACATGATTGAATATGACGTTCCATGCTGTTAAACACATGTAGTAACGTTTGTTGACGAATTCCAGTGACTCCATCGTTCAATTTCGCTCTGCAATTCGGGAGTGGTGTGAGGATGAGTTTCGTTAATAGCATCCTTAATGTATCCCTACATGAAAAAGTCAGGAGGGGATAAATCGGGATACTGAGGGGGTCACAGCCCCTTCGAAAACACTGATCCAAGAAAATCATAGCGTTGTTGTCTGTATGATCCGTAGCATTGTCCTGCTGAAACCACGTGTACTCCAGCCTGTCTGCAGGTATAGTGTTTACAGATTGTTGCAACATTTGTATGCAGCGCTCACTGTTTCACTGTGCCGTAAAAGAATGTCATGAAGATTCGCCTACGTCAAAGATTTTCCCTAAACCAAATGCCTGAATTCTGTCCATTCACGTATCCATCAAGGTTGAACCATGGTGTTATCGAGTTCTTCCCCATCCGATATGAATCGACATCAATCCCCATCTGACATTCTTACAGACGACATGAATCGCTGACAAAAAGCTACATGTTTTCCAATGTCTGCAGGTAACAACTCGTGAACAATACGAATTCTGTACGGACGCATCTTTAAACACTTGCGCGATGCCGCCTGGGCATGTGACCGACGGAGAGACCAGAGTGGCTAGATAGGCGTCGCACAGACTTCTAGGGAACAACAGAATATGCAGCATGCATGTCGATCAACGTTCTTGGTATTAGCACTTTCCGTCGACCACGCTTGGCTGCATCTGCCGCATTCCTTGTCTCTTGGAACTTGTCGTATAGCCGCTTGATGGAGGTCTTGTTTGGTGCATCCACACCATACTTTTCTGTAAAATCATTCTGGATCTGCGCACAACTGGCACATATAATGTATTGAGAGACAATGAATATTCTCTGCTGCATTGCATAACATATTTCGTCAATTAAACCGGCAACAAACGAAGGAAACATTCCTCCATAAGTTGGCGTGATTTTTTGAACACCTGTAGTAAAATTTAAAAAAAATCTATTTAAACGGGTGTGTGTGTGTGTGAGTGTGTGACACTCCCGGTAACGTAAAACTTCCAGCGCTAGGTCATACGTTTAAATCGGTTCAGCAGTTGAACTGCTACGGTGGAAAACACATATATTCATATACCCTAAAGACATTTCATTTGTCCTTTTACGCACTCGTGTAAAAACAGGGACAAAACTTTAATTCAAGACGTTATTTTATTTCGTAATATTCTGTTGAAATCAGGCACAAATTTGTCAGACTATAATCGTTTGCGATCTAGTTTCAGCCACGTCTCAGCTGTTTATCAACCGATTTGAGCAGATAAGGTGTCATGTCGTTCACAATAAAAAGCTTAATTTTATCGTAGAAATCATAATTTGGTAAAATTAATATTTACTAGATTATTAATGATAGAAAAATTATAATGGCTTCCATTTTGGAATTTTCAATGTTCAAATTTTCGAACTTATTTCTTTTATAGAAGATGTTGTCTAGTACTTGTACAACAAATTTCATTGAAATAACTCATACCGTTTAAAGATATTCTCAATTTTTATTGAAGAAAAAAACAAAATGGGGGACAAAGAAAATGAAATGAGGTTAGGGCATTTGTTCACTTATATTTTTTTTTATTTTGAACCGGTCCCTTAAGATTGGCAACCATTTCTCCGAACATTCTGTATTATACTTATCATCGGATACGAGACTTCTCGACCAGTTTCTTGATTTTTTTATAGTAGGACTTTTTTGCGTGTATATTTTCATTAGCGTTGCTTTGCGTAACCGGCGTAGGTGCAATTCATCTTCATCGGTAGAAACTACTTAGTAAGTTTTCCCGGTTTGCGAGTCCTAACTCTGTAAATCAGCCTTTCAGTCGTATAAAACCGTTGTACTAAATACTGAAAAAAATTCTTACAGAATTGTATAAAAAGACTTTTACGGATTTAGAAAAAAGAATTGTAATTTATAATAATTATATGCGATAACCTAAATATGTTGAAGGATACATCAATTCTATTATTCATTGATGTCGATGATGGCCATGTAAATACGATAAGTGTGTTTTTTTTGTTTTGTTTTTTAACGTTTATGTTTTATAACTCGGTTCAACTTCCTGTCCCTCAAACGTATGACGTTTACTACTGTTTGTTCGAGTAAATGATGATGGTGACTCCACCCTCTTATTTTTATTTAACATTTTATCGTACCGTACATCCATCGTACTAACCTCTGTAGTTGTACTAGACTCTCTGTCATCACATCAAGCAATTGCCGTTAAAGAACTAGTCGCTTGTATACATCCAGACAGTAATATATATATATATATATATTTGTATACATTATTACGTTACTAGTCAGCCACTGGTAGCTCTTCAATGTATAATATAATAAATATGACGGCACCATTGTCCATGGACCACTTTCTCTGACGCTTCCTCTCTCGATCCCCTCTCCCGTACACTAATAATCATCATTCCTTGACTGTTCATCATCAGACCCCTACCACCTAAATTTATTGCCTTTGTTTGAATTCCCTTTCTTTTCCTTTCCCCCTCCTACTTTTTTTTTCATTCATTTAATTCTTCCGTAATTCTTTGTCTGCTCGAGTTTTTTTTTTAATGTAACATTGAAACTTGTTTTATTATAATTATTAAACTACTAACTACTTTTAAAACTTAGTTATTTTATGTATAATTATGTAGTCAAATTATATCTTTGTATATTATGTTTTCTTTTTTTTAGATTTGGGTATTAAATTAGTAATTTAGGCCTTTTTGAACTTTATATTGAAAGCCCTTTGTTATTTTTATGTTATCTTTACGTTATGCTACCGTTAAAGAGGAAAAAAATATTTTAAAAACTTATTTTTCATAAATTCATGTGACGGCTGATTAGGATCTTTACTTGAAACGATAGAATTACTTAGAAGATCTCTTGTTTAATTCTTTTTTATATATTAAACAAATTCGTGGGATCAAATAAAATAATTAGAAAGTGATAAATCCACATTACCAGCAATTAAAATAAACACTCTCTAGATCTTTCGGTTCTTAAACCGTCGTCAGGAGAATAAAATATTATAAAATAAAGCAAAACATTAAAATGAATAAACAATCTTAACTCTGTACTTGTCAACGCTATACTCACTGAGTATACTGTTGTTTGTCAACAGTATACTCGTTATTATTCATTTTAATTTTTGACTTTTTAATATTTTATTCTCCTGACGATAGTTTAAGAACCGAAAGATCTAGAGTGTCTATTTTAATTGCCGGTAAGGTGGATTTATTACTTTTAAATTATTTTATTAATTCATATCAGCAGAAGCCATGTTTAAGAAATTTATAAAGAGCGAAGTTCAGAAATTTTTCGGCCCGAGAAAGAAAACAATAAAAAAATTTATTGTAGTCAACTTGCAATTAGCTACGTTTAGACCGATGACTCTCCAACTTTGTCCACCTCTACAAAATAAGAGATTGTCACAACATAATTTGGAGTGTATCTTTGTCCAGTTAACCATTTCTTTAGGTTTACAGGAAGTGATCGCTGGAAGCCAAATCCGGCTCTTACTTCGAAACGTAAGTTGTGGAGTTTTGCAACTAGCCGAGGCACAATGTATATACAGGCGCAATGTCGTGGTGAAAGATGTGGACGTTTGGCGTAAATAGAACCTCAGTCGGTCCATTAGTGAAGCGTAATACTCCCCGTTGATGTTCCTGCCTTTTTTCTTTCTAGGTATCAGTTAGCTCCACTCTGAGAATCTCCTTAAAAATCCATAGCCACGACTTTTCACGCTAATGGAACCGTTTTCACTTTTTTTTTAGCGCACTTTCACCCGCTTTTACCCTCTGTTTTGATTGTTGTTTGATCTGTAGTGAATCCACGTTTCATCTACTTTAACAAAAGATCGAAGAAAATCAGCGAAATCGCATTTAAATAAGTTTGAATATCTTGAAAAATATTTAGTCGAATGAGAACGCGGCATCTATCGATCGCATATCTTTTTCATATCTAGAACATCATGCAAAATGTAGTGGGCCCAGATAATCGAGGTATTTCCGATGTATGTCCATTGGAATTTAATTTTTTAACAGCTTAAACTTTAGTTTTATCCATTCTTCAAAAAAATATAAAAACTTGGTTTTATTAGTCGTGTCCACAAAAGTAACTGAACGCACGTATTTGAAACTTCGCAGCATTCCGTCTAAAGTATCATACGTGACAAATATTATAGCATTTGTTCATCCTTGAGCCAATCCTGTCTCTAGCTGAGAGCTTTCCGAACGACCATGATACATGCGATAAGAAGGGTATTTTCTGGTTTGGTAGAGAATCTACCAAACCCATGGAAAAGTAAATGGATATTATTGTACATACCTATAAAATGGTTTAAATATATATATATATATATATATATATATATTGATTATTGTAAACTTATGTGAAATAATCTTTTTTCCAATAAAAAGGCAAGGGTTCGAAAATAGGGAATTAATGTATTTAGGAAAACGTAGAAAAAACTTATATTTCATAGTTTCATATAACCGAAAATTTTGCGGTAATATCGGAATTTCCTTGTAGCTACAGATTATTTAATATGTACTAATATCGATTTGATGATCGATTCGAAATGTGGACCAAACTATATAAAAAGTCAGTTGCTTTCACGATACAACTTTTTGTCACCGGATAATAATTAGTATTAGTTAGATAAAATTTCGAACCCGATCGAGATTGAACATTACTAAAAACAGAGAAGGAGAAGTATGAGAAGGAATACTTTGGACAGAGTTAGGAATGAGGATATAAGAAGGGGGATTGCAAGCGGAGAGAGACATATGGATAATACCCAGCAGAGGCAGTTGAGGTGGTTTGGCCATGTCATTTGGGTGGAGAGATCAAGGCTTCCTAAGAGGATTTTGGGACGGGTACCCATGAGATAAAAGAAAAAAGGTGCCAGACGGTGGGACGAAGTGGAAGAGGCAATGAAGCAAAGAGATTTGGCAGTGAAGGAGGTAGAAGATCGACGAAATGGAAACTGGGCAAATTGAAACGGCATCATCAGCTGTAGAAATCCGATAAAAGTAAGTTGGTAAATAAAATTAGATTCTACAAAATGAGCGTTTTTTAGCCAAATATTAATCGTCCCGGGTTTATGATTAATGGGACGTGTGTATATATTTACAAACGAGTGAATTTAAGTTACAGTAACATATTTTACTTTCTGGCTATAGGTTAAGAAATGACCGCGCCGGTTCTTTATTTCTTAACGTTTTGTAATTCCCTGTCACTAAAATTATTCAAATCTTATGTAAGGAGTAAGTTAAATCATTATAACGTTATTTTCTATTCGATGTTTTGTAACCGTACTCTGAACTTCCAAATTATCTCGGATGAATTAATGCAGTAAGAAGGGCCCCTTGACATTTATTCTGTGGGAAGCGATTTTTATTTCGTGCTGCGGTTCTTCCATAGGTAGATCGATAGCTCATTCTTTTTCCTTATCCTCTATCCTATCCTTTCTTCCCCATTTTTGGTTTGTAAGTGTACTTCGGAGCTCTGCTAAGGCCGTGAATTAAGTTTACTGAATCCTATAAAGTCAGTCCACCCTTGGTGTAAATTGTTCGGAGACCGATCCTAGAACCCTTTTCTCGTCCGTAGGCTGCAAATAAATTATAATGGCCGATCCGGTTAAACTGAACCTTAAGACTTAAAATATAAAATCTTGGTTAAAATTTGTGTGCGTGCGTTTGGCTTTTATGTGCGGATCCGCTTGAATTAATTGCTTCCTAGTACTATTTAATATTGTCCTTCACACTTGAGAAATCTAGATGTTCTGATCAGGATATGGAAAAATATCAATGAAAGACCAGCCAGACCATTGTGAAATTAACATCTTTTTTTCATGGTCAATTGCCTTCTCGTAGGCCTGCTAAGCTACCGGCTTGAGAACTGGAACGGTTTGCCTTTAGCGTCGAGAACACGTAGAAGCAACAATGGAAATCATTAGAAACTTAAGCCATCTATAAAATCGGTTTTCAGAAACGTTTATACGATTTTTTTCAGCCTATCTTCTTGAATTTGTTTTATTTTGATTTAGACGTGATAAAAACAAAAAGTGGTTTTTTTTTTTTATTTGAGAGGATTAAACTTTAATTTAAACTTCACTTCTAAATATTACCGTTTTCAGTTTTTATACCTCAGTGGGTCCTGTAATAATGAGAGGTTTCGTTTTTTTTAGTGTTTAAAAACTAATATTTTGTTCAACGTTAATTGTTGTTCAAAGTAGCTTAATTTAAAATGTTTTTTAATAAAAAATAATAATAATAATTTTCAACATCGTAAAGGAACTGTTAAATATTAAGCACAGATAACGAGAATGATATCATTGCTCGCTGTTTTATGTTGATAATGATAAAAATGATTAAAATTGATTCTTGCCAGGAATGTTTATAGTATATTAAAATTAGATGGCGGTTTGCCATTTTTTTTCTGTTCATTCATTCATTTGTTATTTTTATTTGTTGAGAATGTGACTCATTACAGGTTGTAATCCCAATTATCGTTTGGCACCCTCTTCAAATCTTTGACCTACATTTCTGAAATATTTCCATTAATTGAATCCTAACAACTGAAATAAATCGAAAACTGGGTGTTTACATCTTGTTTTATATGTAGTAGTATGATATTCTTATTTTTAACCGGGATCTTTAGAACATATATTTAAATATTCCCTTGCTAATGAGGTTTAATTTGTTTATTATGTGTAACTATATTTTTTAAATATTACGAATAGATAACGGTATCAACATTCGCGTACAATAGCTATTATATATTTATATTATAATCTTTTTAGAAAGCGTCTGTGTCAAAATATATTGAAAAAAATTATTAAAACGAAATTAATTTGAAAAACTAAATTAGACAAGGATAATTCAGATAAATAAAAATTTTATGCGGCTTATGTGTCGATCTATTTGCGGGTGCTTGCGTGGTCCATGGCCGCGTACGGTGCTACATTCATTTTGGTTTTTACAATTTCATGTAACAGTGGATTGTAGTGTTGGTAAGAATCATCTGAAAGTTGGGCTAATAAAAGAAAACATCTGTTATAATTAAGGGGGAAAGAAAAAGAAAATCGGAAAATATTTGAATACTAAAAAAGTACTAAGATTTGATTATCTCTTCGTACA
Source organism: Lycorma delicatula (assembly GCF_047948215.1). Lineage (NCBI taxonomy): Eukaryota > Metazoa > Arthropoda > Insecta > Hemiptera > Fulgoridae > Lycorma > Lycorma delicatula. Next base: position 88,957,935 of record NC_134463.1, read on the forward strand.
GCATTGTCTACAGCCCGCAAGAAGTATTATCCTGTTTGATGAGAAGCGTGCTTCCATCACGCCTTCTATATTTTTTCCCAATGGTAAAATTAAGCTATACTGAAATGCAAGATGGCAAGATCGTGGAACGAACGGGTAAGGTATTAGAAAGAATTAAAGAACGCCGGAGAATGTTAAACAGTAGGTAAAGGAACTGGCTGGGACATTGTATGAGAACTAATTGTTTAATGGTGGATGCAACGGAAGGTTTAGTGAATGGAAAAAAGGAAGAAGAAGAAAAAGGTTTAAAATGCTGGATGGGATTTCGGAAAACTTAAAATACGAAAAGACAGGAGATTGGTGAAGGGTAGAATAAAATGGAGAATGGCCGTGACAAGACCTGTTCTAATGGCAGAACACGATGAATGAATGAATACTTAAATTGATGTTATTTACATAGATTTTTTTATGGTACTACTGATTTAACTTTCGCTTAGGTATACTGAGAGAATCGAAATAGATATAAAATAGAAATGATGCAAAAGATAACAAAGATAAATAAAATATGTACCTTATAGAAAGGAATTTCATTCCACAACTAAATAAAATAGCTTCTTACTGAAAAATCAGGTAATTTTTTCTTCTCTCGTTAATGGACACGGTTTAACATGAACTCAGCCCCAAGAAGGAAACTCAAGGAAATTACTCATCCCTGCAATTCTTCCGTCATTTTGTACGAATGATCTTGACCATCCCGGACTATGCGTCCCACGTATGTTCGTTTCGCAGCATAGTTCCCATGATTTTATTTTGGGAAAGCACGCCAAATTCCCTCCAGCATGCTTCTCTTTGCTATAGGACCCGATCGCACACGAATACCGTGTACTTGCAGTGTCCTTCTCCCCGCTTCAGTCGTGCAGAGGGTCTCAACGTCCGCGTGCACGTGTATGCTTTGAAACACCCGTGACCGGTAAGGAAGTGGCTCAACTCGTACTCCAGTTACTCGTGTTTGCAGTTCAACCGTTTCTGTAGATCGGGATCAGCTTGTGGATCCATCTGCTCTTCGTCGACTGATCCCATCTCTCTTGCCACCTGCGGACAAGCGATGCCTCCGCATTTGCCTTACTTGCTCGTTGTACATCTCCTTCCTCTTTTGAACGAAGATATCCAGGGGTCCTTTTGAACGAATATATCCGCCTGAGATGGTCCTTACCTGCATCATACCTGAAGGGAGACAGCCGTGTGCACCTGGCTGAGAATTGGACTGGCTCACCCCCTTTCCCTCGCGATAGAGCAGACTGGTGCTTCATACAAAACTTGGCAGAGCACCATCTGGGACGTGACCCTTTCCTTCGATGACCGAGGTTCTCCGATGTTCGTCATTATACAACCGATAGCGGCTTCCTTTTTTATAGCCTTAACCAAATACTTTTGTTACGTGTCTCCGAAACGTGGCGTTCTTATCTATCCACACCTCGATGTACTTCATTGCAGGAGTTCGGCGGACTGCTGTGGTACCGACCCTAAACGAAATCGGGATCACTTAACCGAGATTACGAACACCTTGGACCTTCTCCGGCGAAAGCTGAAGCCTGATTTCCTGTAGGCGCGAGACAATAATATTTATCGACTCGTTCCCAGTGTCCATCACCGCTCCGACTTGGCCGTCACAAGTGCAAAGTCGTCGACAAACCGGTCAGGGTTGCCTCAGCCGGAAGGGTGACAGAACTAGATCGTACGCGATATTCTACAGTGTTGGCCCCAACACTGAGTCCTGTGGAACACTGCAGCCCGTTTCTCTCTGATTCGCACCTCTTCCTCGGCGGAACTGCTCGTCGCTGACCTTTACCCAGGCAACTTGCCTTCAGAACACAGTTGTCTTCTAGAGATTAACAAGACTTAATGTGATTTAATGTGTTCTTTAGTAAACACATTAAATCACATTAAGAAAGAGACGCGGAAAAAATCGAATTTCATTTAAAATTTAGAGGAAAGAAAAAACCTTTTCATTTATTCATATAATCTGAGAATGTAATAACAGATTCTATCTGTATTAAATACTGTACAAATTTTATTTGTTTACTGGCAATTTAATCAAGTTATTGTACGTCACAGCTAAAAAACTGATTTTTGCGTCACCTATTTTTTTTTTTATTTTACAAAAATTTTCTCAAGAATTTTTACACAGTTGTGGTACTTGATTTATTCAGTTGTTTTAAGAGAAAAAAACATGAAATCATCATCAAATTAGCCCATAATTCCAACGTTCAACTTAATGGTTTAATATTTTTAAAAAAATAATAATAATAATAAAGGAAATTAATTAAACTCCAAATCAACAAAATAAAATTAATTAACTACTCCAAAGAAATATTCCAATGGTTTACCGAACCTTACAGGCAAAATTAGTCACAAAATCAAAGGAAAGAAATTCCTTTAATTTAGGTTACAAAGAGGTTTCAGTATAAGATTCAGTTCACCCTTGGAGAAAAAATCGGCGAAAGTTTTGTGTGTGTGTGCGCGCGCGCGTCACTCAGTTATGTGTCCGTGCGTACATAACTGACTGGCATGAAACAAAATGTTAGTGTGATTCATACCGTGCAAATTCCAAGTAACGATGATACAGCTGCCTTGCCAACGTCCACAGCAACTCAAAAGTAAAAACTATAAATATAGATTAAAATGTTACATGGAATAACAACTTAATTATTTGAATATTCAGTATAATCAAATATTTAAACGTCTGGTTAATATTCGAATCGAGGAAACTGGTATTTTTCACGGTAAAAATTATTAAAAATTTGTTTAAGAAACAATAAATGTACTTTTTTATAATATAAACGTTATTTTCAATCTCCATAACATCCATAAACAATTTTTGTTTCTAATTTACATTTAAAAGTTTGACTAATTTTTATAACTACAATTTTATGTATTGTCCATCAATTACACCCGATTTTTTTTTTTGGGTGGAATAGAATCAAGTACAGACCGTGATACAAAGCGAATAATTCTTTGTAATATTCAGTAACGCATATTTACAATTCCAGTTTAGCATTTCTGGGTTTTTGCAGATCTTGAATTTTAATGATACTCTGTAATCAAAAAACAATTTTGTCATTGAAAAATTCCAGGAGGATGTACGTATTTGTTTATGTTGCCCTGTCTTTTTGCGCTTGATTTCTCCAGACCGGATGGACCGATTTGGATGGAATTTTAAACACGATGATTTCTGTATATTGGGAGGGAGGTTCGGATCTTACGAATCCCGTATCTCAAAATTATACTTAAAGGATAGGTATAGTTTTTAGGATAATTAATTATCACTTTGATAGCTAAGAAGCTTTCTGTTGACGTTCGGTCTTATATAAATGAGTGCAGGCAAAACAAAAGCCACTTTATTTCTTTTTTGTCGTTTCTGGACTCGAAATCACAATCTTATAGTATATTTAGATGGATTGTATTATATTAGTGTATCATTTAAGTTATTAGTGTACAGTTTAATTTAACGGGGGAGATAATAACCCTAAATTTGTTTCTTCTTATCGTCAGACGTTTTGCTTAATATCTTCAGACTGAATTAGCTAATATAGACTGAATATGGCTAAAAAATTTGAGACACCGGTTTGAAATTTAGAAAATATATTTTTTTCAGGAAAGCGAGGAATAAATTATAATTGCCAATCTGATAATCAACGTTTACTGAACCGGTTAAGTACAATAAAAAGAATTTTTTTTACAAGTTCTTTATCTCTTAGAAGGCTTTTGTAATTTTCGTTGAACTTCTACATTTTGCTACTTAAGTGGTAGCCATTGTATATGAAAAGAAAGTACAATTCATAGAAATCTTTTTTAAAAAGCCAACTTAATGGAGACATCTTTTTTTAATCGTTCTTTTTTCTTATTAAACTATTTCCATTTTGTCTGATTTTGTTCAATCGTACCTAAATATTTTCCATTCCAATATTTCGTTAAGGAATCTATTTTGATCGAAATTATCATTTTCCGGTTACCGGTAAAGCCGGAAATGTTATGCGACTCTTTGTCGGTTTTAAAAAAAATATTATTGTTGTAAAATTATTTACTAATGTAAAAAAAATAAATAATAAAATCCTTTCTATATTTATATTTGGGCCGAGATGAAACTTTTCTTGGAAAATAACCGCTGAAACAGTAGACAAACTAAGTAAAGAAAAAATTGATGTTTTAACTAGTACTAATTTAATTTTTTTTTAAATTAGTTTATTGAAGTTGAGATGGGAGACTGCATTACCAATAAATAACGTAAAAATCTTGTGTACTGAAATGTTTCCTGCTGTTCAGATAGGTTCTTGATAAAGTAATATAGCACAAAAGAGTGACTTTAATTTGATATATAGTAGAATTTTTCCCAGTAATATATTGCAAAGTTTAAAGCCAGCAATTACTCAGATGTAATCTTCTCTTTACTATAACGTTCATGCTGATCAACAATACAGTTCAATCCCATCATTTTTTAGAAGTATTTAATAACTATGTGTGTTAATTAATTTTAACATTATTGATATATCAAATTAGATAATCAAGCGTTATGATGAATCATGAAAAATATTTGTATCTAGATCATATAACCATTTTACCTCTAAATTTAATTTCTCGCAGCCAGTAAATTTGCCCTACTTTTTTTTTAACGGATGAGGTCAAATGATAAATACGTATAGTAAATTATTAAATTATGGAAGTCATAGTTTGTTTGCTTTTTTTGTCGTAAAGCTATAGATTTATTTTTATTACTTGAAGTTTTACAATTATTATTATTTAGGGTCGGAACGAGTGAGGCAGGATAAGAAAGCAAAGCGGTCTAGTAGTATACAGGGACAGAGGGACACTGTGCGGTTCTAAAGTAGGACAAGGGTGTGGCGGGACCCCTTCCCCTCGCAGGAAGTATTCCTGTCTTTGATACGCTTTCCTGTGTAGCGTAACTTTAGTATAGTTTCCCAACTATCAAGTACTTATTCAATACTCCCTCCCCTCACTCCCTTTGTCTCATTTTTTCCCTTTTTTTTCATTTCTCTTTAACTTCTGATTTATTATATAATTTCTGTTTGTGCGCGCGCGTGTGTGTATTCCTTCTTACGTCGTACTACAGTTGTCTGTTTTATTTTAAATTGTGTATTACTACAAAATACTCTGAGTATATATTTTTTCACCGCTTTCCTTCACTTTCTCTTAATTTTAATTATATCAGGTTGTCTAAAAAGTATTGGCCTTTGAAAGCCAAAATTGAAAATACATTTATTGTTATTGGAAAATAACATTATGAGCCCACATATGCACCATTTTTTTTCCGCGGACACCATAATCCCGCCGCTATAGAATTTCTCTGCTTTCTGGTTAAAAAGTTGCGACACGTGGTTTTCACAGGCCTCTTTTGAGACTAACAACATCATTCAGGGAATTCTGCAGAGACCGAAACAAATGATAGTCTGACGGTACCAGTTCCGTGCTATACGGTAGATGCATAAAAACCTGCCAGTCAAGTTCTCTCAATTTCTGACAGATCGTTAAAGATGTATATGGTCTGGCGTTGTCAGCGTGTTATACGACACCCTTTCTGCTGATCAGTTCAGACTGTTTGTTTTGAATCTCTAGATGCATTCGCGTTAATTGTCGACAGTACAGGTCTGAATCTTATCAACCCACCGGGTTGGTTTAGCGGTGAACGCGTCTTCTCAAATCAGCTGATTTGGAAGTCGAGAGTTCTAGCGTTCAAGTCCTAGTAAAGTCGGTTATTTGTACACAGATTTGAATACTAGATCGTGGATGCTGACGTTCTTTGGTGGTTGGGTTTCAATTAACCACACATCTTAGGAACGGTCGAACTGAGACTGTACAAGATTACACTTCATTTACACTCATACATATCATCCTCTGAAATATTATCTGAAAGATAATTACCGGAGGCTAAACAGGAAAAAGAAAGGTCTGAATCTATCGTTCTGTCTGGCGGCAGCAGCTCGTGACGCACGATGACTTCCAATCACACCAAACGTACAGCATAACCTTCCTGGGCGTCAGTGTGGGCTTTGTTTCAGACCGGGGAGTTTCTCCTCGCTTTGACCACCATCTTTTTCGCACATTGTTGCTATAGTTTATCCACTTTTCATCACTTGTGATCAACCGCTTCAGAAATGGATCGATTTCTTTACGTTTCAGTAGAGATTCGCAGGTACCAATAAAAATTCGATGGAGTAATTTTTTTTGATTCAGATCATTCGGCACCAAATCTGGAGCTTTTGTGGCCCCATTTCTACAAATGGTTTGATACTGTGTGATGATGGACATTTAGGTAATGACTTAACATCCATCACCAAATATGAAATCGTCAATGGATGATTTCATGACTGTTTACACGCCGATCTTCTTAGACTTTTGCCAGAATACGCTATCGCTATCTCGTGCCCAAAAGCCTCAATACTTTTTAGACGATCTATTATATATTTTATTAGTTATTTAATTCTTCTTAATTGCAAGCTGATCTTCATAATCGATAAAAGTTTTAAGTGAGAACAACATTTGGACTATATTTATTAATTATTATTTTTGACAGTACTTATTTATGTTTAATATATTAATATGTTTTATGTTGAGGCAATTGGAGTTGCCTCGATTAGCAACTGATTTCCGAGGGAATCAAATTTTTTTTCTTAACGTCTTTCGTATTGAATATGAATAAATACATTTTTAGCATCGTGGAATACTTATTACTTCACCCAGTGGTTTTGATCATCTTTTTTTTTATTATTAATAGAAACGAAATTGATTGGTTATTTGGACGATAGTTGTTTACATTGTTTTAATATTAGACAGAATTACTGGATGTTCATCCGGGTATCAGTTTTTATTTATTACCTGTAAGGAAAATGTTATTGAAGTATTTATGAATTAAAAATTGTTTCATAATTTGTTTTCATTCTTGTCGGCCATGAAATGTATTATATATACATCCCCGGCAAATAAATCGTGAAAAACTTCCCTCAAAGGTTAGGGAAGGAAACCCTCGTTTGAAATTTCACTTAAAAAAACGGCAATTCATATTTTCAAACGTCCGTCTGATAAAAATAGATGTTTTTTGTACTTTGAACCGCTGGAATAAAAATTCATTTTGCTAAATATTTACAATTTAATAAATATATTTATTTTTTCTTTGTTGCTATTTTTAATGTCTCCTTAAAGTTTAAACCTTCAAAAAAATACCAGTTTAAAATTTTTTTTACAGATTTATAGTTTTTCTTTTATAGCTTTTGCAGCATATATCGCTATTACTGGGAAAGTGAAAATACTACGAAATTAGTTTTTTCTTAGGCGTTATTTTTTCATCTCTTGAAATATTACCTTAAAATACATTCTTGGTTGCTGAAACATAAAAAAATAATTTTATCAAAATGAGATGCAAGTTTATTCGTGAGACGATAATGTGGGACTAGTTAATGCAGTGAGCTTCAGGGGTTTTTATTTTAATGAAACGCCAAGGTAATAAAATATAATATATTCTTATGTAATTGGCTGACAAAAGTTTACTTAGTATCTTAACTTTTTATATACAGTATCTTAAAAAGCTGTACGAAATATCAGTTATCTACGAAAACAAAAAAAAAATTCTATTAATCACTGATATCTCAACAACAACAAAAAATCAACTGATTTTGAGAAATGTAACACGTAAATTTAATTAATTTTATTTTCTTAAATTTATTCGTAGTAATTTTAACGTAACTCTTACAGAAGAGATTAAATCTTAATCTTCTACTTAAAATATTAATAAATAAAAAATAGTTCTGTTTAAGTACAAACGCCCGTTAGACTTTACGACTACTAATCCATTAATGGATTTATCTGAATAAATTTACGCTTAAAAAGCCCCCAAAGGTTATATACGTACTGTAATACTTTTAACATAGTATTGGTCTGACCGAATTCGTCTAGTGTTTTGTGAACTTTAATCGAGCATTTATACAAAAAAACATACGAACATTCTGAAAGATGTATAAAAATAATAATAAAATTTACGGTTACCGTAAAATTAAAAAAAAAAACCTTATTTAAAGTTAACGTTAAAGAACGACGCGTTTGTGATCTTCATCTTCATGTTAAAATTAAAACAACTCCGCAAAAAATTACTATTTAATACAACAGAAAGTCATAAATAAAAAAATGAACTGAAAACAAATAAAAGTTTTAAGGCGAACTTTGTAACTGTTAATACGTATTCTTATTAATTCGTTAAATAAATAATTTTTAAATTAAAAAAATATTAATAACAGGTTTTACAATAATTAAGGGTTAATGAAATGCTTAATGTTATCGATATACATAATATTTACTTTTATTAAATTGTTGAATTATTTAAATCGTATAGTTAACAAGGATTGTGTCAAAATTTATGTCTTATTTTTTTTTCATCTTTCAAATTGTAATCTTTTAATTTTATTATCCTTTTTTTTCCAGTTTCCACCAACTACGGAGCACGTGTAACACTTTTCTTAGTGTCCCTATGCTTTTCAGTTCCTGCCTTCCTTTCCTTAAAGTACTTTTAAGTTTCTCATTGACCTTTTTCCTGAATACTTTTGTTATTGTCTATTTTTTTGGAGCATCTTCTTTACAGAAAACCCTTCTTTTGCCAGATTTAAGAAAAAAATCTGTTATTAATTAACGATTTTTTTTAAGTCTTGAATTTCTGATCCTGGTTTGTTTAAGCCTTTTTCTTTTTTAATTTTATCACAATCTATGCTTTTAATTTTCTTCCTAGATATAAAGAGAAGGATTTTTTTTGTGGTAGTTCTATTGTCACTCATCCTTAAAATTTTGCCGGCGAAACCCAATCTCCGATCATGCGTTATTTTTTTAGTATTCAGAGACAGCTTTTTGGGGAGCGGAGTTAACATATAATTATCCTTTATAGGACCAAACATTTTCATCAAAAAAATCTTTCTTTTGAATTTCCTTTAAGAGAACCGTTTTGATCTTTGGCATAAACTCTGCAGCGTGCACTGTTTCTGGAGAATCACCGGATTCAGGTGCCTTAATTTTTGTATTTATAACTATAATCGTTTTTGTTAGACGATAGGCCTATTCTATTTTGTTTGCCTGATTAATTATAGTAATTTTTCTGGACAGTTCCATTCTATAATTTCTCCGGAGTATATAAATGTTTTACTTTTTCTAATATTTTTAAGATTTAAAAACGTTGGGTCATTCTTTGATCTATTTGTCATATATTGTATTTTTTTTCAAAAGGTATTTGTTTTTCTGTTCTTTCTAATGTTTCGTATAATATGTTTATTTGTTCTTTATCTACAGCATGTTCAAAAAGTGTACGGGAAAATAAGTTAAAATAGTTGTTGAAAGTGGCCTCCTTTAGGCGATTCACATAATTGAATACGACGTTACATGCTCTTAAACACGTGTTGTAACATTTATTGAGAAATTGCAGCGATAAATCGTTCAGTTTCTTTCTGCAATTCGGGAATGGTGTGAGGATGAGTTTTGTAAGCAGCATCCTTAGAGTATCCGTACAAGAAAACTCATGAGAGGATAAATCAGGAGATCGAGGGGGCCATATCCCTTTCGAAATCACTTGTCCATGAGGAAACACTAATCCAAGAAAGTCGTAGTGATGTCGGCTGTATGAGCCGTAACATTATCCTGCTGAAACCACGTGTACTCTAGCCAATCGTAGGTATGTTAACAAATTGTTGCACCATCTGTAAGAACCGCTCACTGTTTACTGTGCCGGAAAGAATGCCATGAAGATTCGCTTACGTGAAATTCCACACCAAACACCGCTTTTTGACCGTGCAGAGGAGACTCGTGCAGCTGATGTTGATTTTCCGTTTACACCAAATACATGAATTCTGTGCATTCACGTATCTATCATGGCTGAACCGTGTCTCGGTAGACCGAAATCGATCATCGAGTTCTTCCCCATCTGGCGTTACAGATGACAAAGCTTTCCAAAGTTTTCCAGCGTCTGCAGGTAACAACTCGTGAACAACACGAAATCTGTACGGACACATCTTTAAATACTTGCGCGATGCTGTGTGGGCGCTACCGACGGAGAGACCAGACTGGCTAAATAGGCGTAGCACAGACTTCTAGGGACTAACAGAATATGTAGCTTGCACATCGACAACCTTTTCGGTGTTAGCACTTTTGGTCGACCGCTTGTAGCGCATCTGCTACATTTCCTGCCGCTTGGAACTTGTCTTACAGCCTCTTGATGGTAGACTTGTTTGGCGTATGCACACCGTATTTTTCTGTCAAGGGATTCTGGGTCTGGACATTACTGGCACATCTAATATATTGGGAGACAATGGATATTCTCTCTTTTGCATAGCGTAATCCAATTTTTCACAACTAAAACTGCAACAAAGAAGGAAACCCTTCTTCCATGAGGTTGCGTCACTTTTTGAACACTGTATTTTAGGATCGTTCGACAAGATAACCAAATCATCTGTGAACGGGAGACAGTCAATAACTCAATTTTACGATGTCTTCTTATCCCAATTTTGAAGCGACTACCTGTTTTGTTCTTCTCATTTGTTTCTTCATTCGTGGATATCTTTTTCTAAGATGCAATTGAAAAGCATTATTGAGTGTCCATCACCCGGTCTTAATCTCCTGTTTTTATGGGAAAATGGTACTTTTCATTGTGCGTTTACAATCAATAAACGCTCATTGTACCTACTTTTTTATCTTTTCGTTTACTGCAACTTGGTTTGGTTTATGTATAGATTTTACCTAAGTCTTGTTTTTCAATTTCAATTTAATTTCCATTTAAATGTTATAATTTTTCCTATTTTTCATTACAAAAGATTTTGTTCTTATCTAAATATCAAAAGGTTTATCTAAATTTTATTTTTTCAGTCGTTTTGTAGGTGATTTTATTCTTCTTAGGAACCCTATTTTTTAAGATTAGTTAGCCCTTTATATACCTATACCCTTTACCTCCAGACTAATCATTCATAAACTGATCAAACGATCATTTTATTTATAATACACCTTCTTCTAAATTCTATTCTACTTTTGTGTATATTCTTATTTTCTCATTTAAAGCTAAAAGGTGTTCGCAGTAACTAGTTTATATAATTAGTGCAAAATTACGAAACTTTTGCAGAGTAAGCTTTTATGTCTTCGATTTTCCATTCTAATCTTCAGGTTACAATAAATAAAGATTTCTTTTTAAACAGTTTTAAATTAACACTTCTAATCTTGGAGTGATGTTAAAAATGCGCCGTTTAGGAGTTGTGTTCGTAACTGTACAAGAAAAATGGAAGCCTACTTTATAAGATCGATTATTCAAACTCAAGGTTTGCAATCGGTGAGAACGATGAGAAAATATGTTTTGAAAGCATCGAACGGGTGTCTTTAAATACTTCCAAAAAATTATTCATCGCATCGAATCGTTGACAGGTGACGTTGATGCGTGGACCCTACTAGAATGGAAAAGCAGACTATTATAGTTTGTCTGATACGATACGAAGAATACATGTTCAGAATGACGATAAAGTTTGGTTGTTTTATAGATTATTTTTCAACACGTCTAGCCAAATACATTGGATAATTTATTTACTTTATTTGTTAAAATTTATGCTTTCTTTTTAAATCATTAAATTATTTTTAATACTTTGATTTTATTTTTTAAAGTACTCCTATATAACCAGTCTCTTGGAAATCTGCCAAGAGGATGAAAATTTTTTTGATGTCCCAGTAGTTTTGGTTCAGAAAGGTTTTACTGTACCTGCAATATATAACTGTCTGTCGGTGCTCTTTCCGTTGTAGAATACTTAGGAATTAATATAAACAGTAAAAGGTTGGATAATGTTATTATTACACCGGACTGTTGCTTGGTACGGATGATCTCGAGGTCATTCCATAGTTCGTTTGTTCTACTCTACTGGATGCGGTGGGCGGTAAAGGGTGTAGGGGTCACACCCTGTTATTTATTGTACGTTGTACGGTTGAGTTGCACCGGCACCGCGGTGTAGGGTGGAAAAGTGTTGTAGCTTTAGGATCGTACTGCGCATGTCTTATATTGTCAACTGACTACCGCCTCCCGTTTCTAGGCCGCTTCGCTAACCACCATCCCTTCTGTTCATCGTTGCTTTTCATCCGTTTTCCCCCTTCGTCCCACCCTAATGTTGTCGTTCCCTTTATCCGTTCTTGTTCTGTATGTCTATTTTCCTCGTGTTTCTCCTCCTCACCCCTTCCTCTTTTCGAGTATTTCTCCCTTCGCCCTTACACCTATCGATCAACCTTCAAACCCTTCCTCGTTCTCGCTATCCCCACTACCTTGGATTTTTTCTTCAACACCATTACTACCGCCTTCTCCCTTAACGGCAAGGTTAACTCTTTTATTTGACCTACAAATCAAACCTTCGCCTACTCGCCCGTCCCCATGCCATTTCTCTCTGCGTGTACGCTATCTTGAACGAACTTGTCCGCATTGTTCGGTTCGGTATTATCACTGAGGATACCCTTGTAGATTTACTTTGCACTACGGTATAAATTTCTAGGTCGGTCACTCTACTTGTACGGTTGCTCTTGTATTTCATTTTTTATTAAAATATGAATTAAATATTTATTCGTACGTATAAGTTTCTGTTCGTTTCTTGCATTATCCACGACAAATAAGGTCTTTCTTTTTATCCTAGAAAGAAAGACAAAATTTGATACGCAGATTTTTCTCGATCAAAATACATTCATCAACGGGGGGAAACTGAAATTTCTAATGGAAAACTCAAAATATAGGAAAGAATTATAAAATTGATTATCGGTTGACATCATCGCTGTTCAGTTTTTAAAACAGCTGTTCGTGTTACAAGAACAGGTTTTTGGTTCATGTACAAATAATGATAATAGTTTTTTTTATTTGAATTTATTTAAAATTTTATTCTATTAGCATTGATAGTTTTAGGTACAAATAACAACACTAATGATCGCTTCTCCTCAGCGTGGAATAACCAAAACTACATGAGTGGGCAAAAAAAAAGAATATTTGTTCCAAAAAATGATTTAAATTTTTGTGTGTGCGTTTTATTTAATACAACCAACCCCCCCCCCCTCATACTGAGTACAGTACATTGCATTGATTTTTGAAAAAAAAGGATACTTTAATTTTCGTTTGCTCCAGTCTTTATTACGGCTGCAATGTGCGTAAAATATTTGTGCTAAAGAGGCACCAGTATTAGATTACTAGAATAATGATGTTAACTATGAGCCGGTCTCTTTGATGAGACTGTTAACGTGTAGGGCGGCGGCTGCTGCTGGAGCTTAGCAACCTACTTTGTAGTATGCTGTGCATACTACAGCTAAACTTACTACAGAGTAGTATGCTAAGCTCAATGAAATTCGGTTGATTTTCGGCCGCAAGTTACAGAGTAATAGTAACAGTTTTGTTACAGAGTACAGTATAGTCAGCTAAGTAGAAACCACTTCGTTCATCGTTTTCCCTAGTAATCTTGTACGGGATACTTGTTATGATTGAAAATAATTATGCCGTCTTTGGAATTATACGACGATTTGGTGGTTTCATCAAAACTACGATGTTATATGGTAACATCTCCATGAAATTTTTCCTACAAATGTCCTTCTATATATTTCCACAAAACACCTTATTCCGTTTTTTGTTTTACGAGTGTCTTATTCTTAAAATCTATTTGCCTATATAGTTGTTGATTACTTCATAAACAAATAATAAAGGAACCGTCATTAACTATAAATTTTTATCAGATTGCTTACAAGTTTTCGTATATCCTTATTCCTATCACATATATAATGGCATTCTTTTGTAGCCAAAAACTCTTTTTTATTTATTCAGATGGCGGTCTTTGGATTAGTATTAAGTACGTAAGAAATTATCGATGCATAATATACCGATTTCAATTATCACCGAGCCGAGATATTAGTCTTAAAGAAAAAATAAATATTTGAGCGTATTCATTTTGCAGATATAATCCAAGAAAGGTTTTGATAAATCATTTCATCTTAGTATATTACTGGTGGCGACTTTCATATAATATTACCTATTATAACAACAATATTATTTTGTTGTTTGCTATTTTTACTTTTATACTTTATAAAACTGGATTTATTTTGTTTATTACCGAGTTACACGGTAGGAGTGTTTACCTATTAAAGTATCTACTTCTAATGTATTTATATCAGCTCTGAATTGTAGAATCTTAATGATGTTTTTTAATTGCTGCTTATTGTTAAAAAAATAGTGCCGGAACTAATACTAGATTTTCCGGTACTCCAGTTGTAATAATTTAAATACCGACTTATTCTTTTCAGTCTAGGGAGAAATTAGGATTTACGATTGCTAATTTCTGTTTCTTTTTTTTGTGGATGATTAATTCACCAAATAAGTTTGAAGTTCGCGCATAGAAACATGGAATAGACCATTTTTTTAGTGAATGGAAAATACGGAATTGAAATCCAGGACCTGCTGCATTGAGACTTTACTATTCCGCGAAGTGCCAAGAAGATTTTTTTAAATGCTGTTCCAGATGCTAATGTGTGCCTAACAGATCCATTATATGTCGTTTATTTAATCGTTTTCGGGATTCAAGCAGTGTCCATAACCGTAAGCGTACCACCCGTTCGAGTGTTTTAACTGATGACGGTCTGCAGGCGATAAATGAAACGCTTATTCGTTCTCCAAAAAAGTATCTTCGAAAACTTTCTAATCGCGTTATCATACGGATGTGTTCATAAGGCTACTAAAGTTCTAAAATTACATCCGTACTGGATTAAGGTAAGTCATCGGTTCCACGAACCAGAAACGAATGCAGTATTCTTAGCGGTTTAGAAGTTTCATTCAAAATGACGTATCTGTTTTAGACAAGGTTATTTTCAGCGATGAAGCTTGGTTTCATCTTAGCGGATGTGTTTACTGTCAAAATTACAGAATATGGTCTTCAGAGAACCCACATGTGTTCCACGAACAGCCGTCATTATATTCGGAAAAAAATTTCTGGGATATGGTGCGGTGTAACTCGTCGGAGAATTGTCGGGCCTATTTTTTGTTTGGAGACCTTCACAGCTGAACGGTATCAATTTATAGCTTGCTACGTGCTGATGAACGCGACTGCTGGTTACAAGACGGAACAACTGCACACACGGGAAAGCAGTATGCAATTTCTTCGATGACCGGATAATTTTTCATAGTCTAGAGCAGAGGTTCCCAAACTTATTTTTCTCATATACCACTTTCAAAATTTTGCTGGTTCCGGTGGACCCCCTGCAGCTACATTTCTACCATATTTTCAGTCGACGGAAAATGTGAAAATTAGATCTAACTATGAAAATTTGCGTTACGGCTGAGTTCCACGAACTAACAGCTTCCGAAAAAAGTGAGAATTGATTGGTTAATTTTTGATTGACTGTGCTGTGAGTGGATGTCAAAAAAGTAAAGTTGGCCAATAAAAAAAAAAATGCTTCCATCCAACTTTACTTTTTTGACATCTACTCACAGCACAAGAAAGCAATCAATTCTCACTTATTTTATTTAGAAAACTTCCTATTCAGAGTGGTAAAAAGCAAAAGAAAAATAGTATATTTTTTGTGTTGCATTTATTTAAATATGTAATCATTACGCTATTAATTATTATTGTTATCATATTGCAATGTAATATAATAAAATTGTCGTAATATAATTAAAATTAAACATTAATAACGTAATGTAACTTCTACAATGACAATCACAAAATAGTTACAATTTTAATGGGAGGGATGTACTTGATGGATTGACAGCAAATTATCAATATTTGGCTTCAGTTTTGTTAGGAATAAGCGCAAATCTCCCCGCTCTGTGATATTGAATCTGCTCCTTTTTTTGATAAAAGGTTTGTAACGACACTAAAACTTTTTTCGACAAGATATGACGAGGGAAACGCTATCAAAAGCTTTCTCGCAATTCCCCACAGTCCAGGATATTTTTCTGGTATTTCTGCCTGCAGCCAAAATGTTTGATACCTCTTTTAAATTTTACCTACAGCTCCTCATTAGTGCTAAGCTCGAGTAGCTCCTTTTGTAATATCACATTCTCCACTTCCGTTTCATCAAATGGATTTATGATCCGTGGTGGTATTTCCATCGTCAGAATATCTTCAAATCTGATTTTGAAGTCATCATGCAGGGCAATTAAATGTTGAACGTATGTCTGAATATCCTCATCAAGGCATTCTACCTGTGAACATTATCTGCCTAGATTGATACGCAAAGTCAAGCCAACATTTTAGTTCTTCACTATCGAAACCAGATGAATTTTCGTGGACCCCCGCTTACGAATTGTGAACCCCCATTTTTTTTCCACGCCAACTTAGACCCCCGTCGAGTCTCCCGTGGACCCCTGGGGGTCCACTTGGACCACTTTGGGAATCAATGGTCTAGACCCTCCTCCTTCACCGGACCTGAGTCCTCCCTGTTTTTATTTGTAGGGCTTTTTGAAAGACAGTGTGTACTCAAACAACCCGCATACACTTAAACAAAATATTAAGGACTGTATATCAAATGTCACAGCTGCCACATTGAAAAAGGTCGCATACAATGTGTGAAATCCATTGATGTACGCGATGAAAATCTTGTGGACATTTCTGGCGCTTATTATAAACTTGTAAGAAATACTTTAGTAAATTTTAATATAACTAATAACTAACTCGACTTTATAACTAATTTTGTAAATTAGTAAAAAGTCTTTCTAAAAAACAATTTGTTGTCATTTGGGTTGCGCGACTTTACGATCACCTGTTAGTAGTCATTTAGCTACGATACTAGTATAAGTTGTTTGTATTTTGAAACATTGTGCTATTTGAATAGAAATTTGAATATTAATTAATGAATGTACATGCGTGTAACGCATAACGCATGTATGTGCTAGCCGCGATGTATTCATACTCCCTTTTATTGAGCATATTTTTCGTTTTTATTTCGAAAACGAAGAATTTTCTAAAAAATTCACAAATTACAAAACGTTCCTTTTTTATAGTTTTACGGGATACCATCATTAAAATTTCAAAATATCGTAAGTTTTTAATTTTGACTCCCAGTGTAGCGCTCCTATCCCTTTAGATAAGACAATTTAAGATGGTCTATGTTAGTTCCAGGCCAAAGAGCTGTTTCTACCCAAACGTTGGTTGTAATTGGTTGGATCTGTAAAACTACAAAGAGAACAAACGTGGATAACAGTTAAACACATCGGAAAAAAATTACAATGAAATTGTAAACCGTACGGTAAGTCTCGCAGGTATTCATTCCGCTCAAAAAAACAAAAATTTCTGTAATACAACATTTCTGTAATAACTGACCGGTCCGATCTAATTTATATGTAACACATATCGTATCGTATTATTTACAGAGATAATATAATTCTTATGATTATTCGTTGTTTAATAAATGAAATTTATAAATTTAATGAAATTTATAAATGAAATACGGTAAAGGTTTGGTAAAAAAATTTTCTATTTTTTGCTTATTATATCGATTGCTTAAACATATATTTAACATGTATTTTTTTTTTAACAAAATTCTAAATTAATAACAGATTTTGATAGTAGAAATGTAGTCTCTTTTTTTATATCAGTATCATTTTGTTAAAAACAGTTTTATTTATATTACAGAAATTATTGTTTCTTGCGGAAGCAATGATATCTGCGAGACGCTTTCCGTACGGTTTACAATTTCATTGTAATCTTTTTCGATATCATTGCATTTTGTTAGATTATACTTTTATCTTTTTTTTTATGAATTACTCATTATGTTACGGATTTATTATTAAAATTTATTTCCTTTCTAGAACAAACAAATATACATTTTTTAAATTTCTCGGCCAATTTTTTTTTTTTTGTTGATAATCATATCATTCACTTCATACCATGATTTTCCTTTTTTAATAAAACTAGTATAATGACCTTCACGAATAGAAGATTCGTGATGTAATATTAATTGCACTACTTTGTAAGTGTAACCCTCGATTTTTATCGTATCCGTGGACATACTTTTTACATTATTATTAAATGAACGTTTTTTTGTTTCTACATCAATCTAATTGTAGAATAAAATGTTACCGATCGAATTTATTTCTGTTTTATGTAACAAATCATTGTTGCCACATTTGCAACATTTTGCTACTGCTCGTTTTTTTTTTGCGTTTATATATATTAGCATATATATCAGCTATAATATATAGTAAACTAACATTTTTATTTTTTTTTAATGAAGTGATGGGAATTAAAAAAAATGATTCATCTTCAGTACTTTAATTTATTAAAACAAGCTGTAGTATATTTTCTTTTAAATTTTATTACTTCAAGCACATTATCAAGTTTTTTTTATGCTATATAGTACTATCAAGTACTGTTACCTAGCGGCGCGATTCATAAATCCACCTTTTTGAGGAAAAAGTGACATATTCGAGTCCCGCGTTTCATCAAATGGCCCGCTGTCTAACAAAATTCGAATTAGTTTTTGAAAGTATGCTTTATTACAAATTTAATTGGACTGAAATATAATGTTATCATGCGTATTTTTTCCCCTCATTTTTATTTCTCTTTTAGGTTAGGTCATATTTGGAACTGTAAACATAGTTCGTTGACTTCGCCATGCCGTCCAGTTTTGCGGACTATTACCGGAGAAGTTCTAACGAACTTCGTGATTACCACTCCTCTTAAGCACGTAGTCTGGAAAAAAAATGAAAGGCAAATTACAGTTCTGTAATTTTCCGTATCGTTTTACCCTTATTTTTGTATATAATAGCTTAATTTTGGCTATGTTAAATCATTTACTGCTTCAAGTGAGCAACCTACTCATGAGCAGAATATTTTTATTTCCTGCAGTATTGTAGGATTTCGCGTAATATTTTATCACTACAATATTTTAATTTGTTTTAGAGGCTATGAACCTCTTCCTTAGTGATTGGTTCTAACGCCATTTTATTACAGATGGAGAAACTACCTTAAGTAATTTTAATCCGCATATTTCGCGTAATTTTTAATTTTGCGTTTTTAAATGTTTCTTATTAGTTTCTCATTCCTTTACTATCTGATGATAAATTTTCATCAATATGATCTGCCGTATTTATTTCATACTTATGGATTTATGTATTTTTTTGATCTTTAATGTGTAACAATTTTTATCCTGCTAGCTCTCTATGTATTTCCTATTCATACATTTTCTTTTTCACTTTTTTATATCTTTGTTTTGTTTTGAACCGTTCTTATTTCCTTCCATCAAACGTTATTTTCTTTAACCTGTTCTCGAAACTTCTGTTAATTTTTATAATATCCATTCATTTTTTTGATATATTTCTATTTTTATTTTGTTTTTTTCTCCGACTATTAAGTGTCGTATTATCTGTACGCTTACCCAGTCTGAAACTTTTTTAACCTTTTTTAATGTTGTGTTGGACACCATTTCATTTTCTTATATTCAGCTTGGAAAACGACGTCCCGATTTTTTTATTAAATTTTATTAAAAACATTCTTTCTAAAACATATATTACTTGAAAAAAACGGTTAATAACCGGGAAATTTTTATTCCAAAATTATCAAAATGTGAATTGTCTCTTACATGAAAAGGCCCCGTATATTTCTTGTGAATATTGTATATAAACCTTATACATGCGAAATATTTAATAAAATTTTTATTTCGAAATACCACTTTATCCAAGACGGCTGTTTTCTTTAGTAATATAAATTACCAAAAGAGTTATCCCTTGAAAAATGGTCAGTAACGAGAAATCTGTTGGATCAAACGAGTCTAGGACAGTGAGAAAAAATTTCATCGTTACGGCAGTTAATTGGATGCATTTTTAAGTTTTTTATTTTACTCGTTCCCATTAGGTTTTAGTTAAAATAAAATGTAATTTTTTTCAGTTTTCCGAAGACAAATATAAGCAATAACCAATTTCCCCCCGTCGCTGATTCGCTTGCGCTATATACTTCAAAAATTGGAAATAGTTTTTTACGAATTATGTTTGGGCTGTTGCTGTCATAGTTATAGCTCTAACTCTGGCTGATAATCAAAAACTGATTTGAGACCTTACATATATCTCGAAGTTTGAAATCGATTTTGAGATGAGCGTTTTTGAGAATGCTCTGTCGTAAATTCACGCTGTCTACGATCATAAATACTCTAGTAGCCTTAGAAGTATTTTCTTCCCACTGTGACCTCGCCTAACTAGAAGTTATGAAATTAATAATAGCAAATGGAAAATCGAATGTATGCCACTTATGTATATGGCTTATCCTGATGGAACTTCTTATTTCAAGATATAAATTTACGGAACGGCTGCGGTCAACAACTAACCTCCGTCAATCACACGGACAATTTTTACACGAAGCGAAAATTGGAGAGTCTGGGGTCGGTGCGAGTAAAACGCGTATTGTGGGGTCCAATCATTTTTGAAAATAAAGTTAATATTGATCGTTATAGTGCTTTTTTAACAAACTTCATTAGTCGGTTAACAGAAGTGGAAATCAATCACGGTCTGTTCCAACAAGATGGCGCTACAGCGCACACAGCTGATAGGTCGATCTGACTTTGGTAAACGAATCATTTCGAGGGATTTGTGGTCTGCATGATCACCCGATCTGACTTTGGTAAACGAATCATTTCGAGGGATTTGTGGTCTGCATGATCACCCGATCTGACTCCTCCAAATTAATTTCAACGGGGGGGTTAGCGAAACAAGCAATGTATCGCAACAGACCGCGCACGATTTACGAACTAAAAACCGCAATAACGAAATACGTACGAGACATTCCAGTACTTCAGATGGTTAAAGTGTTTGAAAACAAAGTTAAACGTGTGCAGTTTTGTATTAATGTTACAGGAGGTCATTTTCAACACCTTTTATATGCTATTCTAGATATTGTAATATCCGTTTCTGTAAATAATGAAATAAAAATGCAAAGTAATAATTAGGAAAGTTTCGTCGTTACACCTCCATAATTCCCACGCGCAGCAACTTTCCGAACCCACTGTAGTGTAATTTTTTCTCCATATAAACAAAATTTTTTCGATCAACAAAAACGTTCATTACCATAAAAACCGCTTTTTTCAAGAATTTGTATTTCTTCATTATTTTTTTATGAATTTAATTATTGTTTTAACAAATTAATAATTTTTGATGATTTACACGTAAATAATCTGATAAATTCTATGCAATATTTTAATTTTCACCTCGAAATTTTCAATAAAATTATCATTTTTTTTGTGTTTTATATTTTATTTAAGTCTGTATTATGATTAAAATTATGTTATAGTCAAAGACAATTGATAAAGTAATAAAATTATTCTGATATTTTATCACTATACAAATTGATAGCTATTTTTATAGGAAATTACAGTAACTGTTATCGCAACTTTAAAATAATAATGATAATAATAACATTATATTTGCCTACAATGTATTGTTAGATTAAAATTGTTGACACTAATTACTAATAATTTCAGTAATTTTATTACTAATAGTCTTATTAAGGTAATTATAGTAAATTGCTTTATTAAAACTAAGCTTAAGAGAATTCAAGTATTATTTTAAAAACGAATATATTCTGGAAATATTATGCAGTATTCTTGTTAGTAATTGTTTACCTATTAACTATCGCTTCCTGACAATAAAAAGGTCTGATGATGTATTATTTCATTTTTCACTTTACAGTAGTACCGTGTCGTCGTGATATATTTATACTGTAGTACCGAGTCACTTGTTTACCTTCTTTTTTAATGCGCGTTTCCCTTGGATGGTCGTTTTTTTCCCAAGGTTTTTAAAATATTTTGTTATTCCCTTCCTCAAAAACTATGATATCATTGTCCTTATTCGTTTAACTATATCCTTATTTTTTAAGGTTATTTTATTTTTATTTAGAAAAAAAATACTGTATAAAATGTAGGGGAAGTTTTTTTTAAAATTTTTAATAGATTTTAATTAAAAAGATTGTTTATGTAATTAACATGACTTAAAATAATTACTTACAATTTCTTCTATTAGGTTGAATTGTTTTCAACCCAAATACGCGCTAAATTGTCTTAAAAATTCCCTTTTTTCTTTTTCCTGTTTAGCCTCCGGTAATTACGTTCAGAAAATATTTCAGAGGATGACTGAGGATGATATATATTAGTTTAAATGAAGTTTAGTCTTGAGCAGTCTCAGTTCGACCGTTCCTGAGTTGTGTGGTTAATTGAAACCCAACCACCAAAGAACACAGGTATTCACTCACGATCTAATATTCAAATCCGTGTAAAAATATCTTACTTTACTAGGACTAGAACGTTGGAACTCTCGACCTCCAAATCAGCTGATTTTGGAAGACGCTTTCACCGTCAGACCAACCCGCTGGGTGCTTAAAAACTCCTGAAAAGCACTTAAAAAAGTATTTCTCAAAAAGCGGTGTTTAATAATTAAATTACTTACCCGTAGTTCTGCAATTAGTAGATCATTTTTTATCACTCTTTTATTAACTCGCTCTTGAACTATGTATGTAAGATTCGTGGTACGGAACCTTTCAGTCGAATTTTGAAGCACATCCGCTTATCAATTCGCTCTGAAATTTTGCATACAGGTTTGCTCCTGATGACAACACATTTTAGCAACATTTTCAAGCCGCTAAGATGCGTTAATTAACTTAAACTAGCGTCACGCACTAGCTGATAACACAGTTCATTCAATAATCGTGTATAATTAATGATACTGTTACTCTTTTGTGAACGGTTTTTGATCATGCTCATATTTAGATATTTCAGTCTGTGATTGAAATATTTACCTAAAAATAGTCCTTTTATAATTCTAATAGTCTGTAAAAATATTGCACATTCATATCGTTTTGGATTTTACAGGTCGTAATTTATTTCATTATTATACAAACGATTAATGAACATTTTGAAAATGAGAATTTCTTAGCCAAATTAAATTACAGTTATAGAAATTTTCGCTTCTATTTTTTTCTTTTCAGATAAAATTTAAAAATGATTTATTATAAGTAACCTTTTGAAAAAAAAATCGCATTTAATTTCTACGTCAGAATAACGCTAATTTTACGCCTTTGATAAATTTCATTGTATTTTAGAAAATTTTACTACTACACTCTTGTCTGCGGTGTTGGAAATTGGAGGCATGAAAACTTCTAAAGATCGCTAAAACCTGTGCGCCAGCGCAGCTGTAAAGTATAAACTTATGAAAACTAAAAAGTAGAAAATAAAAAATATGTAAAAAAAGTAAAACACCATTGTTAAATTAAAACGCGCTAAAAGGTAAAAAAATTTAGGACGGTATCTCAGAATGAATTTGACAAAGTTTGACGGTGATTTTACCTGAAACTCAGAGCTTCAGATTAAAAATTTGATTTTTTTGCCAATTTTTTCATATACGTGTGATTCTCCTAAAGAGTGGGATGTAAGTGAACCCCTCTCACAAAAAAATTGGCAAAAACATCAAATTTTTAATTTGAAGCAATGACTTTCACATATCACCATATCAAAGCTTGTTGTCAAATTCATTCTCAGATACCGTCCTAAAATTATTTTTTATCTTTCAGTGCGGTTAATTTAAGAGTAGTGTTGTAAAAAAAGTTTTACATATTTTTTTTTTTTTTCTACTCTTTAATGCGTTTAATATAATTATAAGTAACGCGTCCAAAGGAAAAATAAGAAAAACGTTTTCCGAAATCGGTTTGAAATTTAAAGTATTTAATAGTGTACCGAGAAACCGTGTGCTGTTGTATAATAGCAAAAACCCCCTCGGGAGACAAAGATTAGGGTTAAATATGGAGAAAGGAATGTACCTTTGGCTTAGACGGTAAATAGATTGGAAATGGTGTTTGACGCCAACTGGGGAAAGAGAGCCACGTTTCAGAAGCAGTTGTAGATTGAAATGAAAACTTCCCCTTTACCGCAACACCATTTTTATATTTTGTTTAAAAAAGATAGTAACCGCCATTTTGAAATAAAACATTTTATGAAAAATCGTTGTAATACATTTTTAATTTAATATCAAGAATATTTTAGTAGTAATGTTCGTATAAAATGAGTTTAACTATAACTGCGTTAAAAAAAGATTGAATTAAAATAAAACCTCGTTTCGAACGCTCAGATATTAAATACACTTCTTATTACAAGTTTGTTGTTTACAACATTTTCTTGTTTCTTTGTATTAGAAGGCCTGGTTTAATCCGATCGGCATCTTATACCTAAGCGATTTTTGTACGGCTATTTGTTAGGAAAAACTAACAAGTCCCTAGATAAATTTGTTGTAACCTCTGCCGTCTTCATTAATTTACAAAAACATCAAGGACGATATAATTCTACGGTCTCCATTTATCATTAGTTTAGATCTGCCAGACGTTTTGTAAAAACCCGTAATATTATTTCGGAAAAGGAGGGCGTCGAAGAAAGGAAAAATAGATCAATATTCAAAACGAAACGATGTGCTAGTCGAGGGACAAGTGGAATCACACAATGAACTCATTCGTTCAAATGTCCAAAGTCCTTTTAGATTCTGGTTGCCGTCCTACCTCTCAGTTCTTTAGAATATCACCTATTCAGTATACGTGTATTATATTTTCGGTAAACAATTTTAGGAAGACCGGCTTAAATTTATGCGGCAACATACTGATTTTATTTTAGATACTAAAGTGCCATTAGAGGAGGATCGTGTTTATCCATAATAATAATCGTTATTCATACCCAAAATTATGTATTGTGGAGCTCGGAATGAGAATGAAAACAAAATGGAACTTCGGAGCGTAATTTACAAAAGGAAACTTATCTGTACAGATTACAGATGAAATTCTGTTGTTTTGAATCCGGAATTCACTTATAAAAAGACAAATGGAAGTTTCTATTGTTTTAAAATACACTAGTTTTTATTTTCTTCGACGTTTTAATTTATTTTTTTTATAAGAACGAAGTTATTGTAATTGAAAACACGGTGCTTTTTTTCTATTAGTGAATGTTTTATATTTTTAACAATGAAGTTCTCCCGAGACCTTTCATAACCTATTCTACTCGTAAAAATAATGGAAAACGTTTCTTAAACTTATGTCCTAAAATCCTTCGTTTGTAAGTTACAGCTAATGAAAGCTTTCGCTCGGATTTCAGCAATCCTGGTGAAATGAGATCAAACTGAAATTTTTAGAACGGTAATTAAGGGGCAGAATTAGTGATTTCGTAAGGTTTTTCACCTGAAAAATCGAATAAAATAACTGTTTGTAACAACTGTTGTATAATTTCAGGTTTTTTTTTTGTTTTAATTTTTAACTGTAAATTTTGTTTTTACAACTTTTTTACATTACCAAAAAAAAAATTTGTGTTCAGAATAAATAAATTTTTTCTGACAAATTTAGTAATGAACTGTTTCTAAATAAAATTCGAAATCTATTCAACTTATCTTACATTGTTTCATTCAGAATTAAATTGTCTACAAGTTTTTTTTTTAATGATTATTTATTTATTACCCATTTAACAAAGTTATTGTACTTCAAACATAAAAACAAGGTTTTTTACCCCAATTTATTGGTTTTCATCCCAGATTTCTCAAAAATTACTGCAGATACGGTTTATTTGATTTTTCAGGTCAAAAACAATAAGACATCACTAATTCTGTCATTTAATTAACGTTCTAAAAATTTCAGTACGACCTCATTTCACCGAGTTAGCTGAAATCCGAGCAAAATCTTTCACTAGAGGCGGGGCCCCGGGGAGCCGCGGCTTCTTCACAGGGACGCCGCGAAATATTGTAAAACCTTCGTAATTAATTAAAGCAAGACATTTAAAATTATTAATTTAAAATGTAATTAAAGTAGAAAAACAATGAGGATACACGATTTTTATGTATTTTTATCTCTTACTTACGAGTAGTCATACTTTTACTTAGGGTAAGGCGCCATTGGAAAATGTTAATTGAAAAAGGGCGCTGCGACTCAGAAAACTCAGAAAACTTTGGGAACCACTGTTCATTATGAATATTTTCCATTATTTTCACGAGTAGAATAGGTTATGAAAGTTTCAGAAATTCCTGATACACTCTGCATATATCTATTACCTCTGTGTTACTGTACGTACGTAATTATTTAGAATCTTGTTTAAAAAAAAAAAATACATGTTAAATATATGTAATAGACAGTAAATATACAATAATAGATAAACAATATTTAAACGTTTCATATAATAAGCAAAAAAATAGAAAAAATTGTTACAAAACTCTTACCGGCCTGATTTCATTTATTAAACAACGAATAATCATTAGAATTATATTATTTTGTAAATGTGATATGTGTTACATATAAGTGAAATCGGGCCGGTAAGAGTTTTGTAACAATTTTTTTCGATTTTTTGCTTATTGTGTGGAACGCTTAAACATTGTTTATTATCTATTATTGTATATCTATTGTCTATTATATATATTTAACATGTATTTTTTGAAAAGCAAAATTCTAAATTCATAACGGATTTTAATAATAGAGATTTTAGTATCTTACCTTTTTTGATAGCAGTATCATTTTGTTAAAAGCAGTTATTTTGCGGATGAAATTATATCTGCGAGACTTACTATACGGTTTACAATTTCATTGTAATTTTTTTGGATATCACTGCGTTTTGTTATATTATTCTTTTATCTTTTTTATGAATTACTGATTATCTTACGGATTTATTATTAAAATTTATTGCCTTAGAACAAACAAATTGAATTTCACGGCCAATTTTTTTTGTTGGTAGCCATATCATTCACTTCATAACATATTTTTTTTTTTTTTTAATAAAACTAGTATAATGACCTTCACGAATCGAAGATCCGTGATGTAATATTTAAATTGCACTTATTAATTTGTAAGTGTAACCCCCAATTTTTATCGTATCCGTTGACACACTTTTTATATTATTATTAAATGAACGTTTTTTTTTTTATTTCTCCATCAATTAGTTCAAATAGTTCTAATTGTAGAATAAAAATGTTACCGATCGAATTTATTTCTGTTTTATATAACAAATCATTGTTGCCACATTTGCAACATTTTCCTACTGTTCGTGTTTTTTGTGTTTTATTAGCAGCTATAATCTGTTGTAAACTAACACTTTTATTTTATTATAATGAAGTGATGGGAATTAAAAAAAATGTTCATCTTCAATACTTTCATTTACATAAGAGTATTTACTATTAAAACAAGCTGTAGTATATTTTCTTTTAAGTTTTATTATTTCAAGTATACTTTATCAACTTTCTGTACGCTATCTAGTACTGCCAAGTACTGCTATCTAGCGGCGCGATTCATAAATCCACCTTTTTGAGGAAAAAGTGACATATTCGAGTCCTGCGTTTCATCAAATGCTGTCTAACAAAATTCGAGGTATTTTTTTTTTAAGTATTCTTTATTACAAATTTAATTGAACTGAAATATAATGTTTTCATGCGTATTTTTAAAATTTTTCCCCATTTTCATTTCACTTTTAGGTTAGGTAGTATTTAGAACTGTAAACATAGTTCGTTGCGGACTCTTATCGGCGAAGTTCTTACCAACTTCTTGTCTTAATGAGTTCATTTTTTCTTTTTAGTTCTATTTTCTTTTATGGTAACATTGTCTCACTAGAATACTTTTTCACAGAAATTGTATGTTAAAAAAAAGACTGATAGAATTTCATTCGGATAAGGAACGTTATGATGTCATATTTTATCATAGGATGCGCCTCTTTCTTACTTATATTAAGATGTTTATTATTTAATTTCCTATTTTTTTTTCTTTTTTGTAGGATAGAGGTATTAAAATTTAAACCTAATACACGGTATTCATACCTCTTCATTAGTAAAATAATTACTAAGTCTTTGAGAGAGCACTGATATTACAGTGAACGTGTTCACTGTAATATCCTAAGAACTGTAATATAACCTAAGAACAGCTGCATTACGCAGCTGTTCTTAGGTAAATTAAATTACGTTTCGATAAGCGATTATTTTTTTATAATTTGCACGACTACTATTTTGGAAATTTAAGCTTTTGATAAATTGTTTTATTATTTATTTATCACTTAACTTTAGCACTTTATGCTAATTTAAAAAAAAAAATAATAATTATACGTGAAAAAGTTACCTAAGATTTGTTTTTTGGAGTGGGGGTAATTCATGATGAATTTTTATTGTAGCATTATCATTATATGATTAATTAAACCAAAACTTTTTTAAAAATTCAAAAAATCTGAATTTTTAAATTTTGTCAGCTCCCTACTTCCAAAATCACGTTCCATGAATATTTTTTTTTGATTTTTCTACTTTTACTATGTTATATGGAAGAAACTAAAAAAAAAATCCACTAAAAAATGTACTACCAATAAAGAGTTATATAAGATTTCTTTTTGGGTTTGGGGTTGTGAATTATGATGAAATTTTATTGTAATTTTTTTTTACTGAAAGTTTAATATTCCTTTAATAATATTAAAAATTGAGATAAACCATAAAAACGTTTGGAAAAACTAAACATCGTTATTTTTTTATTTTTTATCGGCTTCCCGCACCCCCAATATTGCTTCCAAAGTATTTTTTTTGAGATCGCTTGCGCTACTAGTTTGCCTAAGAAGACATTAAGCGATTACAAAAATAAATAAAAAGATATTTTTTTAGATTTTTTGGGAAAGGGGAATTTTGGGGCAAGTTTTTTTAAAAAAATGATAATGCACCCATGTACTGAGCTTAATATAAAGTGGGGTTATTTTTGCTAAATTTTGAGAAAATTAACCCCCAAAAAGTTTCCCATCACTTGTAGATGACATTGACACCCAAATTTCACCGACAAATTACCCGTATACGCGAGTGTATAAAAAATGTAATCAAAATCGTTTTATCCAGTCAAAAGTTATACTTCAACACACATACATACGAACGAAAATTACCCTCCTTTTTTTGGAGGGGGGTGTTTTCTGGGTTTTGAGACATCGAGAAATGGAAATTACCTTATCTCATTTTTTACTGATTACCGTATTTTCCTTCTTGCAGCGTTCTAGAGCTGTAATACCAGGAAAGTAAAAATGTCGTAGGTTGATTTATTAAACATTTATCAATTTTTAAAAGATGTAGTTTATCTGTGTATCTGTACAATATAAAAACTATATTTAAATGTAACATTTTTTTTTGTTAATATAAATTTACCCGTTACAGATAATAGTTGAACACTATTCCCAACCGAATAACACTTCATTTACAGATAAATTAAAATAAAATTTGTGCACAAATAGAAAATTACAATTTTGAGCGATGAATTTAATAAATTTTTACCAATAACAATTTTTTTTTAACAAGATATATTTGTTTAATTTTGATGACGTACAAGACGTATTAATACGATTGCATCTTCTACAGAAAGTCTGATAGTAGAATGAACATCTACAGCATTATCATTGTATCAAATTTCAATTGTAACGCATCAGTAGCACCATCAGACGTAACTCATCATGAATTAGAGAATTTGTTTACCTAAAAACACAATAAAACTGTTTTGTGTGTATTTATATAATTTATTGCTGTAGATGGAAAGAAGAATTTTAAATTTATAACCACTGTATAGAAAATAAACAATATCCACCACAAAGATACATGCTTTTTTCAACTATTACTTCTACTGTTGCAATACTTTCATGAATCAAACTTCAAATTATGCTACCTATACATTAATATTACAAACGAACAAGTGCAGTACAGAAAAAAATTAAGTCCGTTAACAATAGGAACAATGAAATTCCCTATTTTTTAAGCAGGAACAAAAAATATCCATTTTAAGCACTAAGTGGATTGTACACGGTAACTTTAAGTGTAATGTATTGTCGCGTGTCGCGGCTCGATCAGGATATTGAGAGATTGACAATTGAAAATGTATATATAATTAAAATTTATTGGTTTAAAAACATAAGTTAACAAGACAAATCAGTAATAATAATAAACAACTTACAATAATAATTAGAATAATGACAATAATGGCAACAATAAACGATAATAATATTAAATGTCAGTAATAAACAAATATTAATCATACTAATCACAACCACAATAATAATAATAATAATAAACGGTGATTATATATTAAACAGAATTTAAAGTAATCATCAGCATTTATTCACAGGTAGATCAATAATGAAAACCAGAATTCAGTACCGTTGACAAAAGACATTAGCATGACCGCTTGTCTTAACATTTTTAACAGTACTCTTGTATTAACAACAATAGTAGAGTAGGTAAGACAAGTATAAAATTCTTTTACTGCAAATACGTTTGCTGTTCACAGATAAAAACTACCCTAACAATTTATGAATTAGTTTTAGTACATTATCTCTTTCATTTATAGTCTTAACAGTAACTCACCGAACAATTTCTTGTTTTCTTGTACCGTCCACACTGGAATTACTTGTGACGTCATTTTAATTGCGCCAAACATAGTTTACTAGAAATTCGCTTCTTCACTGACCTCCTCGCAGACTGACATCCTAACCTCCCGCATAGACTAATTCGTAGAAATGATTTCAATACCTGTCGGACCGGACCCAACTCGAAGCGTGAGAATGATCGTTCGACCTCACACATTCCCATGAAATTCCTACCCTGGTCCGGTAACTCTTCTCACGGAACAAACATTTGTTTAGGTGTGTCACTGGGCAATATTACAAAAGACGTTTGTTAAACGGAACTGTTACCTTTACAAAAATTGTTTTTTTAGTACCTTCCGTTATTATATTTTCTACTACTTTCTTCTTAGTTGATAGGAATCCGTTACTCAGGTCCGTTATACCGGTCTTGTAATATAATTATTAACTAATTATACTTCTGCTGTATGATTTTTGTTTATTTAATGTAACAAAGAAGAAAAAAAAACAGTATACCGACTCTCTGATGGAGATAAGTGTGAACGATTTACACAGTCACTGGATACACTCTATTCTTAGGATGGAGCATGAAACCTCCACCACTTGTTCTAGGGTAACTCATTAATACTAAAACGAAAAAACTGTTAAGTTACGACGTACATTTTGACCTGGTCAACATTGAAATCATTCATCGCTAATATACTGGCTCATCCTAGGTAAAGATACCTCGGATTTTGAGAAATTATAAACTAGATAAGCATTTAATTCTTGAATGAATTTTGCAAGACTCTTTTTAATAAATCTCTTAGCTAATAAATAAATCTCTTTAGCTAATAAATTGTCTCTTTCATATTATTAAGAAACTTACAAAATCCATGTTAATTATTAATAAAATAAGTCTTTTTTAGACTTTCTGTCTAAAAAAGATGTAAATTCTTAAATTATTGTGATCTTGAACCGGTATGACTGTAACCGATTCTGATGAAACTTGTAAACGTTGAAAAAACCAGCTTGAAACAGAAATTTACTGGTTTCTTATTTCAGAAATAAAGACATCTCTAATTTCTTTACTGCATATTCCAAGTTTTAAGAAATCTATCATCTCTCTGACGACATGGTTTGTTCAGATATCATTTAAAACTGTGGGTCTTTACACAGAAAGCAAAGTATGTAAATTATGCCAAAAGCCGAGTGAGATTGCTAGACATCTTTACCTAGAATATAAGGCTCTTCATTATGAAAGAAAATTGATCTTTCGTTTCTTTCTGGTATAAGATCTCGACTTATATGTCAGACTCTCATCTTTCAGACAAAAAAAATCGTTTAATTTGAAATTTTCGACGTGAGAAAGTTCATTTTTAATTTAATTTGAGCTAAGGATAAAAGGACCTGTACTAAATCTTTGGTATATCATGTTTTCGTCAAGAGCAACTATTTCTATGGATTTATCCAGCGACATTTTTTCCTATTCGGTAGTTACACAAAAAAAAATATCTGAGATACATAGTAATTAAATTAAATCCATACCGCATCATCGTTCTTTACATAATAATAGATATTATTTCCACAAACCCTTAAAACAATTTAACGGTTGATGAAAATGTCGAATGAATTAATAAATAATTAAAAGATACATCCTTCGGTATTGCTTGAAAGTAATAATAATATACGACGACAAATTATCGATAATATTCAATAACAAAACAGATGAGAAAAGTAATAAAAAAAAGGCGTTAACGTCTTTAATCTTTCGTATTTTATCATTTAAACAAAACAATACATTTTTTATGTTAACAATAAAAAAAAAATTAATAATATTGTTTTGAATCTTTAAAAAAATAGAGAATAAATTAAATAAAACAAAGCAAAGAAATAATAAAAAGTAGGATAAATATGAATGATCGTTGGGAAATAGAATAAACGAGTGGTGTAAGAGAGTAGGGGGTAGTTGATTATATTAAAAGAGAAAGAGAGGAAATAGCAGGAGGTTGGTAGTTTCTCGCTTCTCCTTGAACGAGAAATATTTGGGGTCGAACGAGTAGGGAACTGTGTCACGGCTGGGCCAGCCAGCTCTTCTTATCAAACACATATACATATACGTGTAATATATACTATATTAAATACACATAGACGCGCGATTACACGGTGCTTTATTCTACAGTAAACTAAACAATATTATCAAAGACCTACAAGAACGTAACTTGTCCTTATCAAAATTACACGGCTTGCGCACGCGCGCTTACGCGCGAATATATATGTAAACACGCGCGTGCAAAATTAAAAAAACTCACGAGTCCTCCATCAGTCAATACCAAATTTAACAACGACCGCAAACTATATTTACTGTTTCAATATTGATATAAGTTGTTTTGTGGAGGTTGTACGACGTAGCCTAGATAAAAGAAAAACCACACGGTTATGTTATTTTTTTATTTATTATTATTAGCCTACAATAGAAAAAAATAATAATACATTCTGTATAAATATAAAATAAGGCTGTTTTACTTCACCACTTCCTTCCTGAAAAAATAAAATAGTTAAATATTGATTGAAATAAAGTCGTGGGCTAGTTATAAAATAGTTCATGTATTACGAAATTTCTATCGAAGATAACAGCAACCGACGAAGTACTCTCTAAAAAATATAGAATATGAAATTATAATGGAATTTTAATCACACTCGTCTGAAAAATAATTTTCCAGAATGAATAAAATTAAATTTTAAGATTTTATTGAAATGATAATAAATAAGAATATATAATCTATATTATGTAAAATAAAAATTACACCTGAGTACTTTTTGACGTCTGTTTATAATTTTTATAACTTATTTACTGCAACAAATACAATTTTAAAAATTCAACAGGCAGATTTTTTTAGGAGTGATAACGTCATGAAACACGCTATAAATATTTGAAAAAAAGAAATGGATTTTTTTTCAACAGAAAATTAAAAAAAAAGATAAAATAAAAAATGAAAAGAAGATAAATAAAGGGATCTCTAACAAAAATTCCATAAAACTAAAAATAAGACATTATAATAAATTAGTTGAAATGTTTACACCTAAACAGTAAAAAATAAAAATAGGAAGAATTTTAAGAAAGACTCACAATAGAAAATGAAACCTTTAAAAAAAGTAGATTAATTTTCTTACGATTTTTTGTTGATTTTTAATTTATGTTTTACGGATAACTTTAAAAAAAGAGCTCTAAACCCATTATGATGAAATTTATATGTGACTATCAGAAAAAAGATTCACTTTTAAATAAACAAAAAAAAAAAAAATTGGTTCAAACATAACTGTTAAAAATTATATCTGAACATCGCCAACAAATACATTTAGATACGGGTCGAATTAGTCCTAAATCCAAAATTTCAACATCCTACGGCTAATCGTTTTTGAGTTATGCGAGATACGAGGTATGTGAGAAAAGTAATGAGACTGACTTTTTAATTATCAAAGTTTTTATTTTTTTTCGAACATCAATATTATCCCCTTCAAAGTAGTTCCCTTGGCCAGCTATACACCGTCGTTGTTCCCACTCCTGGTAGCAGCGCTGGATGGCTTCAACTGGTAGGGCTTTTAACTGGTCGGTCCGAGTCTTTTGAATGTTCTCCAGAGTTCCAAAATGATGTCCTTTTAAGACATGTTTCAATTTCGGGAAAAAGAAAAAGTCACAAAGACTCAAATCGGGTGAATAGGGGGGGGGGGGGTTGAGGAATCGTAGGAATGCGTTTTGAGGTAAAAAATTCCGTGATGGAAATGGACGTGTGACAAGGGGCATTGTCATGATGGAGCATCCACTTGTCTGCAATGTCTGGTCTCACGCGAATCACTCTTTTCTTGAGCCTTTCAAGAACACCTTTGTAAAACACTTGGTTGACAGTTTGACCTGGAGGAACAAATTCTTTATGCAGATACCCCTACTGTCAAAAAAGCGAATCAGCATGGTTTTGATCTTTGATTTGCTCATTCGACATTTTTTCGGTCGAGGAGATGACGGTGTGTGCCACTCTTCGCTTTGCCGCTTTGTTTCAGGATCGTACTCAGATATCCAGGATTCATCACCTGTGATCATACGATTGAAGAATTCTTGGTCATTGTCAATCCTCTCAAGAAGAGCAACGAACACGTTTCTTCGATTGTGCTTCTGTTCCGTTGTGAGGTTTTTCGGCACCAATTTCGCACACACCATTCGCATGTCCAAATCGTCTGTCAAAATTTGATGTACGGTGAAAGTGTTTAAATTTAACTGTTCACTTACCGTCCTTATTGTTAAACGACGGTCTGATCTCACAAGAATCCTCACACGCTCACCGTTTTCGTCAGATTTTGAAGTTGAAGGTCTCCCTGAGCGAGGTTGATCTTCAACGTGTTCTCGGCCTTCCAACAATGATTTGTGCCAGCGGAAAACTTGTTCTCTTGATATGTAATACCTAGAACAGTGGATTTAAAATCAACAAAACAGTTAAGTTTTTAATTTTTTGAAGTCGATTATTGTAATAACTCGATAGCATCAGTATTTAACAAAATTTGGCCGATAATATCAAAAACTTTAAAGGGGAAAAAATTTGTTAAATATTTTAACGGAATTTTTTTTAGGTACTAAAATAATACAAAATAGTTTGCTTTATTCCAAATAACAAAAATTGTATTTAAAAAACGTGCACAGTTTTAATTTCCTAGGATTATAGCTTTAGAGCCGTGCTGCAAGAAGGAAAGTACGAGGATGGTAAACAGTAAAAAAGGGTTACGGGTTTTTGCCATCTCGATGTTTCATTACCCACCAGTCCCAAAAAACAAAAAGAGGGGTAATGTTCTTACGTTGGTTTGTGTTGATGTGTTTAAAGTTTAATAACTTTTTACTGGACTAACCGATTTTGAGGACATTTTTTACAACTCGTGCATATGGGGCAGTTTGATAGTAAAATCTTAAGGGGAAAATATCTCGAGGGGTGGAAAGAGATTTTGGGGGTCAATTTTCTCAAAATTTTGCGAACATGATCCCATTTATTTTAAGTTCAGTACCCTTTTTAAAAAATCGTTTTCTCCAAAATTCCTCCCCTTTCCCACAAAACCGAAAAAGGTATCTTTTAATTTATTGCATATTTTTTAACTGAATATTTTTTAATATTTTCCTAGGATAATAGTACTACAAGCAACCACAAAAAGAATACTTTGGGAGCAATATTAGGGGTGGGGGAGTCGATAAAAATTTAAAAATATCAATTTTTTTTCAAAACGTTTTGGTTTATTTAAATTTTTAATATTATTAAAACATTTAGTAATAATATTACAACAAAATTTCATCAAGTTCATTCCCCACCTACAAAAAATAAATCTAAGTAATTTTTTATACATTTTATTATTGGAAATTTAACACAGTAATCGTAGAAAAATTAAAAACAAATTCTTGGAAGATGATTTTGGCGATGGGCAGCAGAAGATATGAAAAAAATACCGATTTTTTCATTTTTAAAAACCCTTTTTACTTCCTGTACGAAGTAAATGAACTATTGTGATGGGGTAAAATTTCGGTTTTCAAATTTCAACGGAATTATCCATTTTGACCATCCCTGAATCCGTTTTGACTAGTTTCGGCGTGACGTCTGTACGTACGTATGTATCTCGCATAACTTAAAAATGATTAGCCGTAGGATGTGTAATTTTTTTATTTAGGACTGTTGTAACATATAGTACAGAACTCCCCTTTTGATTGCAATCGATTAGACCAAAAGTGTCCAAAAAAGCCCAAAATCCCAAAACGTTTGGATTTTCGACTTTTTCTTAACTGCAGTAATAAGTCCTCATTGAGAGCTTTTCAACGATATATCGTAAGTGGTACTTATTTTCATTGGTTGCAGAGTTATACCCAAATAAAATTTTAATTAATGAGAAATATTTGGATCTTACAAGAAGACAAGAAGACTGTTCTATCCGACTTTATCTCCTTTTTTACCTTTTTTTTTAAATTTAAATATATTGATTTATTAATAATTATTAACGTCTGATTGTAAAAAAAAATACAATAAATAATTATTTAATAACAAAAAAAAATATGGAAAAATATCAGAAGTTATTAATGAAATAAAATTTTATGTACTTCTCATTTAAAAAAAAATGTGTATATGTAATTTAATAGGCGTACAAGGAAGTTATGTGGTTTCCAAATCAGATTTTTTCCTTAATTAAACATATAATGATAATTTTACAATAAAACATTATCATAAATTACTCACCCCCTCCCCGCTCCATAGAATAAATCTTTGGTAACTTTTTTCGTGTATTGTTATTTTTTCACTATATAACAATAAATAACCAATAGCAGAAAAGTATTACATCCGTGTTGTCAGATTTTTTATTACTATTTTAGTTCTTAAGATGTTTTTAAAGAAAAAGTTTAATTTTCAAACTTATCGCTGTTAGAAAGGCTAAGTTTTAAATAGTACAAAATGTTTAGGAAAGTTCAGGAACATAGCAACCCACATTATTTACCGATTTTAATATAAGAAGTAGCGGACGGCAGACTTACATATTTTTTTTTT
Organism: Lycorma delicatula; assembly: GCF_047948215.1. Taxonomy (NCBI): domain Eukaryota; kingdom Metazoa; phylum Arthropoda; class Insecta; order Hemiptera; family Fulgoridae; genus Lycorma; species Lycorma delicatula. The sequence goes on from NC_134463.1 coordinate 88,994,837, forward strand.
TTAAATCCTTACGCTTTATTTTAAAGTTACAGTTTCAATGAATCTTTTTTTTATTTTGAAGATCACGATCCTGTCTCTGATAATGGTAATTTTTTTCAATGACATAAGTAAACGATTTTTTTTTTAACGAAAATAACATGTTTACATAAACGATTTAAATATACTCGTATTTTTAATTTTCTTATCTTCAGTAATTCCTGTAACTGAATGTAGCAGCACGATATATATGTTGTACAGAGTATTTTCACGTGAAAATTAACTGGAAAACATGAAGTAAAAGAAATTCACATTCTACCATTTCAGAAGTTCCTACCTCATGGTTGTTAGCAGTCTCTTGTCGTCTGTTTCCGTTTCTTTCCTTCTTTTTTTCATCAAGACGCATGTGTGTTTCTCGCCCTTGAATTTATTTATTACTAGCGGCGTCTACAGTAGGTCTATACACAGTTTAAATAAAAATAAACGAAAAAATATAAAATTGGCTATTTTCTAAAAAAAAGTAAAAAAAAAAAATATATATATATAAATCTGGTGTGAAAACTAAACAATAATACTTTTTTTAAATCTTTCATATAGGAATCTCACAAAGAAATAGGGAACATTTTTCAGGACTTGTTCTATAATTGAAAATAAAGAAAGAAGTTCATATAAACATAGGTCCGGAAATTCTTCAGTTCGAATTATAGCTTACAAAAATTTCGTCCTGTTTTCTATTCCGACAGTAAAATAATGAAACTAAATTAAGGGTTAAGTTTAATAGTTAGTCTTCCTTTTTTTTTTATAAAAATCAACTTTCTTAAACTGTTCAATAAAGAGTTTTACTTATTTTTGATCTGATAAATTAAATAAAACAGGTCCCGATCTATATTAATTTTTAAGAAAATTATTCCAGTAAAAGTTTTACATTAAAAACTTCCAAAATTGCCAATAAACAAATAAATGTTTGTACAAAAAATTGAATAGAGGATTTCATTCTGATAAAACCTTATGTAACGTCAACTAAACTTGAAGATATTTCTTCATTTTACCATTAGAGCAGATATCAGGGCGAAATTTTTGCAAGCTAAAACACGAAAATGTAGCGATTCTGAACCGAAGTTATATGATTTTTTATTTATTTATTTTTCGTTGTAAAACAATTCCTGAGATTCTTTCGGTTAAAAAGTATAATTTTTTAATTTTCAGATCTTAATCTATTCTAAAAATAGGTTTTAATTTTTTAAATGTTTATTTTGTTGTTTTCATTTGTAATCGATTTAATTAAACTTCTGAAGCCACTTTATTTTCTCTTAAAATATTTTATAGTCACTGTTTAAAAACTACTCGATCAATTGCAACCAAATTTTTACCCTTGTTACTTGACATAACTGAAAAGAGTTTTAGTTGAAAAATCTCTAAAATATTTATATGTAGTAGTAGAGATTTGGCGGTTGAAGCACAAACTTTAATGAATTGAATTAATGAACTGTGAGGCTATTGCTATGTGAGCTGGGTTTTCACTGAATGATTCGAATCGATCGACTGAATAATATTACAAAAACAATAGAATTAAATTTAAATTAAATAAAATATTAAAAAAATTTCTTTTAACAATCAATGGTAGGCTTCCCTTGGCGACTGCGTGTAAGGCTAGAGTGGTGAGGTATGCGAGCACCTCTTGGGAGGCTAGACCGATCATCCCCATCAACTTTTAACAATCGGGGTACCCCTGGGGCCCTATTTTAGGAGGTGCAATGGGGTGCTCTTATAATATCTTTGCAACCAATCGTCCGTTTTTCAAAATTCAAACGGGATATTTGTTACTAGGTTTAAAGCTAACTTTTCCATACATCAGGTACACTCTCGATCTAACATATAACGGTTATTCTGAAATTTATAAAATTTGCCTGTTTGTTATCGCATCACTTGAGAACTAACAGACCGATTACTTTCAAATTTGAAGGTTAACGTATTAAAAATGTTCATTATTTGTTCGCCCCCCCCCCCCCCCAAGGAAGATTGGGAAATGGCTAGCGAAGCGAGCTCTGCAGCCATGGGGTAAGCCCAGGGAGTCTCCGAGGAGACCCTGAGTTGGCTCCTGAATTCGCGTCCAGGTTCTGGCTTTACATGCTGTGTATATATATATATATATATATATACATACACTAACCGTAATGTAATTTTTTATTTATTTAAGAGCTTCTTTTATTTATGATTAAGATATAATTTAACGATACATTTTTCATCTTTTCTATGTATTAGCTTGAGTTAGTTATATTACAGGTTTACGTTTTTTTTTTTTTTGATACCGTGAGATATGAATGCTGTGAAGTCGTATAGTTATGGTGTCAGTATGTATGCTGGTATTTATAATGTATTACGGTATTTAACCTTGATTTGAGAAGAATGACAGGGAAATAAAGGAAAAATGTATATTTATTTAGTAGATGTAAATGTAATTTTATTGTTTTTAACAGTGTAGTAAAATTTTATTTTTATTTATTTACAAGGTCAGATTGGATGATAAAGTTAATTTTATTAAAATCTAAAGCAACTTAATTAATTATGAGTGTTTATTAATTAACGTAGGTATACAAATTGGAGGTTATACGCATATTATAATATTGAATGAATCAAGAAATCAGTGTGTGTGTGTGTGTGTGTGTGTGTGTGTGTGTGTGTGTGTGTGTGTGTGTGTGTGTGTGTGTGTGTGTGTGTGTGTATGTGTGTGTGTATGTGTGTGTGTGTGTGTGTGACGGCATAAATTATATTAATTTTTACTAAGAAATGAACACCGTACATACATGAGATGTGTGTAAATAAGAATATTCGATTAATTGTTTGAACGATGTAAAAAAAAAATTAATTAAAAATGAATTTTTTTACTAATAATTTTCGGTATCGTCAGAAAATTGTAAATTAATCCATTTTATTGTGTTCCATTCGTCCTGTTTTATAGTATTATTTTAATTTATGCTGATGCAGGTTGTAATAGCTAAAATATTATTAGCGTACTCAAAGTTTAACTTAATTGTATTTTTTTTTTTTTTTTTTTGGCTGCTATTTAAAGTATTTGCTACTTATTGTTTAAAAATCGTAATCATGTTGCATTATTATCTGCAGTGAAGTTTTGACTAAACGTTTTAAAGTAATTAACCATAGAATTCTTTGAAGCTTGCACGTTGCGTATGGAAATGAACGTTTATAGGGTATGAAAAATGACACGTCTGATGGGGGATTCGAACCCAGGAAGTCTGTGGTGTGCACATCAGATTTTTTTGGAAAATATTTCTTCTTGAGATGAAAAAATAAAATAAATTTATTGCAATTCTTTTTAGTATTTTTTTCATCGCTGGAAAAATTATTTATTTTTTGTTGTCAGTATTAAATTTGCTAAATTCATGAACGTTATTTCATTGGCAAATTAGTTAATTTAGTTGATAAGTTATTTAGTTGGGAACGTTAACTGGCAAAAACATTTAACAAAATCATGTATAATGAAACTTGAATAAGAGGAATTGTGGCAGAATTTGTGAAGAAATACTTGATGGACAAGTTTAGTTTATTTAGTGATAAAAGTGACAGGTATAAGGCAAACACTCTATAGGAAGACGAAGATTGTAATATATAAAACAAATAATTGAGGTTGTAGATTGCTGAGAATGGATAACAGAAACAAACCAGTCAACTCACTGATTACTGAAAGAAAAAGGAAAGAGAAACACTGAAAGAAATTTCATTGGAGCACTTTCGAGTAACAGAAGAAGTTAACTTACGAATTTTTTTTTATTATTATTATTATTAATTAAATTTTTTGTGGTAAAATTATTCCATCGGTAGGTCACGTTTATAATATTTTTACATAACACTCCGTAGTTTATTTATTTACATGTATACTTCTATATCTTTGTTACACAAAGAATGAGTGCTGAAACAAATTAATTTAACTTCGTTTAGAGTTGAATCGAGAGTTCGGTCTACTTTAGTTGTAACATAATATTTTATTTTTTGAATTATGCGAGGTCAGATCTAATTTAGATATTATTAAAACTGCATTTTGTGTATCAACGCTTTTTGTTCCGTTAACCGCCCTCATTTGACAATTCCGTTGCAGCTTTTTAATACCTACCTATTTACCGACCGAGTCGTTTAAGAAAGAGCGAGCGAGTGAGAAATGATGTTCGCTATGCCACGAACCCATCTTGTTTCTACTTACCTGTTGTCTGTCATCTCCTCCTCGTCATACTAGCTCTCTCACACTATCCCTCTCTCTCTCTCTCTCGCATTGTATTCTTTTTCTTGTATTCATTCTGTATATGATTATTCGTTTAGTTTTGTTCTTAGCTTATTTTATATTGCTTTTTAATGAAGAAAGAAGGCTCGTTAATTGTAAATTATATCGATATGGAGTCGGTAATTTATTTCAGTTGTAATTCTATTTATTTCATTACATTTTTTATTAACATAAATTAATTCACAGTTGTGAATACTGTTGCAGTTGCAATTATGCTTACCGTAACCGACTGTAAACTAAATTACACGGCAGTCGGTCTCTTCCAGTTTATTCCGATCACTCCTGATAAATTGTTGTTTTTTTATTTGCAATGACCGAAATGTAAAAGTAATATAAAGCGTTCAAACTAGGCTAAAATTATTTTTTTCCTACATTTATTTTATTATCCATTTTATATCTTACCAATTACGACTAGTTTTATGTGTTCTAATTTTATTACTTTTATTTATTTATTTAGTTAATAATCGTAAAATAATTTTGATTTTGTGTACTCATTTTTTGAAATTGTTTTAATAAGCATTTAAGATACAAGAGGTACTGTACAGCTAATCTCTACAACGAAGGCGTGAAAATGTCCCTGTAGGACTGAATATCCATTACTTTAACTTTACGAATTTTGTATGCTAACGTACAGCAGTAAATTTGATTTTATGAAGAAGAAACGGAAAACCACTCTATAACTCATTTCTCCCAGTAAGCCTGGCATTTATTCTTAAATGAATGCTTGAATAATAATGGAAAATGTTCTAGTAAAGTGGAAATACAGGATTTTTATACCTTAACACAGATTGTTTAAAGTTATTCACTTGATTCGCGAAGAATGTAACAAACTTTCAGTACATATTTTGCTACTAAAAATAAAGAAGAAAATTCATATAAACATAGATTCAGAAACGCTTCGTTAGCGAGTGTAGGCTAAGAAAAAATTTCGCTCTGATTTCTGCGACTTCTGTCAAATTAAGTCTGACTGGAATTCTTGGAACCAATTTAAAGGGTAAATTTAGTGGTTTTTGTAGAATATGAGCTGAAAACCTGGGTCTCGGAACTGTAATTTTAGTATTTTTGGAGAAATATGTAGATTTGTGTCTAAAAATACTATTTTATGTTTGGCGTAAAATAACTTTGTTAAATAAACACATAAAAGTTTTAAACGAAACTTTTAGAGCATTTAATTGTAATAGAAATCTTACTCATAAAGTCCATAGGAACTAAATACAAATGTAAAAATTTTGAATTTTATTAAAAACAAAATATATTGTCGCGTGTTTGCAGCTCGATCAGGTTTTTCAGAGATTGACAATTTGAAGTGTTTATATAATTACAATTAATTTTTTAAAGAACACAAGTAAAACAAGATAAATCAATTTTAATAATAATGACAATAGTAATGATAATAATAAACAACTAACAATAATAATTAGAGAATAATAAAAATAGTAATCACAACCACAATAATAATAATAATAATCAGTGTTTACTTACTGAACAGAATTTACAGTAACCGTCGGGATTAAGTCACAGGTAGATAAATAATAATAAATAATTCACAGATAGATAAAAAAATAATGAAAATTTCCTCCCGTTGACAAAAGACATTATCATGACCGCTAGTCTTAACACTTTTAACCACCAGTCTTGTATTAACAACAATAATACAATAGATAAGACAATAAAAGCTCTTTTACTGCAAATACCTTTGCTGTTCACACATAAAACTACCGTAACAAGTTTATGAATGAAATTTAGTACATTATCTCTTTCACTTGTAGTCTAACAGTAACTCACCGAACCACTTCTTGCTTTCGTGTACTAGAATTACTTGTAACGTCACCGTAATCCCGCCGAACCGAGTTAACTAGAAATTCACTTCTTCACTGACTTCCTCGCAGAATACTCTCGATGATTGACATTTCGCAGACTGACGTCGTAATATCTCGCTTAGACTGATGCACAGAACTAATTTCAACTGGTCTTCCCCGGAGTATTTCTACTCGTATCTTCTTTACCTGCCGAACAGACTCCAGTTGAGCGTGAGAACGATCGACTGAGCACTTTCATTCCCATGCATTCCTAACCTGGGTCCGATAACTCTTCTCACGGAAGAAAACCTGTTTAGGTGTGTCAGTGGGCAGTATTACAAATGACGTTTGTTAAACGGACCTGTTGTATTTACTAAAAGGGTTCCTTTTAGCCCCTTTTTGGATTCCTCCCATTATTATATTTTCTACTATTTTTTTTCATAATTTGTAGGAATCCGTTACTCATGTCCGTCATACCGGTCTTGTTACTATATCAAAATGTGGCAGATTTTAATTAGGTATTAACCTATATCTATACCACAAGTAAGGGGTAAATTTAGTGGTTTTATGTGATATCTGACCTGAAAATTAAAAAAAATAGGTCCAAACTCTATTTTTAATAATTTTCGAGAAATCTGGGGTATATAGTCGAAAAATACTCTATTTTACGTCTGACGTAAAAAAAAAAAACTTGTAGAGAGTTTGATTCTGAGTAAAATGGTGTGAATGAAGACCACAAAAACTAAATACAAACGTAAGAATTTTGAAGTTTATTAAAAACTAAACCTTTACCCTTTATTTTGGTTCCAAGAATTGTCATCTTAATCAAAAGCGCAGAAATCAGGGCGTAATCTTTCGCCAACCGACACTCACTATCGACGCGTTCCCGAAGCTCTGTGTATATGAACTTAATTTATTTTTAACAGTAGAACACGTCCTGAAAGCATGTTAGATTATTTGTGAATAATCTAGTTGTCTTTTGATGATTAAATTTCCTTCTTAAGAAGTGAACATCTGAACAATCGTAAAATTTCTACCGAGTAGAAATAATTAATTGTCTAGATGATTGGAATAAACTTTCTTAAGTTTATTTAAATAAAATATTTTTGAATACAATTACAGCGAATCGTTTCACAGGCTTGACCTAATCCCACAGAATAACCAAAAAAATCACACTAAGCATATCCCATAAATTGAAAATAGTAAAATATATCGTAATATCAAAATATTAAGTTAAAATCAAATCTATTATCTATAACTAGAGCAGTCCTACTATTGTGTTAACGGACCTTCGTTGTTAAGATTTTTCTACCAATATTAAACATATAGAAATTCGTGTTTTTTGTAACATTTACACCGTTCCAGTAATGCTCGCTAAATTTTTCATTTCTTCAGAATAACATCGATTGGTGTAAAAGTACGATTTACTTTTAACGTGACATTACAAATTCTTTTTAACATTACAAATTTGAAATATTTCAGTTATTTCCATTGCTTCTTCTGATAAATAAAATTTAATAATCTCCTTTCCAGTATTCAGTTCCAAATTATACTATTCTACGAATATACTTGGTTTGTCGTGGATAAATTCTTTTAGTTGCTTATCGACCCGAGTGAAACTCAGCCCTATTTTATTTTGAAATTTTAGCATTTCCTCGATTTCTATATTGTGTCGCACTTAGTCTAACGCGTTTTCCGATTTATATCCTTGGTATGTGACAGAATAACTTAATTTTAATACATTTTTTTTTTCATTTTAATGTTCAAAATGGCAGCCACCAAAGCTTTTGGGAAAAAACCTTTTGTAAAGCTATCTTGGAGAACTATCATCCGAGTGGGTGAATGATTGATTATTCATTAACTTCTAATTTTTTTATAAAAATTAGGTTTTAGGGTCCGACCCTAAAGTTCCTTTAATTCATTTAGACCAAAAAACATACAAATGTATATGTGCATTGCACTGCTTTTGACTTTTCAGGATATACTGAACCGAATTTCTTCTAAATTGGTTCAAATATTTCTATATATGAGGCATTGATGATGTCAAAAATGGGGTATCATTTTTGTTATTCTGTACGTTTTTGGGCCCAGATAGTTCATGTAGACCAGAAAAACAAATGTGTCGCGCTGCTTTTGACCTTATAACTCAGGATTTACTGAACCGAATTTCTTCCAATTTGGCTTAAATATTTCTATAAATGTGATCATATTAATTTTTTCAGTGGGTGGGGGATATCACGTAAAAATTATTATTTTTTTTAATTTTAACGTTCTTGTTTTACCCGTTACTGGAGTGGATATTAGAGGTAGAGAAAACTTTACTTATGCTAATTTTTACATACATAGCTAATTTTCATACATAGTATTAATATTTTTAGAATTTTTTTTTTTTATTTACTCCCAACCTCTAAAAAATATAATATTCTGTTGTTTTTTTGGCTCAAACTCTTTGTAATTTAAGAAATTCATTTTTTTAAATTTTTTTTTCTTGTGTAGGATCGCTTCCTGTTTTCTAAATGTTTCCAGTAGAATAAGAGAATCTCAAAAAAATCTTTTTATTTGAAATTTAGAAATGTTAATGCTTAAATCGTATTTTGGTAATCATAATCAAACCCTCAACAGCCCTGTTGATACGAGAACTCAAAAATTAAAAAAAAAATTTTTTGTTACTTATATTAACGTTTATTATGTAAATAAAAATAAGACTTTTAATGATTGTTTTTCCAATGAAAAAGTTATACAAGTCAATAATACTTTGCCGGCTTTTTTTAATATAAGAAAAGATTAGAGATTGTATCTCCTTAAGAGGCATCAGTTAGTGATGTGCGGTATTCCTGGAAACAATGCTTACGATATTCCCTAAAATATAAAAATTTTCTTTTTTTTGACATTACACACTCGATCACGAACCGTGCCACTTTTTTCGGGTTGTTTTTTCAATTTCTTGTACTGCAGAATGTTTTAATTTAATACAATATGAGTAAGGTCTAGTCTCAATTTTACCAAGTAAAATGGTGTTATGTGTTGTATATTTTTTTAATACATTACTGCGTAAAATAATGTCATCTGTAATCTAGAATAAATATCACAGTCGTGTTTCGTTTACGGAAAAGTATTAAAAAATTAATGCACCATAATTATCCTGTTATATCGTTAATGTCTGAAAGCATTTTATTTCCAAAAATCGGTTATCAGTTGTTGATCGGTTAAAGTGTGTAAATATATATATATTTGCGTGCGCGCACATTAGTTACGGAAGTTTTAAAGGTTGTTCTAGTCAATTAGTTTTAAAGTAAATTTGACCTCATTTGTCACTTGTACTAATGTACATATACATATATTATTAATATAGTGTGGCACTGTAATATTATCGATAATAGTTGTAGGCTTATAAGATAGCATTACGGTGGTCCTATTAGATTCTCGACTAGTTATCTGATAGTTGACCTTGAGACACGGTGTCAGACGTTGTAAGTCGTCATTATACCGATTCCGTCCGTCTTCCCCTTGTCTTCTTTCTTTAAACATTGTCCCTCGCATTCGTTCGAGGTTGTCTTGTCCAGTGTATCTTTTTAATAACTAACTGGTCTATCCCGTGTTGAAAACAGGTCGTTTAAATAAATCTACGTGATCTTTTCGTCGCGTAGAATGGAATAATATAAAGGTTTTGTAAAGTATACGTTTATTGTATATTATGATTTTTTTTGTTGTGTAAATTTTATCAGATATGTTCTTTCGTTTTCATTTTTTTTTTTAAAGAAATTTGAATTTCATAAATATTTATGTTTATCTGTAAAAAACAGTCATAATATTTTTTAAAGAGATTTTTAAACCTAATAAATAAAATATTGGTGTACTGCTGAGTAGTAACGTCATAACTTTCCTATTGTAATGTTTAGTAGTTCACCTATGAATCAGTGATTTTGTCACGTGACCTTTTAAAAAAAAAAATCCGTACAGAAATGAAACCATAACTTTGTGAACAATAGAATTCATTAAATCCGTAGAAGTAAAGGGCAGAAAGAAAAAAATAATAATGCAAGATGTGAATTCTCCAACTAGATAAAAAAAGAAGATAGTCGTATTAGATTTATTTACATTTTACTTTATTTCATTATTTTGCATTACATTTTACATTATTATATATTATGTACATGTTTCTTTATTTTAATTTCATAAATCAATAAAAATAATTATAGCATTTAATTTAGTTTATCTTATCGAATATAATTTTAACTGTATTATATTTTTCAAGATCGAAAAAATATTTTACTCCCTACCTTCAATTTATCAACATAATAATTTTTTTTTTCATTTTTAATAATACGCCTCCATACGCCTCCACTTATAGATAGTTTAAAAACCGTCCTTAAGATTTGTACAGTTAAAATACGAGGTCTGTAAATAAATTTATGACACTGGTTCAGTAAAACGTTTTATTTACAATCCAATTATACATGGATATTATCACCTTCGAAATAGTTCCCTTGAAAAGCCACGCAGCGCTTCAAACGGTTTTCCCACTTTTTATAGCATTGTTGGAACTCAGAAACCGGAATATCCTTTAGATAGGTGGTCGGTTACATTTTTCTTTTATTTTCTACTGTTCCAAGATGGTGTCCTCTAAGGTGGTTTTTTAAAGTCAGGAACAGAAAAACGTCAGGTGAATAAGGTGATTGAGGAACTACAGGAATGTTTTTCTTTACCAAAAACTTATTGATTGAGATTCAGTGTGTCAAGGTGCATTGACGGCTGGTCTCACGCGGACAACTCTTTTCCGCAATCTTTCAAGAATTTCTCGATAAACTTATCGCAGAAAAAAACTCCTTACGAATTAGCATGTTTTGATTTGCTCATTTTTGCTTTTTTGGGACGTGGTGAGTTTGTTTTTTCCCGCTTTGTTTCACCAAACGTTTTTGTTGTAGATTTCTAATTTCTTTTTCCATTAAAACGAAATAAAATCCAGTCTATAACAATTTTTCAATTAATCCCGACGAATGTAGCTATAGTATTAATGGGGAAAGTACGGTAGTGATCGTGCCAAAAATCAGGTATCGGCTCTTTTGCAAATCCTAATGTTTTAGTGTCCAACCAATTCATCTTGACAAAAAAACCCTATGTATGTCCGTACTTTTTTGTGTCGCACTGCTTTTGGTCTTTTATCTTAGGATTCACCGAATCGATTTTCTTCAAATTTAGCTCAAATATTTCTACATATAGGGCATTGTTCGTATTCATTTTTTTCAAAAATTGTTAAGGGGGTATCGTGAAAAAGAGGCATTTTAGGAAAAAAACTTTACTTTGGAAATTCTGTTACCTACATTGCATATATAAATAATTCAAAAAGGTCTTTTTTTTAAATCAGCAACCACTTATTAAAATTAAAATATTTGTTTTTTTTGTTGTTTGGCTCTTATCTCACTTCAGTTTAAATGTTTTTCAAAACTTTTTTGATAGTATATAATTCATGTGTAGGGCTATCACAATGTATATCATAAATATATTGCTACGCAAATTTTTCTAACTAATTTTCTTTAATTTCCGCTCGAATCAAGTTATACAATTATTTTGTAATAACCAATATTAGGCAGTGATGATATAAAAGGGAGAATTAATTTCAAATCCTTTATCCAATCTATTTTCGTTACTTCCACTTAAGTTAAAAAAAAAAAAAACGAGGCTACCAGATAACTTCCCATAAGATATAAAAAAGAATCGATTAAAATTTGTACATATGGTGAAGAGTAAGGCTTGATTATATATACAAAAAAATCACAGATTAAAATAGAACTTCCTTCTTTTATGAATTCGTTTAAAAGTTAAAGAAAAAGAAATCTTTTCTTTTTATTTTATTTATTTTTTAAATTGAATTTAAGATTTTCAGTTGTTTATTGTTTACTCTTAAATAATGCATTGATATTTTCATTTTTGAATTAGTCTGTAAAAGTTTTCTTTAAATAAGAATTTAAAGAATTCCATACCACTTTATTACCACTTTACATACCATTTTTACATTTTACATTTTACATTTTACAATTTTACATTTTACATACCACTTTATTTAGAATCAAATTTTCTACAAGTTTTGATGTGTTTATTACCCAATTAACAAAGATATTTTACGCGAAATATAAAATAGCGTGTTGTTTTCTGTCTTTTATCCAATCTTTTGTCTTTTACACTAGATTTCTAAAAAAACTACTAAAAATACTGTTCTAGGAACTACTTTTTCTCAATTTTTCAGGTCAGATTTCGTATAAAACCATTGAATCTACCCCCTCAATTTGGGTTCTAAGAATTATCGTCTGGTTTAATTTTACCGAAGTTCACGCGAAGTCTTTCATCAGCCGACATTCGCTATCAAAGCATTTCTTAACCTATGTTTATGTGAACTTTCTTCTTTATTTCCATCGGTGGAACATGTCCTGAAAGTTAGTTACATTCTTCGTGAATTACTTTGTATATAAACTCCTCTCCCTCCTAGTAGAATAAATTTATGTATTAAAAGGAAATTGGCTTTTGTGCCACCTCTAAGGATCGGTGATAATAGAATAAAAAGAAAGTTTTCTTTTAAGTATGAAAAAAAATGAAAAAGTGTGAATTGTGATAAACTTAAGAAAGACTTAAAGCAGGGTTTCAAATTTTGGCCTTTACAAAAACAATAAAAAAGAAATTAATTTCAGAGAGAAAGATTATCTGCGAAGAAGATCAAAATAAAAAATCTGATGTATGCACTACATGACTTCCTTGTACGCCTATTGAATTACATATACATATTTTTTGCTGCACTTCATTTAAACTTATTTCATTTGAAAGTGAGATACAATCCTTTAATAAAGTGCACAGTTACGCAATTGCTGAAGTATTAGTTTTTATTAACATCAAACATTTATATAATTATTAATTCAATAATCTACCGTGAAATATTAAGATAGATGAAAAGTCCCTTTATTACACCTATTACTAGATCAGTATTATTCGTATCTTTGTGAGTCGCTGATTAACAAAAAATTTTGATTTCTGGTGTGCCGTATAAATAAAAGTTTAATAAATTATTACGTTTAGTGAACTCCTGTATACTTGTTGCAAATGTTAATTTCGACCTAACGGTGGAAAATATTCCGTTTTTATTACTGGATTATTTGGTGAATAATCAAAAATGAAAAAGAAACAGTCTTACGGGAAAAAGAAAGATAATATGAAGAAATATATCTCAAATAACGACAAGAAGATGAATATCAAGAGAAAGAAAAACAAGGAAAGAAAAAACTAAGAGATGATGATAAATATAAAAAGGAAGAAAGCGTTAAGACCAACGAAAGAATAAAAAGATTAAGAGAGGATGTTGAATATAAAGAGAGAGAAAATTTTAAAACGTCTACACAAAGTACGATCAGAAGAATTATACCAAACCAAAGAGCGATTAAATGTAACAAAAAAAAAAACGAAATTATGATAAACTCCGACTTAGGGAGAATATTATCCGACAATATCAGAAGAGTAATGAAGTAAAAATCTTTTGCAGTTTATCAAAGACAGGGGGCATGTGTGCCTCAGTGTATATATTATTCTTGTGACGGTCTATTTTTCAGTCGTAGTAAACTTTAATGTAAATCAAATTAAACAGAAATTCCAGAATAATTAAATAAAATTAAACAGAAATTAAACTGGAAAATCTAAAAATAATACGAGTCTAAATTATAATTTTCAATTAATATTAAATAATCAGATGTTTCACCAGATCTGTTACATATACACATATGTACCTATTAAATTGCATATACATATTTATAAAAGTACAATAAATTTAATTTCACTAATAACTTAGGATTTTTTCATTTTATTAATTTTTTTGTTATTGAATAATTATTTATTGTATTACAATAATTATTTATTTTTATTACAATCGCTGGTTAATAATTATTTATAAGTCAATATAAATATATTGACTTAAGAAAAAACATCTGATTCGAACCTATGTGCCTTTGTAAGATCCAAATATTTCATTAATTAAAATTTTATTTGACTATAACTCGAACCAATAAAAATGAGTACCACTTATGATGTATCGTTGAAATGTTCTCAGTGAGTGCTTATTACTGCAGTTAAGGAGAAAAGTCCAAAATCTAAATTTTTGGGGATTTTGGGCTTTTTTGGACACTTTTGGTTCAGTCAAAAGGAGAGGTGCAGAACTAAATGTTACAACAGTCCTAAACCCAAAATTTTAACATCATGCGGCTAATAGTTTTTGAGTTATGCGAGACACATACGCGCACGCACGTACGTTTGTACAGACGTCACACGGATCCTTGTCAAAATGGATTCAAGGATGGTTGAAATGGATATTTCCGTTGAAATCTGAAAATCGAAATTTTTCGCGTACTTCGTTCAAGAAAGTAAAAAGATTAGTAATAGAAAAATTCAGGAAAAAGACCAATGAAGGCTTTAAAAAGTTCTAGTAGGAATGTTGAAGAGGTACGCTAAGAGAATTGTTAAACGTGCTCCATGGTTGGCCGAATCGGGAAAAAAATAAGAAAAGTAAAGCAAGTTAAGTGTCAGTATATTTCTAACAGTTTTTAAATATATATATATATATATTTAAAATATATTATGTTATGTTTTTTATATGTTAATGGTTTTTTTAAACTATAAAATTAAAAATCCACTACGTCAGAAGTATGTAGGTTGCCCGTAAGTAGTAGACCATACTTTACGCGCCGTAACTTCTAGCATTGTCGGCATAGAAAAGAAATAGAAAAGAAAAAAGATCGCTTACTTTATAAAACAAACACTCTTTAATATTGGTTTTCCATTTTATGATCAACTTGCATGCCATTAGCGTCAATACAGGCCTGCAATCTCAAAGTCACATTTTCACACGATTTTGTACACACTTCATGAGGCGTTGATGTTGTGGGTATAAATGTTGTTCTTTAAATGGTTCCGGATAAAAACGTGCTGCGGTGAGGTGAGATCAGGAGAGCGGGCCGACCATTTAATTGGCCCGCGATGTCCAATCCAACGTCTATCCGATTCCGTACTGTTGTGGCATAATGAGGGCAAACTTCATCCTGCTGCCGCCACAGCTAATCAAAGAGGTCGTCTCTCTGTTGAAGTAAAGGTCTCTAATGAGCTCCAGGTAATTCTCACCATTGACGCCATCTTCAAAGAAGGAAGGACCTGTGTCTCCTTGGTACTTAACACCTCCCCGGATCATGACGGTAGGATTTTTATCACTGCATTCGACTACCGCATTTAGATTAGACGTACGCCAGTAAACACAATTATGTCTGTTCATCAGAAATTTGGCTTCATCAGTCAACGCCACACTCCGTTCCGACTGTGGGTCCCCTTCCTACTCGGTGAGCCACTCTTCAGCAAACTGCAGGCGGCGATCAGAATCATCTTCATTCAACTTGTTAGTGAATCTCGGATGATATGGTTACAAGTTCATATCTCTGAGAATTCGCTGTAATGATTTTCTGGGAATTGTCAGTCCTGCGGACAGAAGGCGTGTTGATTTGGTTTTCTGGAGTGACGACACCAACAACTGCCGCAGCCGCACTTTGTTCTCGGCCTTTTCGACAGTTTTTGGTCTCCCTGCCCTGCACGCGGTATATCCAATACGGTACCGGGTGCATCGAAGTGTTTGTTTAAACGCGGATTGGTCTTCGGCTTTGGTGCATCCGGTCTACTGCTTAGGGACCATCCCAATATATATATATATTTTTTTTAATGAATAGCTCATCTAAGTATTTATTCGTTTTTTTAAATATAACAATTTTTTCTCAAGCTTGTTCTCCTCTGGTATAAATTGAATATTTTCACTTTTTTTTAGATAAGAATCCGAGTCAGAGGAACGAGTCAGAGGAATCCAGTTTCTAAACGTATTATCAAAGATATAATTATTTTACACCCCTCTCTCTCATATATAATACGAAATAAAATTTTGTTTTACGTTCTTCCATTCTGGTGTACGTCATCAATCAATAGTTATGTTCAGAATCATCGGTTACTTGATTACCGTAGCTTTGGTGTTTCGGAAATGATTGATGATATAACAAAATTGTACGTTAAAATTTTTGGACAATTATTTATTCTATCATTATAGGAATTTGTTATAGTATTCTGTATTCATAATTTTTAAAGTCAGATGTAGTGGTTTTTTTCGCGTGTTTTAATAATTGATTTTTTCTCAATATTTTGTACTGCAGTACAAAATATAGTATTAACATTGAATAACATTATTGCAGGATTTATAGGTATGTACTCTTTATATATATATATATTATTTATTCAACAAGCATGTTCCAGCATTTTTATTAACGTTTTATTATGATAGATTATCTGATAAGAAACAAATTATTATTAACTACGAATATTGCGAAAGCAATATAACCAATTTATACCACCTGCCGCTCGCTAATAATAATTAATTTATTACATTCTTGTATTTCAATATTTTACTAATTAATTAAATTGTACTCTGTTATTTTATTATGATACATGTTGTTTTTTTTTCAGGTGAGTTTTGGATTAAATTATTTACCAGTTTTAAAAATATATTTGTACATTTAACTGATCTGTACTTATGGCTATATTCAGGTATGAAATATTGTTTCAGCTTTTATAACTTACTTAATTCATATATATATAATATTTATAAAATTACAACATTAAAAATTTGCTTGTCAAACATGCTAATTTAAATATAAACATTTTTATAATTTTTTCGATAGACTTACAACAATCTGTATGTGTGTACGGAGTGCCTCACAAAGAAATAGAAAGAATTTCAGGACATTTTCTAGAAGTTAGAACTTATAAAAATGGGCCCTGGAAAGCCTTCCGTTTCGAATTGTAGCTTGCGAAATTTTTCGCAATATACATTTATTATTTTTACCCATTGTAAAGTAAACAATCTCCAAGAAAAAACACATCTCCAAGAAGTTTAAGATCCCATTTTGCAATTCCCTAATTTTTATAGAAATCATTCGATAATATTACATTTAAAAAAATCGTGTTTTTTGTCACCAATTTTTTCTGTTTTACAATGACTTTTTCCAAAAGTTCCAGAATTTTTTCCTTAGGCTAAAAACTATAAGGAACCATCAAATTTATCTCTTGATTTCCAAGAATTTCAGATTGAAATCATTTTACCATTGAACCAGAAATAAAAGCGAAAAAATTTTTCGCAAGATATAACTCGAAAAAAAAGCGTGTCCGGATCCGATGTATATTTAAAATATTTTGCTCCAAAGGATCATTTTTTCCCGATTTATATAAAAGGTTAAAATGAAACCGTACTGAAATTCTTGCAACTTTAATTAAGCGATAAATCTGTGTTTAATTTGGTATTTGACCTTTAAAATTGAATAAAAGAGTAATTTTTGAGAAAATTATTGTAAAACAAAAAACTGGTATTGCAAATTACAATTTTTTTAGATTTGACGTACAATACTTTCCTTAAATTTTTACAATCCAATAAATTTTTCTACGAAACTTATAAAGAATTTAAATCTAAGTACATATGTAGATTTAAGTAATTTGATTTTATTAACAACAAAACAAACCGAAACGTGGCAGAAAAGGTACTATATTGTAATTTTTTAGTAATTTTTAGTAAAAATGTAATACAAAAAATAAATAAAAAACTTTTCTTCATTTTCATTGTAGAATAAATTTATAAAACTTTTCTTCGTGAGATATGTATATTTTATTTTTTAAATTTATTTCTAAGATATGTTGGTGTTTTCGATAATTTTTTCTTTATTACTTGTTGTTAGGTAAATACATTGCAAAACGTTAACATATATATTCTTTTTACTCATCTTAAAGTAAGCAACCTCCAAGGAAAACAGACCTCTAAGGATTTTAAGGTCTCGTTAAGCAGTTCCATAATTTTTATCGAATTCATTCCATTACTACAGTTTATTTTTAAAAAAAATCCCTTTCGGCACGCCAGAAGGCGGGCGGAGGTAGATTTCATTGGTGCTGTGTAGTGGATAAAAATGATTTCCACCTTAAAGTTAAGAAAAGCTTCAAATTAACTCAATACGACAATGGTTTCACATATTTAGCATACGACAAGCCCCATCTTCTTACAATTCCAGCAACATTTTGGTCATCCCTTGCCGTAAGGGTTGGTCATATCAAAAGTTTTTTCATACAAAAGTTTTAGGGAAAGTTTAGAAGACTAACGATCACTTTAAACCGATTCGATAATGTTCCTATTAAGGGAGGTATGATTTTTTTTTTGTCTTCGAAACCCAATTTTTCCCACCCCTTGTGCCAATAGTTAGTGAAATCCAAAGACTTTTCTTAGATAGGTTTAGGCCCTTATCCAAAAAATAGTAGGAACTTTAAACGAATTCGATATTTTACGTAGTAAGAAAGTTATAGCGATATTTTGTTTTTTCGAAAAGCTCTCTCATTTCCACCCCCATGGTCCGATTTTTCCCATTAACGAACTCGACCGAGATTTTGGGTCGTTATATTTTCTTTATCAATTTGAAAGTGATTGACGCAAAATTACGGTAGTTATCGTGTCCACAAGAACGTAAAATATATATATATATTTTAGTTCAAAAATTTATATATATATATATATATAAATTTTTGAACTTGACGGTGGTTTTGGGTTCTGGGGGATGTGAAACGTCAAGATATGTGGAAATTTTCCAGAAGTCGAATCATGGTACCCATGATTTTGTTTCTTAGAGAGAACCGAACGCGTACAATTAAAATTTAGATTGTCATGTTTTTGTTTAAGTATTGTCAAAATGTTGCATGTTGGTACATGCAAGAAAGGGTGACATAAATATTAAAATTGTAACTGTGGAACTATTTATTAAAAGGATAATTTTAAATTGAATTATTTTTATTAAAGATTCTCTAATACTCCTTTAATTTCTGTAAAATATAATGTTGGTAAGTTATGTAGGCAAATTAATTCGAATCACCGTTCTATTATAGAAGTAGTTTTGTGTGTCTATATACAATTTTTTTTTCTGGTTTGTAACACATTATTTTCTTTCCGATAACTACAAGTGTATGCTCAATTGCGGTTTCCGTTCTTCACCACGAGGTCACCAACCCATTTTCATTAAGTAAATAGAAAAAAAATGATTTTATATATATATAATATATACACTAGGTGCGACAATAAAGTAATGACACTGATGTGAAAAAAAATGTTGCTTACCGTTTTAGTCATGTTTAGTGTTGTCTCCTTCTAATTAGTTCCCCTCTGATTGCACACACTTATTCCAGCGCTTCTGCCACTGATGGTAACATTTCTGGAACTCATCTTCTGTAATATCTTCCAAGACCCTCGTCACAGCTTTTTGGACATCTTGTGTTGTTTGAAAATGTTGTCCTTTGACCGCCATTTTGACTCTTGGAAATAGAATAAAGTCGCACGGAGCGATATCTGGTGAATAAAGGTGGCTGGTAGTACTGAAATTTGTTTTGAGGTTAAAAATTGTTGTACTGACAGAGCAGTATGGGATGGCGCATTATCGTGATGCAGAATCCAATTATCAGCAATGTTGGCACGGACACGAAGAACTCGTTTACGAAGTCTTTCTAAAATTTCTTTGTTGAAATATTGGTTAACTATTTGTCCAGGAGGCACCCACTCTTTATGAATAATTTCCTTGGAATCGAAGAAGCATGCATTTCACTTTTGACTTTGACATGCGAGCTTTTTTTGGTCTGGGTGATCCCTTTGAGCACCATTGCGAATTTGGCGTAAAACCAACCTTCATCACCAGTGATAACACGTTCAACAAATCTTGATTGATTTCCGTTTGCTCTAACAGATCGGCTCTGCCACATTTTTCCGTGTTTCTCGCTGTTGTTGTGTGTGATTTTTGGGGACCATTTTTGTACAAATCTTTCTCATACCAAGATCTTCAGTGAATATTAGACGAACCGTTTCTCGATTGATGTCGAGTTCTTCTGCAATCATTTTCACGGATAATCTTCGATCAGATCGTACGATTTCACGCACCCTGGTCAAGTTGACATCTGTCCGTGAGGTTGATGGTCGTTCGCTGCGGTCTTCATCTTCAACATTCGTTCTGCCTTCACTAAAAATTTTATGCCACCGAAAAACTTGAGCTCTTCACATAACCACCTCTCCAAAAGCCTTCTGAAGCTTACCATAAGTTGTCGTCGCGTTTTCACCCGATTTAACGCAAAAAGAAGTGGCATACCGTTGCGCAATATTTCGCGGTTTCATTTCTGTGACGAAAGACACAAAAACGTGTTCACTTATTACAGCACAACTCACGACTGAGCAGTTGCATCAATGTGCCGCTTGGTCTAGAAGTAGCTTATAGACCAAGGTTAAAGATGGTGTGCCTACGCAAGCTGCAGGGTTGCCAGATCTTGCAAAGAAAAATCAGTCTTATTACTTTTTTGTCGCACCTCGTATATATAAGAATTGTCGCACCTCGTATATATAAGAAGTATTGATGTATAAGAATTTACATAGACTATAAGATTTATGTACTGAATGTTCCACGAAGAAACCCAGAAACTTTTGGGATAAATTCTACTGCTGAAAATAATGAAATAATTTCGTATAAACACAGGTCTGGAAACGCTTTGTTTTCGAGTTACGGCTAGCGAAAGATTTCGCCCGGATTTCATGTTATAATAAAAAGAAACTACTGTAACTTTTGGAACCCAAATTAAGGAGTAAACTTGGTGGTTTTTTTATGTAATTTGAGCTGGAAAATTGGATAAAACAGGTCCCAGAACTGTAACTCCAGTTGTTTTTAAGATATTGGATGTAAAACACAAAATTCGTTTCGAAAAACAGTTTTTTTAGGTATGTAGTTAACCGGTTATCCAGTATTTCTTCAGCTTTTTGCTTTCTCTCTTCTGATCAAACGATGTTGATTCGTTTTTACCAGTTTTCTGAACGATGTTTGTACCTCTGTCTGTCACTGTTTATTTTTGGTCTTTTTTAACAAGTCCATTTATTTCCGTTCTTTTTGTTGTAAATTTGGTTCACGATTTGATTTGTTAGCCTGTTACAACCGTTCTTATTAAGTGGCCGAAGATGTCACTTAAATGCATGCTTAAATGCTCTTGTTTTTCTATTGAAAACTGCCGTTGTCTCAGTTTCATTGTATTTTAAAGGTTTTATTTTTACTTTTGAATTTCTATCCGTGTTTCCCTATTTTTATTGATCCTATGATTTTTCTAAAGATTTTAATTTTTTTTCTATTGTATTTATTTTACCCGACTTCAAACTGAATATGTTCCGATAGGTGCAGACCTTCTGGTTTGATTATCATCGCATTGTAATGCCTGATTTTGTGTTTTATTGAAATATTCTTTTTGTTGTAAATATCTTTTGTTAGTTAGTAGATCAACTCAGTTTATCTCGTTCTTGTTTGATCGGCTTCTTTATCTAAATCATTGATTTTGATTATTTCTCAGAGATATTTAAATTTATAAACTCTGTTAATTTTGTCGTACATAGGGACTCGTAAGAATTTTCTTTTTTTTCTCATTTTACCAGAATGGTAGATAAAATATTTTCAAAGGCATTTATAAATATTTGATGAGAAATAATAATAAAAATTATGTCAGTGAGAACAAATCGAAACTCGACCGAGTTTGTTTCTCTGTTAGATCATATTTTTAATTCTTCAATTTTTTCGTGCAAATATATTGTAAAATACAAATTATTATCCTTTTTTAAGAAAAATTTCAGTAATTAAAATATAAATTGTATGATTTATTAGAAAATTGATTTGGTAATACCGTACTACTCACGATTATCAAGAAGCGAATTATTTAACCTTCAAACTCATAGGTAAACACGTAATTATATGTACCAGAAATTTTTCATATCATTTATAGTTGTATTTTTTTTCTTCTGAAGTCTATGATAGAATTATATGTATTTACAGGCTTATGCGTCGTGCTAAGAAGTCAGTTTAAAGTGACTTGCAGACAATTTTGATGATAAACATAGGAAATTATAGTAATTGTTATTATTTTAGCGTCACTTTTCCCTTATTAAGTGAAAGTACAAAAAAAAGGGTTACGTAATATAAAGTTGCTATGTAAAAAGGACGTTATGTCAACATGATTTTAAAAACGTGATTTTAATATCCCTTAAATTCACGGTTCAAAGAGCTTCTAGACTTCTACGTAAAGGTGCGCTTCGATTTAAAGTGCTGGTGTAAATTGAATACGTGACTATAAAAATTATATTATGGTTTATTAACGTAAATTTATGTTTTAAAGAACAATAATTTATATGAAAATCGATCGGTTCCCACGATTATAAAATTATAATCGATTGTCGACATCCTTTGAACACTTAATAAATACTTTAATATAATTAACTGTTGAATATGCTGTAGTTCCTCTGTATATATTAATTTTTATCCAGAAACAGTTTTCGGTCAAAGTTCTGAAATATTTTCGTACGAAATATTTTTAAATATTTTATTTAATTATTATTTTGTGAATATTTTTTATTTTATTTATTTTTTAAGTCTCACGCGTAAATAAAAAAAAAAAAGATTTATAAAGGTAATTATAATATTATTTTTTGTTTTTAATTATGTTTTTTTTTAAGTCGACATCAAATCATAAGCAGATACGATACCCAAAAAAACTTGCTTATCCTAATTAGATACAGAATGCTTATCCTAAAAATACAGCTCGTTTGAAAAGAAGCTCTTTGAAAGAAATTGCAAAAGAAATAAAACTACATCTTGATAAAAACAAGAAAAAAGGGTTATAGAGAAAAGAGGTTAAGTAGTTGAACGCGAGCTATCGCTTTCTGAAGTGGGATGGAAAGATGTAAATAATTTTTAATCCCAAGTTTTCCAGTTATTTTTCTTAAATTTTCCAGTGAAAATTCGTTTAATATCACAATGACTTCAAGCAGCTATATTTCATGAATATTCAACATTAAATAATAATGACAAATAAATAAATTATTCCAAAGTCTTCTACATGATCGTGTTATTTTTCTTTAAATACATTTTCTTCTGTTGTTATCTAAAAGAAAGTTAATTTGTCATCAGATATAAAATTAAAATTGAAACATCGTAGTCTATTTATTAAGTTATGAAGATAAAAAAAGTTCGAATTGGAAAATAACGTATAGCAAGTGGAAGGACATTTAGGCTCAAATGAAATTTCAAAACGCGTTTCCTTCCATATTATTTAAATCCATCCGTTTTCTTTAATATATTTTTTTAAATTTCTTTTTAATGTCGATCCTCCAGGAATAAATTCATAAAAAAAATTAACAAAATATTGCATGAATTTCGGACTATTAACAAATAAAAATTAAGATAGTAAAAAAATGTGTAATATATATATATATATATAACATTTTTCTAAAAATATTCATAGGTAGGTTAAGTTTAACAAATTTTCTTGTAAATCTTTTTCTTACTCTAACATCCCTTTCAGTCAGGCTAAATTAAGAAAAAGAGAATTTTCAAAAAACTTTCTGCATTTTAGGTCCAGGGTTTATAATTTTTAAAAATTGTAGACATTTCTTGATAGCTCAAAATATTTAGTATAAACCTTCGTTTTTTAAGTATTTAAATCGAAGGGAGAGATAGAGGAAAAGGAAATATTTAAGTTTATTTTAAGAGGTAGGGGTTGATTTTTGACAAGTTTTTTTTATTACTTTTGAGTGTAGGTAAAAATTTTGCTTTAATAAAATTCTCTCTAAAATGCGAAACAAAATTTAAACTAGTTTTTCTGCAATATTCTGCAAAAAAAAATTAATATGATTAGTGTTCAATATATAAAAATATTTGAGCCAAATTTTAAGAGAATTTGTTTAGTCAGTTCTGAGATAAAAGGGCAAAAGCAGTACGACACGTTTACTTACATACGCATATACATACATACATACATATGATTTTTTTTTTCTAGCTGAACTTGTCGGACACTAAAACATGAAGATTTGCAAAAAGCATGATACCTCCTATTTTTTATATTAATATGATATATTCTAGCTACATTCTCCGGTCCGGGAAAGTTAATTGAAAACTTGTTTCAGATTGGATTTTATATCGTTTTATTAAAATAAAAAATAAAAATAGGGCAAAACATTTTTTTATTTTAGAAATCTATAACAAAAATTCCTGTTGGTACAAAAGGAAATAAAACACACCATTAAAAATAAAAAAGTGGTTTCTCTGGAAATTTTTTGGTTATCTTTATGACTCTATTTTTTCTGTAAGTTAATTTGATAAAAAGTGTTGCATTTCTCAGTAAGTATTTGTGGTTAGGGAATTATGTGGTCCAGTATAATTTATTGTAACTAAAATCGTAGTTCTTAATTTGAATGTGTTAAGATAAGTACATCCTGTAAGTTTTCTTAAAAAAAGTTCTAAAACAAGCTGTAACAATACAGAAATCGACATGATAAGTTAATTTGCTTCAGTTATGTTATATGAAGATGTGGTTTCATGATATATGGAATTTTTAAACAGCTAACGTTTCATGAAAATTTGTGTATATATAAATACTCTCTCTTGCGCGCGCGCGTGTGTGTGTGATGCCCTTCTTAGAGCTCAGTTCTTTTAAAGATAACAATTGTAAATACTTACAACCAACAAACGCGGACAGTCGGGCAAAAAGAAGGAAGAAACAAGAAAGTTGTCCCACGACAGCGAATTCACCCAGATCAGACTGCCAAAAAGAAGAAGAAAAGATGAAGATTCTCCACAATATAGATTCCTTATCCTCAATTACAGATCAGGAAACTGTTTACATTCACCACATGCGACTCCCTCCGCGAAGGGAGTGCATTGGATGGGCCCTCCACAAAACTAAAACCCCGTCAGGCGGATTCCTAGGAGACCGAAGACCTTCTGTGGACGTACTGAACAGGACGTACTGAACCTGTGTAAAATAATCACGATCTTCTGTTTAGCCTCTGGAACCACCATAAGGTATTATTTCGGAAGATTAATGAGGATAATATGTATAAATGTAAATGAAGAAGTATAGTCTTGTACAGTCTCTCATCGACTATAACTGAGATGTGTGGTTAATTGAAACCCAACCACCAAAGAACACCAGTATCCACGATCTAGTATTCAAATCCGTATAAAAGTATAACTGCCTTAGGATTTGAACCTTGGAACTCTCGACTTTGAAATCGGCTGATTTGCGATGATGAGTTCACCACTAGGTTGTAGACCGGTGGGTTTACAACCACACTCTACAGAGGATCGAAACGTAATCCCAAAATTCAAATATATAACCGCTATTAAAAAAAATCCCTTTCGGCACGCCGGAAGGCGGAGGTAGATTTCACCGGTGCTAAGTAAGGGATAAAAAAGATTTCCGCCTTAAAGTTACATACTTTAAATTTACTTAAATTTACTCAATACGACAATGGTTGCATTGGTTTAGCTTACAAGCCCCATCTTTTTCAATTCCAGCTTGATTTTGGTCATCCCTTGCCGTAAGGGTTGGTCATTCAAAAATTGTTTCAGACAGAAGTTTTCAGGTAATGTTTACAGGACTAACGACCACTTTAAACAGAATCGATACTGTATCTATTAAGGGAGGTATGATTTTTTTTCATCGAAACCCCATTTTTCCCACCTCCTGGACCAATGGTTTTTGATATCCAAAGACTCTACTTAGATAAGTTTTAGGTCCTTATCTAAAGAATAGTAGAAACTGTAAACGAAATTCGATATTTTTCTAAGAAAGTTATATCGATATTGTTTATCGAAAAAGCCCCCCCCCCCCCAAATTTCATTCCCATCGTCCGATTTTGCCCATTAACAAATTAGATCGAGATTTTGGGTTGTTATATTTTATGTGTCGATTTGAAAGTGTTTGGCGCAAAATTACGGCAGTTATCGTGTTCACAAGAAAGTGTATATATAAACTCTTGAACTGACGGTGGTTTTGGGGTCTGGGGGATGTGAAACGCGGAGATATGTCGAAATTTTCGGGAAGTGGAATCATGGTACCCATTATAATAGGCAGCTTTCTTATAAATTTTATCTAATTAAACACCAGCCAGATAAATTAAGAAGACCAACAGTAAAGGACTGATGTCGGGTTGCTCTGAAATGAGTAAGGGATAAAAAATATCCACCGACATTCTGCTGTTCCGTTCCTAATAAATATTGTGAAATTATTCTATGATTTGAATACGCGTTACAACAAATCAAAGTGAAACGTGCTCGTTTTTGTAAACTTAGCTTGCAATATTTTTTTATTCTTGGTGTAGCTATGCAATTTTTTGGTAGTAATTGGTTTCTCATGTCGTGTCGCCTATTGCTAACGGTTCTTGAGTATAATAAATTTTAGTAAAGTTTAAGATTATTAAAGTAAAGAATTAAAAGAGAAAAAAGTTTATTCCGTCTGTGCCTATTATTTATTATTATTTTGTTTTCACAAGGATTTGATTTTAAAATCTGTTAATTTCTGGATTTGAAAATATTCATTGTTCTTTACATAATATTGTAGATTATAGATTATACCGGCTATATATCCTTCAGTGTAGCGGTAATTAAAACACGACAATATGGTATTTAATTGTTCGATAGCAGCTGCTGCACTTAAATGTTAGGTATATTGCTGGTGCATCTTATGAAGTCAGACGTTACAGCCTGCAAACTAATGACTACTAATAATGGCGGTAGTGGTATTATAAGCGTGGCAGATGCATCTCAGCTGGTGATACGGGTGGTGGTAGCGGCGGCAGTGATGGTAGTAAAAGAAAGAAGGAAAGATACAGATGGAAAAAAGAAGGGATAGACATCCACGTGGAGTGCACTGCACGTGCGAGTTCAGCTGCATGCAGCCTTGAATAATAGTATTGTACAGTCCAGTGAATGGATATAGACTCTTGGTGTACTGCTGTTGCGTTGTACGTCTAATATAGTTCAGTGTATTGGATCTTCTTTATACACTGCGTAAATACTTTATAATAAATGTAATGAAAAATTCCTCGCCGGGAATCAAACTCAGGACCGGCTTATTTAAATGATTATGTTTCATGAATCAATTAACTGTGTTTATTAAAAATCTTATATGGATAAGATTTGATAGCCAAATAAAATTTTAATTATCGAAATATTTGGATCGT
This sequence comes from Lycorma delicatula, assembly GCF_047948215.1. Lineage (NCBI taxonomy): Eukaryota > Metazoa > Arthropoda > Insecta > Hemiptera > Fulgoridae > Lycorma > Lycorma delicatula. The sequence continues at coordinate 89,022,024 of NC_134463.1, forward strand.
GCAAGAAGTCATATCGGTTCTAATCCTTTTTTTTAAATTTAAATATATTGATTTATTAATAATTATTAACCTCCGATTGTAAAAAAATGTGTATACGTAATTTAATAGGTGTACAATGAAGTCATGTGGTGTCCACATCAGATTTTTTATGATAAAATCTAAACGCACACTTCATCTGCATGACATGTTTAAAAGGCTGATTTTTTATTTATTTATTTTTTGTAGGACTAAAAAAACTAATTTTCTTTGTATCAGTTTTTTGTTGTTTTATAATACGATTAAAATTTTATCTACTTTAGATATAATTGCTACTTTAAATAAGCGAGTCCTCCTCTCCACCAAGGTATCTAAAAGTGAGGTACATGCTTTCATTTCTAAGACTTTTAAAACATATTTTACGTATTTAAAAAAAATAATAATTTTTCTGTTTTTAAAATATCTGTCCTAGTCTTATGAATGTATGGTTGTCTTGAGATACAAGCGGCTAGTTACTTTCTTAAAACGTAATAATGTTTGTTAAATACCTAGCATCTGTGGTAAATACTAAACAAATGTTTCGCTTAAGCTCTAAATATTATGTACATTTCTGTATGCTTAGGAAAGCAGCGGGAAATTCGCTTTATTTTTCACTTTCTGTAGTAAATTTAACATAAGATACTCCTTGTTCTTGGGTTTTGCAATTTAATATAGCAAATGATGTCTCATATCATATCGCGTAGTATTGTTAGGTGGTTATGGAATTTCATATATATGTATGCAGAGTGTGCTAATGTTTTTATGTTTATACGAATTTTCTTCTTTATTTTCGCTTGTTGAAGAAGTCCTGAAAATTCTTTCCGTTTCTGTATGAAACACCCTATATGAAAGGATTGAAAAAATATAAATAGGTTTACTGTAAACGCCGTTAATAATAATTTTTTTATGAAAATAAGGAAAGGAACTCAAAGAAACAAAAGAAAATCATGTAATTGAGATTTTTTGAAATGGTAAAACGAAATTTTCCACACTCAAAAGGTAAATTTAAGGGTTCATTTTATGATTTCATGAGGTTTTCGGCCTAAAAATGACATGAAGCCAGGTCCTGTATAGCAATTTTTTGTGCACAAAAAATAAGTGTTACAAAATACAATTTTTTAGGTTTCATTTACAATAACTTCATTAAATTGCCATTAAAGAAATAAAAATCTGCAAACAAAATTTTTAGAGAATTTAATTCTGAGAAATCTTTGTAACATCAACTAAACATGTAAAAGGATTTAAGAGGTATTTCTCTTAGATAAAAACTAAACAGCTGGAAACTTAACAGAAAATTACTGATTTACAATTTTAAATTAAAGAGAAAAAAAACATATTTTAGAGGTCAACCGACCTCTGTGGCTGTTAGGTAGCGTCTCGACATTTCGTGCGGGGATCCCGGGTTCGAATCGCGGTCAGGCATAGCATCCTTTCATACGCTACCAATTTCCACCGGGTTAAAAATGCCCGCTCTTTCATAACAGAAAAAAAAATAAAGAATCATTTTAATATCTAGAAACAAAATCAGTAATTAAAAATAAATTAAAACATATTATTCTAAAAAAATCACTTATTTTACATCAAAATAATGCTTTTAAAATGAGATTTTTAATCTAACAGGATTTCTTAAAAGTATAATTTCAACCGCGTTGAAATTATACGGGTTGTGGTGCTTATGTAAAGAATACTTTCAACTGGGGTGCTTGGCCCTACGTGACAAGCAGTTGGACGGCGGAGTGGGAGTCTAGGAACGACATAGTCGAGCTTGAATACCCCGCCCTAGGGGTTATAGGCAGGCAATGAAAAGATCTAACCGGCGGGCTGACCTGCCGGTCTAAACTTATGGCCGACGGATGGTGAGGCTCGTTTGAGTAGGCAACCCCCTGGGCTTTGCTTTGCTTTGTTGTAGATCCGTCCCGGAGAGTAGGGTGAAAATAAAAATAAAAAATAATTTTTTTTTAATAAAATCAAATTTCTTAAGCCCTTTTTCTCGTATAAGTGATGTTACATCGATTTTCATCGAATTAATTTAAAGGTGAAATTTTATTTGTTTACTGGAAATTTAACTAGGTTATTGTTCATGAAACCTAAAAAATTGTGTTCTGAAAGACCATTTTTTTGTTTTACAATAATATTTTTTTTAAAAATTACTACAGGTTCAATTGCGGTACCTGTTTTATTCAATTTTTTGGGTTAAAATCATCAAATTTATCCTTTAATTTTTCACGAGTTTTAGTTCGGCTAATTTTACCCTTGAAGCAGAAATGAAGCCAGATTTGTTTGCAAGTTATTAATCGACAATACAAAGTATAGTGTTTACGGGATGGACACCCATGTTATGTGAACTTTTTTCTTTATTTTCATGTTGTAGAACGTGTCCTGAAATTGTTTCCGTTTATTTTTGATACATCTTGTATAAATGTGCGCGTGTCCGTGTATTGGAGGATATATATATACCCACAACACATACTTCTTATTTTATTACCTGTTGTATAATAGTCAATGCCTACTGTGCTATTGTTCATTTCATTCAATGAAGTCTATGATTGAATTGAAGTTACTATGTTGGCAACACTTTATACTGTTTGTTTCGATAGTGATATTACTGCGCTTTGAGCATCCCTTAAAGCATTTTCTTGTTTGATTTATTTTATAGAGAGTTTTCTTATGAACTCAAAGCTGATTCTTTTCGGTGTGTTTTGTTAGAAAATTAAGTTGTTTTCTTTCTAAACCTGCATTACTTTTTCATTTTTAATAGTACTATGGTTATTAACTTTTTAACCTTTTAACTTTAATATATATATATATATATATATACACTTACCTAATATTCCCATTACTTATTCGGTTAGTAAAATATTTCGGTAATAAATCGATAAAACTTAAGAATTAAAGCGAAATAGAAGTAGGAAGAGTTAAAGAAAAATCAGTCTCTTAACTGGTTTTGATATCCACCACCTTTCCTTTTTATCATGATTTGATCTTGTTCTATTATATTTGTTATATTGTACATCAGTTGTGATTATTTATGTGTCGGAGAATAAAGTACAGTGGAGTATCTTCCGACAAAGCGATGAGAATATTCTTTAGAATATCTGTATTTTTAGTAGTTTTAAGAAATGTACTATTACTTGTAATATTTTGTAAAATAAGGTTTAAATTGTTTTATTGCGGTAGGCTTAGGCCTAGGTAGGCACATGGTTGTCAACGTAGTCGGGATCCCAGGACGATAGGGGTATCATAAAATTAATAAGGAAAAGGAAATATGCAGTAGGCATATTATTTGAGAATATTGAGAAAAGGCAGTCTTGCTTTGGAACCGATTAAACGATTATTTATAAAAATAATCTTTATTGTAAAAATACTAAGTCAATTAATGGACACTTAAATTTGGACTGACGTCAGAATTATACATTATAATATTACAAACAACAATATTTAAACAAATTCTTAACTAATTAAATAAGTTACATTAATTAATTTAACTGCATATAAAATATTATTAAATGCTCCAAACTGTATTTATGATTAATTTGTTACATTTTCAGCCTAGAATATAAATTTAATTATTTAAATAAAACAACATCCCTCAATATACGGTTCATGTATCTTTTCTTTTTTTTTTGTCTTCAGTCATTTGACTGGTTTGATGCAGCTCTCCAAGATTCCCTATCTAGTGTTAGTCGTTTCATTTCAGTATACCCTCTACATCCTACATCCCTAACAATTTGTTTTACATATTCCAAACGTGGCCTGCCTACACAATTTTTTCCTTCTACCTGTCCTTCCTATTAAAGCGACTATTCCAGGATGCCTTAGTATCTGGCCTATAAGTCTGTCTCTTCTTTTTACTATATTTTTCCAAATGCTTCTTTCTTCATCTATTTCCCGCAATACCTCTTCATTTGTCACTTTATCCACTCATCTGATTTTTAACATTCTCCTATAGCACCGCATTTCAAAAGCTTCTAATCTTTTCTTCTCAGATACTCCGATTGTCCAAGTTTCACTTCCATATAAAGCGACACTCCAAACACACACTTTCAAAAATCTTTTCCTGACATTTAAATTAATAAATAAATGTATGAAATTAAACAATAAATGTATGAAATAAAAACGTTACCCACCCTTTTCCACCAATGTTACCATTTCATTCATTTAAGATGTTTCAAATAGGCGTTTTAGTATCAATTTTTATATATTTTTTCTTAATACCTCGCAAAGCTCTGCTACTGTTCAACAGTTCAGCTTTTCCAGTATCATCAGGCCATCTATTATCAGGTCAGTAGCATTAGACATAAAACAGCCGATATTTCGGAAAAATTCGTACCACTCTGTAGCTTAGAATGATAATGTAACCGATGAAACGTAATGTTTCCAACAAAAAACTAACTAGAATCAGATGTCTGAGGGGGGAAAAATTAAAAAAAAAGTGGCCCGAATGACCGGCGAAAATCGCGTATAATTCGGCCAGAAGTAGAAAAAATGTTAAAAGATTAAGTTTAGGTAATCGCTTAACTCAGTGATTCCCAAACTGCGCCTCTTCACAGGGGCGCCGCGAAATATTGTATAAAAGCTTCATAATTAATTGATCCAAGGCAATTATAATTATTAATTTAATGTTAATAAAGTAAAAAAAAAAAAAAAAAAACAATGAATATACACGAGTTTTATTTATTTTCTTAGAGTAGTCATACTCTACGGTAGGGCACCATGGAAAAATTTTAATTGAAAAAGAGCGCCGCGACTCGGAAAAGTTTGGGAACCACAGGCTTAAGCTACAAATTGAGACGTTCCGTAATTAGATCACGTGCAATAAGCAAAAACTTTCAAAAAAGCGCGAAACAATGAATCTGACGTTGAAATTCAGTATAACCTTTTTATTTCTTTTCTCAAAACACTAAATTTTCGGGAAAAATAGCTCTATCATTGTCCAAAAACTACCCCCGAGCTGGATGCTATGAGTTATGGATTTTTTTACAAAATGCAAAAAAATCCATATCATTTGAGCAAACAGGGATTTCTGGGTCTACTTAGGCTAAATTAAAAGAAGAGGCAAAATGTGACTTTTTCGTATGAAAAACATTATTTTTCAGCTCATTTTTGTATTTTTAATTAATGTTTATAATATTTTGCAATTACTTAAAGTGCAATATCTCTGCGAAAAATACATTTATTCAAACGAAACCAAATGCGTCTGAAAGTATTTTTTATCTTTAATTTAAGCTTCAAAAGACTTTAATCGGTTCAGTAACTCTCGAGATATTTGCAATAATGTGATTTTTATTGAAAAATCTATATCCAAAGCTAATTAAGATTAAGAATTTGGATTGGTGATTAAGAAATGTTTAAATATTGATTTGTATATATTTCAAATCGTTTAGCCCGAAATTATCCAGGAAACGACGACGAAAAAACAGCTAACTGACAGCGCGATCGAGTTTGCACTAGTAGCTTAGCTCGTGGTCAGCTGATTCTCGGTTCTCGCGCGCTCACAGATAAGTGATTGCGGGGGCTTCAAACCTTCGTGGTACTTATCATTGACAAGTGATCATTCTTTTTTAAAGTGAGGTATCGCGTTGAGATTAACAGGAAAAACATAGAAAACACGTAAATTACAACGTTTTCTTTCCTGAAATAGGTCATTTTTACGGTATGCATTCGTAATATTTGCAATCACCTCGTTATAAACTGTACGGTTTTCGCCCTTTAATGTTAATTAGCTTCGGATATTTTGAACAACATTAAAGCTATTTCCTCCAAATTAGAAGTGTTTTGAGAAAAAATAAAAATGCTACTGAGACGTCTTAAACGTCAGATTCATTTTTTCGCGCTTTCTTGCGTATTGTATCTGATCTACTTATGGAATCGTCATCTATAACGTCTCAATGTATAGGTTAAGCGATTACCTAAAACGTTTTCATCTATTTTTTTTTGTAAAGTGATTTCCGGCCGAGCTATACGCTATTTTCTCCGGTCATTCGGGCCATTTTTTAAAATTTTCCCCTTCCGAAACCTGATTCATATTGCTTTTTGTTGGAAACACTAGTTTTCATCGGTTGTATCGTCATGCCAGTATACAGAATGTACGAATTTTTTCAAAATCAATGTGTAATGTTTCTAGTTTATATTGGACAATGCAATTAATTGAACACTAACGATGTGTATTTCCTATCGCGTTTTCGCGGCTCGATCAGGATATTGAGAGAATGACCATTGAAAATGTTTATATAATTAAAATTTATTAGTTAAAGAACATAAATAAAATTAAAATAATCAATAATAATGACAATAAGTAATAATAATAATGATAAGAAGAAGAAGCGACATAAACAACTAAATATAATAATTAGAATAATGGCAATAATAAATAAATAATGAACGTAATAATCACAACCACAACAACAAAAATAACAATAGTAATAATAATAATACTAACAGTAAATGTAAAACAGGTGATTTCATACAAAACAGAATTTAAAGTAATCGTCAGGATTTGTTCTCAGGTAGGTAAATAATGCTAAACAGAATTCATTCCCATTGACAAAAGACATTAGCATGACCGCTTGTCTTAACATTTTTAACGACACTAGTCTTGTATTAACAACAATAGTACAATAGGAAAGACAAATATAAAATTCTTTAACTGCAAATAAGTTTGCTATTTACAAATAAAAACTACCCTAACAATTTATGAATTAGTTTTAGTACATTATCTCTTTCATTTATAGTCTTAACAGTAACTCATCGAACCATTTCTTGTTTTCTTGTACCGTCCACACTGGACTTGTGACGTCATCTTAATTGCGCCAAACATAGTTTACTCTCTTTTTTCCTGTTTAGCCTTCGGTAACTACCGTTTAGATAATTCTTCAGAGGATGAATGAGGATGATATGTATGAGTGTAAATGAAGTGTAGTCTTGTACATTCTCAGTTCGACCATTCCTGAGATGTGTGGTTAATTGAAACCCAACCACCAAAGAACACCGGTATCCACGATCTAGTATTCAAATCCGTGTAAAAATAACTGGCTTTACTAGGACTTGAACGCTGTAACTCTCGACTTTCCAAATCAGCTGATTTGGGAAGACGCGTTAACCACTAGACCAACCCGATGGATCCAAACATAGTTTACTAGAAATTCGCTTCTTCACTGACCTCCTCGTAGACGGAGGAGGTCCTGACCTCCTCCATCATAACTTCTCGCTTAGACGGATTCGCAGAAGTGATTTTTTACTTGTCTTCCCCGGATTATTTATACTCCTATCCTCCTTACGTGCCGGACCGGCCCAACTCGAAGCATGAGAATGATCGACCGCCCTCACATTTTCCCATCCTCACATTTTCCCATGAAATTCCAAACCTTGACCCGGCAACTCTTCTTACGGAACGAACATAGTTTAGTGTGTCATTGGGCAATATTACAAAAGAAGATTGTTAAACGGGCCTGTTAGCTTTACTAAAAGGGTTTCTTTTAGCCCCTTTTTGGATTCCTCCCTTTATTTATTTTCTACTACTTTCTTTTAATTGGTAGGATACCGTTACTCAGGTCTGCTATACCGGTTTTTTTACAATACTGTATATCGGTAAAATATTTCGATAATTCTATAGCATTGTATATTTTTAATTCGAATTTACCAGACGTCGGTAATTTGAGTGTCTAAATATCAGTTGTATTTATTGTTTGACAATATTCGAATGGTTGGGTAAATTCCAATTAAACGTAAGTGAGATGGACTGTAGTAAAAAGTAAGTGCATTTATGGAAAGATGAATGAAATATTTGAGGTCATCATTTTAAAAATTTACTGCTGAGCTATTTCTTCGATTTCATTACTTTTCTTTCACTGGTAGTTTATTCTGAAATCTTTGAAAAATAAATAGGATAAATTTTGTTTAAAAAACATATCAAATAATATATATGTCATACGTATCATCCTTATCTCATTGGTCCGGAGGTTGCTTATTGTTCATTAGTTGAACAGATCGAACGTACACTACAGGAGAATAATGTACACATATATGTGTGTTAAGTGTTATATCCGTAATGGTTGCAGATGCTTCGTCATGAATCATAAGTTAGTTCTGAGAATGCCAAAAAAAAAACCCACGTCAGAATTATTAAGATGAATAAGGAATGAGGTGGTGTCTTGTGTTGCCTTCGTCATGTTTTCAAATATAGTTTTGCCATTTCAGCACGGCAATCTTATTCAAAATATAGGTGATTTTTCATTCCTAAAGTGGGAACTTCACTACTGTGACGGGCTGTATAGTGAACATCATTACTCATAATCAAAACAGTACTAACTAGTGCCACTTTTACCTCAAAAATATAACGTATTGTAAAATTTCAAATTAACTACACTTTACTGTGAGAAACAATTCATTATTAAACTACGTAAATAGGATATACGAATATATGTTTGTTTATACTCCAACATTTATTTTTTTTATGGCGTTTTTCATAAGCTACAAAATTTCGTCTCCATATTCCCACGTACAAGTTTCAAAGCTTCTGTGGTGGATTAATGAATTAATTCATCAAGCAAATTAACTTTCCTTTAAGTTATATTTGAACCATTAGGTTTATTTACGGCCGTGAATTTGCCTGTTTTGTATTCGACACTTTAATGATTCGAGTAGATTCTTTCTTTTTTAAAGCGTTGTTTTGTATTTTATTAGAATTTCACGTAATAATCGAAATCTGTCTTACCATAAAGATATAATTTATTGTTGGACGTTATTCATATATTAGTAAAATCAATTCTTTTTTTATTGTTGTCCATATCTTCCTCTGTACTAATTATATTAAAGACTTAAAAGTAAAATTCAGCAATCCATCACAGTACAGAACATAATAATATTTCTTACCTTGTTATTACTTCTTCATTTGTGCATCAATAGCGGTTTCGAGGATTTTCTCTCATCGTCAGTTGACCAAAAACTTTAAAACTACACATTAAGAACTTAAAATTATCGCATACATAGTGTAAAATATGCAGTCAAAATTTAAAATTAAATATTAAAATTAAACATTCTTAATTACATCAGTTTTTTTTTTAAATTTGCTGTACATGCATGTGGCCAGCCATTACATACAGATCTGTACTAATATTTTGTGAATTTGACTTAATATTTACAAAATATTGTATTAGCGGCCATGTGCATGTAAAGGAGATTTTAACAGATTTTTAAAACAAATTTAAAAAAAAAATTGTCCCTATACTTTTCAGAAAAAGTATAGAGACAAGGGAAGCAATTTTAGGCCTCAAGATTAATAGTAGAATGAAGATTAAAGAAAAACAAACCAACATACTTGGCGTTTATAGACCTAGAAAAGATATTCGATAACGTAGACTGGAATAAAATGTTCAGCATTTTAAAAATATTAGGGTTCAAATACAGAGATAGAAGAACAATTGCTAACATCTACAGGAACCAAACAGCAACAGTAACAATTGAAGAACATAAAGAAGCCGTAATAAGAAAGGGAGTCCGACAAGGGTGTTCCCTGTCTCCGTTACTTTTTAATCTTTTCATGGAACTAGCAATTAATGATGTTAAAGAACAATTTAGATTCGGAGTAACAGTACAAGGTGAAAAGATAAAGATGCTACGATTTGCTGATGATATAGTAATTCTAGCCGAGAGTAAAAAGGATTTAGAAGAAACAATGAACGGCATAGATGAAGTCCTACGCAAGAACTATCGCATGAAAATAAACAAGAACAAAACAAAAGTAATGAAATGTAGTAGAAATAACAAAGATGGACCACTGAATGTGAAAATAGGAGGAGAAAAGATTATGGAGGTAGAAGAATTTTGTTATTTGGGAAGTAGAATTACTAAAGATGGACGCAGCAGGAGCGATATAAAATGCCGAATAGCACAAGCTAAACGAGCCTTCAGTAAGAAATATAATTTGTTTACATCAAAAATTAATTTAAATGTCAGGAAAAGATTTTTGAAAGTGTATGTTTGGAGTGTCGCTTTATATGGAAGTGAAACTTGGACAATCGGAGTATTTGAGAAGAAAAGGTTAGAAGCTTTTGAAATGTAGTGGTATAGGAGAATGTTAAAAATTAGATGGGTGGATAAAGTGACAAATGAAGAGGTATTGCGGGAAATAGATGAAGAAAGAAGCATTTGGAAAAATATAGTAAAAAGAAGAGACAGACTTATAGGCCACATACTAAGGCATCCTGGAATAGTCACTTTAATATTGGAAGGACAGGTAGAAGGAAAAAATTGTGTAGGCAGGCCACGTTTGGAATATGTAAAACAAATTGTTAGGGATGTAGGATGTAGAGGGTATACTGAAATGAAACGACTAGCACTAGATAGGGAATCTTGGAGAGCTGCATCAAACCAGTCAAATGACTGAAGACAAAAAAAAAAAGAAAAGATACATGAACCGTATATTGAGGGATGTTGTTTTATTTAAATAATTAAATTTATATTCTAGGCTGAAAATGTAACAAATTAATCATAAATACAGTTTGGAGCATTTAATAATATTTTATATGCAGTTAAATTAATTAATGTAACTTATTTAATTAGTTAAGAATTTGTTTAAATATTGTTGTTTGTAATATTATAATGTATAATTCTGACGTCAGTCCAAATTTAAGTGTCCATTAATTGACTTAGTATTTTTACAATAAAGATTATTTTTATAGCAAATATTATTTAATATATTCAATTATATTATATGGGTTTGCAACTCGACTTTGTATCTCCGTGGTGAATGATTGAAATATATATTTTAAACGGAAAAGAATTTTAAAAAAAAGAAAAAAATTTTATTAAATCATTTTTTTTTTTATTAACCCACCGATCTACGTAGCGAAATGGTAGCGTCTCGACCTTTCATCCGAAGATCCCAGGTCTGAATTCCAGTCAGGCATGGCGTTTTTTATACGCTACAAATTTTCGTTTACATATTCCTACGTATAAGGTTTTTTGTAAAGTTCTGTGGTGAATTAATTCATCAGTCAAAAAAAACGTTCGTAAAGATTTTTAACTACCGTTTCGTGTAATAATGATGGGAAATAGTTATTGATATCTTACGCGTATATACTTTTTTAATGGCAGTTGACTATAGTAAATTTGAAAAAGAAAGTTATACTAATGGAGTTAAACAAAAAGCTTTCGTGTAAAATATTAATACTAAATTAATAAATTTTTCGCAGCGTCTTCGTCTTTAAGATAGCCGATACTTTTGTTGTCTTCTACAAGGTTAGGTTTATCGCCTTCCTTAACAACGTTGACATATCGTTCCGTTTTTACGTAGGGATAAATGCGGTACGTCCCATCCGCTTTTACCCTCGGTTGATAAAGGAAAACGCAATATATTATTCACTAATTTATTATAAGTACATATGTTTTCTTTACAGTGGTCATTGGATGGGTGCGCCGTTTCCTCTCTGACACGAGTTACAGACCGGGTGTCCGCAGGGTATCGTAACGTAATTTTTACAATTCACGTTACAAAATGACACCTTTTATCTCTTCTCTCAGCAGCCGTCCTTTCTTCATATCGGAGAAGATGGCGGATGGACGGTTCAAGTGTCACGTGAGCAAAATATTGCGCTCATATTAGTTCGTGGAGGAGGTGACCTTGATCACGTCCGGAGGGGCCAAAGGTCAGGTCTTCCTTAATTTCCCATTTCTACAGTACTAACGAATAGTACTTACGAAACACTATAAAACAGCGGCTTTAAAAAAAAAAAAAAACTGTTTCAGACAATCCCAATAAAAAGTATTAATTTATTTTAAACATAAATTATTTAAATCTTAATTCAGTCTTCCTAGTTTATTTTAAGAAAATTAAAGCAAGGAAGAACCTTAAACCAATCAAAGACATATCAATCCCGCCCATGAAAACAAATTTTAAAGGTGGGGATAACCGTTTAATGCTTTTATTATAGAAAAATTGAAAAAAAAAAATTAATGAATTAAAAGGATTATTAGAATTTCGTCACCTAACGCTGTTCAACAATGAAATTTTACGCATTGCCTACATATAAAATAATAAGTTTCCCACTATTTAATTTCTGCTTATTACGCTGTAGTTTTAAATAATGTACGAGGGTGATTTTTTTTCAAGTTGCGATCGGTCACGAAATTAAAACCACAGTGAAAATAAAAAAAATTTTATTTGTAAAGTACTTAAATATTTACGCTATTTCTCAACATAGTCGCCACTCCGATTTAGACATTTGTCGTAGCGAGGTACCAACTTTCCAATACCCTTGTCAGAGAACGGAGACCCCTGTGTTTTCAGCCATGTTTCTACGCTGGTCTGCAGCTCGATGTCTGTGCCAAAATGTTGTCCTGCTAGCCAGCGTTTCATGTGAGCGAAGAGGTGCAAATCGGATGGAGCCAATTCCCGGCTGTATGGTGGGTGAATAAGAATAAGCGGAGAGGAATGTTGTCATCAGGCATTGTCTTTCTCCATGACAATCGTCGGCCGCACACTGCAGCTGTAACTTAGAAGCTCCTGCAGCGTTTTCGTTGGGAAGTGTTTCATCACCCACCGTACAGCCCGCATTTGGCTCCATCCGATTTTCACCTCTTTGATCACATGAAATGCTGGCTAGGAGGACAACATTTTGGCACAGACATCGAGTTGCAGACCACCGTAGAAACATGGCTGAAAACACAGGCGGCTCCGTTCTATGACGAGGATATTGGAAAGTAGGTACCACGCTTCGACAAGTGTCTAAACCGGAGTGGCGACTATGTAGAGAAATAACGTAACTATGTAAGTACTTACTACAAATAAAATTTTTTTTATTTTTACTGTGGTTTTAATTTCGTGACCGATCGGACCTTGAAAAAAAATAACCCTCGTAATTTTGACTAGTTTCCAGGCAATGCTAGCTATAGCCGATTCTCTGGTCTTTATCTTTGTTTTAGTTCGCCTTGTTTATTTTTAATTGCAATTAAACATTTTTAAATGGTCGCTCTTTCGACGGGTTTAGTTTTATCTGTAGCTTTTTTGAAGACATTCGCGGATTTTTAGATGTAACCACGACCACGTAAAGTTGTGATATTTAAAAGTATTTTTTACTTCATTGTTATTCAAAGAACAATGCACACTGTTTAGTCTACACTTTCCTCGAGCCTTCTTCTCTATTGTTCTGAAGTAAGATTGTTTTGCTCCATCTGTTAAATCTTTTGTCGATGTTTTGTGTTTATTTTCAGTATTTCTTCTAGTAGACCAATGGACTCGGCCATATCTTTAATAATAAAATTCTTTTACCGGCGATAAACTTCCAAAATAAGCGGAAGCTGGTTTGCTCAGTAAGCCAACACAATAATTGCTGCCGTCTTATAATACGTAGAAGGAAAGGAATCGTCGCTCTTTGGTATTTGCTTACTTTTACGGTGTAGATGATTTTTTTATTTTTACAAATTAATTTTTGATTTAAAAATTGTGTTAAGTAAAAAATTCAACTTTTAACAAGTTACCGTGGAATTTTCAATTTCATAAGTAATGTACTGCAACTAAGTACAGTAAAGGGAAAACGTTTAAACCCAGTTAAAAATAAAAAAAAAATATTGAAATCCAGTAACCCCTCCCAAAAAAAAAATCTGATGTGGACACTACATGACTTCCTTGTACGTCTACTAAATTACATTACACATTTTTGCTCGCTTCATTTAAAAGTTAGATACGATCCTCCAATTCTTTAATAAAAGTGGACAGTTACACAATTGCTGAAATATTATTTTTTATTATTGTATAAAGTTCCACTTACTAACAGTTTTAAAATATATTTCTAAGTACTTTCGGAGTTGCTACTCCATCAGGGATCTCTTATAAGATGTTAATTCAAAATTCATATGTCATATGTATAATTATATTTAAATTAAAATGTTATGTTCATGATAGTCGGTCGTCAAGAAACAAAAAATAATTTATACGTCAATAAGACTAACGTTCTGTCCGTAAGATGTTTACAACTATTATCAACATCAAATGTGTTTTTTCTTTTATTATAGTTTTTTTTATTAACATCAAATATTTATAGAATTATTAATTTAACAATTTTACCTGAAATATTAGGTTAGAGTAAAAGTCCTTTGATTACTCTTTAAATAAATTGTTTACCAAATAATCCAGTAATAAAAACTAATTATTCTACTCCTTAAGGTCAAAATTAATATTTGTAACCAGTATACAGGAGTTTACTAATCCGAATACTTTATTATTAAATTTTATTTACACGACACCAGAAATCTAAAATACATACCAGAAATCGTGAGCATATTACGCACAAGTGAAAAAAATTTTTTTCAACAATCACTTTAAATTGAACACACTTCAAAAATGTATTTTATTTTTCTGTCAAATAATTAAATAAAATGATTATTTTTAAAGATAAATATACAATTTTTATAAGAACATGCTAACAAAATCCTACAATAATACGATTCTAAATTAAAATGTTCAATTAATATTAAATAATCAGATGTTTCACCAATTATATTACAAATATACATATGAAATGCCTACTAAATTACATTTATACATTTTTAAAACTACATAAAATTTTATTTCAGTAATATTTTTTTTTTATCTTCATTGAATTATTATTTATTGTAATTATTTTTTTTTACAATCACGGGTTAATAATTATTAAATCTGTATATTTAAATTTTAAAAAAATAAGCAAAACAAGTTAAAAAACAAAAGGAGATGGAAGTCTGATTTGAACCGTTATGCCTTCCCTTTAAGATCCAAATATTTCATTAATTTTAATTTTAATTTCGATTGTAATTAAAAAGGGAAGTGCACAACTAGATGTTACAGCATAGCTAAATCTAAAATTTCAACATCTTACGGCTAATCGTTTTTGAGTTATGCGATATACATACATACCTAAGTATAGACATCACGCCGAAACTAGTCAAAATGCATTCAAGGATGGTCAAAATGGATATTTCCGTTGAAATCTGAAAACCGAAATGATTCACGATTACAATATTTCCTTTACTTCGTACAAGGAAGTAAAACACTAATAATTATTCTGGCTGTCTAATTGTTTAATAAAAGGAAACCTTTTTTTCATTTTATTGTAAGTCCAGTTCCTAATACGAATTCGATATAAGATATGCTACGTAATTCTCTTTTTTTTGTTTGTATAACCTCCGGGATCACCGTTAGGTATTGCTTCAGAGGATGAGATAAATGATTTGTAGCGTGTTTGAAAATGCTATGCCTGACCGGGTTTCGAACCCGGGACCTCCGGATGAAAAGCTGAGACGCTACCAGTCGCTCACGGAAGCCCGGCATGCTTCGTAATTAAATACTTTACGTAAACGAAATATTAGTCCATTAAAAAACTCACATATTTAGAATGAACAAGAAATTATAGAAGATTTTTTCCGCTAGCCTGAGAACTAGCAGTTTATTAAAAGGAACTAGCTGTTAGACCTGGCCCATCCCGAATGTAATTTCCCTATTATTCGCCGTATAAGCTTAACATTGCCCTATCTTTCATCCCGAGAGACGCCCAGTGAAGGATTAGCAATCTTTCACGTTACAACTTTGAACATTAGGATATAATATATTTACTACTACGATTATCCATTATCAACAACGACAAACGAAAAGAAACATCTCCAAATCGATTATGCATAACAAATAATTAATTTTTCGTTTTAAAAAAGCTTACATAAATTATCTGCAATAAATTTATAACAATTCATCAAAGGAATCTTTTTCATTCTGGCTGATGATGAAGTTAGTAGTTAGGCTGTAAAGATGTTATCGGAATCGGTCTTTATGGCCTGAGTTGTGAAAATGAACGTTTTCACGTGAAACGTCTTTAAAATTACACCGAAACATTCGGGTACCAGAACAGAAATTTGTAGCGTAACGAAAAGGTGTCTATATCGTCCTGCCTTAATAACTCCCTAACTATTAGTCTCAGAGACGTAAATTCGGTGTCATTTTATAACTTACATTCTCAGCTCGCCGATACGACTTTGTGTCCCTGACGAGTGGATTGGCGGTGAAGGGGCACAGCGCAGATCGGCCGAAACCGGCGCTCTCGCTCATTTCCAATCAGTTTAGCTCATTCTTAGACGTGATAGCGCGGTGATTCGTGTGTTTGTTTGTAGAGTTTGTCGAGACAAATCGATTTAATTATAATAAAAGTATTTTGGAGAATATTTATGTGTAAAAAATTAAAGTAAACATGTAAAAAGTACAGAAATTCAATATGACAGCCTCAGCCCGCGCAAAAGCCAGCCGGAAATATAAATTACGCATATCGTTGGAAAGGGGAGGTTATGGGCCACGCACAGGTATCCCAATGTCCGGTGCTGAACGAGCGAGACTGTTTAAAGAACATCGCAAAGCTGGCACGGCACGCTCATTGAACGACGCCGACGGCGCGAGTACCTCTACCGCTGCTTATTATGCGTTGTCTCTTACTTTTCATTTCGCAGACCAATGTTGAACAAAATTATTTTCAAATATTAGTCAAAATATTTATCATGTACCATTTAGCGTCTGTTTTATGCTAAAATTATATTTAGTACGCAGTCAATGTCTCGATTTTATCTCAATTCAATACACTAAAAGTGACTCGCTGATCATACAGACCGATTAATTTTTCTGTACAGTTGGTCAAATGAACGAACTAAAATTTTCCATCGGAGACTTTCAGTTTTGTTCTAAAAAATGCCATGGTGGCTTTCCCATTTAACTCTTGGTCAGCCTGTAGCCCAGACGAACTTCATACAAGATCTGTAACGTATCACTTTAAACCAAAGGCTGTGCGCCCCGACACAGCCCCACCCGATTTTTTAATTATTTTTTTGAGAAGGTGGGCGTACCATAATTTCTTTAAATCTTTTCTATCGGTTATATTATTTTCCTGGTATAAATATTCTTTTAGTTCGACACAGTTTTTTTTTTGTTTTTGTTGATAATGGATAAATCGTAATAATGAATATATTGTATTCTGATGCAATTTTGATTTTCTAAGTATTTTTACTTAAAAATTTAAGAAAAAAATTGGTTTGAAATATAACTTACAAAATAATGAATTCTCCCCTATTCCAGAAACTTAGCTCACACTTGTAAGTAGTCTGTTTGCTTATGTCCTCTTTCCATTCATATATATTTTTTTTTAATTTTTCACAAGTCCATTTTTCTTCTTGCTAACGCCATTTATCATACTAACATAATTTTTTCTTATCCTTCTCAACTCTTAATTAAACTAAAAACGTTTTAAGTAAATACCTTTATTTTTTGGAAAAATAATTTAAAGCATATATAGAGCGTAGAACGGAAATAATTTCATGGCTTCATTATTCTTCAACCCCTTTGAGTAACAGCATAAATTTTATGTGGTTTTAAAGTATATAAAAATTTCTAACTGCTGTAAAAATTTCAGATTTTTGCCACCTGTCCGTCATGTGGTTTTTGGGCCCCAAAAATAATACATTTTCAAAATCTTACAATTTGGCCATTACGATTTTGGTCATTTTTTTATTGAAGGACACTTTTTAACGGACCAATTTTGTATAAGTACTACTAGTATCTAAGAGTTAAAAGGTAAAAAACAGGCCTGTTACCCTTAGCTCTTCATTATTTATTTTGGGCTTAAAATTTGAAAAAAGAAAAACAATAATTTGTTAACGTAACTTCAGTAAACATTACAAGAAGATATGGTTATGTAACAAATTGAATTTTAAGTACACTAAGATGAAGTTCCATCTTTACTCATTCCAAAAAGTCCTTTTTAATCCTCTGTCTCGTGTAAAATAAGAATGTTACAGCTCATGGAAAAAGTGACGAAAATGGCTGTTTTTACATGGCGAGTTATAAAATAGTTTTTTACTGAAGAAAAAAAAAATTTTTAAATAAAAAAAAATATTTTTTGGCCACTACAAGGTGAGAGGTTGTTATATACTAGATATCATTAAAATCAAAAATAGTAATGCACGGATCATTTTTTTGAATTAAAATGAACGAGTAATACCCCTTCAATATGATTTGTAAAAAAGTTGCAGAATTTCGTTCCGCCTAATTGTTTCTATTTTATTGACGGAGTACATCTATTTGACGGCGTCCTCTAAATTGTTCATGATGTGAGCAGGTATATGTTATCCATTATATATATAACACGTACCTTCAGTCTGTTGAACCACCAAAAAAAAAAAAGGTGACGATCTATTTGTGTGTGTGTGTGTACTCGTAAATTTTAAATATACCATTTTACTTGTTTAATTTCAGGTATAAAAAAGGTAAATAATTTCTTTAATTTTTTTTTACAAAAATCGTATTTCTTGATGTTCTACTTTATTACTTTGTAAATATTGTGTTCTGGTAGATATCTTATGAATAGACAAAAAAGGTGCTTGATTGTAAATACATGTTTATTATGAAGTTTTATGTGAACGAATTTTTTTTTTATAGATTTTGAAATATATCATGCTGGGTCGTCTTGAGACTTATACCTGAGTAGTTTAGTGAGTGCATATGTTTGTGTGTATGCGTATCAAAGACAGTTTTTTTATTTGACTGTAAGGGCGTTTGAGAGGGAGTGTTGAAGGTTTTTTTTTGTTATAAATGCGGGTTTCTTCAAAACGGATGATGTAGGTAGACAGGGAACAGAAGGACTATTCCGTTTGTCCCTATGTTCGGATTTAGTTAGCAAAGGTGGGGGAATATTTGGTGGCCGTTGTCTCTCTGTCTTCGATTGTATCTTCTTGTCTTGTTGTCTCAAGGTCGCATGTGTATCTTCTTCCTTCGTTCTGGGCCCATGGGTATCTTTAACTCAAAACTAAGGTCAACCCATGGTCAATAACTATAAAGAAAAAGTAATAATATTAATACTCTAGGTAAGCTTATATTAAAATTCTTTCAGTGCTACCAGTTTTGTTGGTTTAAATGTTATTAAAATTTTCCCCTTCTTTGTAAAAAGTATTTCAGTGTTTTTTATACTTTTTTCATAGTTCTTTGTTATGGCCGGTCGGTTTTAATTATTTTATAATGTAATTAAGTAGAGAATTTTTGTTTATATATATATATATATATATATATATATATATATATATATATATATGTAACCTGTATATTCAGAGAAACCAGTGTATGATTCATGTTCCTTGTTTTCCCTCCCTCTTTAGAATTGTAACATTCATTCTTTAAACATTGTAACATTCATTTTGTCTTCCATTAACTATTCCCCTATTCTTAGTAAATATTTTTCCTACTTTTTTTTTTACTTCATTGTACGAAATAAAGGAAGTGTGATCGTGAAAAATTTCAGTTTCCAGATTTCAACGGAAATATCCATTTTGACCATCCCTGAATTTTGACTAGTTTCGGCGTGACGTATGTATATATGTATGTTTGTATCTCGCATAACGAAAAAACGATTAGCCGTAGCATATCGAAATTTTGGATTTAGTACTGTTGTAACTTCTAGTTGTGCATCTCCCATTTTGATGACAATCAACTGAACCAAAAGTGTTCAGAAAAACCCAAAATCCCAAAAGTTTGGATTTTGAACTTTTATTAACTACAGTAATAAGCCTAATATTTGGATCATACAAGGGGAAGGCACATCGGTTCGAATCCCGTGTCATCTCCTTTCTTTTTTTTAATTTTTTTTTTTAATTTCAATATATTGATTTATTAATATCTGATTGTAAATCAAAATTAAGATAAATAATTGAATAAAAAAAAAATTTATAAAAAAATATCAGAATTTATTAACAAAATAAAGTATTATGTACTTTTCGTTTTAATGTGATGATTATATGTAATTTAATAGGCGTACAAGGAAGTTATGTGATGCCCACATCAGATTTTTTTTTCATAATTTCATATTCTATATCTGTATTGTCTTACAGCAGGCTATTAAGCCAAGTTACAAAACGACAGTTTGTCGTGTTCATGTACAGAAAGATTTCTGGTAAAAGAATAAGTTCATCTACCACCTGAAAACCCGAAACAGTTGCATTAGAAATCTGAATTATAGATCTCCAGCATCACTTTGTCTGTTATTATAAGAATCAGCAATGCTAATTTTTGACACAACTGACAGATGGATTAGATTTAGTAGGAAATTCATGTTTTTTTTTTTTTTGTTTTTTTTTTTAATGTATTATATAATTATGCCTTGAAAAATTAAAAACTGAATTCGGGAGGTTAATTAATTCTTCATGAAATAGTGGTTTTTAATATTGGTCGTATCAAACATTAAAAAAGTGCACGTTCGACTTTTTATGAATGTATTCAGTTATAATGTATCCACTAACTTTTATGGTAGTGGAAGATCTCTTTAAATTGTAAGTTATTTTGGCCCTGTAATTCTTGAACTTCTACTTCGATTATTGTTAACGGTGTAAAACAATCTATCCCAATTTCGCGCGTGACTCTCTTGGTACGTGACGGTTTGAAAAAAAAACAACAAATTGAGTAGTAGACAGTGTTGTCCATTTTTTTTTTCAAACATAAATAGAAACTTTTTTTGAAACTCATCTAGTTTTTTACGATATAAATTTGTTTGTTTTAAAAGGTAATTGGAAAAAATAATGTACGCTTTATATTTAATTATTAATTTTCTAATAATATGCTTACATTTATTTACTTTTCCATTTACATCTGCTTACATTTACTTTTTAATTTTATTTTACGTGAATTTTGTGGAATTTGAAAAATCCCAATCTAACCGGGAATTTTGAATACAAAATCTTTCCAGATGAAAGACAGAGTTCTACGGAGATCCGACCGCGTTATATCGCATATCACCGCACACAAATACATTATTAATGAAAAATATTATAGGGTTAATTTAAATTTAATTGAATCAATGTAAATTATTAATAGTAATTGTAATTTGAAATTATTTTTAAAAAAAATGAAAATTGATCGGAAGGTTTCCATACGAAAATTAAAAAAAAATTACAAATTAAGATTAAATGAAAGGAAGAAAAAATAAACGGCTTTGTGAAACAGTAAAGGAATATTGGAAAAAGGGAAAACAAAATAAGACGAAATGAAAGTTGTAATGGCCAAATCGATGATAGAAAAAATATTAATTTTACACTACAAAAAAAAAATTGAATGAGTTTAAAGTATGAAATTTGTCGTTTGTAAACAATTTTTTGTTCTTGGATAGATTATTATGAAAAATTCCGTACATAGTATTCTTTATGTATCAGATTCGGCTGTGTACTGATATGAGAGAAACCTTTCTCATATTCCTTCACCCTCACCATTTCCCTTGACCTTTCTACTATTCAGGTTCCTAGAATAAGGTCATATTTTAAAAATACAATATTTTTATATATATATTTAAATTAAACACAAGTAATATTAATTAAAAAATAATTTTTATAAATAAAAATTTAAGAAATGTCACATACCCCGTAAACCTGTCCAAGAACTATGGCGGTAGGTCTACTAAACGGTTATTTTGTTTAGAATATTCTAATTTGTATTTTCGTAATAAAGAATCTTATAGTTAGAAGTGATATTCTCATCTTTATTTCTTTTTATGAATGGTTTGATTTTATCATTATTACGACTTCGAACATGTTTTTTTTGTAATGAAAGATGATTTTGTAAATGATATGTTAAGGTGAAATTAAATTGTCGAGAATCAATCACATTCAAGACCAACCGATTTAAAAGCCATTGTGCGCTATATCAAATGCCTAGCTGGTCGACTTAATTCATTAAAGAAGATCGATTATAACGTGAGGTTTTTCCATATTTGGTTTTTTGTTGCAAATATACAAATATCCTAAAAGGGGATTAACCAGAAAAAGATTAAACTTAATACATCTGGTCAATATAGATTTAATTTTCTGCTAGATTTAGTCATGTCTTTGTGGTACGTCGTTTTTGTAACATTATAGTCTAAAAATATGAATCTTTTACGTAGTAATTTTAAAAACGTCTATTGAAAAAAATAAGCATATCTGTTATAATTAAAGAACTATTTACCTGATTACATGATCTGGTAATGTAAAAACACAATCAATAAATTACATTACATTCAAATCATAGAAGTTAATATTTCATAAACTGTTGCGCTTACAGTGAAAAACTAAAAGATTATATAATTTTATTTCACCAATTTTTAAATTCCAGAACTATTACATTGACCGCAAATAATATATATATATATATATATATATATATATATATATATATATATATATATATATATATTACAACATACTCTTACAACACTCCTGATTTTTTTTAATTTTCTCCTTCCCCTCTTTTCTTAGTGGATGTTCTTTTTTCTTCTCTTCATTCATTATCTTCCTTATATTTCAATAATTTTTTTAATTTCATTTTTTTGGTATTAAATATCATTTAATAAATAATACATCTGTTATAAATTTTTTGTTTACTTCGACTTCATTCATCGTCTATTTTACAATAAAACAGCGTTATTAGAAAGTATGACGATAGATTTTTGTGAATACATTGATTAGAAGAAATAGAAAGTAACTAGGTGTGTACCGCCGCCGGGGCTGACTATCACTATTAGTTTTTTTTTTTTACCTCCAATTAGAGCATATATTATCTAATAAACAGTACTTTTGTGGCTTGTATAACATATGTTAATTAAAAAATCACGTTAATTTTTTTTATTGCGTAATTTTTATGTTGTTTTTTTATGATTAATTTTATTTGATTACTTAAAGAAAACTAGGAAATATTTTCATTGCTTAAAAATGTTCTAGTTCAATTATTTATCTTAAGTGTCCCAACACTTAATTTCGTCTTTTTGAATAAATTTTGTACAATTTTTATATTAATCTCAACCAATTTTAAATGCTGTCATTCCACTATTAGATAGATTGCATAAGAGAGCTACCTATTGTAATGTGTACCATGATTCGCCTTCCGGAAAATTTCGACATATCTTCGCATATCACATCCCCCAGACCCCAAAATCACATTAGCTCAAAGGTTTATTTATACATATACATATTTTACTTTCTTGTGGACAGGATAACTGCCGTAATTTTGCGCCAATCACTGTCAAATTGATACGTAAAATATATCGACCAAACTTCTCGATCGAGTTCATTAATGGGAAAAATCAGACCATGGCGGGCTTTATCGAAAAAACAAAATATCGCTATAACTTTCTTAAGTAAAATATCGAATTCGTTTAAAGTTTCTACTATTCTTTGGAAAAGAGCCTAAAACTTAAAAGTTTTTTGACATCACCAACCATTGGCCCGGGGGGTGGAAAAAATGGGGTTTAGAAGACAAAAAAAGAATCATACCTCCCTTAATAGACATAGTATCGAATCGGTTTAAAGTGGTTATTATTCCCCTAAGCATTACCTAAAACGTTTGTCTGAAACAGTTTTTGATATAAGCAACCCTTACGGCAAGGGATGACCAAAATGTTGCTGGAATTGTGAGAAGATGGGCTTGTCGTATGCTAAATGTGTGAAACTTTTTTCACATACAACTATTGTCGTATTGAGTAAATTTGAAGTTTTTCTTAACTTTAAGATGGAAATCTTTTTTACCCCCTATTTAGCACCGGTGAAATCTACTTCCGCATTTTGGCGTGCCGAAAGGGGTTTTAAAATTATAATAAGCAACCCTTCCCCCAAAAAATGTAATTTTAATATCTGTAGAAATATTAAACGTAATTTTTAACGTTACATGGTTTATTTTTTGGTCTGCAATATTGAATCTGCCATTTTGAATGCCATAATTATGATTTCATATTAGTTTTCAGTTGCTTTAAAAATATTTCGCATTAATTTTCACGTTAATGTTAGCGAAAATTTGTAAATTATGTATTTATTAACATAATTTTGCAATAGAAATTATATTTATTTTAGATTTTATCTAAAACTGGGAAAATATATTTGCATATATATTTTTCAAAAATTGCAGAAATATGTAGTAATAATAATAAATTCAATTTTTTCGACCGTGAAAAGATTTCAGTTTTAGCGCTATGCAAATTTCGGGAATGTTCGTCTAAACTTAAGCTTTTTAACTCAAAAATATAATTCAAATCAAATTTTAAAAATAAAGTATAATTTTCTCCAAACCATTCATTCCAGACCTCCGATATAGTTGCCAAGTTTTTAGATACTTTGTATCTTTTCAGTTTCCATTTAGCTTCCGGAACCACCGTAAGGTATTAACTTCAGAGGATGAATGAGGGTGATATGTATGTATATAAATGAAACTGTAGTCTTGTGCAGTCTCAGGTCGACCATTCCTGAGACGTTTGTTAATTGAACCCAACCAACAAAGAACACCGATATCCACGATCTAGTATTCAAATCCGATCGTGCATACCGGTTCAGATATTTTGTATGTGTATGTTATAAATATTATACAGGGTGATTCAAAAAGGACTTCACATATTTAAAAGTATGTAAAATATTTTTTTAGATAACTACAAATTCTTGTGAGGTCTTATTTCATAGAAAAACACATCAAGTTCAAATTCACTTAGTTCATTAGTATCGACTTTGGCCACCAGCGTCGTTAAAAATTGATTCATTTACTGGTGCTGAACGTGCTCGCTGTATATTTTGTTTATTGTTTCATATTTGTTTTATTTTTGTTGCATAAATTATATGCTCTAATTTACTCTTGGCAGCAAACCTTCGTCGAGACACGTTGTTCCGTTAAACATAAAAAATCACCAGGAACCCGCGCGTCCCTGAAGCCGCTTTGGAACAACTCGGAGAAAGCTTTGCACGTAGTCCGAAGAAATCAACTCGACGTGCGTCACGTGAAACTGGCTTTCCACAAACGACATTTTGGCGCGTATTACGTAAACGATTGCATTTGAAGCCTACAAATTAACCGTGATTTAATGCGTTACAAATGACGACAAAGTTGCTCGGCTGCTGTTTTGTGTGAAAATGGTGGTTAGAATTGCAGGCAACCATACATTATTAGAGAATGTAATTTTTAGTGATGAGTCAACTTTTCACATCAGTTGCCAGCGGCATGGTCATCCGTAGCTGCCGAATATGTGGTGGTAAAAACCTTCATGAAACTTTGCAACACATTCGTGATTACCCAAAGATCAATCTTTTTTGTGCACTAAGCAAACACTGTACGGCCGTTCTTCCAGGAGGTAACCGTAAATGGTATCGTTTATCTGTATATTTTTCAACATTTTCTGATTCCTCAGTTAGACGATGGTGACTTAAATGGACGCCATTATTATCAAAAAGGGACACCATCTCACAACAGCCTAGAAGTTCGAGATTTTATTGATACTTGATTTCCAGGTTGGATCGGTCGTGAATGTCCAATCGCATGGTCATATCGCTTCCCAGATTTGACCCCGCTAGATTTTTTTCTTGTGGGTTTTTTTTTTGTTAAAGATCGGGTTTGATGAGTTGCAGAGGTAACCAGGTTACCAGGTTTCTGGCGGGTTTTATGTCGCACTGCAAATTAAAACTATATCGAACAGAGCTGAATTTCGGTTGACAAACTTGATGTGTTTTCTATGAAATGAGGTCTCAACGGAATCTGTAAGTTATATCAATAAATTTTTATAGCTTTTAAAGTTGTGAATTCATTTCAATCCCTCTGTATTATGGAAATTGATGGGTAAGTTTTCAGCTAGGATACATTTAAGTTTTTAATTTAATGTAACACTGTTATTGAATTATAAATACCCAATTATTATATAAAACACCCAATTATTATATAAATACTTTATTTTTTAATATTTAAATTTAACAAATCTTTAGTTTTGATTTAACGATAATCTTTTGAACTTATATTCGTAACGGTCATTTGTTACGTGTTACAGTCATAATAACGTCTTTCCTAATAATGTTATGCTAAGTTATAACTTAGGATAAACGAGGAATGATACGGTTTCCTTCTTCATTGTGCCAATTATACTGTTCCACATCAGCATTCCAACCTACCGTAATGTAGGTGATTTTTAGCCCTCGAGAGTGACACTTTCACTCTATTCTGCGCAAGGAATGACTGTACAGTTCATTCCCTGCGCACACATCATTACTCAAACAAAGTTACTCCCGGTTTCTCCGGTACCTTAAATGTTCTACACGCTATAAGAATAACCGGATAGAAAAGAGTAATATGACAAATTAATCCACTCCCTTCTCGTGTAAAATAATGTTGTTATGCAGAATATCCCGGTAGGTGTTTGCTAAACTTAAGGGACTAATTCAGAACATCGGACAAATGCTCTGTACAAAATAAAAAAACTAGAAGTTAAGTCTCCTATCGATGATAAGTATTACACAAAATGTCCCGGTATGTGTTTGAAATCTTCAGGACATCAAAATAAAAAGTTCACCTGAAGAAACATTTTCTTTTTCCGCCGTTTTTTTTTTTTTAATGAAATTTGTTGGTTGTATCCAAAAACGTCTTTTGCAAAATAAATAAGTAAAAAAATGTTATCTTCAAAAATTATAAAAGATGGCCACCATTTAAATTCTTTAATTTAATTTCTACTTATTTTTTAATAGTTTATCGAATAATTTTT
The DNA here is from genome assembly GCF_047948215.1 of Lycorma delicatula. NCBI lineage: Eukaryota > Metazoa > Arthropoda > Insecta > Hemiptera > Fulgoridae > Lycorma > Lycorma delicatula. The sequence continues at coordinate 89,048,558 of NC_134463.1, forward strand.
TATTAGAATAAATATTATACATTTTACTATTAACAAAATTACCGTTTCATTTGACAAATCGGTTGATAAACTGGTGGAATTGTGACTCGCAAAAATTATGAAATCCGACCGGTGTAAGTAAATAGGGACAAAATTATCTTACCGCATAAAATTTGCGAGCCACTTTAACAGTTTCATCTGTTTATCGACCGATTTGACGAAATTTATAACAATGAAATGTTTAAAATTGTATTTTAGAAAACATAATTCAATAAAACTAATTTTCAAGCAGCTAATAATGATTATAAAATTTAAACGGCTAACAATTTGATTGATTATATGATTTAAATTGTAATCATTTATAAATTTTGGTATTTTCAAAGGTAAAATTTTCAAATTTATTTTTTTGTAGAAGGTGTTAGGTATAAGATTTCATTAAAATGACTTAATCCATTCATAAGATATAAATTTTTATTGAAATACATTTAATGGTGGACAGAGGGAAAATGATGAAATAGAGCATTTGTTCGCGTGAAATTTGTGTTTTGATGCCCTTAATTCCGTTAAGTTTGACCCAACACCTCCCGGGATAGCTGTATATTCTGCTTCAGCTTACAGGGCGAAGATGTATTTCAGGATGAAATTACCGGATAAAATTTATACATTATATTTTATGATTATTTCATCTAACAAAAAATAGGTTGGCCACTTCACGCTTAATCGATTATGAATTCGATTCACGGCCGGCCTGGAGTTATTTACAATTCCATTTTATCGTTTGTTTCGGTTGAATTACGTATTATTATTAATAAATAACTTGTGTATTGTTTAAATAATTAACGTAATTTGTTAATTTTATGGATAACGATAAAAATCAGAACAATACTTTATTTTTAATATTACGTAATGTTTCATTAATATTAAGTGAAATACCGTATTAAACGAAATCATTGAGTATTTTTTATGAAATTTTATTTTTGCTGATGAAGTTTTCGATGTTGTAATTTTTTTCTTCGAGTTTTAGTGTGTAGGTGTGTGTATGTGTGTGTGTGTGTGTGTGTTTGTGTTTAATTCAATTTTAAAGAGCTGTGAGAAGGTACACACAACCTACTTTCGCTAGAATTGAAAACAGTACTGATTGTCGGTTATGTATTTTAAATATATGCAGTTAAACAAACGGTACAATATTCATAAATGTTGTCGTAACTTCTATATTATATTATGTTAATTATCTTTTTATTAAGATGTTGCAGACTTTTTCGCATAAAATTCTTGAATTATTAATGGCTCTTTAAAATTTATATTCACAATATTTTCTATATCTTTCTTTTTAAAATAATAATAAATTATGTAAGGTTTTTTAATTATTAAATCGTATTATTTCTTAATTTTTTGTTATAATATTTTTATGTTTTGCTATTCTTTTTATGGTTTATTGCAATACAGTGTGGTTCTGAAATGAATGTTTGTTATTAGTGATAACAATGAGTGAGTGGTAACGATAATATTGGATTAAAAAAAAAAATTCTAATTTTTGCATTTAATATATCACTTTCAAATTGTTTAATACTAAGTGAAATATAAATCTTCTGTTATTATGATAATTTTGAAACGTTTACAAGATGTAATTTATAATTCTTTGTATTACCGTTAAAATATTTGATATTTTATTAAGAATAGCGAGCTGTTATAGAAGGATTACTTAAAGCGGTTTCCCAGCGGTACGAATATATTGTTACGGCGTGCCAAGTCCTTCTAAATACAGGTGATATTCAGCTGTACAAATGAGAAAATCTTTAATCAGAGATTAACATCTTTAAAAATGTTAATCAGAGGAATTGTGTTAATCTCTATTACTATTAATAATTGACGAGATTAATTTAAGTTATTGAATGTCATATATATTTTAGTAGTTGACGGGGTGCGTCTACCCATTTTAGAATATATGACAAATGAGCGGTGGGACACGAAGCAAGTGGTGTGTGACACCACGCTTAGTTCACTCACGCAATTAGGTTAGCTCTAGGAGCTAGTTAGGACACTGGTCGTTAAACTGATTCGAGGCTCTGTAGCCGTTTGTGGCATAGACATTCGGTCTTATGCCTTAGGGCGACCGAATGGGGTGGTGGCGGGAGAAATGCCGTGCAAATCAAATCAAATCTCTATTACTGCCCTCGGCTATTATTCTGTCGTCGGGTTCTAATTAACAACACATCATGACTCAGTTATCCAGAGATGTAACAAACTACATGTAGGTTCATTCATTATTAACTTGTTTTATTACATTTATTTATTTATTCCTATTATTCTCAAGGCAAAAACTAGTTTGCGTTCGATTACAATTATTTTACGATAAATAAATTTTATAGCGTTTGAAAACGTTAAATACGACCGGGATTCGAATCCAGAACCTTCCGGATAAAAGACAGAGATGCTACCGCTCGGACGTGAAGGAAGATAAAGTATGTAGTTATGCACGGGTCCTTATAAAAATAATCTGGTCCTTTTTCAAGATATACGGATGAAATCGTTCTATTACAATGACTTTCATAATGATATCCATCATTATGATGTACATCATTATGCTTAAAGATAACAACTGTTCCATGCTTACTATATTCATATGCTTTCAGTACCCTGTAAATTAGAATAAAAAATATTAATTATATTCTGCGAGTTTATAAAATAGTTTCTCTTTGAATAGTTAATAAAAAATGATGTGGTGTCTTACATTCAAATTGTCCCTTGAAATGTTTATTTATTTATTGATAACAGATTAAGATTACGTTTTAAGAACATTTATTTACTTACATTTAATTAAATTTATATATATTTAATGAAAGTTTTGTTATAATTTATCTGAACAGGCGTACATAATGAATTAGGATTAACACTATTCGATTATGGTTTATTTTTTTTCGTATCATTCAACTATGAACCGCGTTTGTTTGACACTTTTCTTACCGTATCTCTACTTTATTTTACATATTAAGTCTCATATTTTTTCTGAATGGTTATTTTACTGCCTTTTTTTAAGACCATCGTGGAAAACCCTTCCCTCCGATAATTCTTTTAATCTTTTCTCGATTAATTCCCAATATTGTAAGTTTGGAATTTCATTATCTGTGCTTTGTTTAAGTCTTTCTTATCTTTATCACAAAGTACGCTTTTAGTTTTTAATTCTAGTTAAAAGAAGATGATTTAAAGAAGAAGTGAAAAGAAGATAATAGAAGAAGATTTTATCCTTAAAATATGATCTACAAAGGGCAGTATCGATATTCTCTTTTATTTTCTTGCGAAATATTTATAAATTTTAATTGCCGAGGCTAGCAGAATTCCGCCTTATTTAAAAAACGATATTTTAAGATTTTCTTCAATTAATATAAAGATGGAAACGTGTTTGTTTTTACAAGATCCGTTAAAAATCGGATTTTTTACAACATTAAAAATAAATTTCCTCTTTAAAAAAAAAAGATGAAGGTCTCTGAAATACAAAGTAGATACAAGTAATTGAAATTATATTTTTTTAAATTTAATTAATTGAACTGAGTGTAAAATAATTATAAGAAACTTACAATCTAATGAATGTGTATACACAGACATATATATGTATATACTTATTCAGTTTACGACTCCTATTTTCAATATAAATTTATTTTACAAGAAATAAAATATCAGCAAGTTAACCTATATCAGAACTGAAGCGTGAATTTTGTTTTTTCTTTGCAGTTTGTCTTAGTTTTAATAATAATAAATATACTTGTTAAAAAATATTCAGCTTATTTGTTGTACGTGTACCTTATGTGTGTGTGTGTACATTATATACTAGTAAGATACCCAGTACTTGATAATATATATGGTTGTAATAACATGTGCTCTACTGGTTTGTTTATTTACGTTCTACTTTGGTACTTATGTTTTGTTTTATAACTTTTACATTTCTTTTTTTCTCTTCTTTTTTTAATATTTAATTCTTGAATTATCTTTAACTTACGCTCAAGTAGTTTGAAGGTTAAAAGACGTGTTTCTGTTTGATTGTATTAAATATATGTATATATATATATATATATATATATATATATATATATATATATATTTTTATATACAAATATGTTTAAAGTAATAAATATTAGTAACGGGTTAAAATCCTTGGTGTTAGGGAACGTTGTTTACAACAAATAACGTTGTGTTGTTGAGTAGTTTTATCCGGTATTTATTGGAATAACCTACTTGATTTTATTTAAGAAAATTTTAAGTAGATGTGTGTGTATATACGTATATAAAGAAGACAATAGACTTGTTATCTGTAAATATCCTTGAAGCGTTCTCGTACGTTTTGTATATTTCTTGTTTAACAAATGAATTTATAATTTATAAAATATTCAGAAAACATTTCGTTTGTACGCTGTACATTTGTCTATTGATAAGAGTCATATCTTATAATCTTTGTAATACTATCGATAGAAATTTCTTTGTTTTGTAAAATGCATTACATTCCTGATAAATCTAAGGGTTCTGCTTATCCAACTTTGCAGGAGTCTGTTTGTTTTTCCCCGTTTTATTTCCTTTCAAATCACACCACTCCGATTTTTTATTAAATGTACAATAACTACCTTATAAGAGATGTAAAAAGTGACATTGAAATAAGATGTATCGGGAATCAAAAAGTGTCCTCAAAAGGGATCATCTGTGTACCCACAGCAACAAAGTAAAATGTTTGTGCTGGAGTGAATCCCGAGAAACATATGTTTCTTCATCAATTGAAGAAACATATAGCAGGAATAAGCTGGAATTTATTGGTGTTTAACAGGAAGAGTTGTAAGGATTTATAAAACGTATGATCAATGATAAAATAATTATATGTTTGTTGGATACTTTAAAATAATGGTTTTAGGAGATCTGACATGAAATTCAGGTCGCTCATGAAAGTAGAATGGCTGTTCCCAAAAATAATTGCAATTCCACGTTAGATTTATTTGGGTAAAATGAGGAATGAAGTGGTTTCATGTTGCTTTCTTCACCTAGCCGAATATATTTTTGCGTAGCAAGCTTTTAATTGCTCGAAATTTATATTACATTTAGCCCTACTAGCGACGTCTTACATTTTACTGGCAAGAACTTGCAGTGGCGGCTCGCGTATAAGCACTGTGGAACTGCAGCACCCCTATTTCCAATTGATATTATCGATAACATTTAATAAATAAGTCCTTTTTTCTTTAATTCTTTCTTCATACTTGAACAGTATATAATCCTTATGCTTAATGCTTAATGTCAGTTAGCCATCCTCCGGTGTATGAAAAAGTTACAAAATCTTTATGCTGCAACTGTGCGCTTCACAGTTCCAGCGGCGTGGTGTTTGGCTGTTGTGCGCATGCACACATAGGAATCTGCACGCCAGGCTGCGAGGGCGAGAGAGTTCTGTCGCTCCCGCAGTGCCGACCCTGGCATGCTGGTATCCTTTTTTCGTAGAATTCATTTTTGTATGCATTATCCCTATTTAGTTACGAGACGGTAATAATAATAATAATAATAATAATTTTTTCTTTCTTTTTTACTGTTTGTTGTAGTGAGAACGCGTGAAATCATACTACATCACTGTACAAGTACGTTAAACCGGCAAAATAAAGCCTTCCTTTTGAAGCGACGTATCTGTCGATGACAAATTATAAAAATTAGAATTATGGTTCGCATTACAGCTTGTTTTTTGCTTAAATAATTAAATATTAAGCAGTATCCTAATTAAAACAATGAGAATTTTTTCAATGATCAATAACGAAAAAACAAAGAATTTTTTTACTATATTCAGTGTGGGCGAAAAGTCCCTTTACATATTAATAGCACAGTTATAGTACCACTAATAGTACAGTTAGACATGTAGTTAAACATAGTTATGAATACAAAAAACGATATATTTTTTATGTTGTTGAGCAGATAAACTCTTTAGTATTATTTCCCGCCATAAGCTGAGTCCTGCGCATGTCACTTCGGTTAGTGTTTCACAATCTAGAGTTAAACCGTGGCGGATACAAATGTTTTCACTATTGAGGAGCGTTTGGTGGCTTCTGTGTGGGTTCACGAAAGTCAGAACACAAAGAAGACAACGAGAGACGTTTTGAGGAACTTCGCTGTGCGGTTTGGAAAACCGCCGCCATCACGACCAACGTTATTCGCATGGGAGAAGAGAAAATCTTTACGACTCTCACCGAAACTTGTGTTCGCAGTGGCGGAATCAGTTGAACGATCGCCGATGAAGTCAACCCGTAAGCGGTTTGCAGAATTAGGCATCCCGCGATCGACTATACGAGACCACATGCGGAAAGACTTGAATGTTTCATGTTTTTGGCCAACCTTAGTGAATGAGTTGAGTGATCGTGACTTGGAACAACGTGTGCATGCATTTGAAATGCTGGTCGCCCCGCCTCCCACATGCAAATGATCAAAAAACCGTTTGTTTTCTGAGGAGTGTGCGAATTATCGTAGCTCACGAAATCGTAAAGTCTTTTTTTTGGCAAAGGACAACCCGCACTTTTATGAGGAAATCGAGTTCAATCCGCCGCATATTATGATTTGGGCAGGAATAACGGCAGACCATCTCTTGGAACATATTACTTTGATGGTTCTATGAACCAGCACAGCTATCTTCACATGATTAACACGTGGTTGCTTCCAGAATTAACGGCAAGAGGAATAGCTGACATCGTTACACTTCAACTAGACGGCGCCCCACCACATTTTGCTGCGAGTGTCCGCACACGGCTTAATGAACTGGGAACTGCTTCCAAATCAATAAATGAACCTTGAACCTTTGCATCAATGTTATTGACAATAAATTTTAATGTTAACCAGACATAAATGTTGAAATATACTGTTTTTTGTAGTCATAACAGTGTTTATCTACATATCTATACTATTAACATGTAAAGGGACTTTTCGTTCACTCTTTACTTCACATAATAAATTAAAAATTAAAAAAAAATAAAATAGTAAAATATTTTAATTGTAAACTACTTGATTTTATGATCTTTGTTTGTATAGACTTACGTGAAAAATATAGTTGAAGATCTGGTAATTTTTTTAAATTATTAATAGCTAGAAGGTTTATACGAGTATTATAGGTATTGCAGTATGTAATTAATTAAGAATTAAAAAAAGATTTAAAACGAGCGATAAATGTAGATGTTTCAAAAAGGACGCGACCCTAAGATTAAGAAGGTAGAAATCATGCTTAGGTAAATTTAATTTCTCCCTACATGTCAGTTGGCAACACTGTACTCAAGGTTAGGAGCAGCTTGTGTCAGTTGAAATGTCCTTCTTATGCACTAGTGCTACACCATTATAAATTCGTCTCTATTGTGTTAAGTATGTCGTTTCCAACGACTAACATGTGTTTATTATTGAGACTTACTGCGCGTGCAAATTTTACGAACGAGTGAAAGACGAGATTCGGATAAAATTTCCCAATTCTTTACTTCCTAATAAGTCAACAATATCGCGTTTGATTACTAAATTTCGTGAGACTGGAAGTGTACACGGTCGGAAAAGCACAGGTCGATCTGTTAACAATAAACGTTTTGGAGGAACGTTCTGAAAGAACGTTTGACTCTCTTGCTCAGAAAATCGCCCAGAAATTTATCTTCACAGGCCGGGCTTTCACTGTCTACAGCTTTCAGGGTTTCCAAAAAATTATAATCGCATGCTTATCTCATCGGTGTCGATCAAGAATTGAAAGATGTAGACCACGGAAAACGTTTACACTATTGTCATAGGTTTCGTTCTGTTGTTGTAGCAACGGTATTGAAATTTTGGATTGTGTTTATTTCAGCAACGAGGCACGGTTTCTTTCGGATGGCTACATACATTAACGGCCAAAACTATTGAATATGGAACGCTGAAAATCCTCACGCGTTTCACGAACGACCATTACACAGACGTAAAATTGGTGTTTGATGTACAACCTCCCGGCGTCGTGTAATAGGAGCTTTATTTTTGACGAACGTGTAGACGGTGTGGTTTATCCCAATTTAATCGAACAGATTATTGCCGTGTTACATTTATACAACGAGAATTTTTGTTCCAGTAGGATAACGTTACGCGTCATACTGCTAATGAAACTGTGGATATTTTACGGGAATTTTTTGGCTATCATTTGATATCTAAAGGGTTGTGGCCTCCAAGATCACCATATCTTACACCAGTGAACATTTTCCTTTAGGGGTATTAGAAAAGTGCAGTTATTAAAAACAATCCTCATACTCTTGACGAATTGAAGGCTAACATTGAAAGTGAGATTTCAAAACGATTAGCCGTAGAATGTTGAAATTTTGGATTTAGGACTGCTGTAACATCTAGTTGTACACCTCCCCTTTTGATTGCAATTGAAGTGTTCAAAAAAAGTACAGTATCCAAAGAATTAGGATTTTTTTTTTCTTAGCTGCAGTCATAAGCCCTCATTGAGAGCTTTTCAACAATACTTCATAAGTGGTACTTATTTTCATTGGTTCCAGAGTTTATAACCCAATAACATTTTAATTAATGAAATATTTGGATTTTATAAGTGAAAGGCGGCACATCGGCGAGAATTCGACTTCATTCCATTTTTTTTTTAACATTTTTTAATTTAAATATATTGATTTATTAATAATTATTAAACTCTGATTGTGAAAAAAACTTTTACAATAAATAAATTTTTTTTGTTATTCAATAATAACAACAAAAAAAAATGTAATAAAAATTTATGTCAAAATAAGTACATAAAAATTTATGTAATTTAGTAGGCGTACAGGAAGTCACGTGGTGTCCACATCACATTTTTTTATTTATAAAATAAGTGTCTATTAATAATAATTAATACTTAAGCGTTTTTGTCAGTCCCTAACGCGCTAAGGGACTGACAAAAATACGTTATACTTTTTTATTTGTAATTTTATTTTGGTGGGAGCAGCTCCGATCTTTTGTTTGAGATTTGGCGATCGTTTATGTCCTCGTTTGATAATTTTCAAATGGATGAATAGAATTTAGATGTATTTAAACAGGATCATTCCATTATTTTAATAAAAGAAGGAAATACTTCTTCAGATTTTTAATGTGATATTCTTTAAAGTTATTCTTTAAACTTAAAACTTTCTACCTTTCCGTTTCCGACTTCAACACAATTTTAATTGAATATTAATAAACATACTTTTGTTAGTATTTAAAAAAAATAATAAAACTATTACTCCGATATCAGATTGTTAATTATAATTAACCCTTTTAGGTCGGAAAAAAAATTTGATTTTAGACTAGCTTAAATATTTTTTACCAAAATAATACCAATAGTGAAATAAAACAAATAATTTAAAAAACTTTTAAATATTTCTCTGAAAAGGGAAAAAAATATTAAATATTAAAAAAATATCTTCTCAATATAAATCTACGAAACTTATTTTTTGAAGTCGATACCAAATTTTAAATGAATTACGAGTACACGAGATACGAATTACGAAATTTATTTGAATTATTTATTCTATTATCTTTAAAATTTGGCGCCGACTTCAGAAAATAAATTTCAAAGATTGTATTGAGAGCTCAGTGGGAAAACTATTTTTTCCTTATAATTGCAATTTTTTTTCTTCTTTTACTTATTATTTTTTGTTTTATAATATCGTCGAAGCGGAAATATCGGCAAGATCTACAAAAGAGACTGATTTTAATGAGAAAAGAACGTTCTCTTGAAACAAGACCGGCTCGTTTAAAACGACTTAAAGTTCGAGGGGAAAGGATGCGTAGAATTCGGAGTCAAGAGTCTAATATCATACGTTAGTAGAGGGTGTCTAAAGTGCGAAAATACTGAAAAAGTTGCCAATAAAAACGCAGAGTCTGAAAGAAAACGTCGATATCGTTTGATCCGCAAGCGCTTTTCAAATGAGACTTAATAACGAAGATTACACTGTTTACCGTCAATTCATTAACGTATTTGTGATGAAACGCCTGAAGAAGGTTTACATCGATTGATTGCTGTTAGAGAGGTCGAAGTGAAAAACTAAAAAACGAAAGAACCGATGATAAACATACTCATTAACAGAGGATGCATCAAATATCGAGTAATATAAGGCACGTATTCGATGCAGAAACTTATAGAAAAGTAATTAATACTTCGGCAGTCCGAAAGAATGAACGTCTGGAAGAAAAAGAAAGAAACCACATGAAATGATATTTGCGTGGCCCTTGAAGGCTTATGGGCGGAGAAAAAAGTATCATTTTTCCAAAAAATATTCTTATAATTAAATTTTTATTTTTTTTTCTTTAATATAACAAAAATCTATAATTCATTTATTTTTTCTCCAATTTTTTTGTTTCAGTGTTTATTTACAAAGATATATATTTAAATATGAATATTTTAATATTTTATTAATTTATTATTGTTTTCATTTTTTTTTTTAAATCAAAAAAAAACATAAAAACGTCGTTTTTAAATTTATCCTTTTTACAAATATCTTTAATTAATTCGTGAAACATTGGATTAATCTTTCTAAAACATCAAAAAAATCCAATTCCTTCAATACATAAAGTTGAATACATTTATATGTATATATTTTGCTACGGAATTAAAAGTTGTTTAAAACTGAAGTAAAAATTAAGGTTATGTGGTTTTTTTAAAATCTGTATCATGTTTGCATAGTTACTGAAACCTGATCTATTTCTGATTAACAAAAAAAAAAAAATCGTGTTAACTTACAGACGTGAAAGACGTATACGGAATTATGTTTATTCCAGTTTTTTTTAATGAATTACAGTAAGTTTATTCCTTATTTTCTCTTTTACGGTTTTTTTTTAATGAGTTTATTTTATTTAGTAATATTCCAGAATTTTAAAAATCTCACATAGTTCGTTCATTGAACTGTATGTTAAGAAGCAATTGCTAATTTGCAATCGGATTCAAGCAAGCAGTACTGATCGCATTTTTAAATCATTCTTAGTACTCTGTTTAGAAGAATGTAACTCTGCCTTACTTTGAGGTATCTGCAGATGATAATTACTTCCTGTTCTCGTTAAAATTTTTTTTAATTTTTTTATATTTATTAGCTCAATATTCATTTTAACGATAAAACGATAACGATAAAACGATAACGATAAAACGATGAGCCTTTGAAACTCTAGTAATCGTTTGGGCTATTGATATATATATAGTTCACCGGAATATTTAGGCAACCCACACGTGTTCTATAGATGACTAGCAATTTTTACCGTATTTATTTAAACTGATCTAGCAAAATTGTGTCTCGTCGTTGTTCCCATTTTGAGTATACATCTAGAGAATGTTGCGTTTGTGATAACTACTTGAAAAAAGTTTGAAGACCTTCGGGTGGGTTTTTTTTTTTATAAACTGCATGGGCTGTCTTAAGAGTTTGGGTTGGATAAATGGCCCAATTTACTTTCTTATTCTTTATATATTCCGCCCAGTAACATTCTATGATTTTTAGCTTAATTTGAGAATTTTTAACGTTATTTCGTCCTTAGTATCAATGTGTGGCTTGGTGAGGAGGGTTTGGTTTATGGACTTCTGGAAATTTTATTTCCTTTCCGGTGGTAATACAATAATGAACAACTAGAAACTGAAATGATTATCGGGTAAAACCGAACTACGTAATAACTTCTAATATAAACATCCACGTACGTTTCTTATTATGATTGAAGTAATTTTTAGGAAACTTTTTTTATTGTAGCTCATGGTTCTTCTTACGGTATGAATTTTTTCGCTAATTAATTTAATTAAATAATTTAAAAATCTGCTGTGGACATCACATGATTTCCTTGTACGCCTATTAAATTACAGATACACATTTTTTTTTTAAATGAAGAATCCATAAAATTTTATTTCATTAAGAACTTCTGATATTTATTTTTTATTATTATTGAATTATTATTTATTGTAAAGATTTTTTACAATCAAAGGTTAATTATTAATAAATCAATATATTTAAATTAAAAAAAAAGTTAAAAACAAAATGGAGAAGTCGGATTCGAACAGATGTTCCTTTCCCTTGTAAGATCCAAATATTTTGTTAATTAATAAAAAAAAAACAAATTTGTTTTAAATAAAAATTTTATTTGGCTGTAACTGTAGAACCAATGAAAATAAGTACCACTTATAATATATCGTTCAAAAGCTCTCAATGAGGGCTTATTACTGCAGTTAAGAAGAAGTCCAAAATCCAAATTTTGGGGATTTTTGGTTTTTTGCACACTTGGTCCAGTCGATTGCAGTCAAAAGGGGGGTGAACAACTAGATCCTAAATCCTAAAATTTCCTAAAATCCAAAATTTCAACATCCTACGGCTAATCGGTTTTGAGTTTTGGGAGATACGTACATACATATATTTATGCGTACATACGTACGTACAGATGTCATTCCGAAACTAGTCAAAATGTATTCAGGGATGGTCAAAATGGATATTTCCGTTGAAATCTGAAAACCGAAATTTTTTGCGAACACAATATTTCCTTTACTTCGTACAAGGAAGTAAAAAGACGATGTATGAAAATAAACATCGTCTCAATTTAATGCTTGAGCCTTATCACATGAGACAGCATTTTATTGACAAGGTTCTTATCGCCTCAGTTTAATACTTTAAAGTAGTTATCTAGTGAATCAATGGAAGAGCGTATGCTCCTATTAAATGCAGCACAGAACCGTAACTCCCGGAGGTTACAAAGTTGAATAGTTCATGAAAGAAACAGTCGCTTATAAAATATGCTTCGAAGCGGTTCATAACCGAAGGTATTTTTCGATAGAGCCATTTATAAATCGCGTATCATTATTAGACAATACATTTTTGCAATATATGTTTACCAAAGCTTTCAACTCATGATTAGATGTAAATAAGAAATTCCTTCTAAAATCCTAGTACAGTTAGCTGTCAGTAAGCTAAGAAGAAACTTACGGAACTGTTTCAATTTTTTTTAACGTGTGGCTTTTATCGAGATCTCCAAACCCTTACCAGGAATCGAAACCGGCACCTTCATTTTAGCACTCGGAGGTAATATTGACTGAGCCACCGAGATTGTCATATGAATTAAAATATATTTATATGAATATATTTGAATGTACATATATGAATATATTTAAAAAACGACGAATTAAATTGAAATTTTTTTTAAATCTATTAAAAAAATATTGATTTTACTTTCTAATTTGAGTATCTTTTGTTCATTAAATTTGATTTACGTTTATGCTTTTTATAAGGATTTTTTGTTTTAAAATAAACTTCGAAATATATATGTGTGTATAATTAAATTTCCTTGCGTAAAAAATGTAAATTAGAAAAGGTTTTTCTTTTATTTTAAATGTAAAAGTAGCATTGATAAATTATTAAGTAAAAAAGATGCGTTTTATTTATTTGGGGTATTATTCTTCTTGATACCCGTTTTGCAGCCGTTTGTTGTCAGGCGCCGGCAACGACGACGACGACCCAGTTTTAACGTACACACGCGCGTGCGCTCTCTTTTTACCATAGCCTAGTCAGTCATGATGAGGCATCTGGGACAACCTTGCAACATAGCAGCAAATCTGTTTTAATCTCTATACAGTACCTTACTTTTTCTATTACATTATTCCCTTCTATTTTGCTTCCCTTCAACTGTTTTATATATAGCATTCACGCACACACATACACACATGTACATTAAAATATGCCGTAGGCCACATTAGAATTAAATATATATTATTACATTGATGTAATAAATAAGTATATTCTGGTTGCGTTAATCCCCCCTCCCCCTTTCACTCTTCCCCTCTCTATAAATATATATAAATCTCCCACATTCCATTACAGATGAGTTAGAATAGAAAATATATCTCGTCCTCATTTTCTACGCTTCCTTCTACATTCCTATCTACCCTTATTATTTAATATTCTCTTGTCTAAATAATAACGTAAATTGCAGTTTGATTGATTTAATTTTTGTTTGTTTTATTTCTGCCAGATTTATCAGCGTTATAGTAAAAAATTAAAAGAAGTAATACGGCGAGAAACAATCGAATTAATTTTAATTCTACAACTTAATCTTGCTTACATGTTTGTAAAAAAATTACTCAAATAAAATAGTTCATTTTTACTGCCTTGTACAAAGTAAAGGAAGTATTGTGATTGCGAAAAATTTCGGTTTTCAGATTTCAACGGAAATATCCATTTTGACCATCCCTGAATCCATTTTGACTAGTTTTGGCATGACTTCTGTACGTACGTATGTATAACTCAAAAACGATTAGCCGTGGTATGTAGAAATTTGGATTTAGGACTTTTGTAACATCTAGTTGTGCAGCCCCCCTTTTAATTCCAATCGACTAAACCAAAAGTGTCCAAAAAAGCCCAAAATCCAAACGAAATTTGGATTTTTGACATTTTCTTATCTGCAGTAATAAGCCCTTATTGAAAGGTTTTCAACGATATATCATAAGTGATAATAATTTTCGGTTCCAGAGTTATAGCCAGATAAAATTTAACTACGAAATATTTTGACCTTACAAGGTAAAGCTCATCGGTTTGAATCAGATTTCCTTTACATTTTTAACTTTTTTGTTTAATTTTTTTTTAACTTTTTTTAATTTAAATAATTTGATTTATTAATAATTATTAACCTGTGATTGTAAAAAAAATGTTCGATAAATAATTATTCAATAATAACAATAAAAATAGAAAAAGCTGAAAAAAATCAGATGTTATTAGTGAAGTAATGGTTTATGTTCTTTAAAAAATGTATACATATAATTTAATAGGCATTATTACATATGTATATGTGTAATAGATTTGGTAAAACATCTGATTATTTAATATTAACTGAAAATTATAATTAAGAATCGTATTATATTTGGATTTTCTAGTTTATTTTCTGTTCAATTTTATCTACATTAAAGTTAACTACAGAGTGACTGAAAAATAGACCCTCACAAGAACAACATATACACTGAGCAACTGAAGAACATATACATGCCCGATCTTTAATAAATTGCAAAAATTCTTATCTTTTAGTTCGTTACTCCTGTTCAGTTAATAATTGTATAAATATTTGATGTTAATAAAAACTATTATTTCAGCAGTTATGTAACTCCCCACTTTATTTAAGAATTGGAGGATCGTATATCACGTTCCAATGAATTAAGTTTTAATGAAGGGCAGCAAAAATTGTGTATATGTAATTTAATAGGCGTAAAAGGATGTTATGTGGTGTCCACATCAGATTTTTATTTGAGGTCCTCACTATTTCTGGATTTTTCAATTAATCGTAACCTGAATATCGGCCTAGTTAAAAATAGTTCATTAAAAAGGATGTTTAAATTCCTTTGTTTTGAATTTAATTTTTAAAATTATTATATAAAATATCATGGCACTGTTCGCTGAAAAAAAAAATCATATATAAAGGTTTTTTTGTGTTAATATTGTTTTCTGTAAAGGCGGTTTACTTTTTACTATTATATTTTGATTACTAGAGTTGGCCAAAAAATAATGCACATTTCATCAGGATTCATAGAAAATTTATTCGACACTAAATCAAGTTTACAGTCCTTCAATATTATTCCTTCTTATGTATAATGCACGCTCGTCAACCCTCTTGACAGCATTTGGATTCCTGTCAGGAAATGAATGATCTTTATTGTGGAAGCGAATTTCCTGGATAATTGCAAATGTAATTTTTTCTTATTGGTAAAACAAATTCCTCGGAGTAGTTCTTTCAGTTGTGGAAACAGATCGAAGTTCGGCGGACTCAAATCTTCAAATTATCATCGACAGAACTTTCAGTATGTGACTGACACACTACTGTGGCTGGAAGAGGACAGACGAAGGCGATAGTAAGTTGTGTAGATACACTGATGGAAATGTGTGCCGAGGCATTTACACCGGTGACATTCTGACAGACTGATGATTGTGTTGTAGTATCAAGTTTAGAGGATCTAAAAGACGATCTCCGGTAAAACCCATCAGGGCTAGGAATAGACTGGGAGGTGTGGCAACCGGGATCGTCACAAGGCGGGTATCTTTCCCTGCTGGGGTCAGAATGCTATGGATTTATTTTCTGGACGCAGTTTTCGAACTTTCGGTCGCAAAATCTTTCGTTAAAATGCATTGTATTATGTTTTTCGATATTCCGGTTTCATTTGTGATTTCTTTCCCTGTCAGGCGACGGTCATCGCCGATCACCACATAAAAGTGGTATTATATATGTAAACCTGTAATAAATAGTCAAAGGTGAAAAACCTTCAAATGGTAGCACATTTTGAGGAAAAAATCGAATGATTCTAAAATTGATAATATCCAAGAATATTATGGAAAGGCGGAAAAAGAAAGTTCCAGTGATTCATTAATAGAATAAAAAGAGCTATGTGGGCCCATTTGTTAATATAAAAGATTAATTTATTTAAAATCTACTTGGCTTTACCTGATTGGTGGTGAATTGTGTTGCTATGAGCAAAGGAGGATAATTTTAGAATTCATTAACAGCTACTGGTTAAATTTTTTTGTTTTCAAAAAAATAAGGTTAATTTTCAGGCTTTATTAAGTAATTCAAATTTATGCGTTCCGGAAGATGACTAAAAACGGCAATACGTTTTTTAACTCGTTATTAAGGAAAATACTTAAGATAATTTTTGTAGGACCTATTGTACTAAAAATTGGTATCTATGTTAATTTTTAAAAGTTGCAAAATGGCCAGTATAAGTCAAGTGAAAATAAAAGAAAAAAAAAAGGAAAGAATATCTTGAAAAAAGAAGAAATTACTGAAGGAAAGCACATATATCCTGATAACATGTTTTAAAAAGGTGTATATGTAACCTAATTATTAAGCATACATATTCAAACTTTTTACTGTTTTCCTTACTAAAGGTTTTTCATTAAAAATTCTTCCTGTTTCTCAGAAATCATAATAAATTCCAATTAGAGTTTTTATTGGCTATAGAACATTGTATACCACACTTTAAAAAAATAAAAATAATTTAAAATACGGTAGCACAAAATATGTAAAAAGTATTCCAATTTTTTTTTATGATAATCAAAGAAAATCATATTTTCCATGATCTCCAAACAAATTACAATTATGCATTTTTTTAATATCTATTATATCTCTGTACAGTATGAAACTTTTTTGTAGAAATTTATTTTTAAGAAAAATTGAACGTATAATTTACTATAATAAAAGGTAATCAACGCCCCCTTAAATCTGCTGGCACCATAAGATAAGATCACGGGTCCTCTTTGAGTAAAACATTTTTCATATATCTGTTACGTAAAAAATTCTACGAGTTTATTGTCTGCTGTTGGCCACGCTATCTTCCATCCTTCTCTTATTCAGCTGTTAAATCTAATCGAATGACTGGCGTATCATATACGAGTACACGATTAGTTTAATGTTATGCCGTATTATCTTTTTTGATATTCTCCAGTTGAGGGAAAAAATAGAGTTTTAAGTGCAAAAACTGTGAGTACGGAAACGTCTCATTCTTAAAACGTTGTCTTGTGATACGGGTGACGATTCCGTTGAATTATCTTTCAAAAACATTTCCTTTTTCTTTAGCAGCTGATGTGTCATCTTATTTGAAGCGCCATAAATAACTGTTTATATTAATTAGATTAATTAAATTACGTACTTTGTTTTTCTTTGTAGTGTAGCTCCGTGAAACTGCCTATTCTCGAAATGAACACGTAATTTTCACTTAGTTATGTTAGACTGTTAAGTATTTGATAAGTTTCAAATTCAGATGATAAAAACGTTTAATACGTCTTTAATACACTTCAACAAACAAAATTTATTTTTTATTAGCGGAACAGGCAATTGCTCAATTTGAGTGAATGAATGAAATAAATGTTGTATTATATTTAACAAATTATATTACGAAATAATAAAATGTATAGTAGCAGTTCAATATTACTAGAGTAAATCAAATATAAACGGGATTTTTGTTTCTGTGCGTTTACATTTAGTAGGACTTGGCCCGCGCTTCATGCTTAGGTGGGGGTCATTAGAAGTGGGCAGAGCCGGCCATCCCATACCCCCAACCAATTCCTCACTAACGCTCACGATGTCGGAGCAACAGGTGCACCTCTCCACTGCGCAACGCATAATTATAAAATTTCTTGCGCGTGAAGGAGTTCAAACGACGGAAATTTTCCGGAGATTGAATACACTGTTCGGGGACCAAACATTGTCAAGGACTCGTGTGTTTGCCTGGCATAAAGAGTTCAAGGAAGGACGAGAACGAGTGGAAAATCTGGAACACGATCGCTATCCTCGGATCAGCATTTCAGACGAAAACATTCGCGCGGTTCGAGACATTCATGAAGACGATCGACGGATAAGAGTATCCGAAATTACAGAACAGGTAGAAATAAGTTATAGGAGCTGTCATGCGATCGTCAAAAACGACCTCAGTTCCGTAAAATGTGTACCAGATGAGTCCCTCCCCTTTTGACCGCAGATCAGAAGTTGAGACGTTTGGAAGTCTGTCAGAGGCTTATAACAAGGTTTGCGAAAGAAGGTGATGTACTTTTGAGTCGGCTCGTCACCTGCCGCGAAACGTGGGTTCACCATCACACTTCCTAGTCGAAACAAGCCGGTATGGAGTGGCGGTGGAAAGGGGAGGCAGCCTCAGTGAAAGCCAAGACTCGACTGCCAGCTGGCAAGGTTCTTTCAACCGTTTTTTTTTTCGACCGGCGAGGCATTTTGCTCATCGATTTTTGCATGAGCGACACAGTCAGTGCTGCTTACTACTGCGAGCTGTTGAACGAGGTGAGGTTTGCATATCGCCGCTAAAGACGAGACCAACCTCCTCCACGACAACACCAGGCCCCATACTGCAGCTCTAACTGTCTCAAAAGTAGAAGAAATGCGCTGGACTGAACTTTATCATCCTCCTTACAGTCCGGACCTATCGCCCTGCGATTTTCATTTGTATGAGCCGCTTAAAGAAGCTCTAGGAGGGTAACGATTTGAAGATGATGAGGGCGTGGAGGGATTCGTGCGCAATTGGCTCCTGACCCAAACAGCTTCATTCTATGATGCTACGATAAAAAACCTTCGATAAGAATGTAAAATTATGTTATAAAATTCTTGTAATTCTGTTGTTTAAAATCGGCTCCGAATTGAAGATTGGAAAATTAATTATTTTTAATTTACAAAAAGTAAAAATAAATAACTTACATTAACAAAAATTAAAAATCGAAATAAAAATTGAAAAATTATGATTCTACTCTTAAGTTGGGTTTTTTCATTCCGGACCAGTAATTTTCATCATAGATTGGTGTGACGGAAATTTATTTTAAAATTGGC
The DNA here is from genome assembly GCF_047948215.1 of Lycorma delicatula. NCBI lineage: Eukaryota > Metazoa > Arthropoda > Insecta > Hemiptera > Fulgoridae > Lycorma > Lycorma delicatula. The sequence continues at coordinate 89,067,833 of NC_134463.1, forward strand.
CTACATTAAATTTACAAAACATCCTTTATAGTTTTTTCTTTTCTTCAAAATCTGATTTTTCCTTTAAATTGTTGCATTATATAGATTTTAAAAAAGGAGTGAATTTCTCAATATTTAAAAAAACTTTACTGTTGTCTGAATCTATTTGCAGTATGTTTTTTTCTGTATGCGAAGTAATTATTTAGCATTTATTTCTTAGATCAGTACTATTCAAGATACAACACTATTCATTTTTTTTTATTTCTAGATTCATGACGTAGCTCATTTATAATCATATTTGTCTTTATATTACTGAATTTTTTCGGTTTACAGTTGTAAAACTATCAAAAATACTTAACCGCTTTGTATATCATTAATTATTTCTCTTTTAAAAATGCATTCATAAATCTATAAACACTTGAATATAAGTCTATTTTTAAATCGGTGGTGTGTACTCGTATATTTGTTATTATCATTTCATTATTAGAAGGTTTATACTTCACGACGGGTGTGGGAGTCGGGAAGTAAATGGTCCGTGAAGGGTGTGTCGTAATGGTTAAAGCAACCAGGCGAACTATTGGAAAAGGGAGAGAGTTGAGTTTTTAGTCATTGTGTACTTTTACTGTTGTAAGATATTATGACGCTTTCTCTATTTGATTTACAGTAAATATCGATCTATGGAAGAATAAATTGAAATTACATTGTATGAATTTCTTTTGAAATTATTAATTTTTATTCGGGTTTATGAATTAAATTTCTGTTTTCTGACCTTATCTACTGTATATTAATTATAAATTTAAAATTGTATGGAAAATCTATTAATCGAATAACTTATCTTTAGTTTGTATTATTATTTCTCGTACTTTGATATTAAAATTATTGTTTTGTTTTAAATTATTTATAAAATTGATTTATTTTCATACACACACACACACACACATATATATATATATATATATATATATATATATATAGAGAGAGAGAGAGAGAGAGAGAGAGATAGAGAGAGACTAGCAGCATCCTCTGATGTGATTTCGACCGTGTTATATACGTTTAGAAATTCAAAAATCTGAAAGTTTTAATTATGTGTTGCAAGGTTAGAAATAACCATCTAGTTTTATATTTATGTAAAGATTTTTTTAAACGGTTTTTTTTAAAAATTTAATCTTGTTTTCCAGTTTATTTGGTATATTTCTTTATTTGTATTTAGTCCTTTACAGTTAATTTCCGGTTTTGGGCTAAATCGTCAGGCGTTTCCGCTTGATCTACGTATCATGAGTTTAACCTTGTATGTGTGAAGTGTCCGTACTTGTTTCATCCACGTGGTTCTTTATGTCGTACAACACTGTTGTTAGTATTCGACTATCGGAAATACTATTTAGCTCGCGCGTAAAGCTTTTTGAGGTTGAGGATTTCTGTAGATGATTATTTTTTAAAAAAATACTTATTTTTCAATGATGGCAAGACACTTCAAATATTTTGTAAATAAGATTATGATATTGTTTGCAAAATAACGTATAATTATCGGAGTGAGTTGAATCCATCCTACTCAGCAGGGTTCACACGGAGAATGGAAAAGCTTAACTGTACAAGGTTTTTCCAATTAGAAGTTATCGTATTTCAAAAATACAAATCCTTTAGCACAAATTATGGTACCATAGAAATGAATATATACAGTTTTTTACTACTTTTTCATAGTAAAGATTTTTTCTTGGGTGCGGGAGGGTTTAAAAGTTCTCTTTTTATATTTAGTGTTATATAAATCAAAATGAGGTGAAATTTTAATAATGTCTTATGTTTTACTAATAATAATTATAATCTAACCTATTTATTTCTTTTTTATTTACGATATGATTTTTTTTTGTTTTGGTTCTAGTGTGACTAAATCGTCGAATATACATGTTTAAAATAAAATGTGAAAGACTTTCACATTTCTTTTTTGTGGTCATCGAAGTAATGCATAAAAATTGCAGTATTATATATAATACTGCAATATAGTAACTTATGTTTCATAATCTCTGTAACAAACGTTTTTGCATAATACAATACTTGCTAATAAAATATTTTAAAAATTATGCATAAAAAATATTTTTATTTTTTTTTATTTTAATAAACTCCTACATTTAACATTTAACTATGCTATTCCCTTTATGTCTTTGTTGATAAGTTTGAAGTTTAATTCACTTCATGTTACCGTAAACGGATGCGTGAGTTATTGGTCCCTATTTTAAGTAGAAATAGACGCCGAAACAAATGATTTTTTTCAGTGGGAGAACCTGCTTCGGGGCAGGGGTGTACTCGTAAATTAGCCAGTACAAGAACGTTTGATTTTGTATTATAGCAGACCGCAACAATACGGTTCACAGACACAGGCTACATGGCAATATTATGAAAAATGCACATTCATTTCGATATATACGTTAGTAAGATGCAAAACTTCTTTTTCATTTCAAATGTTTAATACTTTTTCGTAAATTAGACTTATTTTGTTGTCGTTATCCTACATATGTTTAGGCAATAGAAGTATCCTACTTCATAGTCGTACGCAATTTAAGGAAGTGATAATATCTTTCATTAAGAAATATGATAACACTGAATCTTTAATGTTAAATAAGACGTAGTCCAGACTTAACATTAATACAGATTTTACGTGAAAGGACGATTTCTCCCAAAAAGGAGTACCGGAACGGCGTTCCGGCACCAGTGCCTTTGTTACGGGGCTAACAAGTGGCTACGGACTCGGCCAAATCTTACCCCGATAGTCAGCCAAATTACCGCCCAAGTCGAAGCTGATTGATCGATAAGCAACCAACCACAGATATCTAGCATAATTTGTGGCCAACCACTAATTGATGGGGTACCCACAAGTCAGTGTATGTAGAGGCGCAAAACAGATATCGCTTGTCAAGTAGAAAAAGAGACCATCTCGGATCGTTACAGTACAGGCTTCGTCTTTGGTTTGAAGGAACTATCTGGTTGAAGTATTTGCATGATTTATATAGTACAGTAATCATAGTTATTATTCTGAAGGAAATATTTATTTGTTTACTAATACCATTTTTATTTCCTCGTACGAAGTAAAGAAAATATTGTGATCGCGAAAAATTTCGGTTTTCAAATTGCAACGGAAATATCCAATTTGACCATTCCTGAATCCATTTCTGACTAGTTTCGGCGTGACGTCTGAACGTACGTCCGTAAGTATACGTATGTATGTATCTCGCATAACTCAAAAAATCCTTTCCGCACGCCGGAAGGCGGAAGTAGATTTCACGGTGCTACGTAGGAAATAAAAAAGATTTCCACCTTAAAGTTAAGAAAAACTTCAAATTTACTCAATATGATAATGGTTGGATGGGAAAAACATTTTACATGTTTAGCATACGACAAACCCCATCTTACAATTCCAGCAACATTTTGGTCATCCCTTGCTGTAAGGGTTGGTCATATTAAAAATTGTTTTAGACAAAAGTTTTAGGTAATGTTTGGAGGACAACGACCACTTCAATACCGATTCAATACTGCGACTATTAAGGGAAGTATGATTCTCTTTTGTCTTCGGAACCTTATTTTTTTAACCCCCTGGGCCAATGGTTGGTGATATAAAAAAAATTTACTTAAGTAGGTTTACGCCCTTATCCAAAGAATAGTAGAAACTTTAAATGAATTCGATATTTACTTAATAAGAAAGTTATAGCGATATTTTTTTTGTAAAAGTCCTCCATTTTCATCGCCAAGTCCGATTTTAGCCGTTAACGAACTTGACCGAGATTTTGGGTTTTTGACCAGTTATTTTTAAGGTACCATTTGAAAGTGATTGGCGCAAAATTACGGCAGTTATCGTGTTCATAGGAAAGTAAAATATATATATATATATATATATATATATATATATATATATATATATATATAAAATATCGAACTGAAATGGTGGTTTGGGTTCTGGGGGATGTGAAACGCGAAGGTATGTCGAAATTTTCCGAAAGTTGAATCATGGTACCCACTACAATAGGTTAATGCTTAACCATGAAACCATGAAACATTAACCTTGAAATCTACGTAAAACCTAAATTAGCCGTAGGATGTTGAAATTTTGGATTTACAACTGTTGTTACATGAAGTTGCGCACCTTCTCTTTTGATTGCAATCAACTGAACCAAAAGTGTCCAAAAAATCCTAAAATTCAAAAAAATTGGATTTTTGACTTTCTCTTAACTGCAGTAATAAGCCCTCATTGAGAACTTTTCGATTTATCATAAGTGATACTTATTTTAATTGGTTTCAGAATTATAGCCAAACGAAATTTTAATTAATGAAGTATTTGGATCTTTAAAGGGGAAGAAGGCACATCGGTTCGAATCAAACTCATCTCTTTTTTTACCTTTTTTTTTAATTTAAATATATTGATTTATTAATAATTATTAACCTCTGATTTAAAAAAAAAAATTACGATAAATAATAATTCAATAATAACCATAAAAATTAAAAAAAATTATGAAAAATGTCAGAAGTTATTAATAAAATAAAATTTTACATACTTTTCATTTAAAAAAAATTGTATATATATAATTTAATAGGTGTACAAGGAAGTCATATGGTGTCCAAATCAGATTTTTTTTTAAATTAAAATAACGAATTGCTAATAAAAAAAGTAGAATTTAAATAATACTTTAGTAATTTACGTTATTTAAATAACGGAATTTAAATAATTTACGTTAGTGTACTACTGATTTTTATTATTCATTAAATAAAATACAAGAGTAGTTCAAGATATTTTATTTCATTAATAACTGTAAAATATACTATAATTTGTTTTTATCCCAATAGCGATGAATTTTGTTCGTATATAATAATATATTAAACTACATATTATTGTTTTGGTTATCTTGCTATAATTATAGAGATCAGATGATTAATTGATACCACATTCAGTTACGCTTTTGTAAATAAACAGGAAGATTATTGTTTTTTAAATTTATAAATATATTACGTACTCTTTATTTATAATTAATTTTTAAGCTAAATAATGATGACAATAGTAATTTCATTACGATTACTTTAGAATATTTAGCTGACGAATTTATCAATTTAGGTACACGCACACTATACCATCGCATACCGCACCGCACCGCACAGCACCTCACGCATACCAGTGTACTATTTGTGTACACGTTACCCCACACGCATAGGCTTTCTGATTTTTGTTGCGACCTCTTCTGGTTTGCCCTACATACGCAGATGTATTATTAATAATAGTAATAATAATAGTTGTAAAGTTAGTATAAATATTTCCCCTAGTTTACAATATATTCCAATAAACCTAGTTTATATTATAATGAATTGTGTTATTTGAAACATATACAGTCTTTATCCCTGTTTGTTTATATTAGTACGTTATAATATCTATTTATGTGCGTTTACATTAAACAGATGTATTTCGTATAAATAGTAGTTATTTTTTGTTTAATTTAAACCTGCCATAATATGTTGTGCGAATGACATTTTAGTTTGGAATAAAAAGAAGTTTTTTCCTTGAAAATATTTTTACATTCGTCTCTTTTTTCTAAATTTTTCAGCTCATTTTTATCCTTTTATCATCATAATTTTACAGGTTTTTCAATTTTGATTTTTTGTTTAAATATAATTTAAAAAATCCTTCTCAAAATTTGAACCGTTTAGAACACTTATGTACTTAATTATTATTTATTTTTAATTTTGTGTTCTTTCTCTCGTTTATTGTTGCTTATTTTTCACATAAACACGTTTTTATTTTGAACAGGAAGTTATCTTGGTTTCCTCCTTTACGTTTTCATACGTTAAGTGGACGATTTTTTAAACGAAAAATTTACGTTATATAATCTGCGGTTAAAAGATTTAATTTTTTTGCTTGATGAATTAATACAGAAGGTTTGATGTTTGTACGTGAGAATATGAAAATGGAAATTTGTAGCGAATCAAACATTTTATGTCTGACTGGGATTCGAACCTTAGGACCTCCGGATGAAAGGCCGAGCGCTACCATTCCGCCATGGAGAACGGCTTTGTCACCGTATTGGGTAATAATTATATACTATCTTTACCACTTGTTATTCTAATATTCAAAGTATTTTTTTAACTAAAAAATAAGGAAAATTAGTTGAAAAATTAAAAATGTAAAGTACAATTTATTTTCCCCACATTCCAAAGAGTCTTGAGTTGGCTTCATAGCAAACTCTTAACGTTATTCTTCTTCATTTCCCGTTTCTAGTTTTACTTCCTGGTAGGAAGTAAAGGAAGTACTGTGATCGCGAAAAATTTAAGTTTTCAGATTTCAAAGAAAATATCCATTTTGACCATCCCTGAATCTATTATCACTAGTTTCGGCGTGAAGTCTGTACGTACATATGTATCTCGTATAACTCAAAAACGATTAGCCGTAGAATGTTGATTTTTTTTATTTGGGATTGTTGTGACATCTACCACCTTCCCTTTCGATTGCAATCGACTGGACCAAAAGTGTCCAAAAAATCCCAAAATCCTAAAAAAATTGATTTTGGAGTTTTTGTTAACTGCAGTAATAAGCCCTCGTTGAGAGATTTTCAACGATATACCATAAGTGGTACTTATTTTCATTGGTTCCAGAGTTGTAGCCAAATAAAATTTTAATTAAAGAAATATTTGGATGTTATAAAAGGATAGCATATCGGTTCGAATCCGAGTATTTCATTAATAATTCATAAATATATTAATAATTATTAATAAATCAGTATATTTAAATTAAAAATAAGTTAAATAACTATATGTATATGAAGTCGGATTCGAACCGATGTGTGCATGGTTACAGATAGACACGTTCTCACTTACACCACATAACTACTTGAGCGACGTGAAACAAAATTAATATATAAACTAATATAAAATGCTGATACGGACAACACAAAAAAATTTGATGCAGTGTGGTGTCCACCATAATGCAGTTGTGTAACTGTCCATTTTATTAAAGAATTGGAGGATCGTACGTATCTCACTTTCAAATGAAATAAATTTAAATGAAGTGCAACAAAAAGTATGTATATTTAATTTAAATGGCGAAAAAGGAAGTCGAGGTGGTGTTCACATCAGATTTTTTCAAGATGCATTAAAAATACTGTATATTGGATAGATACTTAGGTACGTTATTAAGGAGTGAAAACGAAATAAAAACAAGAATAGTACAAGCTAAGCAAGAACTTATTAGAAAGAAACGGTTGGATACTAAGAATTAAAAAAAGAAACTGAAGACAATTGAATTGAAAGAATGAAGAAAATAGAAGAAATTGAATAAGTTTGACAAAGTGAAAAATTGTAGAAATATTGAGGAAAACGAATGAGAAAGCCAATTGGTTCAGATATATCAAAAGCGGTTAAGGATGGATTGAAAGAGCGCAAAAAATACGTTAGTAGGTGAAAAAATAGAGCCCGGAAAATAGTAAAGATTATAAACGATTTTAAAAGAAATGGGAGTTCAAATGTGTACCTGGGAATAGAAGAGAATGGAAGTGGCGTTGTGCAAGTCTCGCTACTTTAAGCCTAATGATTCAGTAATGTAAAGTATTCCTGCATTCCAGAAAATCTTATCTTACGCTATGTTGCAATTTCATTGCGTCGTTACTGTTAATTTTTTTTCAAGACTCAGATTTCTTCTCATTGTTTTGTTGCTAGCGCTTTTTTCGAAAAGACCGCGGTTTTTTTGACCTGTCTAAATTTGAAATAAAAAAAAATTTTAATAAAGATATGAAATAAAACACACTTTTGAAAAATTAATAAAGATGATTTTAAAAAAAATAACTGCATATTTTTTTTTCAATTTTTCTGAAGTAACGCAAAAAATAGAGTTAGTAAGTCGTTTGTGGTCGGTTAAAATTTAGTCATGACGTTATTATGTAAAATATCGAGTTTTAAAGAATTTTAAGTTCGAATACTTATCTTTTTGCCAGAATCTATGGGAAAATATCGTTATTTCTCTCCTTGTGCCTTTACTTAAAAGTCAAAATTTGGGTTGCTCTTTATCTGTCAAATTTCAACTTTGTTTCATTGATTAATAATAAAGTTTATTTCTTTTGTTATTGTTTTTTTATACACACACACACACACACACACACACACATACTAAATTCAATATTTTTACTTTATAGTCTAGATAGCACTATATCAGAGCTGTAGCTCAAGAAGGGAAAGTATTGTAATCGGTTCAATTTGGGCATATGCGGTTTTCACCGGATCTTTACGTTTTGAGACCAAAGGAACCCAAAGAACTGGATGGAAATTTTCCGAATGTTAATGTTCGTATGTACGCGTGTTCGGTGTTGGCCTGTAAATTGTCTTGTATATCCTGAACTATTGGATATATATGGGGCATAGACGTTTGGAATATGTAAAACAAATTGTTAGGGATGTAGAATGTAGAGGGTATACTGAAATGAAACGACTAGCACTAGATAGGGAATCTTGGAGAGCTGCATCAAACCAGTCAAATGACTGAAGACAAAAAAAAAATTGGGCATAGATGTCATTAAATTTTTAACTTAAAAGGTCAGGGAGTGAAGCTGTAGAGCAAGGTAGATTTCGAGGTTTCGCCTAATTAAGATTATATTTTTCTTTAATTAGAAATAACGATATTTGCAAAAAAAATGTTGCAAAATCGCACCCTCGCCTCAAAAAATACTCTATAACTACTGTTATATTATGACGTCATATGTGAGTTGTAGAATTAAATAAATTAATAATATTTTAAGTTTTAAAAAGTAACTCGGGTCTGGCTGGGTCTCGAACTCGATCACCCGGTCCGACTCGGTATCTGGTGCATTAAGTCTCACGGATACACTAGTCTGCCGACCGTACGAGCGAAATTTGTTCTATGCAAGTTGTGAAATTACATTACTTTAGTTAGTGCCGACCGTCGCCGCTTGTACCGCGTGAAATAAATACTTATTCGCACCCGCGCGAATTAAATATTAGCGCGCGCTTTAATAATATTCATTGAATTAAATAAATTAAAAAAAATATTACACGTAAATAAAATGATAAATATTTTATATTAAGTGTGTGTGTGTGTGTGTGTGTGTGTGCGCGCGCGCATCAGAAACAACTCACAGTTACAAGACTTATTATTTTTGAGAGTCCTACACCTGTGTTGTCAGCTTTTTTATAAAAAAAGTGAAACATGTTATTTTCCAAATTATTTATTAATTTACATTAATATATAAAAGCATAACAGATTGATGAGTAAAAGATGTCATAAATGACCGATCCAATTTTACTAAAAAACAAGGGAATATAAGAAGCTATTTAATTCTTAGATTAATTTTACAACACGGTTTAGAATAGAATAAAACTACATTCAAGATCTTTAAAAAAACATTTAATAAATTAGAATGGAATCGAATAGTTAAGTTTTTTCTTTTTATTTCCTTGTACGAAGTAAAGAAAGTATTGTGATCGCAAAAAATTTCGGTTTTCAGATTTTAACTGAAATATCCATTTCGAACATCCCTAAATCCATTTTGACTACTTTCGCATAACTCAAAAACGATTAGTCGTAGCATGTTGAAATTTTTGATTTAGGACTGTTGTAACATCTAGTTGTGCACCTCTCCGTTCGTTTGCAATCAACTGATTAAAAGTGTCCAAAATTCCTAAAAATTTGGATTTTCTACTTTTTCTTAACTGCAGTAATAAGCCCTCATTGACAGTTTTTCAACTGTATATCATAAGTCGTACCAATTTTCATTGGTCTTAGAGTTATAGCCAGATAAAATTTTAATTAATGAAATACTTGGATCGTCCAAGGGGAAGGCACATCCGTTCGAATCCGACTTATCTCCTTTTTTTTTTTTACTTTTTTTCTAATTTAAAATTTTGATTTATTAACCTCTGATTGTAAAAAAAGTTTTACAATAAATAATAATTCAATAATAACAATAAAAAAAAAAAAGATAAAATATTAGAAGTTATTAATGAAATAAAATTTTATATACTTTTCATTTTAAAAAAAATGTGTACATATAATTTAATAGGTGTACAAGGAAGTCATGTGGTGTTCACATCAGATTTTTTATATAATTGAAATATAGAGGAGGGTTATTTTTATAAGACATAGTTAACTATAACAAAAATAGGAAATCAGACAGACCAACTGCACCACAGAAAAGAACTAGATAAAAATCTAGGTTATCACTGTCGCTTTACATTTGTAGGTTTCATGAAAAAACTGATAAAAATAATAAAATAAATGTTTGTTGTAGTGTAATAGTCCACGTAGAAAAAAAATAAGATTGATGGATAATATTCGTATTTTTGGTGAACCTAGGATATTGTCTTAGATGAATAATTGAAATGAATTATTATTAAGGAAATAATTCAGTTTTTAATTAAACAATGGATAAATTGCTAGAGAAATTTCTATTTGAAAGTTACGAAGAGTAGAACAAAAGTAATGAGATGCACTGAAAGAAGGAAAATGAAGAGTTATGCATTAGTTTAGGTGAACATAATGTTACGGAAGTCGCAAAATTTTATTATTTGAATATTAAATTAGAAAAGGTAGACGAAGTAAATAATATATCATAAGCAGATTTACATTAACCGAAAAGCTTTTTATGGATATGCGCATAAAAAAACATTTATACGTACTGTGGTTTTATATTGCTACAGAATATCGTAAACAAGAAAGAGAAAAAAAATAATAAAACGTGGGAATTTTTAACATGTTTTACCGGGAATTCTCAAAATCAGCTCGAATGATAAGAATTCGACATAAAAAAGAAAATGTTTTTAGGAAAATTTGAATGAAGAGAAAAATGTACGATTGACGGTATTTTGAGCCCAAAGAAAAGCTTCCATCTCCATCATTGATCCAATAATTATTTCCTAATAATTAAACAGATATAGAAAAGTACTTTTTAATGTATTCTGTTTTTATCGCAATTCTTGCAAACGTTAACTTTTGATTCATCCTTATTAAACATTTTGTGTCTATTCAAGTTCACTTTTTATTTTGATTATAATTTTTTATTTCAAATTCGGATTATTTGTGTGTATATAATACACATGTCTCAAACACGACATTAGAAATTCTGGTTTTCACACGCTTATTAAGAAAAATTTTTATCTTTATTACAAATTTTAAGAAAAAAATTTAACCTACCGGGTTGGTCTAGTGGTAAACTCGTCTTTGTAAATCTGCTGATTTCGAAGTCGAGAGTTCTCAGGTTCAAATCGTAATAAAGGTAGTTGTTTTTATTCAGATTTGAATAATAGATCGTGGATATCGGTATTCTTTGGTGGTTTTTTTTTTCCCTTCTCCCCCCGACCGGATATCCATTTAAGTATACGCAGTCGGGGAGAGTCTCCATATACTCAAAGGAGGCGTCCCCCACCCACCGGCAGCACATCTGGCACGGCAGGTTAGCCTCCCCGGTCTCGGATCTTTTATTTTTCATTTGCCATGCCTCTAATCCCCCACCTCATGGCCAAGGTCCGGCAACGCCGTCCCTCAGCCCCTCAGCAGGGAACCGGGTCTCGGTCTTTTATCTTTTGTCATGCCTCAAACCGGCGGCACCGACCCCACTAAGCACCAAGGCACCTGCAGGGCCGACACCGCCGGCCGGGACTAGGTCTTAACTTTACCCCACAGTTCCCCAGGAGTTCCCTCCCTCTCAGGAACCCGCACATCTCAGCATGCGGACCCTCCACGGAGCGACTGTTCTCCCTTCCCTACTTTAACTACGACCCCCGACTTCTGTCTTCGTCTTCTTTAATACGGAGAATTTCCCCCGCGAACTTCTTGAACCAGTCCCAATTTTCCTGACTATACACCATCCAATTAATTAAATTGTCAGCGGTCAGTCTATTAATTAAAATTTCCCTTCTATTATCAGCGCATCTGGGACATGCGAAGATGGTGTGTTCTACATTGTCGATCTCCTGACAATAAACGCATAGTGGGGTGGCCCTCTTCCCAATTCTGAATAAATATTGACCAAAACAACCATAGCCTGTCAATAGTTCTTTTGGTGGTTGGGTTTCAATTAACCACACGTCTCAGCCTGAGTTTGTTCAAGACTACACATTTTCCGGTACAGTTACATTACACAGATAAGTCGCTAATTGTTGATGCACTATAAATAAAAGTATTATTAGTAAGAAAAAATTTCAATTGTAATTTTTGTTGAAATGCTAAAAAAAAACCATGAGATATATTTGACAATTTATTCAAATAAGAAGTCCAGATTAATTTAAAAGTTTTGTCATTTAAAATATTTAAATATGTTCATATTTATTACGATTAAAATATGACGGGCATTTTTCGGATATTTAACAAAGGTTTTAATAAACCATATTTAATTAATAAATCATATTTTATTTTTTTAGTTTAAACTATAAATTTTGATCAAATTAACGTAATTCTTGACCGGGTGACAGTCGAACTCGAACGTTGCGGTGAGAAGGGAACAAAGACCTGCGGATGCAATAGCCTGCGGTTGATATTCGGACCTGTTGTGACTCAGCGCTTTAATGGTTAACCTGTTGTTACATGACGAATATTACACTTATAATTTAAAGATTTTTTAAATGTTTTCAATTTTTTCTTAATGTCATCCCAAATCTCCTTACGTTTATTTCTATCTTAATTTTTTTTTGGCACTGATAACGGTCAAGAAAATCAGATTAATAGAAATGAGGTGATAATTGACCAGAAAATGTTTGGGTTTTCCTCAAAAGTTAATGATTCATTATTTCGAGAAATATTTGTTCCTTAATTATATGGTAATTTTTATACTAACTGGTGTAAAGGAACTTTGATCTCAAATCCTTTACGAGATCCTTATGACGTGATATGCAAACGTATTGAGGTTTTATTTTAGAATTACAATTATTATTCCAAGATAATTAATATATCCTGGGTTAGTAAATTTAGTTCTATAAGGAAACGTAGAGGATAAAAACAAGTGAGGAAGGTAATAACTTAAAAGTATACTCGTTAAAAACTATAATTGAAATTGTAAAATTGATACAGGTGATTCAGCGAACTAGAAATTTTGAAATTTGCGTTCATAGCCCTGGCCTAGTGTCAGCACTGAATAACTTATACAAGCCAGCTCACACAATCTTGTCATTTAGTTATCATGGATACGTAGACTGTTGCTCAACATGCTTTTTTCTGTCCTTTTTTTTTCCATCAAAACTTTTTAAAAAAAATAATGACAGTGTGGGTGCTGGCGTAGAAAATTTCGCCGCCAGTTTAATTTAGAACGCCACGATCGTGCACCATCAGCACAGGCAATTAACACATGGATACGTAATTTGGAGGAAACTAGTTATACAATGAAAACGAAAGCTCTTGGCGGTGTGTGGACCGTTTATACATCATTCGATGATCGATCACTGATCAAGCTGCTGTCATAAGAAGTCCACAGCGTTTAATTCGTCATGCAATGTCTTTATAGTCGCATAGTTCAAATGTTCGAAGAATACTGTCGCAGGATTTAACTTTACCATTCGTACAAGTCGCAGTCATCCAGAAGCTGAAACCAAACGGTCACATAATGCGCCACCAATTCTATGAGCGAATAGTTGTAACGGTAAACTGGAACAATGACTTTGTTAACAACTTCTACATTAACGGATATGTTTATAAACAAAATTTACGTTTTTGGCCACAAGAAAATCCTACAAAGTCACACTAGTACCCGATTCACAGCAATAAGATTATCGTGCGGTGTACTGTGTCATCGTATGCCATAATAGGGCTTTTATTTTTTTTTTTTTGAAAACGCGAGAATGTTCTCCCGAATACAGTCACATCAGATCCATACGTCGCCAACCTTTATTGCGCAAAAACAACAGAAATTTCCAAAAATTGTTGACAACGCTCGATTTTTAACAAGATGGATCAACACCACACCCAGAACGAATATCGATGGCTGCTGTTTGCCGATCGTTTGGCAACCGTGTAATTTCGAGAAATGGTGACCTTCTCGACATAGCCTCCCAGGGCTGTTGATTCGGCGGTGCGCGATTTCTTTTTGTGTGTTCAACTTAAAAGCAAACTGTAAAGTAGTCGACCTGCTGTGACGAACTAAAATCCAAGATCTGACGGCAAGTGCTGAAATTCCTGTTGAAATTTGCGTCGAACCGTTTAGAGCTCAGTACGAATTGCATAAGTCTTGCATCTGCAAGATGTTACCTTCGAAAAAAAAATTGTTTGTATATTTATAAACGACGTGTATACTTTCGGTCATATAGTATGATTGGTGGGAGGGGGGTGAAGAAAAGATGTTCTTTACGTTTCAGGAGGGCGAAAATATCATTCATTTAAATTGAGGCTTCCTTATATAAATATATACGAGGTGTGACAATAAAGTAATGAGACTAGTGAAAAAAATGTTACTTACCGTTTTAGTCATGTTTTGTGTTGTCTCCTTCAAAGAAGTTCCCCTCTGATTGCACACACTTATTCCAGCGCTTCTGCCATTGATGGTAACATTTCTGGAACTCATCTTCTATAATATCCTCCAAGACCCTCGTCACAGCTTTTTGGACATCTTGTGTTGTTTGAAAATGGTGTCCCTTGACCGCCATTTTGACTCTTGGAAATAGAAAAAAGTCGCACGGAACGATATATGGTGAATAAGGTGGCTGTGGTAGTACCGAAATTTGTTTTGAGGTTAAAAATTGCTGTACTGACAGAGCAGTATGGGATGGCGCATTATCGTGATGCAGAATCCAATTATCAGCAATGTTGGCACGGACACGAAGAACTCGTTTACAAAGTCTTTCAAAAATTTCTTTGTAGAAATATTGGTTAACTGTTTGTCCAGGATGCACCCACACTTTATGAACAATTCCCTTGGAATCGAAGAAGCACACAAGCATGCATTTCACTTTTTACTTTGACATGCGAGCTTTTTTTGGTCTGGGTGATCCCTTTGAGCACCATTGCGAACTTTGGCGTTTTGTCTCTGGATCGTATTGAAAAAACCAACCTTCATCACCAGTGATAACAATGCTCAACAAATCTGGATTGATTTCCGTTTGCTCTAACAGATCGGCTGCCACATTTTTCCGTGTTTCTCGCTGTTGTGAGATTTTTGGGGACCAATTTTGCACAAATCTTTCTCATACCAAGATCTTCAGTTAATATTAGACGAACCGTTTCTCGATTGATGTTGAGTTCTTCAGCAATCATTTTCACGGATAATCTTCGATCAGATCGTACGATTTCACGCACCCTGGTCAAGTTGACATCTGTCCGTTAGGTTGATGGTCGTCCACTGCGGTCTTCATCTTCAACATTCGTTCTGCCTTCACTAAAAATGTTATGCCACCGAAAAACTTAGCTTTTGACATAACCTCCTCTCCAAAAGCCTTCTAAAGCTTACCATAAGTTGCCCTCGCGTTTTCACCCGATTTAACGCAAAAAGAAATGGCATACCGTTGCGCAATATTTTGTGGTTTCATTTCTGTGACGAGAGACACAAACACGTGTTCACTTATTACAGCACAACTCACGACTGAGCAGTTGCATCAATGTGCCGCTTGGACTAGAAGTAGCTTATAGACCAAGGTCAAAGATGGTGTCCCTACGCAACCTGCAGGGTTGCCACATCTTGCAAAGAAAAATCAGTCTCCTTACTTTATTGTTGCACCTCGTATATGTGACTTAGTGTAAATTTTTTAGTTCGAAAATTTCCATAACTATTCGATCATTTTCATTGAAATTTTGTTATGTTATACTATTGTATTTGAATTTTGGCCTGTGAAAAATTAATGAAGATTAGTTAAGTGAGCATTCTTGACTTATGTACAATTTAAGATCGAAAAAATTTGAGCGTGCTAATTGATTGCGTGGTTCTTTATGATGCTACAAGTTAGAACGTTGATTTTCTTTAACTGCAGTTTCTATATTGCGGTTCGCATATTAAACCAAATTAAACAAATATTAAAACCAAATTCACGAAAAGTCGTTCTTCTTGTGCAGTTCTACGCAAGATTTTTTTCTTTCTAAATGTTATAAATAAATTCATATAGTATAACTTTTATTGTTAAGTTAAATATTTAATTTTAAAAAAAATTCCCGTTTCCGTGAATCATTCTGTATAAGAGATATTTTAAGACTAAGAGGTTGGTAGGAATACAAAAGAATGGAAAAGTGTACTGATCAGTTAAACGAATAAAGGCCTTAAAAAAATCATCCGTGTGCTTGTTAACTCTGAAAAATAAATTTAAATAATATTAATATACAGACCTACATATAAAGTCTAGATTCTACGTAGACATTTGCTAAGTTAATCTAAAGGTATTATGTTGAAATATACGTCACATTGGCGTAATTGTTTATTTATGTAAAGAGATACTATTTCTTATGCCTGAGGAATCATATTAAAAAAAAAAAAGTTGAATCCACATTATTAAATCTAAGGTTATTTAGTTTGATGTAAGTAGAAATATCAGCTAATGCAATATCAAAATTAAAATCTAAGAAACAGATAATTGAAAATATGCGTAACAGCCTACGTGAGTAGAACGTAACAGATGTGTTGTAAAATTAGCTTAGAATTGAAATGAATGGAGATCTATCTACATTAATTCTGTCAAATAAATCCTTGTAGAAAATTGATGCCGTGCATAACAACTATCTTATTTTGGTCTCTCCTTATGTTAGCCGAATCTTCATATTATTTAACTAAATGTACATGTAGTTTAAATCTTTATCCGCTCGGTGTAGTTTCCAGGTCTGCTCCTTTTTTTCTTATATTATTTATTATATAATTTTAATACGTAAAACGTATAGGCTGCTTGGGAATTTTTATGAAACATGAAATTAACTTCAATAATATTTCGTTGTAAAAATCTTACAATTAAAAACTTTAAGAGGTTTTTATTTTGTCTTTTGCTTGATCAGTATAAGTCAAGAGCATATTATATTTAATTACTTGACTTTGTTTTTGGTTCTTTAATCATTATACATATTTTTAATTCTATCTTTTAACAACGTGATTTTTTATGTATATATTATAATAATAAGAATTGTTAAAATTTTCTTGCTGCATTTATTATTATTTTAAAAATGTAAGAAAAATTAGGTTTTTACTTTTTTGTTTAATTTTTTCTTTAAGGTATTTCAGATCATATAAAATGTAATTTAAAAAAATCCCTTTCGGCACGGCGGAAGATGGAGGTAGATTTCATCGGTGCTAAATAGGGGATAAAAAAAAATTCCACCTTAAAGTTAAGAAAAACTTCAAGTTTACTCAATACGACAATGGTTGTCTGTGAAAAAAATGTTTCACATGTTTAGCATACGAAAAGCGTCCCATTTTCTTACAATTCCAACAATATTTTAGTCATCCCTTGGCATAAGGGTTGGTTATATGAGAAATTGTTTCAGACAAAAGTTTTAGGTAATGTTTAGAAGACTAACGACCACTTTAAACCGATTAGATACTGTGCCTATTAAGGGAAGTATGTTTTTTTTTGTCTTCGAAATCCCATTTTTTCCACCCTCTGGGCCAATGGTTGGTGATGTCTAAAAACTTTGCTTAGATAAGTTTTAGGCCCTTATCCAAAGAATAGTAATAAATTTAAACGAATTCGACGTTTTACTTAATAAGAAAGATATAGCGACATTTTTTTTTCATATCCACTCCAATGATCCGATTTTGCCCATTAATGAACCCGACCGAGAATTTGGATCGTTATATTGTATGTATCAATTTGAAAGTGATTGGCGAAAAATTACGGCAGTTATCGTGTCTGCAAGAAAGTAAAATAAATGTATATCTAAACTTTTGAACTGACGGTGTTTTTAGGGTCTGGGGGATGTAAAACGCGAAGATATGTCGAAAGTTTCGGAATTAAGTCGAATAATGGTACCCATGACAATAGGTAGCTTTCTTATCAAATCTACTTAAAATGAGTAAACTTAAAGAAAATTTACGTGACAAGGCTTGACGTAAAAAATTGCTTAAAATCCATGGTTTTTTCATAAGTAAAGCATATACACATTGCCTAAAGCATAAAAATGGATTTGCCTGAAATATCATCCCCCAAGCTCAAACATTGGTCGGGCAATATATGTTTGGATTTAAATGAAGCGTGATTTAAATGAACTTAGTGTTTTATTGACTGATGAATAAATTCACCACAGAAGCTTAAAAAGAAGGTTGTGTGTGGGAATATGAAAATTTTTAGTGTATGAGAAATGCTATGCGTGACCGGGATTCAAACCCGGGACCGCCGGATGAAAGGCCGAGACGACGCTACAACTCCGCCGAGGAAATGGGCTTTTCTTTAACTTTTTTTTTTTTTTTTTTTTTGTATGCGTGCATTTTTTTCTACGGTTTTATATATAGTTGGAATTTTAAAGAATAAAATTGAATAATAATAGTGAAAAACGTGTCTTGATTTTTATACATATATATATGTATAAGTAAAACTTCTGTAAAAGGAAGTAAATATGACTTTAAACTATGACTTTGTTCGCCAGAAACAGTTTCAAATTGTTTGTTAGAATAATTTTGAATTATTATTTATATACTACGTAGTTATTTCTTTATTTATGCATGTAGTAATTTTCAAATTAACTTTATTATAGGCAAATACAACTTGACGGCACGATTCCTTGCATACCAATTGCTACTGGAATTTATTTTACAGTACGAGGAAATTGTTACAATACTCGATAAATTGAAATAAATTACAATACCAGAGGTATGTGCTAGGTAGCCTAACCTTAGAATTGACGATAATACCTACTTATGATTACAAAAATTACTTCGATACAAAACCTATATCTATTATTGATATCAAAGTAACCGGATGTACATCTGACGAATGTTACGCTGATAAACAAGCATTGTAATTTCGTATACCGAATGATCAGCAGCGTTTGAAATATCTCTGAATTAAGTCGAGCAACATTCAGAGATACGCCCAGCAATTGAGAGACATGCGTCTGCTTCTCTTAGTTTGCACGTCGACAGAATTATTTAATTAATTTCTTTTATCATGATTAATTTTTGAACTTGTAATAATAACTTTATACGGATTATAATTAAAATATATTTTTTCAAGTTAATAATTTGTTAATGATTATTTACTACGCAATTTCAATTTAACGTAGTCAAATACAAAAATATCTAGAACTAAATATTAAGTAAAGAAAAATTTAATAATACTGAAAAGTGACTCGGTGGCATATTTTAGTTAAATTACGATAATAATCGATATTATTATTTAAAGATGAAGAGGATTTTTGTTTGTGTGGAATAAACAAAGAAAACTACTAGATTAATCGAAACCAATTTTTTTTTTATATTCAAATATACATGTATTTTTTTTGGATATGTGTGTATATATCCAATATATATACTGGTGGAAATTTGCCGGTTGAACCACAAACTTCAATGAATTGAGTTTCAAACCCAGCTCACTGTGTGAGCTGGGTTTGAAATAAATGATTCGAATCAATCGAATGAATAATTTTACAAAAATAATAAAATTAAATTTACGTTAAATAAAACAATATTAAGTAACTTTTAAAAATTTCATTAAGGAAAAAGCAAATTAATCCTTTTACTTCATTATTATAATTCTGCCACTATGGCAAAAAAATAAATTATGAATTTTTCGTCGTCAGAGGTATGAGTTCTTTAGTTACTACAGTTATTATTATTCTATCTTTTGTAATTTAGTTTCTTTTTCAGGTTTCTATAAAGCCTGAATACTTTAATTGTATTTTATCAGTATTCTCACAATCATGATAATAACGTGCAGTGCGGGGGTCCAGGGGGTGGAGCCCTCTGGGTAGATGGGAATGGGTATCGAAGCAAGCTCTGTGGGTGTCCAGGACGCCGGTGCCATTGGAAAATTGGGAATGGCGAGCGATGCGGCTCTGCTGCCATGTAGGCCACTTGGCTCTGGGATTCGCCAGATTTGAGCCCCGAAGGTTCACGTTCTGGCTAGACGGACCGACTAGTTTAATATATAAGTAGTACGTAAGTCAGTTTGTTACAGTCAGCAAGCAATTTCAGTTTTAAATATTGAAAAGTAAAGCACACCTTCAACTAATATACATGGTTTTTTTACCGATTTTTCGAAAAAAGTACGGTAGGATTGGGAGGTGAAATTGAATTTTCTTGAAATTGAAAGTTTTGAGGCATGAGGAGTACAAAAATATCATTAACTTAGAAGGTAACTTATAAATATATGCCTATGTATAAAATTTGTGATTCAAAAAACTTCAAAACTACTTGATCAATTTCACTGAAATTTAGGTACGCTGTAGTAGTGTATATGAAATTGTGCATATGAGAATTTTATAAAAATTGGTTGAGTCGTTCGTGAGTTACACAGGTTTTTCTTTTCGGAATACTGGGACTTTGCTATGTATAAGTATGCATGCGCGTATATATTTTAGTATTAAAAAAACTACAAGAGTATATATATTTCTTTTTTATTATACGAGTATAATACACTCCACTTGAAATATATTGACGTCTTGAATTGGATGTAAAATTACGATCCTTTTAGACTGATCGGATCCATAACCTCTATGTCGTCTATGGTGTTAAACATATTGGTTTATAAATATATTTATTAACCGGCGGGATTCGGGATGTAAGGAAATCTTTTGGGAATGCAGATTCTAAAACTGCATTCCATTTATCGTAACTTAATTACGTATACATAAGGGATCTGTTCAGAAACTAATTTAACTTTATTATTAATTTTACAAATTATTGGTCCTTATTCCCGTCAAAGTACTCACCTCCCCTATTCACACAGTTTTCCCAGCCGTGTTTCCACTTCGCGAAGCAGTCCTGGGTAGCTAATTATTTTGTTAATTCGAAAAATATCAATTTAAGTGTTTATAATTTGAGGAAACAAAAGCTAAATGAAAAAGGTATTTTCATTTAAACCTTTTTTACTATTATGATATAGTTTTAACAGATCTCCTTAATCTTAAGTGTAAATTAGCTTTGGATGTACAAGAAACGAGAATAAAATTCAATAATTACATCGCCATAATTTCACTTGATGCAGTATTCAATTATTTGTTTTACGTAACAGTTTAAAAAAAATTGGACCCCACAATGCGCGTTCTACTCGCACCGACCCAAACTCCAGTTTTCGCTTCGTGTACATAACGGAGGTTAGTTGTCGACCATAGTCGTGTATTTTGTGAATTAATATACCTTTCCAGATGAAACCACGTTTCATCTGAAAAAAAAATGTAATGTCGAGGATGGATATTTACGGAATTTTAGTGAATAAAACGTTTAAACCGTTGACAATAATTTAGTCTTTTGGCACGATCTGTAAGTTTCAGTTCCTGAACTTACATGTTTTATAGTGGAAAAATTTCAGTTTTCTTCTTGCAACGTTATGTTTGGTATCAATTCCGATATCTTTCTGCTTTGCTAACTTACGCGTTGATTTTGATGGACTTTCGGCCATAGCATCCGAAATATCAAGCAACTTCTGTTCGTTTAGTTTAGGTGGTTTTCCACTTCCATCAGCGTCTTTAACAGAGCCTGTTACCCGACATTTTTCGATAATAGTTCGAACCGTATTACACTGAGGAACAGGAATATTTGGAAACTTTTCAGAAAATTTGTGCTTCACTAAATCAGTATACTTGTCATCTTCACGAAACAAAGCACGTTCAATCACAACTCAACAACTGACATCTTGGTTTATTACTGAGCAACGCCCAATGAAACTACAGGGCAACCAACCTAACGTCGAAAAAACAAACTGGACACATAGTTCTAAAGCGTACTGCACAGGAATTTGCTAACGCTCTGTACACGCTGAAGATATTCTTGATGTGGTCTCTTCGGGATTTATTCGTGTATCGATTTGAGGATTTCTACTCGTATTTTTGTCCGATGGTTGTACAACAGTGTGTGAAGTGCTTACATATTAAGCCGAGCCTCCTAATTTCGAAAATATAAAATATGCGTGTCGTTTTTCATTTCAGAATTAAACATTTAAAACGTAAAATTATTGACAGGTAAAATTATTAAACGTAAAATTATTTGTTATTGACAGGTGTTTTCTTTTATGTAATTCTATATGTGCTTTCATAATTTTTTCCCTTGAAAGTTTTTTCCGTTGGATTTTTTACGAACTACGTTAAAACAGCTTTATTTTGCGTTTTGTTTTGTTTTTTATTTATGTTTCACTTTGAGGTCGTTTTTACTCTTCTCTTCAAGGTTTGTCTATTTTTGTTGTCAGGTTTTTCTGGAACCTGTAGATTTTGTTTTTTTTTTAAAATATTTCTCTATCATAAATTTCATCTTCCTTTATGTTTAGTTCTTATTCAATTTCTTTAAACCGATTATGTTTGCTGTTAAGTTTTAACAAATATTTAAATATTCTCTTTAGCTGTTTTCATTCATTCGTTTCTAGTTTCCAAAGAAACAAATCTTTTTTTTAATTTAGAGAATTTGTAATTTTTTCAAATTTCTGATACGGCTCTTCATTTTATCTAAGTATATTTTTATTTTCTTTGCACCTCGGTCCTAATATTTTATTTTATTTTTTAAGGATTTTTTTTCCATTATGGATTTATTTGCTAATTTTATTATTTCTCTTGATATACATATTCAGGATTTATTGTTATTTTTGAAGTGCCTAAATGTTGCGTTATAGAATATTTTTTTTTTTTGTAAATTCTTCTTTTCAACTGCGTTATAGGAAATCTATCTTTTTTAAAATCTTTCATTTCAACTGATGTAATGCTTTTATTCGTTGTATTTAAAATATTTATTTCTCTAAGATCAATGATTAAAAAATATACAGTTAAAGTATATTATGTTTGTTCTAGTAGTTTTACTGTAAACAGATGTTATAAAAATAAAAATAATCGGTAATTAACTTAATGTTAGGACAGGCCCTTGATTTAAATTAGGAAACCTATATTCTTGGCTTTTAAACTTACTTCTTTTACCCTCAAAAGTAATGTTTCTCACTGATAAATTAGGAAAACTATATTTTTGGCTTTTAAACTTACTTCTTTTACCCTCAAAAGTAATGTTTCTCACTGATTTTCAGGATCGTTGCCAGATTTTATAACGCATATTATGTAATCGGTCGATTGTATTCAATTAGATCATTTGAATTCACTTTATTTCATTCTTTGGCCGTTGTACTTCATCATTTCTATTATTTCCTGGCATGTGGAAGAGTTGCCATTAATAAGGTTAACGTTTTATGTTGTAAGTGGTTTTTCTAGAACGATTGGTAATTTTCGGTTTCTTTCTGTTTGAAGAGTCGGTTTCGTGGAAAAATGAACGGACGAAATGAAACACCTGAATTTTTTTTTTCTATTATAGTACATTAATAAAAATGAATAAATAGTAAATGTGTATGCTTATAATAAAATTTGAAAAAATTCGTATTATATGGAAAAATATTCGATATTATATTATTGTATTTAACGTTCAAAATTAAAAACTTTTTTTTACTTTATTTTCTCAAAAATTTATTTACTTGAACAATTCGGATGAGGGGGGATGAGCCACATTGTTATAGTGTAGTAGGCACTAACAATTGAATGTATGTTTACACGATTGCCCAAAAAGGAGTGTAATGTATTTAGGGTATATGTATGATTTTTCCGTCGTAGCAGCTCAACTGCTGAACCGAATTGGATGTATGACCCCGCGTTGGAATCCGTTTGTTACCGGGAGTGTCATAGCATGGACTATAAGGATGTCTAAAATGGTGGGCTGGCTGTACTTTTTCAAATTCTACTTGTAGAACTAAACAAAAGATATCCTTAGGTAAAATGGCAATTTCTCCTTCGTTCTCCCCACTGTCCGCCATTTTGTTATTTTTATATAATAATTTATATCTCAAGTTCGGATAGACGAATTACATTAATATTTGGTAAGCGTCAGGCTTAAAATCTTTCGCAGATTACAAAATGGCGGCCATGTTTATTTTTCAATCCGTTACAGCTTCATAAATAAGAGTTTTATCAAAATTTATGCTATTTGCTAAAATATAAGCATTTTATTATGAACGAATTGAACATTTTTTTTTAAATCGGTTATAGTCGTGTTGTGGAAGAAAATTGATGTTGTAATTTTGTGTCGTAATTATTTATTGTGAGAAAATTATTACTTAATTTGATACTAATTTACAATATTAGAATTAACAATAAATAAAAATAATTAATATTTCATCGAATTGATCGTAAAGTGGACATGAAAACAGATACCTATCACTGTGGTGAGCTGGTGTTAAACTGAATGATTCGAATCGATCGGAAGAATAATATTACAAAAATAATAGAATTAAATTTACGTTCAATAAAATAATATTAAATAAATTTTAAAAATTCTTGTTTAATAATAATGGGCTTCCTGTGAGTACTGCGAGGTAACAAACCACCGACTGGTAAGAAACGGGGTGCCCCTGGGGAACTGTTTTTGGAGATTGATGAGTCATTTTACAGTATTCCCGCAAAAAATCGTCCGATTTTCAAAATTTAAACGGTGTACTTACTAGTATAATACAAAATCACGATGGAACCAAACCGGGACAAAAAGAGCAATGTTTGTCAGCAATGTTTTTTTTTTTTTTGGCAGTCGTGTTTTTTAATGTTCAATATTTATCTCTTGCTTATTAATGTCTGTATTTGTAATTTTTTATATTTTTGGAGATGATTTTGTATTATATGTATTATTATAGTATTATATGACAAAAATAAGCGTGAAAATATGATTTAGCGTTTTTTTTTTACGTTTGTGTATAAATATTTTGTTCCGATCGGTTCATTATTATATATTACATCATGATCATGTCATAATGTTTATTTTAACCATGTTTAAGTTTATTTATATGTTCTCTAATGAATTTTTTAATAAATATTTATGCAAAAAATGATTAAATAAATAATGTTTTAATCGAGTTCTATTTTTATTATTTTATTGTAAAGGCAAAATTATAAAATATTTCTGCTTCAATTAGGACACGTACATACTCGTTTTGTATTATATGTACTGTGCTAATTGTATTGCTTATATTAAAATCAGCTAATTATAAAACATAACAGAACTCTGAAATGTATACAGGTTATTTGGTTTTTTTGTTAAGTTTTAGTAACGCAACAAACACGGGTTTTTTTTACTAATATTATTATGTTATGACTTTATAACATATTTCCGGACAATTTTTATGTGTATAATTGAATTCTGTTTTGTCCAGATTTAGGTGTTGTTTTTAGCATATTTTTAAAAACATATGAAAATACGTTTTAGTTTATTAATTATTTTTATAAAACCAAGCGGTACCGGAAATTTGTAAGTCTATATATATTTTTTTTTTGTACATTTTACATTATTTTTTAATAATTTCTATCGATAAGGTAATATCAGAACAAATTATTTGTTACAATTTACAGGAAAAAACTGCTGCGTGTGTATGTATGTATGTATGTGCGTGCGCGGTCTTATGTGAACGCGATGGCTTGTATTTGTAGTATTTGGGGAAGGAGATCAACGGGGCATTCGGTTTGTTGCGTTGTGGTAGGTATTTGCGCAAGCGGTGAACGGACGAACTGTGAGCGCGCAGAACTACAGCGCTACAGTCACAGCGGCTAGGTCGCCCTCGCCGCGCTGTGTTTGCCGTATTATTTTATGTTACGCTGTACTATAGAGTACAGTGTATCGTATCCAGGTTACCGAGAGGTCGACGTTGTTGGGAAACTGTCCTAGTGTGGAGTCGGTAGCCCACTTACATTCTGTACACTCGATACACCCGCTCGCTCGCTCGTTCGTTCTCTGGCCGTTCGCTCTAACAACGGGGCAACGGGGGCACAGTTCCGCTGTTTGCTTCACAGCTCTACTTATGTTATGTACCTTCACTCTAACGCTATACACCCTGGCCTCATAATGAGACTAAGATTTCTTCGTAGTTAAATAAATCATGCCTATTATAACGAGCGATTTATAACAAGATTTTACGTATTTACATAAAAACAATATTAAATTTCACGGAATCTTTATCTCGTTTTGGCCTCGTTTCTATCATTCTTTTATAAAATTGAATCTAGAAATAATTTTTATTCCAACCGGAATTCAATCGTTCTTTTGTTGCCGCTAAAAAGTTCCGAACGGCAACCGCAATACGTATTTCTAAATTAGTTGTTATTTTATCTATAAAATCTAAATCAAATTAGGTACGAAAAATATATATGTAAACTCGATCGAAAAATTCATAACTTTCCGGATACTGCTATTTAGGGGGGTGGTTTGTTGGTTTTTCCTTTTTGGATTTGCTATGTGTATCAATCTATTCCCTTGATTGTTTTTATTATTATTAATTTAAAAATATATTAATAAAAATAAATGTCCCACAAACTCTAGTTGATCACTATGCCAACGATTGTAATAATAACATCGATGATGATTAGTTAATCTAATTGTCGCTTCTCCGGATTCCGCCTAGTGAAAACACTTTTGACGGAATTTCTCCAACGTAGAAAATTTGTTTCAATAACAGATCACAAATAACCAAATTCCTGAACGTTGACTTTATAATGTGTTGATTTATAAATTACAATTTCTTAAATAAGATTAGAAAAACTTTTTTTAATGGTGTTATCACAATTTTCGTTTTTCTGATGCAATGCATCGACATTTTGATGTTTATTCTAAAAGAAAAAGAAAAAACGTAGCCCTGTAAGTAACAGCGCTACGTTTTTTCTTCCTGAAAATCTAAAGATGTTTGTCATATTTTATTAAAAAAATTTGTATTCGTTGGTTTGATAATACAACGTGAAATTTATATGTATTTTTTTATTTATAAATTTTTGTATAATGTATCATTTTTGCTAATATTAATTCAATATCATACAATTTTTTTTTTGACAAAAAATTTTCCAAAAAGAATTACTATTTTTGTTCGAAATACTTCCTACGGCTGTAGATATCACATGCCGATTATATTAGTGTAAGTTTATAGGACATATTGGAATAATAATTTAACTCTTAAGAAGCGATATTGTTTTAAACTCTGTTATAACTATTTGCAGCTAGTTAGAAGAAAAATCATATAATTAAGAGGGTGGAGTATCTCATCAAGTCCAAGTCCATCTGACTGATTATTTCAACTAACATCCATCGATCTCTGTAGTCTGTCTGATTATTTCTAATCTGTCTGTGAGATTCATTGTATAGTTTCGCAAATGAATCACCGTAATACAACAATGAGCTTCTGTTGAATCCCCAGCCGTATTCAGAGTTCAAGCAATGAGCGCGCTAATGGTGCGGCAAAGAAGGCTTGTTTCCAGCCTTCTTTCACCAATCGGGTCGCTTCCAACGATCTTGTCTGTTTATAAGAGAGTGGGTTCACGATGAGTGGGATGTTAATGTTAACAATAAACGTCATCCAATCAAGAACACTGTGTCACCGTGGAGCTCCTCACGCAGAAATAACCGTCGAGATGAAGTTATTACTTGCCGTTTGCAAATAACGCACACTAGATTCACTCATGGATATCTGATGACGTAAACAGATGCAACCGTTTGTGCATGCTGCGACTGCCAACTAACAGTACACTACATGCTTGTGGATTGTATCTGTGCGGCATTGCTTCGCAAGATTAACCTAGGGATTAGCGTGTGAACTATTCTAGGAAATAATAAAATGTTATCTTTTGCGATTTATACGATTATGATCTTTATACGATTTCTTAGGGCCGTCCGTTTACGTTCAAGTATTTGAATTACTGTAGTGTGTTTCAACTATTCATGCCATTTGCCGAAAACCAGATGGTAATTTTATTATTTTGAGATATATAATGTGATATATCTATAACGCAGAAGCGTTTTTGTCAAAAAAAAAATCCTTTCATCTGGAAAATTCTGGATTCGATTCCGGTCTGGTTTTGCAGTATTTTTAATACACTATAAAATTAATTTTTTATCATCCAAAAAAGAGAAGTGGAATTACTATAATTGAGCATATATCTGTTAATATCGGAGAGAAAATAAATAAATAATATTTATCTGTAATTCCTGTTGGATAAATAAAACCTGCTCATTATATTGAAATTATTCAGAAGGCCAAATTTATTGGGAATATATTTTTTACAATTAAATATCTTCAAATTTTATTATAGGTTGTATAAATTCTGTAAAGCAAATGAAAAAAGGTTTATATTGCAGATAATTTTTTTTTATCGATTTTTGGTATTTTCTTTCAAATTGGTGTATAGATTATATATTCTACGCTTAACTAATTGTGATAGGAAAAACTTGTAGAATATGAAATCCAGAAGATCTAGAGATGTTTGAGATATTTTGTATTCATTGGTTTGATAATTTAACGTGAAATTTATATGTATTTTTTTTATTTATAAATTTTTCTATAATGTATCATTTTTTCTAAAATCAATACAATATTTTTTCTTGTGACAGAAAATTTTCCAAAAAGAATTATTACTTTTGTTCAAAATACTTCCTACGGCTGTAGATATCACATGCCGATTATATTAGTGTAAGTTTATCATCTAACACTTATCTGTATAACTTTTGCAATATATATTGTAACAAGACCGGTATAACGGATTCCTACTAATTAAGAAGAAAGTAGTAGAAGATGTAATAATGGTAGGAATCCAGAAAAGGGCTAAAAGAAACCCTTTTAGTAAAGGTAATAGGTCCGTTTAACAATAGTCTTTTGTAATATTGCCCACTGACACGCCTAAACAGATGTTCTTCCGTGAGAAGAGTTACCAGACCCAGGTTAGGAATGCTTGTAAACGAAAGGGGTCAGTCGATCGTTCTCACGCTCAGCTGGGGTCTGGGGTCTGGTAAAGAAGATAGGAGTATAAAACTCCGTAGAACACCAGTTGAAATTAGTTCTGCGAAATAAGTCTAAGCGAGACATCATGTTGTAATCTACGTGAAGAGTCTGAGAGAGAGAACTACGATAGACTTCTAAGCGAGGAGTGATTATGTGAGTTTGAAGCGAGAATATTCTGCGAGGAGGTCAGTGCGTACACGTTCGACGCGATTAAGATGACATCGCAAGTAATTCCAGTGTTAACAATACAAGAAAACAAGAAGTGGTTCGATGAGTTACTCTTAGACTGTAAGTGAAAGAGATAATGTACTAAATTTTTATTCATAAATGATTGGGGTAGTTTTATTTATGAACAGCAAAGGTATTTGCAGTAAAAGAACTTTATACTTGTCTTATCTATTGCACTATTGTTGTTAATACAGGACTATTAAAAGTGTTATGACTAGCGGTCATGTAATTTTTTTTTTGTTAATGGGACTGAATTCTGGTTTACATTATTTATCTACCTGTGAATAAATCCTGACGATTACTTTAAATTCTGTTTTGTATATAATCTCTGTTTAATATTATTATTATTGTTTTTGTTGTTGTGGTTGTGATTATTATGATTGATATTTGTTTATTATAGACATTTATTATTATTTGCTGTTGTCATCATTATTATTCATCTTGTTTTACTTATGTTTTTAAACTGATATTTTGTAATTATATAAACATTTTTAATTATCAATCTCTCAATATCCTGATCGAGCCGCGAACACGCGACAATATCATTAAAATGCACTAGTATTGCTACTGTTCCGAACTGCGTATTGATTTGACATGCAGATCTGTAAAACAAATGTGGTATGCGATAGAGCTGACCTAAAAGGAATGAATATATTTTGTCCTCAACCGAAGGTATCTCTGTTCCCTCCGGACATCAGATGTTGGCAAATTCTTATCTTAGAGGAATAGTTTTCTATTTATTATTTTTTTGTTTCGCTTTTTTTTGTTTTTATTTTACATATTTTATTTTCCACCAATGGTTTTTATTGTATTAACGTTTACAATTAGTTTTTCTATTTTCTGGTAAAGTATGATAAAAATGAAAAAAGAATTGTGAAATTACTGTAAAAATAATCTTATTTAAGACCGATTGTATTTGTTTTACAATATGATGTGTGAATCACATAAATATGAAAAAAAAAATTTATCAGAGATTACAATACATAAAGTATATTTTTCTTGGCAGTCCGTGAATGAACACAAATGTATTTATCAAAGTGATTGAATCTCATAAAAAATTTTAATATATTTCATATTAGGTCACGTGTATCACATTTTCACACGGCTGAATTTTATTTAAAATCAGTAATTATTGGGCAATAAACAATTGTATTTATGTTGGAGGGGTGATTCCTAAAGAATGTAAGAAACTTTCAGGACGTGTTCTACACACCCACCGGGTTGGTCTTGCAGTGGTGAACTCGTCATCGCAAATCAGATTATTTCGTAGTCGAAAGTTCTAAGTTTGAGATCCTTGTAAAGGCAGTTACTTTTATACGGATTTTAATACTAGATCGTGGATACCGGTTTTCTTTGGTGATTGGGTTTCAATTACTCCCATATCTTAGGAACGGTTGACCTGTGGCATTACAAGACTATACATCATTGATATTCATACATATCATCCCCATTCATCCTCTGAAGTAATACCTTACGGTGGTCCTCAGGCAAACAGAAAAATGGCTGACAACACAGTTGTAGGAATTTCCCGTCACGTGGCTTTTTTATGATGCACATGGCTTACTTAATTAAAAATATTTATAATCTTATTTAAATATATTTTTCGTATATTTAATTCAGTAATTCTAACTAAAGCGCGCGCGCAAACCGTATTTCATTCACGCGGGTGTGGCAGTATTAACATCCACTTTAAACACTGTTTTACACTTTATATATTATTAATTTATTTAATTCTACCGCAAGCTTGTGTCGTAGCAACGTACAGCGGCTGTACGTCAATGCTACACTAACGTTCGCTGCGGTGAGAGGGGGTACTAATGACGCAGAATACCCACTTAACCACCAGTTGATTTAGAACATTTTTTGGAGTGCGGGTGCTATTTTGCAAAAAAAAAAATTTGGAAATATTTTTTTAAATTAACAAATGTGCGTAAGAAAATAAGATTTTAATTAGGCGAAATCTCGAGATACTGAGGATGTCCTTGTTCTACAACCTCACCCATTTAAAATTTAAGTTGAAAATTTAATGGCATCACCGTCCCATATACAGAAGTAATCTGACCAAGTTTGGTCAAAGTCGGTTCTGAATTTCTGGTGATGTAAGGTGATTTATAGTGCAACACTGAACACACACACGTACATTCGAACATCCAGAAAATTTGCAGCCGGATTTTTTGTTTTTTGTGATCCTTAGGTGTCAAAACATCAAGATCTGCTGAAAACTGCATATGCCCAAATTGGATCGATTACAATACTTTCCCTTCTAAATCAATAGCGCTATCTAGATGGAAAAGTAAAAAGACGTGTTCTATTGGTGACAATAAAGAAGCAAGTTCATATAAACATTGGTTGGGAAACTTTTCGTTACCGAATGTCGGCTAAGGAAAGATTACGCCCTAATTTCAGCCCCTTCAGTAAAATTAGACCAGACTGTAATTGTGTTTAATAAATTTCGTAATTCTTACATTTGTATTTAGTTCCTGTAGACTTTATTCAAACCATTTTACTCAGAATCAAATTCTCTACAAATTTTGTTTAAAACTTTTACGTGTACCCATTTAACATAAGTATTTTATACTAAACATAAAATAGCGTGTCTTTCGATCTCAATCTTTTGTTTTTTACCAAAATTTCTTAAAAACTACTAAAAAAAATCCCTTTCGGCACGCCGGAAGCCGGAGGTAGATTTCACCGGTGCTAAGTAGGGGATAAAAAAGATTTCCATCTTAAAGTTAATGAAAACTTCAAATTTACTCAATACGACAACCCTCCCATCTTATAATTTCAGCAACATTTTGGTCATCCCTTGCTGTAAGGGTTGGTCCTAACAGAAATTGTTGGGAACTGACGACCATTTAAAACCGATTCGATATTGTGCCTATTAAGGGAAGTATGATTTTTTTTGTCTTCGAGACCCCATTTTCCATCCCCTGGACTAATGGTTGGTGACATCAACAAACTTTACTTACATAATTTTTAGGCCCTTATCCAAAGAATACAAGGAACTTTAAACCAGTTCGATATTTTACTTAATAGGAAAGTTACAGCGATTTTTTTCAAAAAGGCCCCATTTCAACCCGCATGATCCGATTTTGCTTAATAACGAACTCGACCGAGATTTTAGGTTGTTATATATTTTGTTTATCAATTTGAAAGTGATTGGCGCAAAATTACGGTAGTTATCGTTTCCACAAGAAAGTGCAATATATATATAAACTTTTGAACTGACGGTGGTTTTGGGGTCTGGAGGATGTGAAAAGCAAAGATATGTTGAAATTTTCCGTAAGTCGAATCATTACACTAGGTAGCTTTCTTATAAAATCTACCTAATACAGTGCTCGGACCTTTTTTTTGTCAGTTTTCATATAAAACCATTAAATTTATTTTTCAATTTGGATCTTAAGAATTACAATCTAGCCTAATTTTAATGAAAATGCAGAAATTTGGGTGCAATCTTTCGCCATCCGACATTCGCTAACGAAAGTTTCCGAACCTACATTTATATGTACTTGCTTCTTTATTTTTACCAGTAGAACATGTCATGAAAGTTTGTTACTTTCTTCGTGAAAGATTCTGTATTATATTATCGATTTATTAAAACAAATTAACGAAAAAAGTGTTGGCCTAAAAGATTAAAAAATATGGTCTGACTGTTAAAATATTAATACATAAAACCAACGATGTGACATGATTAGTTTAAAATATACAGTGTATACTGTCTGTATCTTTAATACAACATGACAAATTATTTAAAAAAATTTATATTATTCAGCAATCAACTTGAATTTTTGTAACATTATCATCGTACGTTATGTATATCATTCGATAAAAAAAAAAATCGTTCCCATGACTCGTGTACTATTTTCATTTTAATCATTACTCTCTCTTCTCTCAATTGAACTTTCAATATGTGATTGTGTATTTGTATATTAGCATTCATTTAAATCCTTCTTGTGATTATTATCTTTTTTTTTTTTTAATAAGAAAGATATCAAGTTAGAGGAGGGAGAAGAAAAATACTTGGTCATTTCATTTCTCTATTATGCTTAGTTATATTTCCGATTGCGTACGACCGGGTTATATAGTATAGTATTTCTAAACATTACAATCTAGTTATGATTTATTCTAATTGTTTTTAATGTATTCAAGTTTTGCATTATTGTTATTATTATTTTTTCCTTATGTTTAGTGTTGGTGGATGATGAAGTGAAAGCGCATTATATTAGTCTGTTTCGAAGTCATAATTCTGTTGTACGTTGTACACCAATAGTTGTACTGTATTAATACAACTAGTAAATGACTTCTAACCGACGACTATGTTGAAATTGAAACGGGCCCCACTTTCTAAAATGACAAATTTCTTTATAACTTTTATTATTATTATTATTATTGTTTAGTTTACTTATTTATATATATATTATTCGCGTTTAAATTTCTTTTTTATACTTAAATGTCCATTTTTATTGTATTTTTCATTTATTATTTTTTTTATTGTAACAAAAAAATAAAATTTATACAATAATATTAAGAATTTTGTTCTGGTTATATTAGGTTACGTGACTTTATATAAGATTAGAAAACTTACAGTAAATGATCAATAAGAATATTGATAATTTAAAACACCAGATTTAAGAGAATCTGTTTTACAAATCGAATCGTATGTAGTGTATTAAAAAAAATCAACATTATTACTTCCTTGTTTTTATAGAATTGTTTTTATTATATTATAAAAAAATAAAAATAAAATAAAAATTGAATTTGCCTTATTTCATTAGGTTAGATTTATAATAATATAAATCTGTTAAAGCGTAATACAATTTCGTTAAAACTTGTCGCTTTCTTTAGAAGTGGAACTATTTTTTCTAAATTATAAAAAGAAAATATTCATCTTAGGTGGAAATTTTTTTGTTTCTATTAAAAGTATAATTAAGGGAATACTACTTCGATTTTATTTAATTTAAAATCTATCCGGTTTTTTTAGATGTTTTTAAAAAGTATTTCAACTTAATTTTTTTTTTTAAACTCTTACACCGTTTCAGAAGACATGACTTTTATAAATATAAATTTAAAAAATACAGAAAGCTGAGATAAACAGTTTCTATAAATCTATAAATAAACAGTTTTTATTTTTAATAATTGTTTTATAACAAAATATTTGTGTAAATATTGATGTGTTAATCTTTAATAATGATTCCTTATGATATGATGTAATACTTTGAAAAACATTAAGATATCTGGGTAGATAAACTATTTTTACTTTCTCTTATGAAGATTTATTTTTATTCTTAAGAAAACTATTTTAAGATAATACGCACAAATTTTTATTTAAATCCTGTCTTTTGATTTTTTATTCCAAAATTTAGCAAGGTTACTGTTATAACGAAACGTAGCTGGTAATAGACTTCTTTAAATTTCTTTTGACATTTTTAGGACGTTAATTAAGAAACAAAATTAGTGATAATTTCTTATGGTTTTTGGCCTGAAAAATAAAATAGGACCCGGAATCGTATCTGCAGTAGTTTTTGAGATATCTGGGGTGAAAACCAAGAAATTGGAGGAAGAAACTTTTATACGTAATGAGGATGTGGAACTTTATTTAATATATTAAAATTGTTTCCAACTAAGATTTTTTAAATTTTCTATGCTTTAACCTTTTTACATTTTTGTTCCTTTGTTGTAGTTTAACTGGATTCTGACAGAGTTAATTACAAAAATTCTTTAAATGAATATTTTCTGATAAATGGTTTGGAGCTATGTTCGAGCCGAATAAGGAACTTTTACAAATTTTATTACTTTAGATGATTTTTTTTTGTTTGTAAAATACATACATCTTAAACTGCTATAGTTAAAAAAAACTGTTTCACCAGTTAGAAAGTACTCCCAGTAAAAATTTAAAAAAACCTTTTTTTTCAAAAATATAATTTGTTATTTTTTGACTTTTTCTTTGTTATTATTATAAATATTAGTAAATAAAAATTAGAAGTATGAATAAATTCTTTCTAAGAAATTAAAATTCTCAACAAAAAAAATTAGATCTTTCTTAAATAAAACTTTTCTTAAATTTAAAGCCCGTAGCTTAAACTTAATTTAATACAAATTCTTACAATACTTCATTTTTTATTATTTTATACTTTATTCGTTGATTTGTCTTATTCAGTGTGATTGACGAAGTATGTACAAACTTTTAGGATTTGTTCTGCTAAGAAAATAAAGAAGAAAGTTCATATAAACGTAGGTTCGGAAATGCTTTGTTAGCGAGTGTCGGGTGGAGAAAGATTTCGCTCAGATTTCTGCGTCATCGGTAAAATTAAGCCAGACTGTAGTTCTTGGGATCTAATTTAAGGGGTAAATTAAGTGGTTCTAAATTAAATATGACCTACAAAATTAAAAAAGTGGATCTCAGAACTAATTTTACTAGTTTTCGGGAAATGTTGAAATTGGGGTCGAAAATACTGTTTTTTATATTTGGCGTAAAATAACTTTGTGAAGTGGGTAATAAAGAAGTAAAGGGGTTTAAAAAAAAAAACTTGAGGATTTAATCTGATTGAAATCTTACGAACTTCTGATTGAAGTCCACGGGAACTAAATACAAATGTAAGAATTTAGAAGTTTATTACAAACGAAACATATCAAAATGTAGCAGATTTTGACTAGGTATTAAACGAAATTAGTTTTCAGGATAACAAGCGTTTCCGAGCCTATCTTCTTTCTTTTCATCAGTAGAACATGTTCTGAAAATTTGTAACATTCTTCGAGAAACCATTGTAAATTAAAAATCGATTATAAATCGATTATTAAAATTAAAAAAATATTTTAAATAATTATTTATTTCGTTCTACTACTACATTTTTAATTTTCTTATATGTTTTTATTATCAAAAATTGTATACCATTCACCTTTGTTTTTATCCGTTTATTACAGTTCAGAGTTTTTAAAAGATTCTCTTATTGAATTATATGTGCGAGTATTTTAAACGAATTGAAGTTTCCATTAATATTTTGTAATTTGATTTAAACATTCAAAACAGAGTTTAAGTGGTCTTTTCGCTGCTTTCTATGTTTATTGCTTTCAGTTCACCACTTTCTTTCGAAAGATATACATTTTAAAAAATCTGCACAGATAAAAATCTCTTGATAGATTATTATTTAGATTTAAATCATCTCTTTTCAGAATAAGAATATGTAACTAGAAGAGTTTAAAATTGAGACAACCTGTATATTGATGGAATATTTTAAACTAAAGATGGTACACAAATTTGACCTTTAACTATCGGTTCCTATATATTTTTTATGATTATTAATCATGTAAAATAACTAAAGTACAAGTGGCATTATATCAAGAATTGCTATCTCTGAAAGCAATGATATTCATTATATGGTCATTATTTTTTTATTAACAGAATCAAAATGTTACCAAATATCATACATAAATCGGTGGTATTAAACTATGTACACAGTATATTCGGATCTGAAAATAAAACTACGTCATTCCTCACGTTTTCCAAGAAAGCTTGACAAGGAATGCTTTTATTCTTGGGAATGATTATACCATTTTCTTAACAGTAGAAGGAAGATTAAGGAAAAACAGATCAACATACTTGTCATTAATAGACTTAGAAAAGGCACTGGAATAAAATGTTCAGCATTTTAAAAAAAATTAGGGTTCAATTACAGAGAAGGACGATTGCTAACATTTACAGGAACCAATCAGCAACAGTAATACTTGAAGAACATAAGAAAGAAGAAGCCGTAATAAGAAAGGGAGTCCGACAAGGATGTTCCCTATCCCCATTACTTTTTATCTTTACATAGAACTAACAGTTAATGATGTTAAAGAACAATTTAGATCTGGAGTAACAGTACAAGGTGAAAAGATAAAGATGCTACGATTTGCTGATGATGATATAGTAATTATAGGTGAGAGTAAAAAGAATTTAGAAGAAACAATGAACGGCATGGAAGAAGTCCTACGCAAGAACTACCGCATGAAAATAAACAAGAACAAAACGAAAGTAATGAAATATAGTAGAAATAACGAAGATGGACCACTGAGTGCGAAAATAGGAGTAGAAAAGATTATGGAGGTAGAAGAATTTTGTTATTTGGGATTAGAATTACAAAAGATGGACGAAGCAGGAGCGATATAAAGTGCTGAATAGCACAGGCGAAACGAGCTTTCATTCAAAAATATCATTTTTTTACATCAAAAATTAATTTGAACGTTAGGAAAACATTTTTGAAAGTACATGTTTGGAGCGTAGCCTTATATGGAAGTGAACTTGAACGATCGGTGTACCTGAGAAGAAAAGATTAGAAGCTTTTGAAATGCGGTGCTATAGGAAAATGTTAAAAATCAGACGAGTGGATAAAGTGACAAACAAAGAGGTGTTACGGCAAATCGATGAAGTAAGAAGCATTTGGAAAAATATAGTTAAAAGAAGAAACAAGTCTTATAGACCATATATTAAGGTATCCTGAAATAGTCGCTTTAATATTGGAAGGACATGTAGATGGAAACAATTGTGCAGGCAGGCAACGTTTAGAATATGTAAAAAAAATTGTCGGGGATGTAGTTATATTGAAATGAAACGACTGGCACTAGATAGGTATTCTTTGAGAGTTGCCTCAAACCAGTCAAATGACTGAAGACCAAAAAAAAAGAAAAAGTACAACTTTTCGGGTCGCGATGAACGATGTGCTTATGGTATCATTTATGCACGTACTCAACATTTAAAGACTTTTCTATATGTAAATTGTTATTTTTTACAGGATTCGAGTTATTTACTAACGTAATGAAAGTTATTATCGAGTTTTTTTAAATTTATTAACTTTAATACGGTATGGCTTATATAATTTTTTTTTTGTTATAAAATTATTGAAACCTAATTAATTATGAGCGAAACGAGTACTGAGAACTGAATGAAATTGCGAGTTGACCGCTTTGCTCGGTGTAAATCAGGCCTAACTCAATGGCTTGTTATACTCGTTAACGTTAACTATCGCCCGGCCCGATACTATTAAACAACCATTGCGCTTGTCTGGTGTGCACCCTACATTATATGCGCAATAGTTTATGTAATCAATTGTCATTATGTACTGTACTAAATAAAGTTACGGGAGAAAGTATTTACTACTAAGGTTTGTTTATTTTTATTATTTGGTTCTTTGTATTGTTGTCGGTTGATTGCTACATTGTTTGTTTTTTTTTAAGTTAGTTAAATACTTTGAATACCTTTTGTTATTAAAAAGTAAATTATTAAGTGTAGTTTCCTGCTTTGTTTTTCTTTATACAAAATAAATGTCGTATGTACTTGTTTAAATTTTTTATTTTTATTATTGTTATATTTATCTCTAAATAGACTAATTCTCTACACTTACATTACGGTTAGTTGTGCCCTAGCGATCGGCAGTACACGTGGGCATTCAAAACTTGAAATTTAATTAATTTTTTCGTCGGTGGAGGGGTAGCGTTCCCGCCAACTGAAAACTCTTTCCCCTCACCTTCACGATGTTGGACCCACCAAGCCGGTGTAACGCAGCATCGAAAGCGTATTACGGGACCCCGTTACGTTGAATAGTCGAGGCATCACTACCTCAGTACCATCTCTTCTGATTTCGAAAACTAATCAAAAGGCTGCTAAGGAGCATCTTAGAAATAATGTTTTCGGGGGTAATATCTCCTAACATTTTCTTTTGCTCTTCTCTTTGCGGGATCCAAAGGCTGCAACTGAATATCGTATGTTTAGGAACGTCACACTCACCGCAATAAACACACAAATCAGACGAACGCCTACGTCAGGCGAATAAGTAGGAGTTGAATGATCCATGGCCCGTTAAGAACTGAGCCGTTTCAAACACTCTCTGCCGATCTACTCAGCAGACCGTGTTTGCTGATGTACGGGCCGACATAACGGTATCAGGCTGCCTGTCGTAGCGTTGTCCCAGTGCTCTTGCCATTTTCTTATCAGCCGTTACTGCGCATCACTAAGGTGGTCTTTGCAACGCTCACACGACGTAAGCGCCATTAGTTCAATTGATGAATACCAACCACCGGCACAAGCAGCCTCTGCAGAGACTTTTCAATAACATGATGTGACCCTCCGGGTCATCTGGCGTTGCAGCCTCACCGTTATTTAGATCGCCTATATTTGCCATTACATTGTACGCGAATCGTGGCGTGCTAAAATGCTCAAACGTATCGTTTAATTTTCAGAAAATGTTTGGTTAACATCAATTTGGTTAGATTTAAAATCTTATTATGCTTTCAGTTTTCCAGTTGGTTAACTGTTATATTACATTTTTTAATGGCTTTTATATTCTATTACATTTTTTTTTTTTTTTAAATTGCCGGCAGAATCTGCCCTCACCAGACTACTACTACTTATTAATAACCCCTTACCTTTGATAAATTCATCGTTCAGTATATACCGTACCACTATAATAATATTGTTTATTTGCAGTTAATAGGATATATTGGACATTTTACTTTGCTGATAAAAGTGCTAAAACCCTCCTACGATGTATTGAATTAAGTGAAAAAATTATTTTACTCTTTGAGCAAAGTTTTAAGAGACGAGAACATTTCCCAATCCTCTTGTAACCAAAATTGAATGGAATCAATGATTTGATTGACCCGTATTCGTAAATTATTTACAAAATTTCATAAAGATTTGTTAATCCTCTCTCAAGATATCAAAGGAATAACCGATGGAAAAAAATCGTTTCATTATTTTCCTGGATTAAAGTGCCCAAATGTATAATCAATATGATGGACCAATGTAATGGAATCATCTAATTAATAGAAGAATGTTTACTTTTGAGTTCAGAAACGACGAAAAGAAAAATTGTTTTTTACTGTGTGTTTTCGTATCTTCCTTCCTCTAGACTCTAGACCTATTCTAAAAAAAATTAAGTGATATCAGTGTCCCATATACAGTGAATTATATTAAAAATTTCATCCATATCGGCCCATCCCGTCCTGTAATATCAAGCAAAATACATGCTAATATATAGAAATACAACCTTCCGGAATTTTTCGATGGTAAAGTTGTGTTTTCTGGTTAGATGAAATGCCAAGTTCAGTAAAATTCCCTGTATTAATTTTCATCCGATTAGGATACCTTTCTTAATATATATGATTCTGATTATCTATACAGTATAACTATGTAGTCGGGAAAGTAAAAAAGGGTTGTTGTTTGTGAAGGCAATGGTTCCGGGTTGCTGGTTCACACACTTTGTTATTAGCTCAAAATGGATTTGGAGAAGTGAAAATTTGTATGAGAAGGAAATAGTATATGAACGTACTAATGTACGATTTCTTATATTGTCTTACTCTATCTGATATTATTCTATTCCCCGTTTTCAATTGTTCACCATGTAACATATTTTTTTGTGTACTTTATTCCTTTATAAATATGATCCTCTAGTTAGTTTTCGTCTTCACGAAAAGTAATTAAATTTATTACTTTCCCGTCTAGAGCTATAGCTCTAGAAGGGAAAACATTGTAATCTATCCAATTTTGGCATATGCGATTTTCACCAGATCGGATCTTGACGTTTTGACACCTAAGGAAACCAAAAAAACCGGATGAATATTTTCCGGATGTTAATATACGTGTGGTGTGTGTGGGTGTGTATCTTTATATATATATTTCTTGGGTGCGTGTGTATGAAAGTGAACTCCTCCTAAACGGCTGGACTGATTTTGATGAAATTTTGTGTGTGTGTTCAAGGGGATTCGAGAATGATCTGATTCACCATTTGGTCCACTGGAAAATATTTTTTAAATTAATTTTTTATTTATAAGTAGTTGTTGATTTTGGAATGTTTTACATTGGATCCGGCAGACTGCGCTACCATCGCAGTATCGAATATTCAATAATATTCTATTTTAATTTTAGTTTTTCCCGCTAGTTGGTGCTGCAATCAAATTGAGAAAAATATTTCGTAATTTTGTGTTATTATTGTGTTACAAAAAATCGCGAGAAAACAGTTTTTTAATAAATAAGAGGCCAATAAATCAGATGGAAATGTAAACAAAGGAAAACCAATCAGATCAATGCAAGATGGCCGCTGTCAAACACAACGACCAATCACAAAGAGCCCGTATGGCCGTTGCCAATGTAAACAAAATCACAACTGATTAAGTAACACGTAGGCAGCACTGCGATCGCGTTTGGAATTGTGCGCGTATTGAGAAATATTATATTATTATTTATTGAAATAACGTTTTGAAGTGTAATTTAAAAATATACATTGTGCAAATTTTTAAGGTACAGTATTGAAGTGAAAATGTTTTTTTTTTTTATTTATGTGTTGTTGATCTTGGGATGGTTAAGGTTCACAATTGGGCCCGGTAGGCAGCGTGTGGGTCCGGTAGGTAGAGCTGCGATCGCGTTTTAGAAGTCTTTTTTTTTTAATTTTTGGTTTATCAGTCAAACCCGGTAGTTGGTGCTGCGATCAGATTCTAGGATTTTTTTTTACTTTGTTGCTTTTTCGCATATCAGTTACTTGCGTCGTAGCTTAGTGTTGTTCTTACATTAAAATTCGTATTTAGAGAATAGTTTGAATTAAATCCGATAGGTAGTGCTGTTCTAACAATTGGATTTATTTACATTCTGAATTTTATAAAGTTAAAGATGAAATTTTATAAGGTTCCGTAATGTTTTGTAAGTTTCTTAATGTTCAGTATTAAATGTAATGATTTTGCAGCCACAACACTTTTCGTTAAAAAATTATTTTCCACCGAATACTGTGATTAGAGAGTGGTGTGAATTAAATCCGATAGGTAGTGCTGTTGTTTTGCCATTTGGATTTATTTACATTCTGACTTTTACAAAGTGAAAGGTTAAATTTTGTTAAATCGCTAATGTTCAGTTTTTTAAGGTTTTATGAAACTTTCAATTGTTGTCATTTAATCTGTATGTATACTCATATCTAGTAATAGCGAAGCATTGCCGAGTCTGCTAGAATGGGCGCTTATTGAGAATATTATATTATTATTTATTGAAATAACGTTTTAAAGTTTAATTTAAAAATGTACATTATGCAAATTGGTAAGGTGCAGTATTGAAGTGAGTATTTTACATGATTTTTCATTGATTTTAATGATGTATACACGTGCATTCAATAACAATCAACTTAACCTACAAATTTAAATTGTCAGTTCTCATTTGATTCTATGCAACTTATGAAGTATTGAACGGCTTTTTGAAAATAAAAATTTAAGTTTGTAAAATAAATTATAACATTTATAAAATTAAAATATAAGTTACTTATAGTTTAAAGTATATTTAAAAAATTGAATTTATAATGTTTTAGCTGA
Organism: Lycorma delicatula; assembly: GCF_047948215.1. Classification (NCBI taxonomy): domain Eukaryota; kingdom Metazoa; phylum Arthropoda; class Insecta; order Hemiptera; family Fulgoridae; genus Lycorma; species Lycorma delicatula. Next base: position 89,110,208 of record NC_134463.1, read on the forward strand.
TTAATTTTATAAGTTTTCTAAAATTATTTTTAATTTACAATTATCTCAAATTTGGTAAAATAGATGTTAAAATAAAGAATGAGAAAAATGATAAAAATTTCTATTAAAATTTTAACTACGTTGCTTTTTTTACAGTGCTTTAATTTTTTTATTAATTGATTAATTAAGCTGTTACATGGTTATGAAACATCAAAATTATTAAATAAAAATAAAAATATGTAGGAGGTACTTTTTTAGAATGATGTTAAGTGAAAATTAGTAGTAATGTGGATGAAAATTTATTAATTACACTAATTAATAATTTTACGACGTTTCGATTTTTTAATTCAATTTTCATCGGACATCTCAATATTTAGTTAAAGTACATATTAACCATACTACACATAATTAATCAATAAACCCATTACAAGAATACAACAATCACAAACTGATAATATCATACTAATAGCCATTTTAATGAAATTAAGAACACATTCCTGCTAATTTTAACTTAAATAAGTTACTTATATTTATGTGTGTGCATTTATTACAGAATAATGCCGCGTCAGGACAACGTCTGTCGGGTCCGCTGGTGTATATATATGTTCGGTGTTGGCCTCTGAATTTCCTTATATATCCAGAACTACCGAATCGATTTTGACCAAAGTTGGTCAGATTACTTCTATATATGGAACATTGATGCCGTTAAATATTCAACTTAAAAGGTCTAGGGGGTGAGGCTGTAGAGCAAAATCACCCTCAGTATCTCGCGATTTCGCCTAATTACGGTTATATTTCTCTTAGGCACATTTGTTAACGATTAAAAAATAATAATATTTGCAAAAAAGCTTTTGCAAAATCGCACCCCCACCTCAAAAAATACTCTAAACTACTGCTATGTTATGACGACATAAGTGAGCGGTAGATATAAATAAATTAATAATATTTAAAGTATAAAAATGGTTTGACTGGTTCTCAAACTCGGTCGGCCGGTTGATTCTGTACGTGATGCGTTAAGCCTCACAGCTACATCTGTTGCCGACTGTACAAGTGAAATTTGTTCTGTGTAAGTTGTGAAATTACATTAGTTAGTGCCGACCATCGCCGCTACATCCGATGCGGTATGCGTGCGCGCTGTAGTTAGAATCGGTGAATTAAATAAACGGAAAAATATGTTTAAATAAAATAATAATCTTAATATAAGTTGTGTATGTATGTGTGTGTAAGAAGACGTGTATCAGAAACGGCACCCACAGTTGTAGGACTTTCCCGGAACGTGGCTTTAGCCGCGTGACGGAGTCATACATCTGTTATCAGATGTTTTTTTATTGTTTGTCATTTACGTAATTATTAACTGTTAACAAAAAAATGTATTTCTTCGTGAACATTTGAAGGTTGTTTTATTTAGACGATCTCCAAAGCGTGTCGGCCTTTCATCCGGAGGTCCCGGGTTCGAATCTCTGTGAGGAATCGCATTTTAATACGTTACGAAATATCCTATCCATCTCATATTTTCATGCACAAACTTGGAGCGTTTGGTGAAATAATCATTAAAAAAAATCTTAAATCGGATGAAATAAATTTATGCAACTATTGAGGCAAACGTTTTTAGCAGGTGGTTAAATATTATGTATTACTTGCACACATTCAGAAATACATATAAACTCACATCGTTAATATTTTATATTTACTCGCATCGCGATAGTGCCTTAATTTGGCAAAATCGGTTAAAGTTAATTTAAGAACGCTAAACACGTAAATCACTCAAATTAACGTCAAATATTTTAATAATTACTCTTTTATTATTATTTTTTGGCTAAAATTCTCTTATTTATTTGCATAATTAATAAAAACGACATTATTTATTTGGCCTCGACAACAAACTGTTTAAACAATATCTTTACTGTGATTGTTGCCAGTATTCCTTGTACCGTAAATTTGTACATCTGTATATATTTTTTTCTTTACGATTACAATTTTACTTACTTTAAATGGTTATAAAGATGAACTTATAAAAAAGTTATTAAGTTAAGTTATAAAAATGAATATCTTATCTATTTTAAAAGATATGATTGTTTGTGTACTCAAAATTAGCACGTTGAAAAATTGACAAGGCCACCAGTTTGAAGTTTGTAAACGTGTGTACACTGTAATTTTTTTATTTATTAGATAACGTTGGCAGAAATATGTTTACCAAATATTGATTCTTCAGTCCGATCTTGAGATATAGATTTTTTATTAATAAACAAAAAACTACGGACAGAATGAAAACGGTAAGGGAAATCGACATTTTTTCATAGGACATTTATTGTTCATTTTGACACGTAGAATCCGAAAAATGAATAGTTTGTTCACCATTTTAAGTACACTCTGTATAAATACAATTTATTTGTTATTAATGCGAATTTATATTTATTAAAAGTGAAATTTTACGTTTAAAATTAAAATTTAAAAACCAAGATATATTCGGGAACTGATAATTTGTAATATTGGTCAATTTTTTTTTAACGGGGTCAGTTAAATGGTTCATTTAAAAAATTTTAACAAATCTGGGTGAATCACGTTTTGTACACCTGTTTTATAATATAATGATCGCATTTGAAATTAATGTCTGATTTTATAATGAATGAATTCGCCTCCAGTAATTTAACTTAATATAAAATGAGAAATAAATGCGGCGAATGATTTCTCTTTTATTGTAATAACAATAATAATAGTAATAATTGTGTTATATGAGGTCAATTTTATATTATTTCTTGTAAAAAATATTAAGGAACTTTTTTGTTGGTCTCATCTTATTATAGTCACACTCTAGTTGGTATAGTTATTTTCTTTTTCTTGATTATTTTTTTTATTATATATACATATATATTTTTAAAATAGTTTTCTTGTGATTGATGATAAAGATGTGTGCTTACCTTTAGGTCATCACGGTTCGTCTTACTTAGAAACTAAGCAGAAAAAAGTCGGTGGTAGAGAGGAGAGTTGAATAACTAGATTTCATATATACGAGTGATTTGTGGCATTTTTATAGTGTATCTATGTATTTATATATATATATATTTTTTTAGAACAATGTCCTCATCTCCATTCACTCAGGTTACTCTTGCTTAACTCTTTAATATTACGTTATCCTTTACTCTCTCTTTTTTTCATATTAACATATGTAAATACCTTAAGGGAGAAATAATAAAAGTGGTAAGGTGTTTCCACCTTCCTAAGATAATTTATTGCGGTTTTTTTTTAAATTTTTAACTTGTACGGGGTAGTGTTATTTTAATACCTTAAAAATAAAACTTTTACGGTGTTTCTGAGAAATATAATTTTGCAATTATTTGATATTAATATTTTTCCACGTATTTTAATTAATTACTGTCTATTTCTGCTTCCTTGTACGAAGTAGAAGTATTGTGATCGCGAAAAATTTCGGTTTTCAGATTTCAACGGAAATATTCATTTTGACCATCTCTGTAATCCATTTTGACTAGTTTCAGCAAGACGTCTGTATGTATGTATCTCGCATACCTCATAAACGATTAGCCGTAGGATGTTGAAATTTTGGATTTAGGACTGTTGTATCATCTTTTGTGCAACTCCTTTTTTTGTTGCAATCGACTTGACCAAAATTGTCCAAAAAAGTCCATAATCCAAACAATTTGGAGTTTGGATTTTTTCTTAACTTCACTAATAAGCCCTCATTGAGAGCTTTTCAACGATATATCATACGATATATCATAATTCAATAATAATAATTATAATAAAATGAAGAAATATCAGAAGTTATTAATGAAATAAAATTTTATGTACTTTTCATTTAAAAAAAAATATGTATAAGTAATTTAATATGCGTATAACGAAGTCATGTGGTATCCACATCAGATTTTTTAATTACTGAACTTAATTGATTTTATCTCAAACTGAGCTGTTGGTTGGTATTTTCAGTATCCTGATTATGACTGTTGAAGGGTAAATTTTACGTGTAGAGCCTATCTGTTATGTGTGTAGGAATAGAATGCATGTTAGATACCGTAACTCCATAATGGTAACGATCTGATACACTTCAACTCTTTTTGTACTTCCAAAAACAACAAGCTTTTCATTCCAGTCTTAGTAGGGGAGTGAGGAGCGAGTGGTTTCGTGTTGTCTTACTCACGTAATGGCCCGATGATAAACGTACATTCATATCACCACCATAATCACAAGAAAACTATGTATACATATATTATATATCTGTATCTATAAAGCAACATCTCCTGACTGACTGATTTATCGACGCCCAGCAAAAATTACTGAAGATAAATGGATGAAATTTTGTATATATGTTCTTCTTACGGAGTAAATGCACAATGAAATTTTCTATTTTTTTAATTTCTCGGTAACAAATGAAGATATCAACTAGATTTGTGGTTGTCCACCGGGCTGGTCTGGTGGTTAACTCGTCACTGCAAATCAGCTAGCTGATTTCGAAATCGAAAATTCTAAGGTTCAAATCCTAGTAAATCCTTTTATACGGATTTGAATACTAGATCGTGGATACCGTTGTTTTTTGGTGGTTGGGTTTCAATTAATCACACATTTCAGGAATGGTCAACCTGAGACTGTACAAGACTACACTTAATTTATTTTCATACATATCATCCTCTGAAGTAATACCTTACGATGATTCCGGAGGTTAAACAGAAAAACTAAACTAAATTTGTGGTATGCGTAATTTTCATATAAATATCTAAAAACCATTTTCGTGTTGTTTTGAATTCCGATTTTTTTAAGGGGTGCGACGGTGTACGGCGCGGCGGTTAAACCAACATAACCGCTACCATTGTTACTGTATGTGCGACGCGATTGGCTGCACCTGCCTCCGGTTACTTGACTAAAAAATAAAATAAAAGTAATTAGAAAAAATGAGACGAAGTACGGTCACCTCCTAGTGGTGTTTGTCGGGTAACGTTAAGAACCGGGCAAAATACATTTTTACCTGTACTTCGTAAGAAAACCAGTTATAACTAACATTTTTTAACATTGAGGACTGTTTTGAAACCCGCATTCTAAGATCAGTGAAAGTTTCCTTTCACTGTCCTGAGCAAACGTTTGCTCTGAAGAAATTAAAATACACTGTTATTTTTTTATAAATTGAACAGGCTTTAATTTTTATTTATCATTATTGTTCTCACAAGCACGAGTTTAATGAACACAGCGGTGTCAAGGGGCGAAGCCCTCTGGATACACTAGCGAAGCGAGTACTGATCGGCTAAATATCCCCTGACTGCGACGGGAAACGCAAGTACCCATATAACGCGGGCGAAGCCGCGATAGAGATGCTGTAAATGTATATTTATATATAATCTTACCAAATTATTTATTGAAAATCTTAAATACCCGTATACGCATTTATAATACTTTGTATTTTTTAGTAATTATTCAATTTTTGTTACTCAAATAAAAAAAGCTTGGCACTGACCAAGTAATTATTCATGTTCAAATTCTGATTACGGATAGTACAAGCGAAGCCGCGACGTGATATATATATGTATATAATATGAAGAAAAACCAAAATAAACCAACTAGAGTGTTACTTGAATGAGGTAAAAGTAAGCAAATAGTTCCTTTATAATTTTTATAATATAAAATTTATCTCATACGGCTTCAAACAAAGCCTCACAAAAATGCCGACGACGTTTCAGCCCTATAATTTACATTTTTACTCTGTTCATCACGGTTTCCATTCATGTAAAAATAAAAACGTTTTTCATTGTACCGTTCACGAGAAAGCGCATAATTTTGTGATAATGTCATCATTTTAATGATAAAATAAAATACTTATTTAATTTCTTCTTCAACCTCTGTAAAAGCTGAAACCTTCGATTTTTTGTTTTAGATTTAACTAAAGATAATAATTAACTATAAATCACTCGATCGAATGTTTTTTTTAAATATAATATAGAAGATTGTAGCGTATTTATCCATAGAAGAATTACGGATCGGTCTGTACTTCGTGAAATTCTGTATTTAATGTGATATCCTGTTTACGGAAGTCTTATTCCAACCATGAAAACAAATTTGGTTTCTGAAATAATCTCATCGGTTAACAGTAGCTTTTAGTATTAGGCAAAATAATTACAACTGTTGAGTAAAACATATTCAATTCAAGGCTAGTTCGTTTTATGTTTAAATTTCAACTGTTTACGGAATAACGATGTGTAAATATGTAAAAAAAATAAAAAAAAGGTGTAATATCAGATAAATCTTTCATGAATTTTGTAGGGATTCACTTAGAGTCGTAGATTTTTATTTTTTTAGTTTGCGTATTGAAATCATTTTCATTTACTCTTATTAAAATTATTATAATTTCTATTAGTTGGTGGTATTAAAAATAAAAAAAAACGAACTGGAGGAACTTGTTGAGAAATAATACGTTTTAGCACATTTTCAGCGTTTACTTGCTGTGAAAACGTGATGTCTTATTTAGTAAATCAATTCTTTGTTAAATTAAGGCTTCACGTTCTTTAGAATTATCATATAATGTATTATTAAAAAGTTATATACGTACATAGTGTACTCATTTTTTCCCGTCCTAATTATGCTATTTTATATATATATATATATATATATATATATATATATATATACAATATTTCAATATAATATTACAATATTTCATAGATTTTGATTAAATATCAATTATTTTTTTAAGGTACAGTACTTTAAATTATAATTAAAACCAAAACCGCTTTAATTTTTTGTAGATTTAAACTGCTGTTTTTTTTTGTAAATGATATTTTTTTAAAACTTTATTAGGCTGATATTGTATCCCCCCAATGATTCGTAACATTCTTTGATTGGCAGCTGTAACCTCTTTAATATAACTAAACCGTTAATGTTAAAAGATCGGCTGCATAAGTAACATAAAGCATGCCGTGTTTTTAAATGACCAGTGTGTCGCATATGTGAACAGAAATAAAATGTCACCGTTTGTGATTATCTTTGGTTTATATTTTCATAGTATGAATTGTAAACTTAGCCTTCACATTTATAATAAAAGCGTGTAATTATTTTCTTATATGTTACAAAATACTTTTGTGATACTTACGGGTATTGAAATATTACAGAAGTTCTGTAATATTTCATTTACCCTTGTCTAGATTTATAAAATAACTCTTTAATTGTACCTCTGTATAATTTATGTATGTAACAGCTATTATAATTTTTTTTTTTAGTATATTTCTAATTTTTCCTGTTCTCCTAAAGCTGTCTAATTATTTTTTTTTTGTCTTAAATCAGCTATAAGTAGGTTGTATGTACATTCGACTCCGTTATAACGCGACCATCCGTAGACACCTGTTATACCCGAGTTATTTCGAAAATAAAGTGATAAACGAATAAAAATGCCACCTGACTTTAATATTGTAATACAGTTAAAATGTTACCGAATGTTTCAATTAAAAGAGAGAATATTATGGGATAAAATAAAATTTAGAAAAATAAAAATACAGTACTGAAAATATATATTGCACAGTACTTTGAGATTTTTGTACTGGATTTCATTTTTACACTGTTTTTTTCGGAATAGTAAACTACGGTAATTGTATTATATTTTAAGCAATTTCCTCGTAGCCAATTGAAACTGCAGTACTGTAATAACTGATTTCAATTCAACAATACCGTAAAGTAGTATACAGTCAGTATTTCTTTATTAAAAAATATTACTAAATTAACACATATCTCTTGATTTCTGTTCAGTCTTCGGAACCACCGTAAGGTATTGCTTCAGAGGATCAGTGAGGATAATATATATGAATGTAAATGAAATGTAGTCTTAGGTCGACTATCCCCGAGAACACAACATATCTGAATGTATTTAACACTCAGATTTAAGACAGTTATTTGAATGAAATTATTTTTAAAAAAACCCAAATACTAATTGTATTCATTTACCTGCAGTAATTGTGAAATATGAACAAAAAATCATTAAACAAGTTTTTCTTCCTTTCTTACAGTCATTTTTTCAGTTATTGTAGACTATATGAGATGGTGACTTTAATGGTTTCCACTTTTAAGACTTTCAGGCACCCGAATTCAACATAAAATGAAAAAGTAATATATTTACGTCTTAATCAGCAACGTGATATAATAAAATTATTTCACGTCGCTGACTAACTTCCTGTATCCTGAAAAAATGCCTGTAAGAAAAGAAAGAAAAATTTGTTTTACTATTTTTAGTTCGTTTTTCATTATTACACGACTGCCCAAAAAGGAGTGTAATATATTTAGTGTGTATATGTATGTTTGTTCCACTGTAGCAGCTCAGCGGCTGAACCGATTTAGATTTATGACCCCGCGTGGAATCCTTACGTTACCGGGAGACTTGTAGGATAATATATATATATAGGTGATTAACAATTAAACGGAAGTAATCTGAAAACTGATTCTAGAGCTTGTTGAAATAAGGAAAGAAGTTAACAAACATATGTCCGAAAACCCTTTCTTATCTAGTTACGGCCAGTGAAAGATTTCGCGCGGATTTCAGTTCCCCCAGTGAAATTTCAGTATAGTAGGGGTAAATTTGATGGTTTGTTATGTTTTTGACCTGAAAAATCGAATAAAAAAGGTAGCAAAACTGTATTTCCTGTAGTTTTCGTGATATCCAACGTAAAACAGAAATATTCGGTGACGAAAAACATTTGCTGTATGTTTGAAGTAACTTTATTAAATGATTAATAAATACGTAAATTTCATTATCAAAACATGAAGAAAATTTTATTCTGAGAACATTTATTTAATAAATTTTATGAAAAACAAAAAAATAAGATAAACTTCTATTAACAAACTTAACAAAAAAATCTTATGAATTTGTAAAAATTAAAAAGAATTGTTTTAGTACAATAAATTTAGATCTTTAAAATTTAAAAAATTTAATTTACTTATAAAAAACACTGACTGAAGTTTATAATCTAATAAGATTTATTACACGACTGCCCAAAAGACAGTGAAATGTATATATGACAGTGAGGTGTATATATGTATGCACGTTTGTTCCACCGTAGCAGCTCAACGACTGAACCGATTTATATCTATTACCTCGCGTTAGAATTCTTACGTTACCGGGAGTGTCATATATATATATATTTTGTTGGGTGGGAAGGCGAAAAACACTTTTGCGTTACCATCGCCCGGAAGAAATTACAATATATTACACATAAATTAGTGTAATAATTGTTTTTAATAAATTTAAAAACAAAATTATATTATATACAAAATGTTCACCCACATGCTCTTTAATTATCTCTTATATTAGTAATTATCGTTTATTAAAGAAAACTGTTTTTCACCAATGTTTTTTTTTTGGCATCGTGTTTTTTAATTTTTAATATTTGTCTCTTGTTACTCTAGGTAGATTTATACAATTAATTATTTTATTTAGCGCTTTTCTGTTGTTTCCATAACTTAACCATTCAATATACCTTGTCATCTACGTACGATAATGATCATTTTTTAGAGCCGTTGAGCTATTTAAATATAAATTTGAATGTTAATGAATGATAATATGCGCGCGTAACGTGTATCTGTATCGGTTCATTAAAATTATTGTTTTAATTAAATTAAATATTTGACAAGAGTTTGGGATATCGCACAGGTGTTCTACCTTGTCATAAAATGATAATAGGTAGATATATCGCCCACAGGTTTTGTCATAGATAGCAGTGCGGTGAATTCCCGCTTTCCTTTGCTCAGCTTATATGTTGAGATGTTGAGAACGATGAATTTTTCGAAAAAATCACAACAGGCAAAAAGTGTTTTTTTATTTTGAAAATAGCTTTTTATAAAAATTTTTACTACCAGTGTAGCGCCCCTCTCTCTTTAGATAAGACAATTTAAGATGGTCTATGTTAGTTCCCAAATCTTTTTTGTAATTAGTTTGATCAGTGAAGCTGATCAAACCAAGAGGAAAATGTTGTGTATGTTTGTTCCTTTTAGAACAAACATACACAACATTTTAACAAGTTACTATTCCTCGTATGGAATAATTCGATAAAAAGTAGGAAGACATTATTGTTTCTTGGAGTTCATATTTATTTTTTAGAGAGCTAAATGTGACAGCGTACTTATTTATTCTGTTCAATGTATTATTAAATACGTATACGTGGTTAAAATGCGTCTCTATATACCTACTAAAAAATATAAATATTTTTTATAATTGATAAGTTCTTTTATTGAGAGACACCCTCCTATCAGCGTTGCTTTGAACCTCGTTATAGCTGGGTCGTACTGTATTTATTAAGAGGCTTGGCTTCATTCGGTAGTCACTTTTTTGACCTTCTGTAGAGCCATTAGATAGAAAATAGAATACTCAGAAAAGCTCTAAAAATAGAGTTGCCTCCACCTATCCTCAAATACTATAGACGCTGTGATCGCATTTCTTTAGCACGGTCCCATTGGGTGTCTAGGTAAGAGTCTTTTTTTCGGAAAGAAAGAATCAATATGAAAGGTAAGGGCGGGTGAAAAAGATCACCTGTCTTCAAAAGGACGATGAATAAGACCACCTGTTTTCAGAAGGACGATGAATGAGATCGATAATTCCCGCGTTAAGGAGTACTTTAAGAGGCGATACCCTCTTCAGGTAGTTGTATTGGTTTATTATCCACCAGGTTGTGCGATCTTCATTCCGCCCACGTCTCTCAGGAAATATATGTTGGAGAATTGTACTGTTCTTGCATCTGAGAACGGCTTCAAAAAGGTCCCTCACATCCTGAAAATTCTACGGCAGAGAGCAGTAATCAGCTGAATTATAAACTTTTCACTGAAAATTGGTTATTCCATTTCATCGGTATAGAATAGGAAAAGTCAGATCTACTCGTATGTTCCGTGATATTAGCTAATACTGATTTTATTCTTTTAATTTTCATATATAATTTGTATATATAAAGATTTTAGTAATAAATCGCTCTGCATATTTCGAATCAAATCAGTATTTACGATTTTTTTTTTAAGTATAACATAAATGTTCCTTTCATTTATGAAGTAAAGTTCTTAATTTAGATCGTTTTAAAGTAAAAAAATTATGGATACAATGAATCTTGTCGGTTTTATTTTAATATAATTAGGTATCATTTTTGTTTTATGCGAACGTATTTTTTGACGCATATTCTGACATGGAAAGTTTTTAAATGACAAAAGAGATAAGTCTCAGATTAAAATTAACTTCCTGTAGACCTACTAAATGTGTGGTGACAGAGGTCCTTGAATTATTAAAATAAGTTTCTATGCTTTTGTAAGTATGTACGAGCAAAAAAGAGGGAAAGAGGAATAGAAATAGTTAACATTTGTTCTGTTGTTACTTTATTAATTATGTGTTCTATAGTTTTAAAGATAACAACTTAGTAATAGTTATAAGTTTGATAAGGATTTGTTTTTCAGTTATATTGTTTCTCTCTTTACATAAACAATGAAATCTAGCTTTAGAAAACCGTGTTCATATAAATTTGACATTAGCTTGTGTTATTTACTTCGTACAAGGAAGTATTGTGATCGCGAAAAATTTCGGTTTTCAGATTTCAACGGAAATATCCATTTTGACCATCCCTGAATCCATTTTGGCTAGTTTCGGCGTGACGTCTGTACGTACGAATGTATCTAGCATAACTAAAAAACGATTAATCATATGATATTGAAATTTTGGGTTTAGGCCTGTTGTAACACCTAGTTGTTCACCTCCATTTTTTACTATAATCAACTGTATCAAAAGTGTCTAAAAAAGCCCAAAATCCAAACAATTTGGATTTTGGACTTTTTCTTAAATGCAGTAATAAGCTCTCAACAAGAGAGCTTTTCAACAATATATCTTAAGTGCTAATTATTTTCATTGGTTTAGAGTTATAGCCAAATAAATTTTAATTAATGAAATATTTAGATCTTACAAGGGGAGGGCACATCGGTTCGAATTAGACTTCATCTCATTTTTTTTGAACTTTTTTTACTTTATATTGATCTGATTGTAAAAGAATTTTACGATAATTAATAATTCAATAATAATAAAAATGATAAAAATATCAGAAGTTATTAATGAAATAAAATTTTATGTCCTTTTCATTTTAAAAATATATAAATTAAATAGGCGTACAAGGAAGTCGTGTGGTGCACACATCAGACTTTTTTCTTAATTAAATTACAAATTATTTGAGAAATTGACACCCGTTAATAAAGGAAAACGTTCACTAATTTTGTCCATTTTTCAAGTGCGATGTTTAATTTTCATTTGCGGAATATTGAGGAAATATTCAAATTTTTAAATAATTTTTAGACTAGTTCGGCACTCAAACCTACCAACAGGTTGATTTAAATTTAAATTCACAAATTATTGCTACTATATTTACGCACAGAAATTTTTTTTAGTTTTTAAACTAAAATATTAAATTATATTTAATTAAATTATTATAGAAACTAAATTTACTTAAAAAATTTTACTATTTATTTTCGAGTTGTGATGAATATAAAATAAAATAGATTTTAAAAAAATTTGCGATTCTTCAAAAAGGAATAAATAAAAAAATCAACGTGTAACATTGATTAAACTTTCAGCATCGCATATGAGACGTTCAATTTGGCTGTATTTAGTAATTATATACCAAATTATCGAGTCAAATGTCATATGTAATTATTGAAAGCCATACTTATTATTTCTTTCCTGAAAACCCTTTAGGTTCACCAAAATGTTTTTCCTTCATTATAATATTGGTTAAGAGTTTGAACTATTTTGTTAGTTATGTATAAAACAGAAAGAATCCTTTTTTCTAAATATTTAACTTCTGAATCCTTTGGGATAGGAAAATTGAACCTTTTGTGGTTCAAAATATCTTTGCAAGAATATCTTTGTCAAAGGTTAATTTTTTTCTAAATTCGTTTTTGCATCTTTTAAGTAGTTAAAAGAAACGTCTTTAAAATAGTTGTTTTAATTCATAAATTTTTGACATAAAATTTATGAATTATTGAGTAACGTGGTTTCAAACCAAGTCAGTCTTTTATTAGACCTACATTTTGTGTTATTCCCTGAGTTGTCTGTTTTTTTCTTTGCATTTTTAATTGTTTGATTTAAAAAATATTTTACGACCTAACGATTTATATTCTGAATAAAATTGAATTGAATGATTGTATAAAAAGTTTTAAAGTAAATTGAGATTTATAAATTCAATTAAAATTTTAATTTAAAAAAAATTGACTTATGTGTTGTTTGTTGGTGGTAATTTGATAGTGTTGATGTGCAATGTAATTCGAGTGGGTAGAATACTTTCGTGGTGGGTTTTGTATTTTTTATTCTAAGTTCAACTCCTTAGTTAACCTTCATTTTTTTTAAATTGTGGTAGATTAAAACAAAGCCGTCTTAATTCGTTAGAAATGTATTACAGTTGTTATTTACTATATCATTAATCAGTTTCAAGCATAGTAATTTTTACCGTTTAGTATATGATCTAAACAATTTAAAAAAAAAATAACTTTAATGATCTTAGAATTGTGTTAAAAAATATTTTCAAAATTTTGAACGCGAAACAATTTATTACGCATTTATGTTTATTATTCATTCAGGCTTTTAAGGTTATTTGGTTTCATATATATATTATAATGTAATTATGTATACCGGGTGATTCAAAAAGGACATCACCACTTTAAAAGCATTATACAAATTTATTTAGATAACGTACAGATTCGGTTGAGTTCTCATTTCATAGAAAAATACATCACGATTTGACTCGCGTCATTCATTAGTACCGAATTCGTACACTAGCGCTGTCATCAGTGTTGTTAAAAATTTATATATTTACTGGTGTGACACGTGCTCGCTGTCTGTTTTGGTTTCACGATTTGCAGTCGGCAACTGCACTTCAACGTAATTTTCGTAGAGTACGGTAGGGACCTCCTAGTAGGCGTATAATTATATAAATACTTTTCCCACCAAACCTTCGTCGAGACAGGTTATTATGTTAAACATACAAAATCACCAGGACGTCCAAGCGTCCCTGAAGCTCCTGTAAAACAATTCAGAGAAAGCTTTACACACGTATTCCGAAGAAATCGACTCGACGTGCGTCACGTGAGACTGGCATTCCACAAACGACTGCGTGGCGCGTATTAGTAAACGAATGCTCTTGAAGCTGTACAAAGTAACCGTGGTTCAACACATTGCAGATGACGACAAAGTTTCTTGGCTGCAGCTTTGTGTGAAAATGATGAATAGAATTGCAGATAATAATTTTTAGTATTGAGTCAACGTTTTAAATCAGCGGCAAGGTGAACACCCATAACTGCCTAATATGAGGTAACGAAAACCCTCATGAAACTTTGAACACATTTGTGATATCCCCAAGGTCAATGTTTTTTTGTGTGTCTTAAGCAAACAAAGACTGTACGGCCCGTTCTTCTTCCAGGAGGCAACCGTAAATGGTATCGTTTATCTGGACATGCTTCAAAATTTTCTAATTCCTCAGTTAGACGATGATGACCAAGAAAGATGGACACCGTTACTGTCATCAAGACGGAGAACCACCTTACTACCGCCTAGAAGTCGGAGATTTTCCTGATACTCGATTCCCAGGTCGGTGGATCGGTCGTGAACGTCTTATCTCATGGCCACTTCGCTCCTCAGATTTGACCCCGCTAGATTTTCTCTTCTGAGGTTTCATTAAAGATCGGATTTTTATACCTTTTTTGCCTGCCGATCTTATTGAGCTAAGACTTCGAATTAACGGCACAGCTGCAGAGATAACGTCCGACATGCTGGTTACAGTCTGGAATGAAATTGACTTCAAATGGAATGAATATGGCATTACAAATGGAAACCATATTGAACCAAAGTGAATGTTGTGTGATAAACGTGATGTTTGAAATGAGATCTCATCCGAATCTGTAAGTTATCTCAGTAAATTTTTATATGCTTTTTAAGTTGTGAAGTCCTTTTTGAATCACCCGGTATATTATGATAATGGAAAAATGAACCGAGGACTGATAATAAAAAATATGTTTTTAGCATGAAAAAATGTGAAATTTTGAAGTATTTCTGTCGTCCTAGATAGGTCAGTCTATTCTCACTTTCCCTTTTCTGGATGTTCTTGTTAGATAACCACTGGCTCCATAATCAGGATCTGAAGACCTGGAGCTTTAATTCGATGAAAGATTTACTGGAAGCTGGTGTGCATATTAACCTTACCAGTGAAAGGCACATCACTGAAACTGCGATGCATTCAATGCAAAACCGTCCTCTTAAATCCCTTTCTCATATATATACACACACATACATCCTTTCTTTTTCCTGTTTATCCTCCGGTAATTACCTTTCTCATAATACTTAAGAGGATGAGTGTAAATGAAGTGTACCTCTTATACAGTCTCATTTCGACCATTCCTGAGATGTGTGGTTAATTTAAACCAACCACCAAAGAACACTGGTATCCACGATCTAGTATTCAAATCCGTGTAAAAATATCTGGCTTTACTAGGACTTGAACGCTGGAACTCTCGACTACCAAATCAGCTGATTTGGGAAGACGCGTTCACCTCTAGACCAAGCCGGTGGGTTACACACATACATTTACATAATGCATTTACAAGTAATGGAAATGATGACTGTTAAATGGTATTTAGGTTTATTTCAATAAAAATTTCCTGGTAATATCTTTGTTTTCTCCTTTGTAATCTCTGACTTAAACAAAAAACACATTCCGATTGCGTTCTTTTTTTGCGGGATAAAAATAAAAATTTATAACATTTATTTTTAATTACAGTTTGTTTGTTAACATCTCCAGTTTTGTGTCACTTCAGGTTTGCGTTGTAATATTTGAACTTGATAACACGTAATCACTATTAATTAGGCAGTGAAAGTTTGCTGAGATGTACGATATGAAAACTTTTAGTTTGTGGTATTCAGACATTTTAGTACAATTGTTATTTATAAATATTAAAGGATGAACTGTTCTTAATAATGTTGAACACAGATATATTATTTGTACATCCAGCGTTTTTTTAACTTTTCAAAATCTATCGCGTATGTTTTGATTGTTTTTGAAAATTTTCAAAATTAGTGCAGTGGATGTATTTTAGGATGTTCTTATTATCCTACTTTGCAAATTGTTTAAATAAAACGTAATAGAAATTGCATCATGTTTATTCACCTGTAGAAAATACGTGGGTTACTGTGTAATTTTTTTACGTGTTTGCTGTGATGGTGTATAACCTGATTCTGGAGTCTATAATGAAGACTCCAATTCGACTGAATCACATCCGGACACACTAACGCGCGCGCGCGCGTAGAGTGCTGTGCATTCATTTGGTGTAATGTAGTAGTTTATAATAAAATATTTTATAAATTTTCAAATTGAAATACAGTATATAAGTAAAGGTGTTGACTAGGTATGATAAATTAAATTGTACAGCCTCTCTAATACAGGTCAGCGTTAGTTGTAGATATGTATGTGTTTTGTGTGCGTGTATTTATATATATAGTAAGCGGAGTGTGACTATTACTGTTGTTACTATTGTTATTAGAATTAGTATTACTGGTACTAAATAAATAAATTTTGAAATTTCTCACAGTTCAACTTTCTCCGACCCGACCCGAAGTCTGTCGCGTTGCTAGTCGAGTACCGCCGACGATTAAGATTTCACACCTTCCCACCTATTGCATTATACTTTACGTTTACACGTATATGTGTTATGGATATTCTTTTTTTCTCTTTTGTTCTCTCTCTCTCTCTCTGCCTGAACTATTTTTTTATTTTTTAGTCATTCAATTTTTTATGTGTAAGTACATTACATTTCCCTGACTTCACATTTTCTCTCTTTCCCAATGTAAATTTTTTTTCACACTATCTTATCCACTGTAATGCTACTAGCCTATCTTATTGATGTCATCTAATTTGTGTCGTATGGATATATATATTTTTAAAATTTATATTTAATTATTCTTTTTCATTTATAGAAGACGTCTATTTACGCAATACTTCTTATCTATATTGTTCGATAGTATTATTCGTTGAAAAGTTAATGAATAGACATTTTAAAAATTAATATTTCAAGTTCCTAAATTTAATTTTATAAAAGCCATTGAAAATTTTAAATTGTACTTTTTTTTAAAAAGTACAGTTGATAGTAAAATAATAATAGTGAATTCGCTTTTAAGATATTAAATAATTTATTTAATTAATAATTGTACAACCGGTTTAGTTCAGCACCTTCGAATAGACAGGATTCGTCTTGGTCAAAGTTTCCTGATAGAACTTATTCGAAATTAAATAAAGCCTTGCGAGTAACATATTTAAGAAAATTTAATAAAGATTAGATTGTCGATCGTTCACACTGAAAATAAATGCGAGAGGGGCAGAGAGAGACATTTTGTCTGATAGATCATTACGCAGATTTAAGTAACGTTCATTCTTACTTAAGCCTTATAGTATTTAGACGCTTCAACAATGGCTTAGTCGCGCCCTTATCGGCTACTGTAGAATATATTGTCGCGTGTTCGCGGCTCGATCAGGATATTGAGAGATTGGCAGTTGAAAATGTTTATATAACTTCAATTTATTAGTTAAAGAACAGAAGTAAAACAAGACAAATTAATTATTTATTTATTTGTTTTATTTTTGCAATAGAACAGCTACATAAAGCCTTTGTACGTTACATAGTAGTACATAAAAATATATACAATAATTACAATAACATTACAGTAATCATAAGTTAACAATGTACATATAAATTAAAAAAGACAAAATTCAAAATATATAAATTCCGGAATACAATTTTAATAATAATTATAAATTCATTAAAATGAAAGTAATAATTGGAGTTTTAATTATATTACACTAATTATTATTATTATTATTATATTATTCTTTATATATACACAAAAGTACAGCTAACATGTACACATAATTAAGTTTTACAATAATTAGGGTGAACAATTCACAAAAAATATGTGATTCAAATATATATAATTCAGAATACAATTTTAAGTAATACATTTTAATAATATTAATAATTACAAATTCAATAACATTAACGAAATAAATAGAGTTTTAATTATGGTAATTATTGAGTGATAATTTTAATAATAATTTTATTTATAACTAAGTGGGTAGTACACTACATTTTCATATTTACATGTTATATCCCTCATCCATTTACATTAATATTATAATTTAAATAGAATTGCTGGTAATTATATAACACTATCAGTATATATGTGTAGTTAAAAATAATCACAAAAGAAATTTTTATCAGTATCAAACATTTTTAACCCCCCACCTGCCGTAACCGTTTTTTTTAATATTAAAATATATATTTACTTATTAATAGAAAATAGTTTTAAATTACATTATTTAGCTATGGACAAGCAGAATAGGGTCTTTGTCAGTTTTATAGCAAACCCGTTTTATAGCATCATTTGTATGTTTACCCTATAATATATAACAATCTTAGTTAAAAAACATAATTCTTTCTTGGTTGGAAAATATCTATTTTATCGTACTTGTTAACCGGAGTAAGTGCATCTCTCTTTCGGTGAAATAAATTGTGTAGAGTGTACAAGAGGACAAAATTTTCGGTATTGCGTCCGGGTATACGTAGCTGTATTCTTTTTTTCCGTAGAATTACACCCGTGTAATGCTTTATGAAAAAACAGTAAATCAAAGTATTCTCTTCGACATACAAGAGTTAGTAAATTGTAAAGTGACTTAAGCTGTTGTTTGCCAAGATTCTTAAATTTAAATTTGTGAGAAGCCAAGACAGAAAGATTTTCTGAATGGATTCAGTGTTTTTCGAAGTATAATCTCTCCGAAAATTCCGGATTGCGGTGGAATATTCAAGCTGGCTTCGAACAAGTGTCTTGAAGATTAAGTCACAAGCGCGAGGATCCACAAAAGGTCTGGTAATCCATTTCAATAGACCAAGATTTCGCTTCGCTCTGCTTGCAATCCTGTCTTCATGTTCAGAAAGGTACAGCTTAGCGTCAAGAAATATGCCTAGATCGGTGACGGAGTTTACGGTAGTAATCGGAAGAGAATTTGTTGTGTATCTAAAGCAAACAATATTAGTCTTACGGTGGAACGGAATATTTTTTATCTTCGAAAAATTTAGTAACATTTCCCCTTCTTTAGACTCCATTTGACGAAGTTTGAATTAAATCGGTTCATCCAGTTTGAAGGTATTTAGCTAAAAGGGTGTGATATACGTACGTACATAAATCCATTCGAAAAAATTTTTATGATTTCTTTTTTTTTACTCCTTAGTGTATGAAACGTTGAGATTTTTTAACCACACATCACAGGAATGGCCGACCTGAGGTTGGTCAAGACTCCACTTTATTTACATTTTTACATATCATCTGGTTTTTTTTACACCTCCGGGACCACCGTATTGCTTCAGAGGATGAGATGAATGACAAGTAACGTGTGAAAATTTCATGCCTGACCGGGATTCGAACCCGGAACCTCCGGATGAAAGGCCGAGACGCTACCACTCGCGCCACGGAGGTCGGCTTTTGGATGTTACCGGTGAATAATTCTATCATCATAAATAATATGGTTTTATACTTAACTCTTGTTTCACAGTAGGTAATTATTTTATTTACTTTTCCTGTAGATGTGGTGATATAATTATGATGCAGCTATTGCTGTAGGTATAAGTTTATATTCGAATGCAATCAGAATAATAATTTTTCCTAATGCGTATGCGTACGCATCTTTTCAATTTTATGAACAATAAGCTACACCATAGTTCAGTGTGATGAGAATAATATGCGTGAAATGTAAACGAGGTGCAGTGTTGTGCTAACTCAAGTCGACCATTTCTGTGATTTTTAGTTAATTGAAACCTAATCATCTAAAGGACCTCTCTATTTAATATTCAAATTTGTATAAAATTGGCTTAATTACCTTTACTATAATTTGAACTTCATAACCTTCAGCTTTGAAAATTACCTGTTAAACAGCTAATTTTCGACGAAAATTTAACTAATAGAACGACCCGGTGAGTTAAATTAGTAATGTAAAAAAAATTTGAAATTTATCGAAAATATTTAAAACACAAAAGGTTATTAAAATTTTATGCAGATTAAAAAATTATTTTATGAACTAGATCTCACTGGATGAAAAATACTCCTTAATAAAATTAATGGATTGCAATGCACATCATGCATGCTGTATATTTTTTGCATGCTGTTCAAGAAATATCGTAATAAAAAAATGATAGGCATATATATATAAAGTTCATTAAATAATTTTTTACCTTTTCCCACTCCAAAAACAGTAGACGTAAGTTAAAACTGTAAAGTGCTCTTGGTACAACTCCAATTTCTTCAGAAAACAGTAGTAAAAAACGTTAATTAGAAAATATTTGTTTATAGATGTAGAAATCTGATTTAGTGTTCTGTTTACTTTTTGTCAGTAGTTAATCTTGCAAATAATTTGTTTTTTTTTTTGTATTCAAATGTTTTCTCTCCCGTCTAGACAGCACTCTAGGAGAGCTATATGTATAAAAGGTAATATTTTGTAATCGGTCTAATTTGGGCATTTGAGGTTTTCATCAGATCTTGACGTTTTGACACCTAAGGAATCCAAAAAAACCGGAAGGAAGTTTTCCGGATGTTAATGTTCGTATGTGTTTTCGGTGTTGGCCTCTAAATCACCTTATATCTCGAGAACTAATGGACCAGTTTTGACCAAACTTGGTCAGATTGGTCAATAGGTTTGCCCATAGGTCATTGACCTATGGGGCAATGATGCCATTAATTTTTCAACTTAAAACATCAAGGGGATGAGGCTGTAGAGCAAGGTCACCCTCAGAATTTCGAGATTTCGACTAATTAAGGTCATATTTTTCTTAGACACGTTTGTTAACAATTAAAAAAAAAAAAAAAAACAATATTTGCTAAAAACTTTTGCAGAATCGTACCCTACTCCAAAAAATTTTCTAATCTTTTGCTATGTTGTGACGTCACAGGTGAGCGGTAGAATTAAATAAATTAATAATAATATTTAAAGTGTAAAAAAGGAAGTCGGTCTGGCCGGTTCTCAAACTCGATCGGCCGGTCGACACGGTACCGGGTGCGTTAAGCCATGCGGCTACACCAGACTGCCGACCGTACAAGCGAAATTTGTTCTACGTAAGTTGTGAAATTACATTAGATTAGTTATTGCCGACCGTCGCCGCTAGTACCGCTACACGCACGTGAATTAAATACGGTATGCGTGCGGCTTTAGTTCGAATCATTAAACTAAATAAACGAAAAACTATTATATTTAAATAAAATGATAAATATATTAAATTAAGTTGTGTGTGTAAGCCGTGCATCAGAAAAAACTGTGTTGTCAGCTTTTTATCTTTGAATTAACTATAGAGACTTTTGTCTTACTGTAGTTATCATATTGGTTGAGAGATGAATTATGTAGCGTGTAAAATCTTTAATTTTGATCTAGAGTTGAATCATGAACTTTCCAGATGAAAGGCAGAGAGCTACAGCCGTGGAAATCGGCATATATATATATATATATATATATATTCGGAAACTGAATTTATTTGTTTGTGTGTGTGTGTGTGTATATATATATACAAATATATTCTTCAGTTTTCTATTAAATTCATCCTGTATCTTATATCATAGAATAATTTCACATAATTGTTACATATATTTCTGAACTACTCTGTTTTCCATTAAAAACGAAAAACATTTTTGTTTTTAATCTTTTTTTTACGACGTAGTTAAATTTATAAGAAAAAAAATAACGTAATGCGTACATATGAATGTGTGTCGTATTATCTCCTATTATTATCCCCCACCACGATGTTATATGTTGATTTAAAAGAGGTGAAGAAGCTGTTCTGGTGTATGGATTTGCAAAGGAAAGGAGGTTATGTTAGATAACATATCAGTTATATAGATACCACGACTTTAAGGAGATTTTTAGCACACCAGTTGTGGCAACACCGTTTAAATAGACAAGTTACGTTACAAGTAGGGCACACTCTGTTCCCCATTGTTATATTTTATTTTTTCGTTTTATGTATTCTATTAAGTACAAGATTGTAATTTTTTTTTATCGTTATTTAAATATTTTTTTCTTGTACTTTTACTTTACAATTGCTGAAGATAATATTAATAATTGTAATTTTCTAATTTTTCCGGTTCAGTTCCATTAGATAGAGACTTACTTTATCGATTTTATTTACCTTTCTGTTCACATATACGGTATAAAATAAAAAAGTGACCTGATTCTTCCTCTTTTTAACTTCTCTCTTTCTTACTTCCTCTTTTTTAGGAAGTATTATGATCGCGAAAAATTTCGGTTTTCAGATTTCAACGAAAATATCCATTTTGACTAGTTTCGGCGTGACGACTGTACGTATGTATGTATTTACATACATACGTATGCCCATCGTTGCAAAATTCTTTTTGAATGTACTCGAAAAGACTCAGTATCCTTAGAATGGACTAATAGAACTCCACCTTCATCTATAGAACCTAAAATGTACAAAAGGGACAAAAGGTAAAAAAGGAAATGAATAATTAGAATATCAATTACGAAGAATTCTTACTATGAGACCAAAATTTGGTTAATAGTTCTTTCGACACATAGGTCATCCATCCTACTTCAGCCCACGGGAGATCGAAGAAGTTTTATTCTAGATGGAATCACCACATACCGATAACTGATGAACGATTTTCTGTCGGTCAATTTTATTATACCAAGCCATAAAGTTGGCGTTTTCCGTTACAAGTTAAGCCTTTTCAGAACCGGTTGGGGATTCCTGAAGAAATAACATAGCCGATTTTATAGGTTGGAGTTAATCGATCGAATTAAAAACTATTAAACCGGATTTTCGATTGAAGGGGCCACTATTATATAGCCAGTTTAAATGCCTTATAAACTTTGACCGAAAAAAAAACATAACTTAAAAAACAATCAATGATAATTACTTAACAGATAAATACGTAGAAAAATGAAACTTTTTTCCCTCCTACACTCCCTGGACTGGATCTACAGTCAAAAATAAACCAAAAAAGTTTTGAAAAATTCTAAAATGTCTATATTTTAAACTTTGATGGGCTTCCCCACCTCCCAATATTCTCTCAACGTATTTTTTATTTTGTGTCGCTTACACTACTACTTCATCTAGGAAGACATAAATAAAATCGATTTAAAAATATGCAAAAGATAAAATGATAACTTTTTGATTTTTGGAGAAAACATTTTGGAGCTTTTTTTTAACAGTAATATAAGCATGCAGGTATGTACTGAGGTTAATATAAAGTGAGGTTATGTTTGCAAAATTTTGAGAAAATTAACTCCACTCCTCCCCCACCCTTTTGGAGATGTTGCTCCTGAATCATGTTCCTG
Organism: Lycorma delicatula; assembly: GCF_047948215.1. Lineage (NCBI taxonomy): Eukaryota > Metazoa > Arthropoda > Insecta > Hemiptera > Fulgoridae > Lycorma > Lycorma delicatula. The sequence continues at coordinate 89,133,559 of NC_134463.1, forward strand.
AATTATGAAACGTCGAGAAATTTAAAAACAAACCCATACCCCATTTTTTGATTGATTACTATACTTTCCCTTCTTGCAGCTTAGCTTTAGAGCTATGATTCCAGGAAAGAAAAATGGTTAATTTGAGTCATTAAAATTTACAATAAAGAATAATTTGATAAAATCTTATACATATTATATATATAAATGAATGTTTGTTTGTCCTGCATGCGTTCCTGTACCATTCATCCGATTGGGATGAGTTGTGCGCACGCCCGCAAAGGTTTCTGAATTAGTTTGGACCCGCTAGGTGGCACTGGGATCGAGATCTTTAGAAATATTGTATTTGGATATATTAGTGACGTGAAAAGAAATATTTTTGCGAAAATTGAAAAAGGGAAATAGGTGAAAAGGGAAGAAGAGAAGTTCCGTAATATGTTCAGTTTTTGAATGTTTTATCAAACTTATTTGTATTCATTTAATATATATATGTAGTCAAATCTAGCAATGACACGAAGCATTGCCGGGTCAGCTAATATTAATAATAAATAATTTATTTTAATGATTAATTAATAACTAGAAAAAGAAAATTGAATTTTCTTTTTGTGTAGTTTATGTTACGTGAAGATGGAGTTATTTAGAGACTGTTATGGGTTACATTTATATTTGTTTTTGGATAATTTATTTTGATTTTTTTGAATTTGGATTTTATATATAAATAAAATCCATATATATATAATAAATAAATAAATATATACAGGATCATTCACGGGAACCGGATGTTTTTAAAGTAATCATAATAAATGGAATATTTACTTTAAAAAAGTTTTATTGGTACTGAAACACTTGTTAAATCAAAGCATTTGTTACTTACTCATGAACGAAAAATTATGTCCGGCAAGTGATGTCCACTTTGGGCAATACATTGTTGTAGCCTTTCACGGTAACTGGCCTCAATTCTTTGCAGCATGTCTACATCAATCTGGGTGATGTGATGACGAATTGCGATCTTTAGGTCCTCCAATGTACGCGGTTTATTGCCGTACACACGCGATCTCAGAAACCCCCACAGAAAAAAATCACAACTACTCAAGTCGGGGGACCGAGGGGGCCAAGGAATGTCGCCGAATCTGGAAACGATCGAGAACAGCCATCGTTGCCCTTGCTGTGTGCGCTGTAGCTCCATCCTGCTGGAATAACACATTTTGAAAATCGATTCCCCGGTTTCGTAACTCAGGGATGAAAAACGTATTCAACATCGCAATGTAACGATCAGCTATAGTTACGGCAGCGTCATTTTCTTCAAAAAAATATGGTCCAATAACACCGACCTTTCCTATTGCACACCAGACAGACCTTTGGGCTATGAAGTGGTCTCTCGTGAAGCTGATGTGAGTTTCTTTCTGCCCAATACCGGCAATTCTGTTTGTTGAGCCCATTTTTATCTGAATGGCTTCGTCACTCATTAACAATAACAAATTTTCATTTTCTTCAAAAATGGTAAGCATTTGTCGACAAAATTGTAATCGCTGCGTGAAATCTTGTTCGTTTAACTGCTGCACGATGGCTATCTTGTAAAGATGGAAATGCAGGTCTGTATGCAGAATTCGTCTTACCGTACTTGTGCTCATTTGAAGCGCTGCTGAATGCCTCTGAATAGAGCGGCGTGGGCTTCTGACAATGGCTTCCCTTACTCGTTCGATGTTCTCCGGAGTGGTAACAGTTCGTCGGGGACCCGGTGGTTTTTTCTTCAATATTGAACCGCTTGTTCGAAGGTTATTTACCCATCGCAATATTGTGTTAGGAGAAGGGACACTTGCATTACGATGGATATTAAAGTGACGGCGGAAATTTCGCTGAACAGCAGTTACGGATTCGTCATTTCGCACAAAACTGTCATACGCGTACAGACGTTGGTCTAACGTCCACTGCTCCATCTGAACGACTAAAATGTAAATGCTATGAACAAAGGAAACGTCAGACACCAGCCACATGCCCCTCCCACCACGAACGCCCGAGTACAACCCACTTCAAAAACATCCGATTCCCGTGAATGACCCTGTATATATAAAATTGTTCATGCAGCACGTTTTACCTCGTTTTATTGTTATCACAGTTTTTCCGTCGTTGCAACTTTGAATGCTTATAACTCAATAACGAAGGTATTTACAGAAAACCGGTTTCACCATTGTTTTTCTTGTAAAGAGTCTAATTCGAAATCATGTGTCATATGTGCACCTTCCTATTTAAAAAAAATTAAGTTTGATTCAATACGGCTATATATATATATTTTTTATTTATTTTTTTTTTTAATTATGAACTTATCGCCTTTCAGTCATAAATTGTGAAATAAGATTTAGTAGATGAACTGGAAAATTTTGATTTAATTTCATCCAAAACGGTTAAATCGTTTTTGCATAATGAATTTGTTAAATTAAGTGTATTGTAGTTGTATTTAAACTTCTTAAAAATCATAATTAAATTCGTCATTTTTTTCATTTTTAACACTACTTTGAATTTCTTGAAAAATCTTGCAATTTTTCCTTTTTGTATAAATAATAGATTTTCTCCGACTTTTATCAAACCTGTAGTAGTGTAATGAAAGTATACAACTTAACTTTCATTTTTACTTTTTCGCTTTCTTTTATTTTTTAAGATGTAAATAAGACCATTATTAAGTTTTTGCGTTTCTTTTAATACTACAGTCTGAGATATGTAACTTTGTAGTTACTATTTTCTTGTAATGATTGAACTTGCAATACTTAATCGGTATAGTAATAAAATTTATTCCTTTCATTATTTTTAGGTTCTATTTCTCTCTCTCTCTCTCTCTCTCTCTCTCTCTCTCTCTCTCTCTCTCTCTCTCTCTCTCTCTCTCTCTCTCTCTCTCTCTCTCTCGCGCGCGCGCGCGCGCGGGTGTGTGTGTGTGTGTGTGTGTGTGTGTGAGCGCGTGTTTGGAGGGGTTAATTTATGAGTATTAAGTCATGTGTATAGATACCTGAAGTTTAACGAAAGCATCTTCTGTAAAACAAATAATGAATAATTTGAGCTGGTTTTCTATATATATATATATATATATAATGTTTTATAGAATATGAGGTCAAGAGAGCACCATTTCTCTGGATAATATCTCCGTTTTTTGCACGAGGGAATTTCTTTTTTTAGTGATAATAAGCTTTCTCTTATTTTTAATTTATTGAACATTAATTACAGTATCTTTTTATTCATTAAGTATATTTTAATCATTCTATTTACTTATTTTTAAATATTTATATGAAAGGTAATGGAAAGTCCTGATTTAAATTGTGTTATGTTTGCAGTGTCTACAGTGATCCTACTTAATTCAGTTATATGTTAAAAGCGGTATGTTGAACAATATAGCAGAAAATTAATAAACTTTGTTTATCAATTTAAAATTAGTTATCTTTCAGTTCAATCTAAAAATATACGTATCGATTAAAACAGGGTTTCCTGTAAGTTTTCATATACATAATAATAAATATTTCTCTACATAACTACAATTTGCTCTACATAACTACCGTTGTTTTTGAAAACACATTTCAACGGTGACGTCCACTACTGAAAAACACGTAACCCCAAACGTTTTCATACATAGGGAAAATAAACATTTTTTTTATATGAAGGCTATGGTGTATCAGGAAAAGGCGTTGGTAATACGTTCCTTTAGATGATTTGTGTCATGTATCTTTTCCTGATACACCATGGCCTTCATAAAAAAAGTTTATTTTTCCTATAAATGGAAACTTATGGAACACTGTACATGTTTTGTTTTCAAATTTTCATTCCACAAACTTATACGGAAGATCTCTCCTAGTCAGTATTATAACTCTTCATTAATACTTCATAGGGAGGTTAGTAAGTGTATAGGAGATGTATTTGACCGTTGCATCTTTTATTTGCCGCTTGGACTGATCATACTGCTTTTCTACTGCTTTTGATAAATTCTATATATCCGTACAGAAAAGATGTAGTACCACATATTCATTATTTTATTCTTAGATTCTGGCTGCATAATATATTCCTCATTCACAAAAAAAGTGATCTGTCTTTTTGTATTCTAGTCTTTATTTCTCGGCATTGATCCCAGTCTTCCTTCATACAAGCGACATAAAACATATTCGTCCAACAGGAATGTTAACCGATAAAAAAGCCATAATTATGAATTTTACATTTACTTAACTGTCTCGTATATTTCGTTTTCTTAAAAGTTAATTGTAATGTATAGCAGTCGCTTAAATCTTTCAATGAATTAATTAAGCCGATCGTTAATTTATTTAAAAAATTAAGCAGTAATTTTGATATTTAATTTCACGTTTAATTAATTGTTAAATCTATAAATTTTCAAACTGCTCTAATCAATTTGATTACTTTTTTCCATCAAAAAAGGTATACATTTTTTTTTTCATCCAAAGTAAATTATTACTCTTAAACTGATACGAATTATTCTAAGTGATTTATAAATAGTGTTGTGTTTATATTTAGTCAATTGCTCGTCATAAAAAAATACAAGTATTAAGCTTATTGTATATTGTAATATAAAATAAATAAGCTGTTCATTGCAGCCTACATTGAATAACATACATTGTTCTGTCCTAGTTTTTAAAGTTATATTGTGTGTTGTATTCATGTGTATTATGTTAAGCGCTGTACTACGTATTGCTACTTCTCTTCATTTGGTTTTATTAAACGTTGAATAAATAGAACTAGGCCTACTTACAGATTTTTATGTACGTTAGTAATTTGTAAAACAAAAGATAAAAGTTATTTTTAGAATTATTTAACCTTGTTTATCAGTAAGGTAATAATTTATAAATGCCAAATACTATAAATATTTATTTCTTCTCTTGCTTAACAGTATATTTTGAGTTATTGTTTTTCAACATTTTAAATTTTTCAGCGATTTACTTCGGTCTTAGGCAACCGACAGAAAAAACTTTTCAAAAGTTCAACCCCAAAATTAATATTCCCATTTTATTGAAAGTCAGAAAGCTAAATTATTTATAAAATCATTATTTTTTCCATTCGCTGCTACGTTTATTCTTCAACGTTTTTTACATTCGTGAGATCTCTGGTTAATGGAACGTTTTATTGTGGAATTAATTTAATAGCATAATGTATAATAAGCAGATGTTTGTTTATTATCGTTAACTGATGTAAAATGAACTGTTCTGCTGCTATTATAAATTTATGGTTTTTTCTCAAGAAAAATCAAAAATAAGAGATAAGCAGTATAGGTAACCTAATATCTATATTAGTAGTATAGGTACATGATGTCTATATATTTATGTATGTATAAAATTATGTTTATAATTTACAGTTTTTACAAAAAAATAAAATAAAATCGTGACTAATAAAGTACTATAAAAATCACATTACAAATGTAATAAATATTGAATTCTTAGCCAGTCGCCTTAATTAAATATTTTCACTTATAATAGAAAATTATAATTCATCAGTTGTTAATTCAGAAAATTTAAACATAACTACAAACATTTGTTGTAAAAGGTTAGTAAAAATAATTGCTCCCTTATCTATATCTGTACTAGTGTATAAAGAGGAAGAGGGTTTTTGTTTGTTCGGGATCAGTCGCAACCAAATTTTTACCCGTGTTTCTTAGCATAACGGAGAAGGTTTTTAGATATATTTCATCTTTAAAAATGTCTAAATATATAAGTATATAAGTATGTCTAAGTATTTGTGGAAATTTTCCGGTTTAAGCACAAACTTTAATGAATTGAATTATTAATGAACTATGAGTCTCTATCGCTGTGTGAGCTAGATTTGAACTGAAAGATTCGATTTAGTCGAATGAATAATATTACAAAAATAATAGAATTAAATTTACGTTAAATAAAATGATATTAAATAAATTTTAACAATCTTTGTTTAACAATTATGGGCTTCCCGTTGGGACTGCGTGTGAAGCTACAGCGGTGAGGTATGCGAGCACCTCGTTGGAGGCTAGACCAATCACCACCATCAACTTGTAACAAACGGGATGCCCGAGGGTCGCTTTTTTGGGAGGTGCAATGGGGTGCTCTTATACTTATAATATTTCTTCAAACAATCGTCCGATTTTCAAAATTCAAATGGAGTATTTGTTAGTAGGTTGAAGGCTAACTTTGCACGCATCAGGTACACTCACGATCTAATAGATCACGCTATTCGGATATATATATATACATATAGTTTCTGTGTTTGTTTGTTATTGCATCAAGCGAAAACCAACCGATAAATTTCAAATTTGCAGGATATATTCGTGCTATCCCATGGAAGGGTTTTAACTGTCAACCGAGACCCACCCTAGCTCCCTTGAAAGTTAAGATATTAAAAATCTGATGTGAACAACACATGACTTCCTTGTACGCCTATTAAATTACGTTTACATATTTAAAAAAATGAAAAGTACACAAAATTTATTTCATAAATCTTCTGATTTTTTTTCATTTGTTTATTTATTTATTTATTTTTTTGTTATTGTTGAATTATTATTCATTTTAAATTTTTTTTACAAAGAGAAGTTAATAATTATTACTAAATCAATATATTAAAATTAAAAAAAAATAAAACAAAAAAAATGGTGAAGTCTGATTCGAACCGATGTGCCTTCTTCCCCTTCTAAGATCCAAATATTTCATTAAAGTTTTGTTTGGCTATAATTCTGGAACCTATGAAAATAATTATGATATATCATTGAAAAGCTCTTAATGAGGGTTTATTACTGCAGTTAAGAAAAAGTCCAAAATCTGTTTTTTTGGATTTTGGACACTTTTGGTCCAGTCAATTACAATCAAAGGGGGAGGTGCACAACTAGATGTTATAACAGTCCTAAATCCAAAATTTCAAAATTTTACGGCTAACCGTTTTTGTGTTATTCGAGATACATACGTACGTACAGACGTCACGCCGAAACTAGTTAAAACGGATTCAGGAATGGTCAAAATGGATATTTTCGTTGAAATTTGAAAACCGAAGTTTTTCGTGATCACAGTACTTCGTACAAGGAAGTAAAAATTCAAAATATAACCTTCTACAAAAGAAATGATTTCTTAACGGTTTTCTGGGATTCCAAACGCATATATAAGTGACATATAACTGGAAGCCGGGTCGGCTGTAAATTCAATGCGATAATAGAGCTGTTAAACGTTAGGATACACAGTTTTCCTGTGTTCTGTATCTTGTATGAAAATCCACGGAACCGTGAATTCTGCATCACGAAAATAGTCGGTCACTCACATCGCATACAACCACCGAGGCTTTTGTGAATATGAAATTGTGTGAAAAGTTGAAATTAATGGGTTCAGTTTAGTTGAAGTACTAAATCGCACCCATTATGAAATCTAATCGTAAATCAGATTTTGTGAAATTAGATTTTACACTAAACGGTTCAAAAATTTGTGTCCTTTCCTAGAACAATACTAAAAAAATTCTATCTTGAATATTAAAACAAAAAAAAATTCATTAATATCTAATTACTCCTAGAAAAAAGTATAACAAGCTTCGTTTGGCTAAACTTTAGTAGCCGTACTGAGATATATAGAAATATTAATGTAGAGTTGTAAATTACGTAGGATTATTTTTAGTGGCGGTACTTGAAATTTTGTTAAAAATTTCCAACATATTTTTCTTACACCGTAATTTTAGTCTTACGATTAAATTTGATTGGGAATGCAAAATTTGGAAGAAAAAAATAAACGGTACAGAAGAATTTATTTTGTAAATAATTAGGTTATATTTTAATAGCCGGTCTTTGTAGCGCGAGTGACTACGTATTGGCCTTTCATCCAGATATCCCGGGTTCCAATCCCGGTCAGGCATGCATTTTCACACGCTAAAATTGTCATTTCCTCTCATCCTCTGAAACAATACCTAACGGTGGTCTCGGAGGCTAGAATGAAATTTGTATTTATTAGCAAAAAGTATAAATAAAAGGGGTTTCCATTGTTATCCATTATTATTAGAATTTTGAATGATGATAGAATATTGAAACCCACTAAGTCAAAATTAAATCTCATTTCAATAAAATCTTTCCATCTGTACCACATTAAATTAATCGAGTGATGACATTTAAAATAGCTTTTCTCTTATTACTTTTGAGTTCGATTAGAAAAAATCAGAAAATGAAAGATTTCCGTAATTAGTTTTATTTTTATTTTTTAATTTCTTTCGGATATTTATAAATTTGTAGTATTATTGTTTTATTAGTTCACTTATTAAAGAACCTCCGGGAAAGTAAGTCCTCAGAAGTTTGTAGTTTAGCTTCACAATTGCTGGTGAAGGTCGTTTTTTTATGTTGGTTATCAACAAAGCATATAAAGATAGTCTCTTAGGAATGTTGGAGTGAACTTGAAGGCGACATGTTTTTTCATGGTCAACTCTACATCGCTTGGTGAACACTCCTGCTCCTTTACCGTATGATCGGCCTGTGATCCAAAAGTCGGGAAAAACAACGGGCAATATATTCTACAAGAATAGTTCTATAATTTTGAAACGACTTGTAAAACGATAATTATGCATTAAGGAATGTTAACGTAATTTGCATGAAGGTTATCTTGTTTTTAGAAATGAACGACCACTGTATACTACTTAAAACTCTATTCATTATTTTTTAATTTTCAACGTGCTTCTAGTACGAACCAGCCTTGCATGAATTACGCTTTAAACGTTATATTAAACTCTTTTTTCTTTTCTTTTTTAAACTTGAAATTTAGTTCAAATCCCATTAAATTTGTTAATTAATCAGACAAGAAGACCGCCATTTTAAATTTTCAACTTTTTGTGGCATGGTAGGAATTTAAAATTCGGTATAGTGGTAGTACTGTACGAATTGATGCAGGACTCAAAGTTTAAGTCATTGGATCTAGGGGTGGGGTTATATTAATTGTTTTTTTTTTTGTTTTTTTTTTCCATAACGGATTAATAGAAATTCATGACAGTTTATAAAAAAACATTCGTCTGCGTAAGTTCTATCTTCTGTTAAACTTGGAACCGATCCGATAAGAGAATACGGTCACACCCAATTTTTTTTTTAAGATTCTGGTTAATAATTTTAAACCAGCATTAATTACCAATTATTAGGTCAAAATATTTTATACATGCGATCTTAATTGTATAAGTTTTAGGCACCTACGGACAAATGGATTAGGCAGAATCCAATTTCACATTTTATTTTATTTTAATTTCGTTAAACAGATTTTATATTAAAGCGCGAAATTTAATTATTTCCATACAAGAAAATCATATAACGAGATATTAATTTTTACATGAAGTACAACATGGCACCCTCTATCACTTAGTGAAATGTCGCCGGTAGCTTTAGCAATACCCTTCTTTCCTTTTACTTCCTTGTACGAAGTAAAGGAAGTATTGTGATCGCGAGAAATTTCGGTTTTCAGATTTCAACGGAAATATCCATTTTGACCATCCTTGAATCCATTTTGACTAGTTTCAGCGTGACGCCTGTACGTACGTACATACGTATGTATATCGCATAACTGAAAAATGATTAGCCGTAGGATGTTGAATTTTGGATTTAGGACAGTTGTAACGTTTAGTTTTGCATCTCCCCTTTTGATTGCAATCGACTGAGCCAAAAGTGTCCAAAACAACCGAAAAACCATACAAAATTTGGAAATTTGAACTTTTTCTTAATTGCAATAATAAACCCTCATTGAGAGCTTTTCAACAGTATATAATAAATAGTACTTATTTTCATTGGTTCCAGCGTTATAGCTAAATAAAATTTTAGGCACAACGGTTTGGATCAGACTTCATCTCCTTTTTTTAATGTAAATATATTTATTTATTAATAATTATTAACCTTTGATTGTAAAAAAAAAAATTACGATCAATAATAATTCATTAATAATAATAATAATAATAATAATAATAATAAAAATATCAGAAGTTATGAATAAAATAAAATTTTATGTTCTTTTCATTTTAAAAAAACATGTGTTTATGAAATTTAATACTGGTATAAGGAAGTCATGTGTTGTCCATATCAGATTTTTTCTTTCTAACGAAATCGTTTGGTTTAGATATCTATTGCTAATCGTTTTCTAAATTCGTAAACTAAGAATTTTAACTAAAATCGATTTCAAAAATAGCTTTCTATTTTTATTTATAATTGATTTGATCGATTTTAATTTATAATAATTAATAAGTCATTATTGTTTAAAAACCGTACTTGTATTTGAAATATAAAATTCTGTTATGTGCGAAGCCTGAAAAGTTTTTCTGCTCTACGCCGGCTTATTTAAAACCAGATAACTTCCGATCATCATGATGTAGTTTAATTTTATAAATGTAGTTCATCATATAGTATATAAGAAAAAATGAAAGAAGTTTTCAAACATTTTAAAATCTTGATAAAAGGTGTTTGATTGTAGTTTAATGTAATTTTGTTAAAAATCGTAAAATCAACATACTTTCAGGGACATAAATATTATTGACAAGCATTTAATGTGTTGTTAGAGCCAGGATTTTCCTTTTGAAAAATAAAATTTCTTCTTTTATTCTAATAGTTTTGCTTTAAGTAAGGCTACGTAAATGCATATGTACACACTTAAAGAGTCTGAGAACGTTTCTACAAAATCTCATTTAAATCGATCCGCATTTCTTAAAGTTATCACAAATTTAAAAAAAAGCCGGCAATGAATAACATAATTTAACTGGGTAAAAGATTTGGGGGCTGTTTTAATCAGGGGGCTTTTTTTATTATTAAAATTCATTTTAAATAAATTAAAATCGAAATTTAAAAACGTTTTTAGTGTTTAAAAAATTTGGGAGCTCCCTCCTAACAGGCAAGGGTATTAAGTTATTTTAGTAATTTTTGTTTAACAAAAAATGATTGAGCAATGAAAATTTGAAATTGCAAAAAAACACATTTAATTTTGGGGTCTCCCAACTTAACGGAAAGCGTTCAGGTAAAATTAAATTTTAAGAAAATAACACCTAAGCTGTAATTAAAAATGAGCTTTTTAAAATAGTTTAAAAAATAAAAGATACAGCCATAATTCTAAATAAAGTTGTATAGAAAGGGAATGAAAGTTTGAGACTGATTTTTTGTTCAAGAAATACATTAAAAATGGATTTAAAATTAAAATAATCCTCTTTTTTTACAGCTAAAAAAAGAAAAAAATATATACTAATGCTTGGGGCGGGCGTGAATACTAAATAAAAAGTTTTGATAATTTGTGATCTTGATAAAAAAACATTCAACTTTTGTAAGAAAGATTTTTTGCTGAAGTGCGCCCTGGTAAAGATTTGTAATTTTATTTCGGCCGAAACACCATCACTCCTTTTGCAAAGATTTAATACAAAGGTAGAAATTTCTACTCAAAGGGTAGTATCTGTCTACCCAGTTTGAAGAAAATCGGTGTACAGGGTCCAGAATTACAGGCCTTAATACAGGCCAACATACCAACGCACTACGAGTACATCCATCTCGCAAAAATAAATTTTCAACGAACGAACAGTTCGTTATTGAATTCGCTGTGTATGTGTATTTTTGTCTCGGATTTTGATTTTTGAATTCGGATTTGGTATCGTTAGAGGATTATGAAAATATATGGATTGAAATAAAATAAACGAATTGAATCCGATCGGCCGTCGGGTTCACCTCCAAAATGGCCACCAAAATTAAAATTTTGTAATAATCATTACACAATAACGGTGTAGCTATTAAGTTGGTTTCAATGCACCAATGTAAGGTTTACTAAAATGTGTAAAAATATATATTTTGTAAATCAAGAGTAAGACCTCAAAATGGCGAAAAAACTAATTTTTTTAAAATTGGAAAAAAATATATACCTTTAAACCTTCAAAACACCGAAATAAATATATCATATATTAACTTAGCGTAAGTAAAATTTAGAGATAATAACTTTGTTAAAAATGAATTAATAATTGAGAGAACAGTAATAATATAAGAATGTTCGTTCGGGAAAGTCTTACTAGAATTTTCATTGATAACTGGTTTGGACTTGGGAGTGCTGAAATAGATTTTTTTTGCATATTATTTACAATTTATTTATTTTGTTAAAAACTTTTTTTTGTCTTCTTAAGGCCAAACTTCTTAACACCATTTTATTAAGTGTTTTTTTTTATCGATCTATATATACTTTTCCGTTATTAGGCAGCATTTTATTTCGTTATAGCCGGTTAAAGTAAAAGTTACTTGTTTGTGGTTAGGGATTTTTTAAAAATAATATTGTCTAATTTATTCATTGTGATACCGTGTTTTATTTACATATGTGTGTGTTGTTAGCGTTTAAGAAGGGGAGAAATGAACCGCCTGTCATTTACATATTTTTTTTGATATCGTCTTCATTAGAATAGTTTTGAAAGTTGAGAAAACTTGTTTTGGATGTACCTATTTATTTTTCTTACACATTATTTAGATTTCTTATCAAGTATTTTAATTTATTAATTTATCCTTAATTCACTTCCTTGTATCTTTTGTAAAATAAATAAAAACAAAAGATAATAGTATGTTACATCGATTTTTTATTGTTATGGATTTTGTATGTAGGCTATCGTTATAGATATGTGTGTCGTAAGTGTATGTATGTAATACATAAGATGGAAATTACCTTATGGCAGGTGTCATCATATGTTAATCTAATATATGCATAGACACGTGGCTTTGATTTTACCTCTTAGATAAGTTTATATTTTTAACTTTTATCTTTAAACTTTTTTTTTTCTTTATACGAGGACCGCTTTTTAAGTTTTTACGAAAACTATGAAAGAAAATAAATTTTTTGTCATTTTATTGTTTCTAAAAATGTTTGAATTTAAAATTTGTACACTTTTGCATACGTTCGAACCAATTCTCGAAACTTTTTTTCACTCTGAAGTTGGTATCTCAAAAACATGGTTTTTGGAAGGACTCAACAGCTTCTTGAGGTGATGAAAATCGCTGTCTACCATTTTTTTTTTTTTTTTTTTTGAGGTTCGGGAACAAAAAGAAATCGTTAGGCGATAAATCAGGTGAATACGGGCAATTAGACATTAATTAAATGTTTTTCTGCGTCAAATAATCAATTGTTTGACGTGCTCTGCGAGAGATGACGAATGATGCGAGGTTTTCGGTTGTTTTTCATGAGTTCTGATAAACAAAATTGTTGTATACCATTCATCATTAATTATTCTTCGATCCTCTAAAGTAGTGGTTGCTATATGTCCAGTATAACCGAAGAAACAAGCGATCATTTCTTTTTGGAAGTGCTTCGCGAACGAACCACTTATCGGTTCATCTTTCTTTTCCGGTTTAGCCTCCGGTAACTACCGTTCAGATAATACTTCAGAGGATGAATGAGGATGATATGTATGAGTGTAAATGAAGTGTAGTCCTTGTACATTCTCAGTTCGACCATTCCTGAGATGTGTGGTTAATTGAAACCCAACCACCAAAGAACACCGGTATCCACGATCTAGTATTCAAATTCGTGTAAAAATAACTGGCTTTACTAGGACTTGAACGCTGTAACTCTCGAGTTCCAAATCAGCTGATTTGGGAAGACGCGTTAACCACTAGACCAACCCGGTGGGTTATGTGGTTGTATACAAATAATTCCAAATTGCACGGCAATCTTGGGAGATGATACTATATAGGCAAAAATAAGAAAAAGAGTTCTCATCTCCCTAGAGATAGCCGTGCAATTTGGAATCACCTTTATATATTATTTTCATTTTCCAAGTCATTGTATGGTATTTGTATTTTAGAGATGTGGCCGAAACAGTCAAAATATTTATGAATCGTATTTAAAATTTGTCTTTTTTTACTTCAAATGTTTGTAGAATTAATAAAATATTTTCATATAATTTACGTTTAAATTACAAAATAACAGATTTATCACAACTAATTGCAGGCCTATGAATCACCATTGTATGAATTGAAATTCGCATGCCATTTCTATGTGTTTATTTACTAAAATTACAAAAATGGATAATCAGATTTAAATATTATGGAGAAGATAAGTAGTCTGTAGTAATTGTTAATTTTTTACACGTATATTTATTGTATTAATAAAATTTTTCATCCGGACGTTACTGGATTCGGAGCCTGGTCTGGGCTGGGCCCTTTTTCACACGCTACAGAATTAATTTCTTGTCGTGAAAAAAAGAATAGGCTAGCTTATTGGATGTAGACCTGTTGTTACCTGTGTGAGAATAAAATAAAATAACGAATTTATTAATAATTACGTATTTTATGTTTTCAATCTGTTTTTTGTTACGTACAATTAAAACTTGTTTCAATTGTCAAAGATTTCCTCTCTGCAGATAGGATAAATTTATATTTAAACAAAATAGCATTAATTATTAAATAGCATTAAGATTATTTTGTAAATAATAACGGAGTGGTACTACTCAGCTTTACATTTGAAAATTCTGGGTTCGAATCCCCAGTCAAGCGTGACATTTTTCATATGCTTTAAACTTTTCATTCCATGTAAGCTCATTCCATGCTAAGCATGTTCGCTCAAGCTTCGAGCTAATATGGTAAATTAATTTATTTAAAAAAATGCAATAATACCTTTTTTAAAATGTTATCTAATTATTTTATATGTATTTTTTTATTTCAGGTTCTTTTAATACCAGTAATACAAATTCGGAAATTAGGTGAAGTGTGCAGTATGAAGATGTTTCAAACATTTTAGGCAGGTAGCTTTTAATATAATTTTTTCTTATGATTAAGGTAGAACCTAATATTCAGATCTGAATCTTTACATTTTTAACGACCGCTTAATTACCGATGAAATAATTGCGTTTTAAATTACATTTTATCAAATGAAGAGACGAATTTTAATTCTTTATTTTTTTAAACAATTAATTATTAAATTGCATTAGTGAATTACAAAATCTTAACATTGTTGTAAATGTTTTTGGGATAAGTATATGTCTTATACGCATTTCCCGCTTGGAAAATGGTTTACTGCGTTATAGAATTATTCTAATTCTTTCTTTTGAAAAAAAATTAGGTTGTCTTAATTTTTACTTTTTCGGCTTTAAGGCCTATAAAATAAAAATCCACATAATTGTTAATTTGTTAGTTATTAGGTATCAAATTTTTCTTATCAGGATTTTAATCTTCATTTTTCATGACTTTCTCTAACCAAACATTAAAAAACTCTTAAAAATTCCAGGTGGATGTATATTAGCATGTTTTTTTCCTCATTATATTTAATTCATGTTATTTAACATTCACTATTAATGAGCAACATTCATTTTCTTTTAAAATAGGACTTTTAAAATTTAAAGATCTTTTGATTCACACACGGCTCCTGAAGATTCAGCGGCTCCGTAAACAGTATATAAGCAAGCTCCGCACGTCGTTCAAGCATTCACGACAACAAACATCATGTTTCATCACAATCATCCAGAATCCACTCTCCTACCGACCGAGATAGCTCTGTGGCACAACGTCTCAGAGCAAACCTGCCAAACTCATCTTCTTTAATTTTAAACAAATTAAATGTTAAAGTGCAGGCCCAAAATCCCCTCCGGCATCCTTTCCTTAAGAAAGGACGACCCCTTAAATAAAGGATTTCAGCCCATTCTAGGCTGAAAGGGAGCGCGTCTCGGAAGATAAGCTTATTAGCACATCGTTCCATCGGGTCTCTACCGATAAACCCTCCATTGGATCGGAACGCAATTCAAACTTCACAAACCGAATCAACGCCAACTACTATTAATAAACCGCCAGTACAATAGAATCACTCAGCAGCAAAGGACACGAGTCCGTATACTGCGAAAAGTAGGAGGGTATTGCATCCTCTGACATCCTTGCGTTCCGTTCCGTTCAAGCAGTCCTCTTCCAGTCTTCTACGAGCTTACTACAAGTCTCCAAGGACTAAACAAGTCTTCTTCCACTCATTATATTATATTACATATATTAACACAATAAATTTACATAAAGATTCACAAGTTGATAATGTTATATAATTATATGAATGATATTTATAATTCATAATAAAAATAATTGTAATCGCAAGTACATAAAGACTTGATTTATTTAAGAATCAGCACCAATTTCGACCTACATTTTTTAATCCCCGAACTCAATACACCGATTTATATGAATTTTGGCACGATGATATTTTTATATGGGCATTGATGCCACTTAATTTCGGTTACAATTCATCAGGCGATAAGGAACCTTATGGGTTCCATATTTCAAAATTTTACTTTTTTTTCTCCTACCTCCCGAGCTCTAGCTGGATACTGCAGGATTAAGCTTAGCACAGCTCAGGAGGTTGTCCTTTTAACAAAAACGGGGCTTCCCGTCCGCCGTCACGACAGGTCAGCCCGCCGGTTTGTATCTTTTATTTTCGCCTGCCTCTAACCTTTGAAATGAAGTGGCCAAGCCCGACTATGTCGTTCCTGGGCCTCACCCCAAAGGCCGGATCTCGGTCTTTATGCCTCATGCCTCTACCACGTACGCTCCCTAGAGAGCGTTGTGGCGGGTGTGGGTCTTTTCTTTCCTGCACGGGTGGAATCGCCCTTTTCTACAGAGTGTGTTATTGTCTGTAGGGCTATCCCTCACCCCTCGCCATTTCGTCCTCACTGGTCTTCTGCTGCAGGATTTATGTAGTAAGCCCTGCAATAGCTTTAAAATTCTCCTTGTTGTTCAGCACTGTTTCAGTTAAAGTATCAGCTGTGAAAGGTCCGGTTATTTGAGTGCGCCGATGACGCTTGTCTTCCCACAGTTGACAGTCGAACATGACATTCAAAATTTTACTTAAGACAGATAAACATTTTTAAGTAATTTAATCCCCCTTAGGTAGCTAAGGTACTTCCTGACGCTATTTGGTTTATTCAAGTCCTCATAAACGGATGAAACCAAAAACCCCTATTTTTGTTTGTCGTTTCTAAATTCGAAGTCATATTCTTGTGCTAATTGGATGATTTTATCAAATTATACTACTGCTTATGTATTTGGATAATTTCATTCTGGGGTGGGGAATGAGCCTAATATTGTTTGCTTTTTTTCCATCAATAATCGTTTTGCTTGATATCTGTAGACTGGATTAACCGATTTTTATTGTACCGTGACTTCGTAATATGAATCATTGATGTTATTTAATTTTGCTTTTAATTTGTAAAGAGAGTTCACCTACCTTGAGGTTACATATTTCAAAATTTCATTCAAAGATTAGAATAATTTTTATTTTGCATAATTCAATATGTTGTGGGTTGTGTAAACGTTTGTTTCGTGTTATGTCCCATCGGACCATAAATTAAA
The DNA here is from genome assembly GCF_047948215.1 of Lycorma delicatula. Lineage (NCBI taxonomy): Eukaryota > Metazoa > Arthropoda > Insecta > Hemiptera > Fulgoridae > Lycorma > Lycorma delicatula. The sequence continues at coordinate 89,150,810 of NC_134463.1, forward strand.
TAGCTAAGAGCGGAGAACTTTTTTCTTTATTTTCATGTAACGTAAAAGTTTCCTTATTTATTGCCTAAAATAGGTCACGTATTTATTTATAAACAGACAAACATTCCGGGTTAGTCTAGCGGTTAAAATCGTCATCCCAAAATCGGTTGATTTTCGAAGACGAGAGTTTTAAAATGTCCGTGTAAAGGGAGTTGCGTTTATATAGATTTGAATGCAAAACTGTAGATAACGTTGTTCTTTGGTGGTTCGGTTTCAATTAACCACACGTCTCAGGAGTTGTGGACTTGAGTCTTTTCCAGACTACATATTTACCGGTACATTTACATTGCGGCTACGTCAGGCTTCCAACATCGATTAAAATTCATTGTAAAAAATGTCAGAGAGCCGGATGCTGTAAGTAAGATAACGTAATAATATAATTTTAATCGAGTCGAAGCGAATCCACAGTTATTAATTAAAGCTAAGGATTTATTAATAATTTCCATAGTTAACGCATATTTTAATAATTACTTTTTTACGGATTTATATAAAAAATCCAACGCCAAACAAGATTTGTTATAAATTTGTGACATTTCCGGATGTCGCTCTGGGCAACCTTTACATTGCGTAAGCATAAAACTTTGTAATTTCGAACACTTTATAATTAAACGTATAAGATGTCCTTTAAATCATTTAATAACGTATACAGAATTTTTCTTTCATAACACGTTGCCATTGGCTAGGAGAACTATTGATATAGCATGTAACATTTAAAAAAAATATTTATCTCATTACTGTACTACCACGTAGCGTAATGAAATGATCCCCCCACCATCAGATGTTCTTTATAAATGTTCTTTTATGTAACATTTTATTATTTTAACATTTTATGAAATGATGTCGTGGAAATTTAGTTTACGCAGCGTACCTCACGAGGAAACGGAAAAGAATTTCAGAATTTCAATGGAAAGAATTTCAGGACATGTTCTACGAATGAAAATAAAGAAAAATATTTATATAAACATTGTTCCCGAAACGTTTCACTTTGAGTTACAGCTTGAAAAAATTCACTATAATTTTTGCTCCAAGAGTAGAATGAAACAATACTGAAATTTTTGGAATTTAAATTAAGGAGTTAATTTGATGGTTTTTGAACTGAAAAATTAAACAAAACAGGTTCCAACTGTATCTGTAGTAATTTTTGAAAAGAATATAGTACAACACGAAAGATTGTTGTTAATGCAAAACAAATTGTTTAGGTTTGACGTTAAACTGGATTTTAGGTAACTTCGTTAAATTAGAAGTAAATAAATAAATTTTTTTCAACAAAATTGGTAGAGAATTTAATTATCTATGTAAACAATGAAGATTAAATTTGAAGAAGTGTTTAAGAAATTAGACGACTTATTAAAACGAAACGGCAGAAAAATACAATTTTTTTCTTTTTTTTGCCTTTAAATTTTTAACCGAAACAAAATTGTTCCAATAATGGAAAATAATATAAACAAAATCAATTATGAAAATTAAATGAATAAAAACGTATTAAAATTATTGTTCAATCTTTCCTCCTTCACTGTTTACACAACATTTTGCTATATTTGAAAATTCCAAGGAAATTAAAATTCCTTGGTTCGCTGTTCTTAGTCTTTATTTCTCCTGCATTGAAAATTTTTGTCGTTAAATTCTTTTCTAGTTAGTTTTAGTTTGTTTATTAAAGATTTCCTATGAATCTCGCAGATAATAATATCCATTAAATTAACGCATTAATTTAAATCCAAAAATCTTAGTATCGCATCAGTTTATCTTTGAACCAAAATTTAAGTGAAATCAGCTAGCGACACGGTATTGTATGTACTTATGTATAGTAATATTAATAAAGCGTGTAACATTTTCAGTAAGAAAAGTACTGACTCAACCATCGTATGATTGGTATTTATTAATATATATATATATATATATATATATATATATATATTTCCCGTTTGATGACACATTCGTTTAGTGATATATTTTCATTAATAGATTTTTATTAGACAATAAAAAAAAAATATATTTAATAAATTAATTTAATATAATATATTAATTAGAAATGTATTCTAAAAAATTATTTAAATGTTAAAATATTTAATTGTTATTATTATTATTTATTTTTTAATATTGTTATATATTAATTTAATTTAATATATAAATGCACATTTTTTCTTGTAATCATAGAAAGTATTCAGAAATGACTTTACGAGCATATAATATTAACTGGATATTTAATATATATATATATATTCATTTTCATTCTCAAAAATATAAATGCTTCATTTTCGAGAATGAAGGATTTCTGGACCAATGTTTATTAGAATATTTTTCTTTTTACTTCCTTGTACGAAGTAAAGGAAGTATTGTGATCATGAAAAATTTCGGTTTTCAGATTTCACGGAAATATCCATTTTGACATCCCTGAATTCATTTTGACTAGTTCGAGTGTGACCTCTGTACGTACGTACGTATTTCGCATAACTCATAAACTTAGCTGTTTGATTTTGGAAGTCCAAAATCCATTTTGGACCTTTTGGATTTTGGACCTTTTCTTCTGCAGTAATAGGCCCTTATTGAGAGCTTTTCAATGATATCAGAAGTGGTACTTATTTTCATTGGTTCCAGGGTTATACCCAAATAAAATTTTAATTAATAAAATATTTGGATTTTACAAGTGGAAGGCACATCGGCGAGAATCCGACTTCATTTCCATTTTTTTAAACTTTTTTTTGTAATTTAAATATATTGATTTAAAAAAGTATTAACGTTTGATTGTAAAAAAATGTTTACAGTAAATAATAATTAATAATAACAATAAAGAAAAAAAAATATGAAAAAATATCAAAAGTTATTAATGAATGAAATAAAATTTTTTTGTACTTCCAAAAATGTATATATGTAATTTAATAGGCATACGAGGAGGTCAGGTGATGTCTACATCTTAATTTTTTCACTAGTGTAACATGTCCTGAAATTATTTCCGTTAATTCGTGAGACACTGTGCGCGTGCGCGCGTGTTTAAATATATATAATTGAACGATTTCGATTTCCAGCTTTATGTCAGGGTTACCTACTTATTTTGTTTTAAAAATCACCAGGTTCCCGTGACTCACTTTGTATTTATTATTTGTTGAAAATAATGTAGTATAAGATAGAAGACCCCGTTTTCTCCAATTTAAAAAACCAAACGTGTTGGCTATTTCATGTGATGTTGCAACATCGTATGACGTAGCCAACATAAGGTCTTGAAAAAAGGATTCAAAAAATTAAAATAAAAAATACAAATTGTAGTATTCGGTACCAGAATATTATTTTCTAAGAATTAATAGTTCTAAAGATTAATAATTTATTTACATATTTTATTAGTATATTATTACTGAATTAAATATAAATATGTAAATAAATATGAAAATCATTTAATTTAAAATAACTACACATTGAATTACTAAAAATTATTTTCAGAATTAGTAAGATAAAAAAAAAACCTATGTTATAACAAAAATGTAATTTAAATAATTATTTATGCAACTTCTAAAAAAAACAAATTGTTATGAACAGAATATTAAACTCTTCATCAATTTCCTGTGAGGTAAACTGAATTCTATTTAAAAAAAAATTCTATATATATATGTTTGTATGTATATTATCTAGTTTATATTATACGCCCCTAAAGCCATTTCTGAATATTTTCTATGATTACGGGAGAAAATTAGCATATATATATATATATATATATATAAAGTTAATTGTGTAAACAAAAATCTATTTTTAAAAATATATCGCTAATCCTATGTCATCAAACGGGAAATATTAATAATACGAATCATACGATGGGTGAGTCAGTATTTGTCTAGCTGAAAATGTTATACGCTTTTAAAAGTACTTTACAATACCGAGTTGCTAGCCGATTTCACTTAAATTCACCGGTAGAGAACAGATTTTTAGTCTTGACGAGCGACTACCTAGTCAGACCAATTGTTCCATTCGATTCCATTCCAGAGAGGTGAAAATCTGAAAGCAAGCAAAAGCAGGACGTGCGATGGAGAAACTTACCGACAACTATCTAACGACACCAGCTATAATGACACGCCCCCGCCATCCATGAATAATATAATTATAATACGTATTAAAATTTACCTACCGTATTTTTCTACTCGTATTATCTGTGAAATAAGGATGAGGTGTATTATTAATATTGTTTTGTTTACATTAATTTACATACATCATTATAAGACGTAAAAAGGTGTTCGTTCTCTGCCTCCCGATATTCTTATTATATGTCAAAATAACAATGATAATAATCCTAAAACATTGTTTCATCCCACAACGAGAACAACGCGCACTTTCTAAATTCACATTTCATGTGTATAACGACTCGGTGTGTTGAATAACTCACAAATGTTAAACGAACACCTGGCATTATATAAACTTAATTTATTTCATTCATAACATTAAGTCGTATCTTTAGTTTATAGGTTATTATCGGGTTATCCAGGTGATAAATTATTACTTTAATTCTTATTACGTGATAAATTTACTTCATTCTTCGTGTAGATAAAGAAAAAAGATACTAAAATGTACTCTCAAAATTTTTAAATTCTATTTTACCGTGAAGTCCAGCTCCCCTTCAAGATATACTACACCGTCGCCATCAGTCAATACGATTTTTTTTTTCAAACCGTAATATAATCAATTCTTCTGATAACCAATGTACATATATATATATTATATAACATAAATATAATTTAAGTAATTATTTATACAACTTTTAAAAAACACTCTTCATCAATTTCCTGTGTGGTAAACTGAATTCTATTAAAAAAAATTAACATTATCTGGTTTATATTATACGCCCCTAAAGCTATTTCTGAATATTTTTTTATGATTACAGGAGAAAATTAGCATATATATATATATATATATATATATATATATATATATATATATATATATATATTAATTGTGTAATCAAAAATTTATCGCTAATCGTATGTCATCAAACGGTAAATATTAATATATACCCACACACACACACACACACACACACACACAAAAGCTTGCATACACATGCATACAAGCTTGCTTAAATAATATTTATTTTTATCAATATTTTATTTCTTTTTGAAATCTGTGGACTTTAAAACATATAAAATATAAGGAGTTGATTTTCTCCTCTATACACGGTTTCTGCAGAGATAAAGCTTTTTAAACGGCTGATTTCTAGTTCGACTTGCCTGAGGTAGGCGAGATGCGTGCCTTTCATTAGTTCATCCTTTTCCACTTTGTCAATGAAACATGAAAGGCATGCATTACCGTTTTCTGTGTCAAGATCTTTTTTAAATATAGCTACTCTATTTTTCTAAGACATAGTGTTTTGTTGTAACGCTGGCCGACACGAATGACAGTCTTGCAACGGGTACAGAACAACTAATTCGGTATGAAAAGAAAAAGAGTGAGTACTTTCAAATTTGTATACCTTAGAATATTGAAATTCGCAGACCTTATTTTTTCCGCAGACCGCATTTTTCGGCGAATTTACTATTAAATAGTCATTTTATTATTCTTTTTAAATGTCGCTTATTTGATGGTTAATTGAATTATTTTATATTCCTCTCGATAATAATATTGATGATGCATCTTTTGCCCATAATTTGAAATTTTTGGGTGCTTGTTAAATGATAAATTATGATGGGTAAGATCATAAATTCAATTTCATCCGCAACAAAATCAAATTTTTTTTTTCGTTTCGACGCGTCTTTATTAAAATTAACCGTTATAATTGAATATGAGTTTCGTTATCAAATAATTATGCCTATGAATATTCCCGTCAAATATTCACCTTGAAAATTATTGTCAATGGAAAAAATATTTTTTGTTTACTTTGACGTATAATGCCATGTCGACTACCTAGGTGGATTCATAGAGTGAAATCATTGATTGCTAAACTGAAGGTCTTTGGTTCGATACCAAGCAAGAATCTTGATTTTCACAGCGAGACAAAACTACAGAGTGAGCCAAAACATACGCAACCTATTAATTAATATTCTTAACAAATTTTTATTAACATAATATACTCTACTGTATTTTCTAGGTGAACAAAAAGTATATTTATTTTTATTTACTTTTCTCATCTGTAAATATCCTCAATCTGCTTACTACACATGCCTCAGCATGTTTCTTCATGTTAGTTGCAATTTTCCGGATTGCTGCACTTATGCGGGATATTTCGTCTTCGATGTCGTGCTTAAATCGTTCGATTGTGTGTGGTTTGTTTTGATAGATATCCTTCAGTTGTCACCACACAAAAAAATGTCAGGTAATTAAATCTGAGGATCTAGGCGGCCACAGTCCAGGAGAAAAATGATGTGTTCTCCAAAGAACTCACGCAACATTATCATTGTTTGCCATTCGCTGTGTACGCCGTTGCACCGTCTTCCTGCAGCCAGAAGTCTCGTTCATTAGCTTTTAACAGTGTCACGAATTGGATGATAATGTCCTTTTCTTTTATTCTGTTTAGCCTCCGGAACCACCGTATTACTTCAGAGGATGAATGAGGATGATGTGTATCAATGTAAATGAAGTGTAGACTTGTACAGTCTCAGGTCGACTGCTCCTGAGATGTGTGGTTAATTGAAACCCAACCACCAAAGAACACTCGTATCTACGATCTAGTATTCAAATCCGTATAAAAGTAACTGACTTTGCTAGGATTTGAACATTGGAACTCTCGACTTCGAAATCAGCTGATTTGCGAAGACGCGTTTACCACCAGATCAACCCGGTGGGTACGGATTTGAATACTAGATCGTGAATATCGGTACTCTTTGGTGATTGGGTTTCAATAAACCATACATATCAGGAAGGGTCGACCTGAGACTGTACAATACTTCGTTCACATTCACGTATATCATCCTCATTCATCCTCCGAAGTAATAATACCTTACGTTGGTTCCGGAGGCTAAACAGAAAAACGTGAGTATCTGTCGTTCTGGCTATTTACGTAGCCACTTAGGTGAAACCATGTTGCATCAGAGTAGAAAACATAGCCCGACACCCGAACACTGCTACGAATAAAACGCAAAAACCATCGACAGTAATGCAGTCTTTTTCCTCTGTCAGATTCTCGAAGCTCACACACAACGTGAATGCGATACGGACAGAGTTTCAGATTCTTTGTGGCTGCGAACACCTCCTAAGACATTCCAGTTTTTTGACACAGTTTTCTTATCGACTTTCATGGTGAATGTAGCATGGATACGCGGATACTTTCGAAGGACGCATTACTTAAAACCGTAGGTCTGCCGGACCTACCACACTGGTTTCTATCGCACCACAGGTTTCTTTAAAACTAGCGACTACGCGTAAAATCATTGGTTTATTAGTCATCCAAAATTAAAAAAAAAGCTACCCTTAAGGCTTCCTGACATTTTAAGAATGACTGCGATTTAAAATAACTTTCAACAATGAACCACGTTGAGCCTGGGAGAAACCGTGTTATCCGCTCACAGCTTGCTCATCAGTATCATTAAAAATGGAAGAAAATTGCTTGGCTATCGTGTGCTACTACCACACGAATCCGTATGCTACCACAAGAATCCGTTACAAACACACTCATTCCCGCCGGCAAAAATCTAAATTTCCCTCTTGTTTTCGAATTTAGGTTGCGTGTATTTCGGCTCACTCTGTATATTTCCCTTTCGATAAAATCCATTTAGTGTAAAATTTCGTGCTTTTTATTTCGTTTAATGTCCTCAGATTTTTTATTTGTTGACCAATTTAAGATATATTGTGGGTTTCCCCGCATTGATTTGTATGCCCGCATGAAGGAATACTGATATACGAAAGATATTAATGCACGCTGTTCGTTATCAGTTTTACATAGTTTTCCTTGTTAAGTGGAATCTTAACCGAAAATTCTTCAGTAACCAATATCTTGGTGGAACACTTAATAGGCTGTGTACGTGCATTCAATAACTAATTTTAAATTGGAAAACACTTATAGACAGTTTTTTTTTTTAGACATTTATAGAATAAATAAATGTTGATGCAATGTTCATTACTTGTTACGGCCCATATGAATGACGCATCATTTAATCATTTAGGAATAATATTAACAAGAGATTCGTTGTACGTTATTCGAGCCGTCCGGTATGAATCATTACGAGTGATTTTTATTCGTTTAATCAGTTTGCAAAACAAAGATCAAAGTTTTCACTTTTTTCCTTTTTTTTAGCTAAACTTCAATTTTATATAGGGGAGTAGCTATGAATAATCAGTTATTTTTTTCCGGGTAATCATTCAATTTTTTTTTTTCATCCGTACAATTTATTTTGTAAATTTCTTATATCTTTTGAGGATCAAAACATACATTTTTATCGAAGAAATAATACTTTTACCCGAAGAAATGTTATTCTTGGCTCTCACCCAAGGTTGCTGAATTGTTACGTTTTGTATTATTTTGGCGGAGTTATTTTAAATCTGCGGTGCCTCAAGTGTATCATTATTATAAAGGTTATAAGTTTAAAGAGCTTTCTGGTAATTCTTTTTTTTCCGTCTGGTAGCTACCAAATCTTTAAAAAAATAGTATGAATCTTTTTAAAGGTTGTCTTTAGTAATTATAATTATGTATAAAGTTTTCAGTTGTTTTCCTACACGAAAACATAATTTAATTTTAACTTCAACAGTAAATAAAAGTTTTATTCCTTCGAGGTTATTCTAGTTAATTTTACTTATTTATCTGTAATTCATTCTATCGCATTGTATTTGTATGTCTTATTATTAAATACTTCGATATGGTTTAATCTGTAATTGATTTATCGAAGTATTCGTAATCCTGGTATCGTTCTTTAAATACTTGTTGCTTCTACCATCTCTATAAATTATGCATAGTTTATAATTTTTTTTTCTGATTATTGAATTTATTTTTATTACGTTTTTAATTGATTTTATATTTTTTTATTTCTGTTTCTTTTTTCTAATTCAATAAATTTTGGCAAATACTCCAGATTCTTTTACGGCGATTATGTTAAAAACTTGCTTTCAGCAATCTTTAATTGATCCCGTATCGATACCAAAGATACTTTAAATAATTTAACTTTATTACATGTAAAAAAATTTATTACTCAACACCATTTTCTTTAGAAAACTCAGCATTATTATAACTGTTTTTAATTATTTATAAATATCACGTTTTGATAAAAAGAAATATTTGATAAGACATCGATGCTAAAAAATTTGTTTTTCCTTATACATGTATTTAATGTTACTGAATAAAGAGGTATTCGCTACTTAAAAAATTACAAAAATATAATTTTTAATTTAATATACAAGCCATTAAGCTAAACAGAAGAATTTCGTTGACTTCATGAAGTTATTTTTTTTACGTTATAGTCTAAATTCCGTATTTAGAATTCACCATTTAAAAATATCGTATTCTAAAATTACATTATGTCCGTATAGGAGACAATTTCAAAATCAACTACTATTAGAGTCTGAAAGATCTACAAGCTGTTGAAAGTTACGAACGTTTAATAATCTCTATCGCGTAAGCTGGCACACCTGCAGGATTGCAGGACCGAATTTTTAGAAAAATCTATTGTCGCTTCTAATTAGGTCGTTTATATGCGATTTAAATTCTAAAACGAATAGACTTTCAACGTGTTACCGACTATAAAATTCGGGCAGCATACGTTTTTGTTTTTGATTATTCAAAACTTAATAATTCCTGTTATTATATGTAATGTTTTTCTTTGTATTATGTTTACGAAATTAATAAAAACGTTTCGGAATATTAGTGAAACAGCACTTTGCATAAAGCGGTTCCGGATGACTTTCGATCAAAAACGATTTTTAGATAAGCGTTTTGATAACGTTTTTTAAAAAAATGTATCATAAAAACAAACAGGATTTGAGATTGGTTTTTTCGAATGTTTTTTTTGAACAGTTATTGGTAAAATCCAAGAAATTTTGGTTCACCATTATTTAGGTTCTCACCTATGCTATAAGTTTTTTACGATGTGAGTAACTCGTACGTCAGCCACAAATAAATTCGTATGAAAAACCCCGTTGGGATGTTTGTCACGCTTTATCGAAGGTGATGAATTTTTCAATTTGGTTACTAAATTAAAAAAAAAAAAAGTTTAATTGTAATATTTTCTTGTTAAAAAATTTATAAATTTTTAATTATAATTAAACCACCATTTTCACTATCATGGTAACTTTTTACTTATTAAAATAGCTTTAGTATACTGCATTTTCAAACAAAAAATAAAAGTTATTTTTAGTGTAAACAAAAAATATGTTACTCATATATGTCCGATATTACCAGAGGGAAGGTATTTTTTTCTTTCTCTCTTTTTTTTAGTCTGACTGCACCACTTTTATGTTGTGTGTACATATTCTCGCACGCATATGTACCGCTGTGCAGGTGTACAAGCAATATTTATTGCTTTTGCGGTTTTATTTTTTGTTACGTTACGGGCAACGCATAACTCGTCGTCGGTCTACAGACGGACGTCGGAATTATGGCCGAAGAGCCCTTGACTTGATTAAGTAGCACGATATGCCAGGGCACGCCGGCAGACAAATTTAAAAGTCCAGTTTCTTTTCCTTTGTTTGTTTTAACGAGGACATATTTAATAAAACACCGACTGTTCTTTTAGATCTATTGGGTAATATACTTGTTCGGTTTAGATTATCTATTACAGGCAAGGTGTTTAAGAAATTAATGTACTGACAGATGAACGTTACCACCTGGTAGATTGAATGTTGTTTTTTTTATAGTGTTTTGTATATTACGTAGCCTGATTATTATTTTGTTGAATTATCTAATAAACGTGTTTATGTATTTATTTTTTACACTTAAAAATCAAATAATACATAAAAAAGACGAATTTAAAAAAAAAGAAATGACATGTAATCGTATTTAGAAAAACTTCCAAAAGTTTGGTTTTTTTTTTATTCGTCAATTTAGAAGAAAAATAATAAGTAGAACACTGTCTTATACTGCTTTAGGCGTTTATTCCTCATTAATAAAATAAACTTGTTTTCTAAGCAAAGTATGTGTTAACTGGTGTTTCAATCGTGTTTGTTGACAAATCAAAATTTGTGATCCGGTGTGCGAGTCTTCGACCGAATCATCGTTTAACAGTTACCGATGACAGTGGTTAAAGGCTGTTTCCTGAGCACCCCATCGTGTACCGTGTGTTATGAAATGAAGTAGTCGCTCTTATTGTAATTTTTATTCTATATATGAATAGTTGAAGGGATATACTGAAAACCTTACTTTAAAGAGAAAAAAATTATACTTTATGGAAAATCATCGTTGTATTTTTCTAGTTTAATAAGCTCTTTATAACGAATTAAAAATTATTTATATTGAACGGCAACCTTGCATGTGTGAGAAATTAGCAACATTCATACTGCAGTTTTTTGGGAATATTTTTTTTTAATATCCTTATTAAAAACAGAACTAAACACTACAATAACCTCAATTTTAAATAATTTCTTATTCTAAGTAGAATTAAAAAAAAAAATTATTATGATTTTTTTCGAATAAAAAATTAAAAACATATGTTTTTAAGGAACAGTAATTAAATTTAAAAAAAACTTTTTATCCAATTTTAGTTAAAAAATTATTGTGTTTATTTTTTATAAGGTTAGTTTTGACTTTGTGCCAAAAATAATTTTTTATAGTTTAATCCACTGAGGTTAAATATTTCAAAAAAATTTCAAAAATCAATAACCAAATAAAACTGTGTAAATTTACTGAAAGATAGAACTTTGTACGACAGTATTAATGGGGATACAGCTAATCCCTGTCATGTCTTTACTCGTTATTTACATCATTACAGTTTTGTTATTATCACGTTGTAATTACCCGATCAAAATGCTTGCTTATCATTTCATATTATTTCACTAATCGGTACTACTTATAAATTTTAGTATGTGTCCTGTGGGCGTCTAGCAAAATCCGAACTATCCACGGAAGGAGGGGGAATTCAATTAATAGGGAAAAGGTGAATAGTGACAAAGGTATACTCTTAAAAGAACCGAAAAAACTAGACCGTCAAAATAGAATCACCCAAAACAGGTTCTACGAAGTTTCTTTAGATAGCGGATAACAATTCCGGCCATAATTCCTTGAAGATTGAAGTTCCTTGAGGATTGTAGTAGCAGATCCACTGATCAGTATTGATCAACGGTTTTGTGTTGACTTGAGGAAATATACAATTTATAAAATACTTTAGAGCTACTGAGAACAAAAGGTTTTTCGTGGCGAAAATCCTTTTTCCATTCCCGATATTGTATGGCGTGTGGATATATCCGACTCAATTGTGTTTACCTTTTAACCGCGTCCATGAAAACTAAAGAAAGATTAAACTAAAGTTAAAATAAATCAAGCGAACTATTGACGATGAATGATGTAGAGGATGTGTACGGATATTAGATAAAGCTAAAAACGCGGAATAAAAATAAAGAGAAAACGCATCAAACCAGTCAAATTATTTTGGGTCATAATTCATTTGATGGTACGATGCTGTTTTACATTTCTTTTTCTTCTGTGCTAATCTTTGAATCTCAAGATTATTATATCCGACAATGTCAATTCTTGGTTTCGTATATTTCAATTTTTGCCTTTCTCAGCAATTTTTACCTCTTACACCTTCCACCATAAAATTAACTAAACCTGGATGTCTTTAATATCCGTTCTATAAACTAGTTTTTTCTCTGCAAGATTCTGACATAAATTTTTATTCCTTCCTATTCGTCATGAAGATCTCGTTATTTCAAATTTTACCGTCCAACTTTAATTTCAACATTCTCCTGTAACAGCACGTTTCATTAGAGTATAACTGTATTCATTTCCTTTTTGTTTGTTCTATTTTCTATGTTTCATTACTAAAAGTCGCCAAACTTCGTAGATATATTTGCAAGAATTTCTTTTTTATTCTTTGATTTATATTTGATGTCCACAAAATTCATTTTTAATTTCTCGTCTAGATAGAGCTTAGTGTAACGCAATAGCTCTACATGGGAAAGTACTGTAATCGGTCCAATTTCGTCATATACGGTTTTCACAAAATCTTGACGTTTTGACGCCTAAGGAACCCAAAAAACCGAATGGGAATTTTCCGGATGTTAAGTGTGTGTTGTGTTCGGTGTCTTCCCCTAAATCACCTTATATTTCCAGAACTAGTGGACCGATTTTGACCAAACTTGGTCAGATTACTTCTGTATATGGGGCATTGATGCCATTAAATTTTTAACTTAAAAGGTCAGCGGGGTGAGGCAGTAAAACAAGGTCACCCTCAGTATTGCGATATTTCGCCTAATTAAGGTTTTCTTAGGCAGTTTCTTTAGGCACATTTGTTAAAATTAAAAAATAACAATATCTACAGTCGCACCCTCACCCTAAAAATTACTGTTGCACTAGTCTGGTATGTTGTGACGTAACAGGTGAGCGATAGAATTAAATAAATGCATAATATTTAAAGTGTAAAAAATTACCTCGGTCTGCCTGGGTCTTTAACTCAATCACCCTGTTGACTTGGTACCTGGTGCGTTAAGCCTCGCGGATACACCGTACTAGTGAATCTTGTTCTGTGTAAGTTGTGAAATTACATTAGTTTTAATGAGTGCCGACCGTCGCCGCTAGTGCCGCCACAGCCGCGCGAATTAAATACGGTATGCGAGCACGTTAGTTAGAATCATTGAATTAAATAAACGAAAAAATGTATTTAAATAAAATGATAAATATTTTTAATTAAATTGTGTGAGTAAGCCGTGCATCAGAAACAATCCACAGTTGTAGGACTTAGAACGTTGAAAGTCGTACAACTGTGTTGTGTCAGCTTTTTACATGAAGATTCTTCCTGCTTATATCGGTCTCCGTTTTATCTGTACCTTTCTTCCTCGATCCTACGTGATTTTACTTCTTGAATGAAAAAAAAAAAGTGATATATTATGACCCCCTAAATACACTCTTAGTTTTTTATTATCTTTTTTCAGTTATATTTTTTTATCTTTGTTTTATTTATTCCTAAATTAAATTTCTCTCCCAGCAATAAATCTCTGCCGTTCGGAATTTCTTTTAACTCTTTTACAGCTTGTGCCAAATAAATATATCGTTAAAAATGCCATTGTTTTTATCTTTTCTCCATTTCGGTAATTTTGTTCTTTAATTTATCCATCTTCAACTTTCCTTTGTACGAGTTGAAAGACCAAATCAGAAGTGGTGATACATAAAATAAAAATACATAATATTATAAGTTTCGAGTTTGTGATCAGGAATGTAGAATAGATATCTTTACGTTGATAAAAAAATATATATTTTTTTTTTATTGGATAGATAGAAGCTTAAAGGTAAATTTCAACTTTGTATTGTAGTTAGAAAATACAAATTATTATTACTGTAGGTTGAAATTAATGTAAGTTAAATTTAATTAAGTCGTGAAAAGATTGAATTATGCTATTTATAAAGTGAAAATAATTATTAAAATGAAAAGGAGTTTAAAAAAAAGGAAGTAAATATGTGAGTTAAGTATGAAAAGAAACGATGAAAGCTGCTCGCTCGTGTTTGGTTTTGTGTTAGTATAGTATATATATTATGTATATTCGATGCGTTGTCCTTTCTTTCTTTCCTTTCAGATGTGCTGTTTGTTTGACTCTGCATTTCCCTTTTGAAAGCGGGGAAAGTACCTAACTAAAACCGACTTAGTATATTATATCTGTACACCTTCTATCGTTCGCGCTCTCTCTTTATTACTCTTTCTCTTGTCGGGTCGCTCGAACGATCTTGTTCATTCAGTTCCTACTACTTTCGGACGATCTAGTTAGATACTTTTCCATAAACAATAAATAGATTTCCATTTATTACTACCGTATTATCTTTATTGTTATTAGATATTTTATATAGGTATAGTCATCGGTATAATGATTATCATTATAATCATTAGAATTATGATTGATTATTTTTTCGGTTGAATGGACACGATTTTTCTTTTAATTTCTTTTCTTTTCTTGAGATACTTATTCTATTTATAATCCAGCTTATTATTTGTTAATAATACTACCATTATAAGTTGCTTACTTTCTTTCAATTATTTTATATTCTAGCGAAATTTCATGTTCTAATTAAGCTTTAAAATTTACCGGCTTTACTAAGATATAGTACGTGAAATTGTGCATCGTTCAAAGCATATATATTAAAGTATGTGTTTGTTCTTAATTATGAGGTGTTTCAAGTCGATTTATTGTATGCTAAATGAAATAACCGGTTTTTTCTTTTAACAAAGTTTTTATGTTTTATTGAAAGGAACTCTGATTAAAATTCCAAATGTTTAACACGAATTTTTTTTTATTCTTATCTATCGAAATTCATTTATTAAAATTCATCCACAAAAAACCGGTTTACGAATATTGGGAAAGGAATTGCCGTTTGAAATTTCAAATTTTTATATCTCTTCTAATTTACATTTCACTTTGCTTTAATTTTTGTTGTACTGAAAATTTTCGGTAAAATGTGTAATTTTATAAAATAATAAAAATACAGTTATGCCGTAAAAGGGTGCAATTCTCATTAACGGTTACAAATTAAAAAAAAAAATAAACTTCCTATGAAAGTTATTTTATTTTACGGATTTTAATCCGTCCGTTGAAATTTTTTTCTTAAAGTGAGCATGTAAATTGGAAATATGTGCTTCTACGTTCTTGTTCATCTTGGTCTGTAATTTTAATAATTTCAAAATTAAACTTAAAGTAAAACATTATTCTCCACTAACATTATGAAATACAGGGTCTTCATAAAGTAATGGTGGAGTTTTCAAAATGGATTAATTGAAAAGAAATGCTTTCAGTTGATGTTATTTATTTATAGAATTTTTTCATTTCAAACGGTTTTGAATTAATAAATTTCAATATGTGCACCATTAGTCGCTCGGCAAATGTCCAATCAATATTCAGTTTCTGCCCGTAACCGAATTAAGATATCTTCTGTTACGGTTACAATCTCTTCGTTAATCCTTTCCTTTAAGTAGGTCGCGTATTCTTTGCGAATAAAAATCGTTTTATATATACCCTCACAAGAAAAAATCGCAAGGTTTTAGGTCTGGACACATTGGAGGTCAGGGTATAGATCCCTATCGGCCTAAAAAAATCGATGTCCATATTTTCCGATCAAAACCTGCCTGACGAATGCAAAAAAGAGTGGGGGTGAGCCATCTTCTTGGAAATGAATTCTTTGTATATTTTCGAGTTCATCCAGTAGAGGAAAGCAGTAATTGTTTAACATATCGAGATAAACATTTCCATTAATGATGGTCTTTTCAGCGAAGAAAAAAGGGCTGATTACACGATTTTCATCACACCACAACGAACATTAATTTTTCGCGCGTCGCGTTGTTTCTCAAAAATTACATGTGGGTTTTCAGATTCCCATGTTCGTGAATCGTATTTGTTAACACACCCATTAATATGGAATTTAGCTTCATCTGTAAAAATTATATCGTCTAAAAATGATTCGTTTTCATTAATTTTGTGGAAAACTGAAACGCTTTTCTCCATCATCAGGTTTATAATCCTCCAGTTGTTGGATTTTATATGCGTGTAATTTCAGTCTTTTTTTGTAAAACCTTGTGAATTGTTGTTCTCGGAATATCTAACTCGAGGCTTCAACGAGCGATGTGTTAGGACTTCTGAATGCAAATTGTCTAATTCGCTGAACAGTTTCGTCTGATACTCGTGGTCTGCCGGTTGATTTTTCCTTGAGAACAGATCCAGTTTCTTTGAACTGTTTGAACCAATCTCGAAATATTATTTTCATGCAGTGGCGCTTTTCCATAATCACGCCGAAATGTACGTTGAACTAAAATTACGGACTTTAATTAAGCCTGCCTCAAAACACAATTTGCTTTTTCTTGAACAGTGAACATAGTAACGAACTAAACACACCTTAGCACAATACAAAAACGGGTGTGGTGATTTCAACTGTTGTTAAACAAACTTTTGAGTTCGAGGTTATCAGGGGTACCAACATAACTTCTCAAAATTTCCGTACTGCCTTGATCTGAAGTACAGAAAAAAAATCTGAATTTTTTTATAAGCATAATAAAATCCTGGCAAAGCATTACATGACTTTCCTGGCTGAGCCAATCAAGTCATACAATACTTTGAACAGCTTTTTCATTGCTAAATCTTTTTCTTCATTCTAAGTCCGGGATCTATAATTTAAAAAAAGCGTTTTAGACATTTCTTTATAGTTTTTTATATGAAGTATAAACCTTCAAAAGAGTTTTGAAAAATATTTACATCGAAGGCAGATAGAGCAAAAGAACAATATTTGTATAAGCGGACTTATCCGTTTATCGTTTACAGCATAAGAACTGAATTTACGTAACGTAGATCAAATTAAGAAAATAGAGATGCGAGACTTCTTCTGGTAGGCTGAGTTCATCCTGTCGCAAAAACTTCGCCTTAACCCAGAAAATTTGGAAATAAAGGATTAAAAAACAACGTGTGAACATAAATTTCCATAATAGAAAATCCCGAGATTCTACATCGAGGTCAGTTTTTTCAACCCACTGTATTTTTAATATTATCCTATAATTCTACAGTCTTTAAAGGATTTTATTCTTTTTTTCCGTATTTCTTTTTTATCCATGTTTTCCTACTATAAATAAATACTCTCTACTCAAATATTTTCAGTAATTTCAAATATTCATCCTCTTTAAAGGATTTTATTCTTTTTTTCCGTATTTCTTTTTTATCCATGTTTTCCTACTATAAATAAATACTCTCTACTCAAATATTTTCAGTAATTTCAAATATTCATCCTAATTTTTTACCGAGAGAAAAAATGTCAAATTTTCTTTTTACATGACAAGCAGACTTTGATCGGAAAATATGGACATCGATTTTTTGGCCGATAGGGATCTATACCCTGACCTCCAATGTGTCCAGACCTAAAACCTTTTTTTTTTTTGTGAGGGTATAAATAAAACGATTTTTATTCGCAAAGAATACGCGACCTACGTCACTTAAAGAAAGGATTAATGAAGAGGATTAATTTTCTTAATTTGATCCACGTTATGTAAATTCAGTTCTTATATTGGCAACGATAAATTGATAAGGCTGCTTATACTTATTCACGTACTCCATTTATTTATGAGTGTTGTGTTTTAAAATCAAGATATTGATTTGTCCTGAGGAGTATTATCCTGTTCACGAATAATTTTAGGTGTTGTGTGTGAGTTTGAGAAACCGCAAAGATTTCTACCAGTATAATTAAAAGGATGTAAATATGCAGGATTTAATTTATCGAGTATTAGCTTGTCTGTTGATCGATTAGAGTAATTACTTAATGATTGTTCTGCATGATAATTTTTTCGATACGAACTAATTATGTTAATTTATGAACAACTTAAATCAAGAACGGTGTTAAATTGAAATTCATATATTTTTTTTAAGGCATTCTATAAATAAATATTTCATAAATTTTTCTTTTATCTAAATATTTTTTATTATTTATGATTATTTTGTTACAGGTGGTTTCCTGTTACTAAGATAAGCCTTTTTGTGGTTTTGTTCTTTTTGATAAGTGTAACTTAAGTCATAATCAAATATAATTATCTTTTTTATTTTTTTATTTATGTTAAATTAATATATTCCAATTCTCTGTTTATGGTGTTGTACAATAGTAGCAATGCTTGCAAATATCTGTTAATTACTAGAAAGTGGTCTAACACAGGTCTTAACTGTTGATACGAGAGGTTATCTCTTAACTAAAGACCGTTTCATTGTAAAAAAAAATTTATTGTGAAAAATTATTAATATTTTTTATTTCACTTAACTACATACCTTATACTACTTTTCTATGCACTGATCACATGAATTAAGACATTAATCGTAGCGATACTCCAGCTTCATTATATCCTCCTCGTATTCTTCTGCCGCCAGTCCGTTTAGCTACTGATTAACAGTATTTTTAAGTTCATCGTCTCCCGCGAACTGCTTACCGCTCAAAAATTCGTTCAATTTCCCAAACAAATGGTAATCAGAAAGAGCTAAGTCCGGACTATACGGTGGATGATCGTAAATTTTCCATCCAAATGTTTTCAGTAAATCACGGGTCGACCCGCAACATGTGGACATGCATTATCCTGCAGCAGGACGACGCCGTCGGTCAGCCGCCCATGTCGCCGATTTTGAATGGCGCGCCGTAACTTACGTAGTTTCACAGTAGACTTCTGTATTTATAGTCGTTCCACGTGGCATGAAATCGATCAGCAGTGTGCCAAACCGATCCCAAAAGACTGTGGCTATCAGTTCAAATGGATGCGGCTTGACCTTCGTCGGTCTGGTTGGTGATTGAGGATGACGCATCACTTGACTGCCGTTTTCTCTCTTGCGTGTAACACGAAATCCATGTTTCATCGCCGGTAAAAATTGAATTAAGGAACGCATCACCTTTTTCTGTGTAGCGTATCAAGAATTCCAAACCAGATCCCATTTTCATTTTTTGTAACGTTTGTTAAGACGTGCGGTACCCGACGTGCACAAATCTTTCTGAAGCCTGATTGGCCATGAACGATGCGACCGATAACATTTCTTGAAACATCAGGAAATAGAAGGGCCAGGTCGGAAATTGTTGAACGATGATCTTTTCTGATTTCATCATCGACGCTTTTCAACAAGTCTTCGGTGAATATCGATGGTCTTCTCTAACGTTCTTCATCGTACACGTTAATTCTGTTATTTCTAAACCTTTCACACCATTTTTGGATGTGTCTTTCATTTATTTTATTATCACAGTACACAGCAACTGCAAATTCATAAGCAATAATGCTTATGAATTTCAGCCGGCTTAAAGTTTTGACGGTTTAAAAAACTTATGACTCCACGTATTTCACAGTCGGCGGCAACATCGATTTTCCTATTCTTTTTATAACGTAATAACTCAGACGTAATCAAAGATACTACAACGCGACAACTTACAGACAACAATGCAGTGTGTAGATTACTAGCGTGGCCATGAACCACACAGGTTCGTCAACTTTAAAGAGAGAAATTTCCCAGCGGTCTTTACTTTAGAGATATCCTTCATATATTTCAGGAAAAATTTTAATACGTATTTGTTTTTCGTATTGTAAGTCTGTTTCAATTTGTAAAAAAATCTAATTTAATTTTTTTAAAGTGTTTTTGAAGAATGTTCTACGTTCATACTGGAATTAAGTTATTCCTCCGGAAAAGTGTACGCAGGTGGATTCCTTTCCTTCGAATATGATTTTTGTCTCAATTCTTGATTCCTGTGCGGGTAAATCCAGCTTTCATCCTTTACCTTTGTCGTTGATAGTTCTTTTCCGGTGTTGTTCCGTAGATATTATCCTAATCGCCGACCCAAGTAGTTGAAGTAGTGAAGATGTGATTATCTGTTCTGGAGGTGTGTCATCGGTATTCGTGTGTGTGAGCGCGGGTTGAATACCTAATCGGTGGTTGTAATTACCACGTAAAGCCACGCCACCTTAAATCGTTCTGTTAAGTATGATTATGAAATATTTGCATTATTTATTCAAACGCAAATTAATAATATGTTTGACATTTTTAAATTATTACGATTAGTCAGAATTATTTGATTATGCAGATGTGAAGCTATTAATTTCATATTATTGGCATCACCAGAAGGTTTTAATTCATTAAACCTATTTAGTACGTAGGTTGAATTTAAAAGCAAAAATGTGAAGTTTAGTAAGTTTATTTATTGAAATGCAAACTATTGTTATTGTCTTTTACGTTTTATATTCCTTTTGTATAATTTTCATTATATACACAGAGTAACTTTAAGTTTTTACGAGAAATAGAATTAATTTCAACCCCCCTCGGGTTGTCCGAGCGGTTGTAACTCAAATATTTTAATTGGCAATATCCTTTGTGCGATAGATGATTTTAATGGTTTCTTTAAGACGTGAAAAATTGTATAAATAAAAATTTGGTTGATGTTTGTACTCAAAATGGCGGTGGGATAAAGTTTTAATTATAAAAAATAATTTAAGGAACTGTTATCGCAAATAAATAAATAAAGTTATAAAAATCTGATTAAATGGATATTATCAAATAAATTTATTTAAAATAATAATTTATCAGCATAACGTTAGCTTATTTACTTACTTTTCATTTTAACAAACGTTTGAAATGTCCTTCTGTTGTTTGACAGTGTGCCAGTCGGTCGTAAAAGGATGATACTGCATTATGCAATGATTCCCTAGTGATATTTTGTGCTGATTCTCGAATTCTGTTAATTCTGTAAATCATCGATATCTTTGGGCTTATTATGACATATATATATATATATATATATATATATATATATATATATATAATACGCATGGTATATAATATACATATCACGTATATTATATAAACATACTTTTTAAACAGCCCCATAAGAAGTAATCTGATGGTGAAAAGTCAGCTAATCTCGCTGGCCATCTTCCAAGAAAAATGCATTTAAAATTTTACCTACCTGAAGACCGAAATCAGGTGGGACACCATCTTGTTGAAACCAATGTCTTGAAAGTTGAGACTAACAACGTCTATAATGTTGGAGTGATACGGTCGAGAAGTAAGACCTTAAATTTATTTCACTGCGTTTAAATTTCCATCAATAAATATATGTCCTACCTATCGTCCAGCGACAATACCTGCCCGTACAATTGCTTTGACCGGATACTGCTTATGTGACTCACGATACCATTGTAGAATAATATCAGTAATTAATGCAATTATTGCGATTTACATTGCCATCTAAAAAATGTGGTCTCATCATTAAAAAGTATGTTGTGTAATAAATTAAGATCCGCATAAATATTGTTCATCATAATTTCGTAGAACTCAAGTCTTCGATCATAGTCATCTTACACCGTAAGAGTTTTGAAGGGTTTGAAATTTTCACTTTTTAATGTTCGAATCACTGAACTTTGGCTAATGTTATGTTCTCGTGTTGCTGTTCAGGGTCGAGGAATGAGGATTCTCAATAAATTTTTGCATAATATCTAATGATTTGTTATTATTTGTTGCAGATTTAGGCCTTCCTTGTTTTCCCGTATTATTAATGCTCCTTGTTTCTTCAAATCGTTTGATGGTTTTTGACACTGTACCTTTTGAAATACGGTTAACGATTATTAAATGTTGCATTGAACAATTTACAAACTTCATTGTACGACGTAAGTCTGTCACCAGAGTTCCTCATCATTAAAAACATGACCCTTTCCTATTCACTAAGTGACATGTTGATAGCATTGTTAGCAGGTAGCGCAGAAACAATTCAGTAAAAAACAGTTACAAAAAAGTAAAAAAGATGTAAATATCAAAAGTGGCAAATATGATGAATGTAGACTAAGTCAAAAATTAGTCAGTCGAATACAGTAAATTCTCATTAGAAACTAACAGAAATGAAACACTAATTGGGATATTACCCGACAACGAAGTAAGTTTCATTTTTGCAGCAGCTGTAAGAGACCAGCATTGATCAGCTGATCAACACGATTAAATGACAACATTTTTATTCCTTTATTCATTAAATTGCAACAAAAGCAATTTTTTGTGTTAAAAATTTTTTTTTGTTTTACTTTTTAAAAATTTATTAAATTGAAGTTTTAAAATACGTAGATTTTAATAAAGTTAGATTAAATTTTAATTTAATTCAGTTTAATTTCTTTTTATTTAATTTTATTACTTATCAAATTTAGTAATTTTCAAAATACACACTTTATCCTGCCGCCACTTTGGGTACAGACATCTTACCAATTCTTTATTTATACCATTTTCTTGTCTTAAAAGAGACTTTTAAAATGATGTATCGTCCAAAGGATGTTACCGTATAAAATATTTGAGTTACAACCCCCTACGCCGCTTCCAAAAAAGGGTGGAAATTCTATTTCTTGTCAAAAGGTTAAGTAGATGACCGATACCTTATCCTGAAAATTACAGTATTCTATCTGGAATAGTTTTATAGGTGAAGGGTTTCCATACTTTTAACTGGCTCTGTTGTATACTGGCCGGTCAGGGCTAGCGTCGCTCGCCCGACCGATCTAACCAGAAGGGCTCCGTCTGCTGGACCTCCGACGCGTCCGTTATCCTTATGGTTGTGATAATATTAAATAATTTACAGGTATTCATTAAAGATAAAATAATTAGTCTTTTTACTTCATTATACTTCTGTTGCCGTGACGGAAATATAATGAAATAAAAGAATTAATTTTTTGTTTCTTTAATGAATATATTTAATATCTTAACCTCCAAGAGAGGACCTTGATCTATAGCTTAAAATCGTCCCTAGGATAACAATAATATATCCTGAAAATTTGAAAGCATTCAGTCGGTTGGTTGTCGCGTGATGCTGTTGCAAATAGGCAACAAACTTTCACTTTTGTATATAAGATATATAAATTAATTAATTTAGTATAAATTGATTACTAGCTAAAACCTTTGTTCAGTTATACTCCTAAAATCGGAATATCTTCTCAGATTCCCGTAGCGCTCTTCTTTATGTGCACAGAAACTTGAATTTCTCCTATTTTTGTTGTTATTTATTAATTAACTTTCATATTATTTGACTTAATTATCAAGATAATTGTACAGTTTTCGAAAGTATTGTTCACGCGAGCAATGTTGTTAAATATTTATTTGGTTGATGTGATTGAAAAGAAGATAAAGGGAATGATAGTGTTTCAGTTCGGCGGAGAGTGGGCTTGGTGAATTTTTGTTCTCCACATAAAGAGAACAACCGATGAAGAGCATGTAGTTATGCACAGACCAACACCTACAAATGAAATTACATGGATGCGAAATAACCGTCACGGATATTTTGGATTTTACTGTCAACGCATAACTTTTGAATATGGATAATGTTTAGAAATTTATTGGTTTTCTTTGTTATGGTTGTTTAACGGTGGAAACTCTGGATTAGCAGATCGAATACGACTCCTCATTGGCTGCGATTTATTACCCGAGAAATCGATTTAATTGAGAATTTCTTTTTGTTTATCTATTTTTTTATTTATAAATTTTAAATTAAGGTGGATAAGCTCTTTTTTCAATATCTTTTATGATTTAAAGTCGGTTAAAGATTAAAAACTAACCGTTGGTTATGTTTCCCT
Organism: Lycorma delicatula; assembly: GCF_047948215.1. Classification (NCBI taxonomy): domain Eukaryota; kingdom Metazoa; phylum Arthropoda; class Insecta; order Hemiptera; family Fulgoridae; genus Lycorma; species Lycorma delicatula. The sequence continues at coordinate 89,174,971 of NC_134463.1, forward strand.
AAAATCTTATCGGTGGATGTTCATTTTCAATAAATATTTTACGCGTATTACCCATCAGACTTTGATAATGAACGCGTCTTATTCCTGTTCGATTTGGTACCTTAATGAAATATTTATTGAAGATTTGACTTAAACGATTTAATCTGGTGCACAATTCTCCTTTATACCCTTATTCATTTGTCTGGAAGTAGTTTTGTTCAGAGATTAGCCAAATGATTCAGAATTCTTGAGTGGTAAGTATGAACTCAATTTACGGACATGGAGAATAAATAGCTAAATAATGAAAAATATTCGATAAGTTTTCCTAAAATTTTTTATCAGCTTCTTCACTTATTTTTAAAAACTGTTGATAATATTATCGCATCAAAATACTTAAAATAACTAAAATGATTTTGTTAACATTTTATGAACTGGTTTTAAATTTAATTCTATTGTTATCAATAATTCGACATACAATCGACAATCGATTTTGAATTATCGTTATTTTTTTAATAAACTAGCTTAAAAGGCTAGTCCCCTTGTTGTAGAATGGATTACTATTTGTGATACATTAACAAATTTTATTACTTTATTTTACTTAAATATTTCTACATATTTTATTTTACGTAAAAAAATGTTAAATTAAATTAGATTTTCCGTAAAACTTTATTAAGTGAAAGTTTATTTTACTTAAACCTTTCTGCGGAACGGTTTATAGTTAAGATAGAGAATTCTAATTCTCCAGAACCGTTTCTAGTGGTATTGGTCCTTTATGAACTATATACCTCCTGATCTCGAATGGTTATTTTATTCCTGTGGGAGCAGTGGCGGCTCGTAGCTAAACTTAAGTGAGGTTGCTGCTCCAGAAAATTTTTTTCTGGGTCTTTTCAAGGCTGTGGTTAAAGTTTTCGGTAAAGTAAAAGAACCGAAAAATGAATCAAATAGACTAACTGAAAACAGGATAATAAATAATTCTACACTTTATGACATTCAAGAATTTGGTACACAGTTTTACAAAACGGCACAATGTGCTTAGTGCCGTTTTCGGTTTAACCGAATAAATAATAACTGTCAATACAGATAATATTTTTTAGCATTATTAGATAATAACTTAATAAAATGTCCTCTTTAAAACACTATAGTAAACGGTGCTTGATTTAAGGTTTTACGTGCACAGAAACAAATACATAATTAGTTTTTACTAATTACCTTCACTTTCGCCCTTCCAGCGTGTTTTTGGACAGATGTGGCAATCAAAGAGCCCTTGCGTTCCACCATCTTCTGATCGTTATTGAAAAAACGACTAACCGCTTTCATATTCCTTCCACTGACTAAACTAGAAAAGGGTACGATCAAGGAAGTAAAGAAAAACTACCTTCCACCAGCACGCCAGGGTCGGCATTGCCGGAATGACAGTGCCTTTCTTCCTCGCAGCCTCGTGTGCAGCTTCCTATTCACGCATGCGCACAACAGCCAAACACCACGCCGCTGGAACTGTGAAGCGCACAGTTCCATACAAAGATTTTTTTATATTTTTCATAAAAAGGGGATGGCTACTGACATTAAGCTTAAGGATTATATATTGTACAAGTATAAAGAAAGAATTAAAGAAAAATGGACTCATATTAAATGTTATGGATAATATCAAGTGGAAATAGGGGGTGCTGCAATTCGACCTGCAGTTCCGCAGTGCTTATACGCGAGCCGGCACTGTGTGGGAGTAAATATTTGTGCACCATATCTTTAAGCCGGTCAATTTAAAATTGTTAATCATTGCTGTGCTGCTTTCATCTTGGTCATTTAGTCTCATACTTAGGTTCTTCTTCGTTCTTTCTCATCATCCATCCCTTTTCGTTATCATTATCCCTTCTTCCCTGTTCTATTATTGTGGTTATACGTTTGAGAGTTTGTTAGGTTATCTACGCTGAAGATACCAGGATTTTTAGGACCAGTGAGTCTTTGTTTAACTCTTTGGAAGAGAGGCTAATGTGGACCGATTCAAACGGTGGCTGTTCAATATGCCTAAGGTATAAAGTATCGATCTTATTTATCGGTTCTCTTAATTTTTCTTAATACGCAAATTCTCCTGTATTTCTTGTAACTTAATCATCGCTTGGTGGGTTATTTGGAGGTCGCTTAGTATTTTAACTTTGGAAAGTTCATTTGTTAACGTTTTTTTTAATTTACCCACAGTTTTTACGTGTAAATTGACCGGGATATTTAGTTTTATGTTTTTATAAGATCGTATTATTATTATTATTACTATTACTTGATTTGTACTCATATAAAACGATTAATTTTATTTTTTCAGTTGACTATATTTTTTAAAACTAGAATGGATTTTGTGTATAATTTTCTTAATATTAGGTATTTTAAGAATAAACTTTTATTTTTTTATGTGATATTTAAAGAAAATTAATTAATAAGTGGGTTCGTATTTAAATTGAACTTTAATACAACTTTCATTACGTTGAGTTATTATCGTATGTTGTTATTTTTTCTTTTTTAGCAAATAATTACCGATTATATTAAGAATTAACATTTTCGAGATGTTATAATTTCTTTTGGATTTAAGTGAAAGATAGCATTAGTATTTATAATAATGTAATATTTTATAAAGGTAGGGAGTGAAAACTAACTTTCATGCCACCCGTAGAGAAAGAGGTAGATTGGTACGAGAGAGAGAGAGAGTGAGTGCGGTGGGGGAATGATTAAAGAGAGTGGCAAAAAGAATTAACTTCTGTTGAGTGTAGTTTATGTACATGTAATATCGCAATTCGGCTTAGTTTAGGGACAAGAAAGAAGTCGATTTGAAAGCAGGACATGAGAGCGAGGAAAGCAACATCTTTACTGGTAAACGAGTGAACGAACTAGAGTTAGAAACAACGAAAGAAGCACATGTTGCCTGCAGCTAGGCAGCTACACCAGCTATGTCGTCGCTTCTCTCTTGTTTCTAGACGGCCGACTCGAGAGTGAAAGTGATACAGACTGAGAGGCATAGAGCATATAAAACAAAGACAGCGATATAAGTGAGGGCGTTTCGTTATAATTGTGGTGGTGTTGGTGCGGGCAGGGGGGGGGGGAAATATATTCAGTCGTTGATATTCAGGAAGAAGATAAAATAGTTTAGGACGAGTTAATGTAAATAGAAATTAAAAAGACGAATAACAAACTGAACCAGATAGTTGATTTTCTCCGTCCCTTTCCATTCTGTTTATTGCCCCCTTTTTCTATTCTATTTAATGAGAAAGACTACAAATCATTTTGTATTTCTTTTTCTGAAAATCTTCTTGTTAGTATAATTTTAAATAAAAAATTATATTAACAAAGAGATGAATACAAAATAAACTATCCGGCTAATCTTTGTAGAAGTTAGCGTTGTGCCTTGTTTTCGGTTCGATTCCTAGTTGAATGAGATTTTTCACCATTTCACCCACCATCATTAAAAAAGCTAATTTTTGTAATTTTTTTTACTTTACGTTATACGCACGAAGTTTTTATTAGTAGTTCACTTTCTTTTATAGTAACAATCAATTTTTTCAACGATTTGCTCCAACTTAAAACAATATTCTGTAGTATATTGCGCGTAATATGTGACTCATTATTACTTCTAATGCGCACTTAAGTTTCTATTTTTAGTTTTTATTTAAGGTTTACTTTCCCGGCGAATATAGCTATTCAAGCTATAATAATAGCTATATTAAAATTAATATATTTAAATATATTAAATTAAAATTTTATTTTAGTGGTGAGAAATGTAAACTGTAGATGTTAATTGAATTATATGAAACTGTTGTTGATTGAGGATGTAACCCCGTACGAAATGTTGAATTTTAAGATTAGAATTGAATAGAAAGGAATGAAGAGTAGCATCAAATCAGTCAACAGATTGGTAACTTTATAAAAAAAAATTTTAAAAGTACATACAAAAGGAATTATATTTTTCACTACTTCACTGTATTCTGTAATCGCTACTTCGGCTCTAGGAATAATAAGTAGGAAATATTTTTACTAATCTATGGATGAAGCCTTTACTTGGTAAAAATCCATAATGTCAAACTGAAAGTGAAAACAAAATGTTGTTCCAAATGTTGCCGTTACGTAAGTAAATTTGATTATTTTAATATACAAACTAAATTGAAAATAAAGTTGTAAAGCAAAACACATATTTCATTAATTTTTAAAACTTATAGAAATCTCGACCGTCCTTTTGAAAAAATATTCATTTTATACTGGTCCAAAGAGAAACAACTAGTAAAGAGAATGTATTTCGTATTAAGCGTTTGTACTTTTTACTTCCTTGTACAAAGTAAAGGAAGTATTGCGATCGCGAAAAAGTTCGGTTATCAGATTTCAACGGAAATATTCATTTTGACCATCCCTGAATCCATTTTGACTAGTTTCGGCGTGACGTTTTTACGTACGTACGAATGTATCTAGCATAACTCAAAAACGACGATTAGCCGTAGGATGTTGAAATTTTGGATTTAGGACTGTTGTAACATCTAGTTGTGCACCTTCCCTTCTGATTGCAATCGACTGGACCAAAAGTGTTTTGAACTTTTTCTTAATTACAGTAATCTCTCATTAGAACTTTTCAACTATATATATCATAAGTGGTACTTATTTTTATTGGTTCCAGAGTTATAACCAATAAAATCTAATTAATGAAATATTTGGATCTTACAAGAGGAAGGCACATCGGTTCGAATCCGACTTCATACACCTTTATTTATTTATTTTTTTAATTTAAATATCGTGATTTATTCATAATTATTAACCTCTGATGGTAAAAAAAATTACAATAAATAATAATTCAATAATAACAATAAAAAAATCAGAAGTTATTAATGAAATAAAATTTTATGTACTTTTCATTTTAATTCAACATTTTTTACAGGTTAATAATTATTAATAAATCAATAATTTAAATTAAAAAAAAAAAAATTGTATGAAGTTGGATTCGATCCGATGTGTGCACGGTACGGATCCGACACGTTCTCACTTACATCACTTAAGTACTTGAGGGACGTGAAACAAAATTAATATAAAATGCTGATACGAACACCACAAAAAAATGTGGAAAATGAGGTGTCCACCACAATGCATTTGTGTAACAGTATTGTTTTGTGTAACAGTACCTTATTTAAGAATTTGAGGATCGTAGCTCACTTTCGAATGAAATAAGTTTAAATGAAGTGCTGCAAAAAATGTGTGTATATAATTTAATATACGTGCAAGGGGTTTTCACATCAGATTTTTTCTAATAGACGCCCGATATTAGCGAGTAGTTACAACTCAAGTTAATTTTCTTTTAAGTGGCTCGTTTGTGAGGTAAAATTCTTCAGAGATCGCCTTATTCTTTCGTGATACATACTATAATTATTATTAAATTTTCAAAAATTGATAATACCATTATATAATAAATGAATATATTATATATATATATATATATATATAGGTTGAAATCATGTGTGTTGCCAACATTTTTTTTTTATGGTTTACCTGCATGTTTATCTTGTAGGTTGTGTTGAATTTTTCATGATAAATTATGTAATATTATAACATTTATTTTAATTTTTCTTTGTGACCTATCAGTTAATAATAAATTGAAATTATTGCACGTATCATATTAAATTTCTTTTCGATTTATTGTAGATATTAAAGTTAAATCACGTGCTTTCTTTGGCCAAATTCCATTCTGATTTCCTTACAAGTACGACAAATAATTTATTATCTCTGTGTTTAATATCGTTTATTTATTGTTAATTTTATTGCTGTTATTTTATTTAAACGGTTGACACGGTTTTAAATTTTAAAATAAAAATGATTTATTAGCGAGTTATTTTTTATTTTATAGCTGTAATAAACTTGTAAAAATAATTATTAATCCCTTGTTAAGTGGATTTTAGTAAGGAGCTCTGTTATAATGACTTAATGCCTGTTACATATTGTTTACCAAATTACAAACGTGGCCTTTTTATTTGTAAGATTATAAAAGCTTTGAAATTACTATTGAAAATTTCGGTAAAGCTTATTTTAGGAAAACAAATCTGGAACCTATTATAAACCTTTTATATGTTTGTTAACTTATTAGCCCACTCTAATTTTTTCCAAACAAAAAAATCCTTTCGCCTTGTTTATTTCAAGAATGTGTTACTTTTTAATAGGAGCTAAGCCCGTTTACAATTCGGATGTTGTTTTTCTAGTTCAGTTTCAGGCTACGAGACACTTCGTTAATTGAATCCAAGAATATCAAATTATTATCTCCGACTTTATGAGTGCCAATTTTTAAGTCCGTGGTTAGAAATATCTGATATTTTAAAGAATGTAATGTTCATGTTGAAAAACACCGTCCTAATGTTTACTGAAATTTTTAAGGGAATTTAACTAACCCTTGTGTCACGAAACTGTGCAGCAGATATAAATAGTAATTCAGCATGTATTACTTATATTTCAATAGTTTAGGCTGAATCGTTTCCCACGTGCAAGTACAATTAATGTTTTATGCGTATTAATAATCTACAGTAAGCTGTCACTTGCCTGGCGCCGTGGCATACCGATGATAAGCAATTAAACGTGTGTTAAGTCTTTGTTATTGATCTTTAATAATGATAACATAATTTGTAATGCCTCGCATCATTGTTCATTTCAGTGAAAGAAAGTATTTCAGTCTGTGTTACCGTGTTACTCCATACGGTACGATACAGTTTTATTCGGTTTATTTTCATTAATTTTAATTTACTCAGTGTTTTTGTGTCGATCGGGTTTTAACAGCGAATGATTCTGTCGTGAAACATAAGCCGGAAAAACCCTTAAGTAGCTTCGAAAAAAAAATTGTCAACAACGTATACATATATATATATATAAAATATTAAAACAAGATAACCTGAAACTGCAGGCAGAGAAATTATTCGGAAAGCAAGTAGTACAAAAGGCGTTACCAAAAGAACAATTTTTAATGTAATAAAGAAATTCAAAATAGATAGTAAACATGTTAGCCCTAAAAAATCGAAGTTTTGTTAAAACGATTGAAAAGTTGGACGATTTTACTGAAACCGCTGTCAGAAAAATAGTTCATTCATTTTATTTCAATAACGAGCTTCCTAACTCGAACAAAATATTATATGCCGTGAATATAGATTCTGAACCTTCCTATTTTTTCTAGAAGTACATTACATCGTGTTTTAAAATCAGTAAATTTTCTTTTTCATGTCCAGAAAAAATAAAATAATTCTTTATTGATGGAACGCGAAGATATTTCATGGCTTAGAGAATATTTAAGAAAAACGATTTCGGGAAGAGGGTAAAACAGTTTATTATCTAAGTGAAACTTGTGTTAATGCGGGATATGTACGAGAAAGGTACGAGTGGATAAAGAAATAAAAGAGTGCAAAAGACGCTTTTGTGAAGGGTTTGTCAACTGGGGTGAAAACCCCGGCTGGAAAAGTAATCTAATGATAGTAACGCCCGTAGGAATTGAAAATGGGCTTTTTGAACGGTGGTTTATGGGTATTCGATCGAGATTTTCCCAAGGGAAAATGAAATGAATGGTGACAATTTTATTTAGTGGATTAAAAAAATTGTTGAAATTGTTGCTAAAGGATCCGTCATAGTAATGGATACTGTGCCGTACAATTTCCCGAACACTGGAAAAACTCGAAACGGTTTGACCGGATCGGAAATTGCCGCATGGTTAAAATGGAAAAACATCGTGTACACCGAAGACATGTTAAAAGTAGAACATTTAAAAGTACTAAAATCATTTAAACAAAAATATATGAAATAGCAAAAATCAAAAATTGTGTCGGGCTGCATCTCCCTCCATACCGTTGCAATTTTAACACGATAGAATCGATATGAGCACAAGCCAAAAGCTACATTAGAATCCTAAAGACAACATTTGGGTTGTAAAAATCTATTGATAGAAGTTTTTAATAGAGTAGATGAAGATATTTGGAAAAATTGTATTCAACATGTAATTAAAGAAAAAAGGTACGGGAAGCAGAGAGTTTGTGTGAAAATATTATTGAAGATATTGTGATAAATTTGGGAAACTATGACTAGTTCAACCGGATAGCAGCTTATCGGGTACTGAAAAAATACAATGAAGTAACAAATTTTTGTTTTCTGTTTTGCTTGATGAAATTTTAATATAGCGCTAACGTACTGTCTTAAAATTTATATTTTTTAGATTAATGTATTATTTCATCAATTTTCTAATTTTTGTATTACAAGTTACTTTTACTTCATTTTTATGTTAAAAGTAAAGAGGAGTGTTTTTCTCGGATGGATTGCGCTAAATTAAATTAGAATCATCATACTGTTACGTTTTGGTTTTGCTGCACGCTTTCGTGAAAAAAATTATAGTATTTTGTCAAACGAGGGCATCGATTGAATGTACTAGTTTACCTTTATAAACTATGCATATTTATCTAATGTTTGTGTCGTTCTGGGCCGTCAGCCGGTATAAAAAAGGAATCTTGATCAGTTATAAAAAAACATTTTAATAAATTGTTGAACAATCTAAATAAATTGTTGAAAAATAACCGCGATATAAAAAGGTTTTCATTAAATCTGTGAACAGTAAGTAAATTTGGAATCAATTTCTTTTAGACCGACAGAAAAAGCTGAAATATTATGGGTAATATCTTGGAAAAAATTAACTTCCTGGACGATATTGTCGCATAAGTTCTATTAAATTATTCACCGGATCGGTCTAGTGGTGAACTCGTTATCGCAAATCATTTGATCTCAAAGTGGAAAGTTCTGAGGTTCCAATCCCAGTAAAGGCAGTTACTTTTATACGGATTTGAATACTAGATCGTGGATACCGATGTTCTTTGGTGGTTGGGTTTCAATTAACCGCACATCTCAGGAACGGTCGACTTGAGGATGTACAATACTACACTTCATTTACATTCATACATATCATCCTCTAAAGTCATACCTTACGGTGTTTATGGAAGCTAAACAGAAAAATAATAAGTTTTATCACTCGGTGTTATAAATATCTTCAAAGGTCTCACCACGTTGAAGAAATCCTATTGCTTCTTCTTTATTTGTAACGTATGATCTTATATCAGCTAATACCAAACGATAACTCTCATCTTTAAGAACATATGCATAAGATGAAGAATATTATACATATTATTTGGAGATATTATGAAACTTGGCTTTATCCGATAAAATCCTTTAGCTTTCCTACAGAAACGGGATAGGAGTGTCTTGACAGATCCATAGGCACTCGCATTCATATAACCGTACGAATCCTATGGCCACAATAACACTGCCGGTGGTCCATAGTACGGACTCATTGGCTACCCAGTAAAATACCTGCAGAAGGTAGATAAGACCAAGGTGTAGGTTGTACTATACGAACGATTTACCCGTACGCTAACATCGAAAAGAATCAAACTCACCTAAAGAATTATTTAAAAATTTTTCCAGATAGTGGATGTTCGTCCAATCCACAATACTTCTTGAGAAGATCGGGGTATTTTCAGTAACTTAATATAAAAGCAACTTATTAATGATCAGCGATTTTGCTTTTTGGCCTGCTCAAATATATGCAACAACGAATTGTCGTTTTTTAATTGAAATACTACAAAGCTACTACCGGAAAAATCTTATTTATTTGTTTTTCGTAGAAATCAGTGAGGATTTTCTTAAGGAAATTCCTTTACGATTTCTTGAATTAAATAGTTCATGAAAAGTTGTTTGTGATTTCTAGTATTGTGTATGTAAAGATAATATCTACATAGGTCTACCTAAAAGTGTACTTTTTTTTGGTGTACAGAATAATAAAATAATTATTGTTCGACTGAAATCCTATCGCATTACGTTCGTTACCTTCCGATTCCATCAAGGTTTTTTTTAATATAATTTTTAAAAAAACTATTTTATGTAAGTAAAGTAATTGGGTTAGTTTCAATAATATTGTACATACGTCATTGTAAAACTAGAAATATATAGTCCTATCACCCTGAATACTAACCTTGTTATCTTTATTGGAACCTTTTAAGAAAAAATTTTTCCGAGGTTGCCAATAATCCTTGAGATCAAGAAAATAATTTATTAGTTGTACAATACTCTTGACTCTTTTTTTTTTTTGTTAATTTATGTTTCTTACGCTTGTGATTATTCTAATTACTTAAATTAGCTGTTATATTATGTAAGCAATCATATCTGACAAACATTTAAAACGCGTATTGATATTGAAGGTTGTTTCTGTTTTTTAATTGTATGTTTAAATATAGAAATTATAATTTTTTAAGCAATACTTAGGATGAATTTTTACATCTTTATATGTATCAGATTGTTGTACTAATATTCTTTATAAATAATAATAATAATAATTATTATTATTATTAAATAACTCAGACTGCTGATAGAAGAACTTATAAAATATTGTCGCGTGTTCGCGCCTCGATCAGGATATTGAGAAATTGACAATTTAGAATGTTTATTTAATTACAGTTTATTAGTTTAAAAAGTATAATTAAAACAAGACAAATCAATATTAATGACAATATGATGATAAAAACAAGCGACAATAATCAAACAATTAATACATAATATAAAATCGTAACATAATACATAACATACCCAAACCAGTTACAGTCACGATATTACACATCAAATAATCATAAATGTCAGTAGTAATAATAAAAAGAGATTACACAAAAGACTGAGTTTAAAATAATCGTCAGGATTTATTCCAGGTAGATAAATAAAAAACCAGAATTCCGACCCATTAACAAAAGATATAGCATAACCTCTAGTCTTAACAATTTAATCACCAGTCTTGTATAAACAATAATACACTAGATAAGACAAGTATAAAGTTCACTGCAAATACCTTTGCTGCCCACAAATAAAACTACCCTAACAGTTTACGGATGAAATTTAGTACATTATTTCTTTCACTTACAGTTTGACAGTAACTCACCGATAGCATTTCTTGTTTACTGGAATTACACGTGGCGTCACCTTAATCGTATCGAACTTTAATTTACATCCCAATCCCATAGGGGAAGACACCCGCCTTGTGACGCTTCCGGTCGCCACACCTCTCCCCCCACGGTTCCTGCCCTGATGGGCTTTAACGGGAAACTTAATTCACACTGGAAATTCGCTCCTTTACTGTCCTCCCGCAGAATGCCCTCGCAGACTCACACCGCCGACTCTACTCGCTGGACTGGTTCGCAAAACCGCTCCGTAGAACCCCTCGCTGAACTGACGTCGAAACGTCTCGCTGGACTGGTTCGCAGAACTGATGGCAGACTTCGCACAACTGCTTTTTAAATGGTTTACCGCGTAGTTTTTATACTTCTATATTTTTTACCTGCCTGACCGGATCCAACTCGAAGCGTGAGTACGATTGACCGAGTCCGTTCGTTCTCATGCATTCCCTAACCTGGTCCGGGTAACTCACGGTACAAACATCAGTTCATTGTGTGTCAGAAGGCAGTATTACAAAAGACGATTGTTAAGCGGACCTTTTACCTTTACTAAAAGGGTTCCTTTTCGTCTCTTTCTGGATTCCTCCAATTATTATATTTTCTACTACTTTCATAATAATTCGTACGAATCTGTTACTCAGACTCGCCAAACCGGTCTTGTTGCAATATAGAAGTACAGTAATCTTGTAGGAAGAAACAGTTTAGGATATAATTGTTTTTTTTTTCAAAACATTCTAGTCAGTAGATTACGTGAACAGATTCGTACTCAATTAACGTTAGGTATTCCTTTTGTTCGAATCTGCTCAAAGAAGTTTTTTTTTATTGGCCTTTATAATTGGAAATTCAGTTATGCATCCAGTAATGTGTTAAACTCTGAAATTGGGCTGAATGCCCTTCGACATGATTCAAACTTCATAACATAAAAGCAAGAACATTTCAGGTACGACGTAGTTGTAATACCATTCTGTTAGAACCAAGCGTATTTAATAATTTCTTCTTCTGTTAGTTTATTCGAGAAATCTATTTTGGAATTACAGAAAAACTATCTTTAATTTTTCTTTAAAACGGAAAAATTAGAGCCCGTAGAACGATTTTTGTAAAATAAAGCTATAAACTTTTTTTGCTCGACTCCGTAGAAGGTTTACGTAAAAATCGTCAAAAATCTCCCGACGATCTCTGGAAGAAATTAATGTATCATTCAAATGAACAAATCAAAGATTCCATTATAAATATTGATACACGTTTGTGATGGAGTTGCAGGGTCTTAATTTTTCATCCGGAAGATCCGTTGTTCGAATCCATGTTAATCAGGCGTGGCATTTTTCATACGCTACAGAATTTCCATTCCGTATTACTAAGGTAAGCTTCGAGCTTACGTGAAGAATGATTGAAAAAGAAATACTGTTATTTGCTCATACGAGTACGTAAACACGTATTTAATTGTCAACGGTGACTTTCTAAAAGCTCTACTTGTTACAAAGATGACTTTCCGAATGTTCTATAGTCATCTACAGCTTGTGTTACAGATATTGAATTTAAATTAAATTTATTAAAAAAATATTTTATTTCTTTTACGGAATGTTTGTTATAGTTAGTTTTTTTTTGATGTATCTACAATCAATTTCATAATTAAAAAAAAAAAAATTGCTAAATCCGATATTTATTTATGTAAAAAATTTTATAATTAAATTACGTAAACTTTCTTCTGATTTAGATTAATTTTACCTCTATATTTTATTTATTCAGACAGAAACAGATGCACATAAAACACCAAATAAATGATAAATTGAAACCATATAAAATTGTTCAGTTTGAATTTGAATTTTTTTTTCAATTTAAATTTTATGTAGTAGATAGCTATTTTTATTTTTTGTTCTTATCTTTTATTCGAAAATGTAGTAATGTTACTACCCTGTACTTCAAAGAGTGATTGAAGAGTGGCACCTCGTAGCTAAAAATTGGTGGGGGTGCTGCTCCAGAAAAATTTTTTTGGGCCTTTCGAAGGCCATGGTTAAAGTTTTCTGTAAAATAAAGGAACCTAAAAAAATGAAACAAATAGAATAGCTGGAAGCAGGATAATAACCAAATTCTACACTTTATCACATTCAAGAATACGGTATACGGTTTTTAAGCACAACACACGCGGAGTAAAAAAAAAACTACCTTCCACCAGCACGCCAGGGTCGGCACTGCGGGAGCGACAGTGCTCTCTCTTTCTCTCTCTCGCAGCTTCCTATGTGCGCATGAACACACCAACGCCGCTGGAACTGTGAAGCGCATAGCTCCATACAAAGATTTTTGTCTCTTTTTCATAAACTGGGAGGTGGCTACTGATATTAAGCTTAAGGATTATATATTGTACAAGTATAAAGGAAGAATTAAAGAAAAAAGGACTCATTATAATAAATGTTATAGATAATATCAATTGGAAATAGGGGATGCCGCAGTCCACAGTGCCTATACGCGGGCCGCCGCTGGTGCCTTATATTTCAATTTCATTCTTATCTACTTATCCAAATAGAAACTTATGTGTGTGTGTGTGTGACTCACAAACACAAACACACACACACACCGTGAGAGAGGGGGTGGGAGGAAGTAAGTTTTAAATAACTAAATGTAAGTTTCCACTTAACTGAAATCTGTATTTTTTAACACAATATAACGACATATAACGACAATTATATGTTTCCTGACATGAGAGATTAAGTTGTTCTCTTAAAAAAAAAATACAAAAAAACGAAAAACGAATAGGTGTAACGGTAAGGGTCATAGAATAATAAGCATCCCAAATTTGATATTGGGAATGAAGACTATAATAGTTTCTTATTTGATTTTTTTTGTTCACTGAAGTAAACTGAGGCCGCTGAGATGTAGTCGATGTTTCAGGCTTAAAAGTTTGTATTTTCATTCTATGTGTAAAAGGGGCTGGATGTATAGTGGATATCATTCGATTCAAATGAAGCAAAATCTTAACTAAGGTAATATGTATATACGACACTTACCAGTGGTTTTTATGTCTTTATCTATATATAATTTTATGCATTCCTATATCTGTATAAATTGATGAAAATGTGTGTAAACGTTCTTTCGGTGTAAGAGCACACTAAGAAAAGAGTTTTTGAAATTCCGAGTTTTAAAGATTAAAATGGATTTTTAAAACCTGGTTATTTTTTTTTAATTTCTCAGTAAAAAAATGAAGTTATCAACTTCACGTTTGGTGTATGTAATCGTAATGTGAATATCTAAAAACCAATTCTAGGATTTTTAGGGAGGTTGAAGAAAGGTAAAATATTGTTGAACAATGGTTGCAAATTTTCCCCATTTCCGGCTATATTAAACGTGATATTCAGTAGATTTGGGTTAGAAAATACTCTTCAGATAAATATTTAAAAACCATTTTCGGGTTTTAGTGAATTTTGATTTTTTTAAGAGGTGTGACCGTGTATGCGGCTCAACCAACATAGCCACTGCAACTGTTACTATGTGTGAGACGCGACTGGTTGCACCTGCCTCCGGTTACTTGACTAAAAAACATAAAATAAAAAAGAAATTGGCCGCAACGGGAAACGCAAGTAACCATATAGCACGGGCGAAGCCGCGATGGATTGCTATTATATTTAATTTATATATCTTACAAACACAAGAAATAATGGAATAAATAGTCTAACGCAAGAAATTCACCTTCTTTCTCTTGTACAGCAATCTATATATATATATATATATATACACACACACACATATACTGTCTGTATACGGTCGGGGGTAAAATAACGTATCAATGTCATAAATAATTTTGTAAATCATTATTTATTTTAATTTATAATATTTTAACCTTAAATCAGGATATTATTGAATAGGTTTGTTACCAGAAAAAAACTGTTGTGGATTTTTAACTGTGAAGGTCTATGATGAAGGTAGAAAAGTGAAATAATTTATACATCGTGAAAAAGTGCTTTTATAGCGAGGATTTTATAAAGTTTTTAAGAAACAAAATGTTTCTTAAAAACTTATTTTTTTGGGGTCATATTTGCAATTCAAATAACATTTAAAAGTTGTCTTTTATTTTTAAAACGTTCATTCTTCCTATCTTCGTGAAAGTTTTCATTTCGTGTACAAAAAAAAAGGAGTAACACGTGATAAGTTAACTTTTCATCTTGATGGTGATGTATTTTTCTTATTTGTTGATACATTATAGGGAAATTTTAAAGGTAGTTTTATAGTTAGTAGTTGGTAACAGTGCTGTTACATTGTGAGGGCCGCCCTGTCTGTTAGCCGAGCCATTCAGTCTTGGAGAACTGCTGCCGTCGTTGTGTGGTGTCAGTTCTATCGTGTCGGCTTTTTTTGTTGTTAGACATCTTCGACCCGGCCAGTTCTCCCTTATGTGTTTGTTGTGAAAAAGAGAATTTTATTATTTCGTGTGCATAAGGGCGGCTCGGTGATGGTGTAATTGTTTCATTAATGTATTTGTATATAGATTTTTTTTTTTTTTTTAGTTAGTTTTTCTTAGTGTTAAGGTTCCCGGTCCCGGGAAATTTGTTTTTTTTTGTGTGTGAGGTTATTGTTTTCCATAGTGGATTACTCATATAAGTCCCATTCCACTTTGGATACATGCATTAGGATGGCCTTAGCCAGGTAAGTTTTTTATTAGTTCCATTTCAGGAACCGTTTTTAAATATTTACGTTATTTGTAATACATTTTTTTATTTGAAATTCGTCGTTTGTAATACGTGAATCGACACAACAAATCGTGTAATATGATGTTAAATCAAGTCTGGTTGTATTTCGTTTGCTAAACATCTTCTAATCTCGTTTTATCGTTCTTTAATTATAATATTAGAAATTAAATTTTACTATCTTTTATGAATCATAAAATATCTACCTTGTTATCTTTATTGTTTGTACGAAAGCGATGACGTATTTAAATTAAAAGAGGATCTTATATCAGCGTCATTTTGAATTAACAACTGTATGAACATGATACTTAATTGTGTCACAGTGATTTCATGTTACTTCACTGAAATTAGTTGTATTTTTGTAATTGCTGCAAGTTTTTCTTTCATTCAATTGTTTTTTTTGCTTTGTATGTCAGGTATTTTTTTTATTATTATTATTGTTTTGTTTGACTAAATATATTTTCAGTAGGCTCTTGATGCTCTTATTTAGTCTATTAAATAGAAATTTTATTTTTTATTTATATTTGTTCGTTCTACAAGACCGACAATCACCGGTCCAATTTTAAAAATTCAAAATGCGATTAATCGATGGTCTTTTGTATTATAAGAACAACTTAAGGTGTATCCGTTTAAAATTTTCTGTTGCCTGATAAATATTCGTGATTTTTAAAAGAAATATGATTTTCGAATAGTTTTATTTTCCTTGTAAATATTGTTCTGTTATAATATTTACACCATATAGTTCTTGAAGTATTAAAATTTTTATTTCGGTTCCGACACTAAAATTTGATCTATCGTTTTCGGGTTATCTACGATTATGATAAAATAGTTTTATATACGATATCATAAAAAAAAAAAATCATCGATACGGTTAACGTTTATAAATCGATAAACGTGTAATTATCACAGATTATTAACTGATTTTTAACATATTTGTTGACATTTATTACAGTCGTTGATCTTTGATATTAATTATTTAATCTGTTTTTTTTAAACATACGTTTTATCAATATTTTAATTTAATTTTTTTCATGTGTGTAGTATATTAGAATAATAAATATATAGATCTTTTTCTTGTGTGTCTAATAATAGTTTATTTATATACGTCCAATTTCTTTTATATATATTTTTATGTTTTTAATCTTATCTTTTAATTTATTTTTTAAATTACTGTTTGTGTTGACTTTTTTCATATAGATGATGGACGTTGTTTTATAGGCGTATTATCCCTTTTTATTTTTATTTATTTTTTATTTTGTTGTGAATCGATTTACTTTATTATTAATTAAACTATGTTTCGTTCGGTATTTGGTGTATAAGATGGAAACTATTCTACCGTATCTTATTTATTAAAATAACGGAAGCATGGATTAATTTTTCCACGTGTTTTTTATTTTATTTCATAATGTTTGTTTTTCCGTTAATATAAATAATCGTGTATGTGCGCGCGTTTATGTGTATGTGTGTTATTAACTAGATGGTTTACCCTCTTTGTATGTCGGTGTAATAATTTTTTTTCGTAACTTAAAATTATTTTTAGTTTTGTTGGTGTCCCTGTATGTTTATCCTTGATTTAAGGTCATCTATTTATGTTCATGGTTATTGTAATTATTATTTTAATTTTTGTTTTAACGATAATATTATAGTAAATTAATCGTTAAAAACTATGTTAATCGTTAACTATGTTTTAGATAGTCTCTGATTTGATTCCCGAATGGTTTTTTTCTGTATGCTTTTGTTATATAGATTTGTTCTAAAAATCTTAACTAAAAGAAATCTGTACAACCAGTAGTGTAAAATTGTCCCAAAAACAAATTCAAATATCAGATTTAGTTTTCCAATTAGACTAAGCAGTTATATATTTTTTTTTTAATAAGGAGAAAGCCGCTTTCTTAAAGTTTTGAGAAACCGAGTGGGAGTATATAATGCAATATTTGATTTCTAAAAACAATACAGTATATAAAAAAAAGGGAACCCGATTAACGTCGTAAATTTATTCTGAATTTTTTGCATCATTTTGAAATATAATTTTTTCGTTTCGCTATAAACGATTTAACGAAATTGTTGTTAGGGTGATTTCAGTTATAAATATTAATTATATTTTAAAAATAGAGTGTCTAGAATTATCATTCGACTCGCAGACGTAGCCAGACAGACAATTCATTAATATAGAGGGGTTGGAACGAGTGCTCGGAGGATGTCTCCTTGAATTTCTTAACTACCCAGGCTGGCGGCGTATAATATGGTTTAGAAAGAGGGGAATCACGGGGGGACGTTGTTCGTATTAACGTATCGACCGTTCTAAAAACATTTATCTTTTTTCAAGTTCACATCCTCTGTTTTATAGATTATTTTTAATAAATTACATATATTTTGTTGTAAACCACAGCGATTAATTTTTTTCTGTAAACTACAGCAAAATCAAAGGAATTTGTAGGATTTTTGCGTAAATTCTCCGTTAGTATAGTTGATTTTTCGTCTTTTAAGAATTTTTCCGTAATCGAGTGTTGACATTTCGTGTCATAAAGTGATACGTCGTCTTTCAGTCTATTCGTAACTTTTGAAACTATCTTTATATATTGGTATATCTATTTGCTTGGCAAAAAAAAAAAATCTAATCGGCTAAAATGTAATGCTGTTTGTGCGGTAGTATTACGTTTAAATTTGTTGGACACGAGTTCAGTTCCTGAACAGTCAGGTGTTTTCTCTCTTTTTCTCGCCTATTATATTAAAATGCCAATGTAAATTTATAACTCAACTTGTATTATGAAAAATGGACACAAAATAAGTTTGCGACAAGCTTTTACATGTCGCAAACTTTTCATCATCATCGTATTCGCTTAATTTAATAATGACTTTTTGTTTGATTTATTGGAACTGTTTACTAGAAAATATAGATTAGTTTGTAGTAATTGTGGTTTTGTTGCAAAACTGAAGTTTCCCGGTTAAGGTATCGATTTATACGATGAAATAGTAGTATCTTTTGAAGCGTCTCCTATGACATTTTAGGAAAGCCGACATTATACTCCAAATTTGTATATATTTTTAAAATTTAATTAATATAATTTAAATTAATCCAATTTAATGAAATAAAAACCTTTTTGTTTTATATATAGTTCATATTGTGTGTGTTTAATCAATGTACGTGCTACCTAGTTGAAATTTTGAAAACATAAAACAGGCAACCAGTCGCGTTTGTTCTTAGCAACACTCAAAAAATAAGTATGGGACTTAAAGTAAGATATCACTGACGCTAGGAATTAACAACTACTCCCATCATTCACCCAACGATTATGTACTTAACTGTACTGATATACTGTGCATATAATATGCTTTTAAAAATAGTTCATTTATTGCGTTTTTTTTTTGGAGTTTTTGTTGATTGTTTTGCTTTATTCTTTCGCGGATCTCTCTCCGCCGAAAAGAATTTTTTTTTTAATTCGTGATAATTAAAAATTCATTAAATTTTCACTTATACGGATAGATGCTTATTATCTTCTGTATTGATTATTAAAATCTATTTTTAAATTATTAAACTAATAAATATTGTGTTACCGTATTTAAATGTAAATTATGAATTTGTATAATTTTTTATTAAATTTATAATTTCCATAAAATATTCATCATGTTCAAATATTATTTGTTCTTTAATTATATTTTAATTGCTGTTTATTTTTTTCGAGTGTGAAGGATTTTAAATTTAACTGTTGATTTCTAAAATTGATATTTTGTTAGCCTAGATAATATGAATTGCTTTTCATGATATTATCAGTTGTTTTTTCTGATTCTAGTAGATGCGCATGAAAGGTATTTTATTAACTTTGTTTATTATTCCGATGTAGAATTTTTTTACAATAGTTTGGTCTCCGCATTCTTTTTTATTGTAAAGATTATAATTAGATTTATTGTTATTAATTCATAATTTTTTTTTATATTGTATCTTTAATTGGCAATTATATATTTTTTATTAAAAAGCGGCAGTCAAAGAAAAAAATAAATGTGTCTGTATCTTTTTATTAAACCGTTCTGTAATGCTGTATAACCCTGGTTATATTAAACAAAGTTGTAATTACTGAAACAGTTGTATCGATACTGTTTTAGTTCGATCTTGGTGTTCAATTTTTTTACATAATAAATACTCCACGTAGGTTTCAACATTTACGCGTAGGAATATGGGATGGAAATTTTGAGTACCTTACGAAAAATACTGAAATTTTATCGGGATTCGAACCCGGGATCTTCTGGATGAAAATCTTTGACGCTACAACTCTGTCTTAGAGGTTGTCATTTCAGGATTAAGGACTTTGATTCGATATCCCATTTCTGAACTGTAATCGGATTACATTCTATTCTGAAACAGAACATTTTTTAAATTAAAATAAATAGGCAAATAGTTTTAAGTTATAGGGTGTATAATAGTATAAATTAATTTTTACATCAATAGAGATTAACATTTGAGATTGTAAAAATAGAAAATTATCGTTTAATGCGGTACAGGAAATATCTTTTATTTAAAAAACAATATTCGTAAATATTGTAATCATTTTTTTTTCAGTGAAAATTCATGAACGTTTTTTTTAAAAATCGATTGTTGTTTTTTGATAAATAGCGATGATGATTAAAAATAGTTGTGTGTTTTTTAGAATATTACTGCGTATAATTATTTATATTTTCCATATAACGGTACATCCTTGCTTTTCTTTATTCAGTGTGAATCGGGCTCAAGGCTGATTCATTTACGTTAGCAAATTTTTCGTTGTTGATAACCGGGTTACCTAATGATGCATGTGTCGGCTTCAATCCACTTGAGTTACAAGCTTTCAGAATGCAGTCGTTTCACTTAATTTCTCTCCTATCTCTCTTCTATTTTTGCCTTCTGTCCCTCTTTCCCTTGTTTGTTAATTTACGAACGAGTTATAAGAATTTTGATTTATTTGGGACATCTTATCAGGAATTTGCATTATGTCGTTGTAAACTTATATGTTTGAATACGTATACACATTCTAGAAAGTCTTATTTGGTACTTTCTGTTTATAATATTTGATTGTAGAAAGTAGGAGTTAAATTTATCGATTAATTCATTTCATTATCGTCTATTTTCTAATATATATAATATTTTGAAGTTGATTTAATATTTTGGTGGCTTTAAAGCAATCTCAGTTTTTAAATCGATTGTTTCGGATTTATTTCTTGATTAGAGGAACTACATCGAGATAATAATAACGAATAAAATTCTTTAAACAAAGTTTTACAGGCTGAACAGTGTTTTATTATACCGGTAAACATTTTTTCACCTAAAAATCCCAAAGTTTGTTGCTATTCACAACTTACCAGATAACATGGCACAGCAGAGTCAGGATTTTCACCATTCAATTTTTTTGGCGTTTCAATAATTACATATTTTAATCGTGTTAACACGATTAACACCAAAAATATCTTTTAAGTTCAAATAGTCAGTTATAGAGTGATAATCAAAAGCTAATTTCAAACCTAATATATTTCACGAAAGCCGAATTCGATTTTGAGCGGGGTACAGTGCTCTGGCGTATAATTCACGTTGTCTTTTATAAGACGAATGTATTTTATAATTCACGTTTGTTTGGATTTTATAAGGTGAAGGCACATCGGCTCGTATCAGACTTCGTTTCCTTTCTTTAACTTTCTTTTTTAATTTAAATATTTTAATTTATTAATAATTATTAAGCTCCGATTGTAAAAAAATGTTTTACAATAACTAATTCAATAACAACAAAAAAAAATTATAAAAATATATGTAAAAAAAAATATATGTAATTTAATATGCATACAAGGAAAAAAAATCTCATTATTCCACATTAGATTTTTTCTGGCTGATATCGCCACTTAAGCTTGAAGCTTGTGTGTGGAATATGGAAATGGAATTTTGTAGCGTATGAAAAATGGCATGTCTGACCGGGATTCGAATCCGTAACTTCTACATGAAAGGCCCGAGACGCTACCGCTTATAACTTTATTTAACTTTTTTTATGATATATATATTTTATATATAGATTAGTGTAGTTTGAATTGTAGTTAACATTCCGAGGATTATTGGAAAACTACAAATAAAATATTGTAATGATTAGTTCCGTAGTTTACGCGGTTATCGAGAACAAACGAAAAAGAAGTCTCTTTATATAGTAGTGAGATTACTTTTATTTTCTTTTTGTGGGAGGGGAAAGCAGTACCTACCTTTTTATATACTCCATCCATGTATTAATATACAGTAGCCATGTATGTATGTAGTTTATTCATTTTTATATTTTTACGGTATATCCTTTGCAGTTTTATTTTTCAAGACGTTGATTTTAACAATCGTTTAGGTTTAACATTTTTATTTTGTGTATGTATCTACTTTTCCGTTTTTATGTATGTATTTGTTTCAGTGTGGCACATGCCGTTATTAATGTTTTTAGGTGTTAATAACATGCCTAATTCGTCTAAAAAGGGAGTGGCAGTGTGAGAAAGAGAAGAAAAATTATATAATTTGTTTTGCACTTATGAAATTTCGATTTTCTTCGGTTCTGCATAAATAACGGGTTTAAGACACGTGCTTTATTCGTTTATTTATTTAATATTTCCTGCTGTCTGAAACTGACTGCCTGTGATTTCTCGGTTATTTATACGTTTATATTTACAAAATATATCTTTTCTGTATTATAATTTTGTATTTTATCAGAAAGAACGGTTGTAATTAATATCGTAAATGGAAAAGAAAACAAAATGTTGTTTTTATATCGGTTGACCTGTTAATGTTTGATATACTTAGATCAAAATAATTTTCTTTGTGAAGATGAAAATATTTTTATGATTTGTTAAATAAGGGATTAATCCAGTTGATTTTAGTTAAATCAGTGCTTTATATATAATATATTTGCAGTATACCGATTTTTCTCGTCATTTCTGCTTAAGATAAATCAAACTGAACAGACACTCTGTATTAAATAGAATCGATTTTTATTTCCTCATCGAATCTTAGAGTTTCTAGTAGACAATCCTATGTTTACGTTTTCTTTCATATCTTTGTTATTGTTTATGCGTCATTGATTTTTCCTTCTCTCATGGGATTGTTTCGGGAATTTTAATTTATGTCATTTGTCACGCTCGGAAGTGGGTGTTCCGTTTCCTAAAATTCATTCATTCGACGGAATAATCATTTAACTTTCATGAAGCTGAGGTTTTTTAAATTAGGAAAAATTGTATTAAGCTAATCTTGGAATTTTTGTTTATTAGTACATAATTTAAAAAAAAAACAATGGTTTAAAGGGTGACGGTTTTAATTTAATTTATGAATAAATTCAATAGATATGATGTTCACAAAGATAATAAAGTATCTTGCCCCACCCTTAATTTTTACGCTTGCTGATTTTGTTTAAATGTTCTAGAATTCCGATTATTTCGACCAATATTCCGTTATTCCGACGAATTCGGATTAGTTATGACTTTACTAATTTATAATTACAGTTTTATATAATTTTTCTAAATATTTATTGTTATTTCTGGAATATAGTACTTTTATTAATGATATTTTTAAGTTGTGGTAATTTTGCACGTGTTTGTTATGTCATAACGGAACGATTGTGAACGATCTATCGTAAAATCTGTCGTTGCTAATAATAGTAAAAATATCAAGTAATAACAAACACCATGCTTCAGATTTAACAGGACTGAGTTGTAAAGTAGTCTCCCGTTCACTTTTTCGATGTGTCGAATTTACCGCTACGTCAAATCTGTTTTAAGTGATGTTTGTTCTCTTCACTGTTAACTACAGGAATTGACTGTATATTGCATGTCAGTACTTCAGAAACAAAACAACTTGAATGGTACTATTTTTACTTAAAATTAGCGTCAAAGCTGGAAGAAGACTAAAACAAATAGTTTAAAACAATAAATTCATACACACACATCTCAGGAATGGTCGAACTGAGAATGTACAAGACTACACTTCATTTACACTCATACATATCATCCTCATTCATCCTCTGAAGAATTATCTAAACGGTAGTGTTACCGGAGGCTAAACAGTAAAGAAAGAATAAATTCATAACGTTTTGTAACGTTACAAAAAACTTTACATATTTGTTGTAATTTTTACTATGAATTGCTTAGCTCATTAATGGGGGATGGGGGAAGCTTTTGTATTTAAATTATATTTTACCACACAAGCATTAATAACGTGGTCGATTTTTCTATTTTTACGTCATAAAATAAATTTATTATACATAATCATTGAATAATGTTAAACATAAACAGTTTAATGTCAGTTGGCTATAAACAATTATTTGTTAATAGCCTGTGCTTAGTCGTAAAAATATTTATTTATTTTTCCTGTTATTTAAATATTGAACATGTGACGTAAATGTTTAATTTAACGAGAGTCTGTTGTAATAAATTTTAAGCGAGTGTTCATTTCTAAATAAAAATAATTCTGAGTTATGACACTTAAAATAATTATTTAATTAGTACGTATTTATAATACGGTACTTGTGTTCCTATGTAAATTAAACAAATAAAAATAACATCAATTAATTTAAATCATCTATATTTGATAATTAAATATTCAACGTGGTGCATACACAATATACACGCACGCACGTAGGTAAGCGTGTTTATTTAAAGTTTAATTAATATTAACCGATGAATTTCATTATATTCCCCTGTGAAAGTCGTATTCGTTTGATACGACCTATTTTTATTTTAGCATGTCCATTTTTATCCAAGAACACCCTCTTCTCTCTCTTTTTATTCTGTTTAACCTCTGAAATCAACGTAAGGTATTACTTCAGAGAATGAATAAGGATGATGTTGAGTGCAAATGAACTGCAGTCTTGTACACTCGACCGTTCCTGAGATGTGTGGTTAGTTGAAACCCAACCACCAAAGAACACCGGTATCCACGATCTAGTATTCAAATTCGTATAAAAGCAACTGCCTTTCTAGGATTTGAACCGTAGAAGACCGACCCGGCAGTGGGTACCTGAACACCCTCTTTATTTTTTTACCCTCTGCCCTAGCCGGACCCACAGTTAGAATAACGCAGTCCAAGGGAGTGTCCTTTAACTCTAACGGGCCTTCCCGCCCACTAGCTGAACATCCGGCAAGGCAGGTCGGCCCGCAGGTTGGTTCTTTTACCTAATGCCTGCCTCTAACCCCCCAGCGAGGAGACTCCAAATCTAGCAGTGCCGTAACCTTCGTCCCCACCACAGGTGCCGGGTCTCGTTCTTTTGAGTGCCTTATGTCTCATATGGGGAGTCCCCAAGGTGTCTCCCACCGGGACTTTGGTCTAGACTTCCCTCCTAAAAGACGTCAGTCACAGAAGATGATCGTCGTCACAGAAGAAAGCGTCACACTTCGTACATGGAGACGACCTGAACACCCTAAGTTCGTCGTAATACATTCACCTTTGATGATATAGAGTCGCTCTGCTTATAACATGGAAGCAGAGCCGCCCGTGGTAAACTGTATGAATAACCAAAATTGGAGTATCTCTGTAAAGTCTTCAAGTCTTGAGGACGGATCCAGTGAACGTTTTGCGAATAATTCGGAACATTATCGGTGGTTAAAGGTAATAATGAGATCAACCTGTCTACACGCAGAGGTAATCTAAATTAAGGAGAAAAAATAAACGTATCCATATTGGTACTTTAAGACCAATATGGGTAGTGGCAGTTCATCCGCTTGAAGTCCCTCGGGAAATAGGAATATCTTTCATTAGAATCGGAACTGAAAGTTCTTTATCAACGATTTTGCGTTGATTAGCTCAATATTTACTGCAAGAGAATGATTTTTTTTCAGATATTAAAGAACAGCTCAAGAAAATTTTGAATCTTTAGTAGAAATGAACAAGAATTTCCTTCAAAGAAAACGTCATAGATCGCTAGACTTCCGCGGTACATGAAAGTGTTCAATTGAACTATATACCCAGAATAAAGTGACGAAACGGTTGTTTTAGTTAGAGAAAACGATAAAAGAAATCCTTGCTTTAGAAATCACGTACAAAGCTGCCAGAATATTATTGATTTATTACTTGTGAGATCAAGGTATAATTCGGTATGGTAATAGTACACGACCAATGATTTTGTGTCGACCGGCTCAAATATAGAAAGAAAACGGACACAGCCGACTATACTATTGAAACCGCAAATTTCTGTTGAAAAGTGTAACGTCGAGCGATATCACTGCTGAGGTATGTTAGCTCGACTTGTTTCCATTCGAGATGCTAGAGGCTAAGCGATTGCGTTGTGTCATAGCTACAAGTGAAACAGTTTAATCTTATGTAAAGGAACAGGATTTACGATATGAAGTAGTCTTTTCCTATTTAAGCTGTCGATTCTGACCACTTCATATGAAATATAAACGCACCAGTCAATTCGACACCCACTGGATAGTTAGTTTTCTTCCTTGCTACAAACAACTAATTTCTTTATTTCTAAAGACTCATTAAGATTTAAGAGGAAGCTTAGATTTCCTTGAACGAAACTCGTTTTCCTCCTCAGTATTCTGTTTTATGTGGTAGTATTTAATTGAATTTATAAAATTATCTGTTTAACGTTCAGTTTTTAACTCGAAAAAAAAAATTAATACATCTGTTCGTACGATGATTATGTATGTGTACGTATCGGGAACATTTAGTTACCATATTTGCTATTTTATCGATCGTTTTTAGTTGTCAACGACGGTTTAATGGTTGTTTCTTTACAAGGCGACTGCTTTTTACCTGCATGTGTAAAATGTATGTATGTAATGTATAACATTTATACGTAATAAGTATATATTTGTGTAAATTTATTTGCCCATGAAACAATGAATGCGTAACCCTGAAATGAAAAAAAAGCAACACATTATATAAGCGTTGCGTACTGGCGGTTGCTAGTCGCTTTTTCTACAACACGTTGCTTCATAATTAGATGCGACTAACGCTAGCGTATGTACGAATATATAATGCTATTTATTGAACGTGTAGCTTACGTTAGTTGCCGGTTTAAACTTCTACAATTCAAGGTTGTATTACGTTTGCTTGTTATAATATGATATAATTTTTTTATTTTTATGTCTTAGTAACTCAATAATAAGTAACACTTTAGTTGCTGATTTTCCGTTCACTTTCCACTCCCTTGAAATTCCATTTTTCTTTCTTTTTTCTTAATTATTTTTCCTTTCATTTTGTTTTAGAATTTCCCGATTTTTTCATGGTTGTGATTATATCCTATTATAAATTATTAATTTTAATACAACCTGTGATATCAAGCCGATTAATTTTTTAAAGTCTACTAGAAAACCTTCGAAGTAATTTTTTTTATCTACGTAACATATCTAATTCTAGTATTAAACTTTATCATTACTTTACATCTTTGCTTATAATCATTTATTTCATCGTTTCCTTTTTTTTTGCTTTCTTGTAGAAGTAAAGGAAGTATTGTGATCGCGAAAAATTTCAGTTTCCAAATTTCAACGGCGATATCCATTTTGACTAGTTTCGCCGTGATGTCCGTACGTACGTATGTATGTATCTCGCATAACTCAAAAAACGATTTGCCGTAGGATGTTGAATTTTTGCATTTAGGACTGTTGTAACGTTCAGTTGTGCACCTTCCCTTTTGATTGCAGTGGACTGAACCAAAAGTCTAAACCCAAAATCCCAAAAAAGTGTGAACCCAAATCTAAAAAAAAAAAAATTGATTTTGGACTTTTTTTTAACTGCAGCAAAAGCCCTCAGGGAGCATTTCAACGATATATCATAAGTGGTATTTATCTTCATTGGTTCCGGAGTTATAGCCAAACGTAATTTTAATTAATGAAATATTTGGATGTTAGAAGGGGAAGAAGGCGGCCACATCGGTTCGAATCGGACTTCATCTCCTTTTTAAATTTAAATATATTTGATTGTAAAAAAAAATTACAGTTAATTCAATAATAACAATAAAAATTAAAAATATATTAGAAGTTTTTAATAAAATAAAATTTTACGTACTTTTAAAAATTTGTAAATGTAATTCAAAAGGCGTACAAGGAAGTCATGTGTTGTTCACATTAGATTTTTTATTTTCTACTGATGTCAGTCATTGTTATAGATATTACAGATACAGATTTACTGATGTTTTGAAAAATGATTTTTTATTAAATTTCTTGACCTGTTAGTTTTTTCTTGGATAACTTTAATGATAATTTTGGGAGCTAAATATATTATTTACAGTCTCTCAAAGTTATATTCTTTAGGAAAACGAATGAGTGAAAGAAAAGTAACCGATGATGATGTTGGTATTTTCTAAAGTTACACGTGTAAGTGTAACAATCATCGAGTACCCGCATATCCTTCCTACCTGTGACAATTCCTCTAGGACCCTTTTTATTATTTTAATTTAAGCATTTTTTTTTTGTTGACTGATTATTAATATCTGTCGAGTTTTAACATCTTAAATAGAAAACAATACTGAACGTATTTTTTCTTATTACTTTTATTTCTACCGCTCCATAAACGTAGTCGTGTCAGACGTGCAAGTCGTCCAAATCATAATACCTTTATCAGTCATCTTGAATAAGTTACAACTTTCATTTAAATTGTATGTGATGTATTGCAGTACCCATATAAAAAACCGAATATCGGTGTTGATACCTGATAATAATTTATGTTTGTTCATAAGGAAAAGAATTGGTAATTTCTGGTCTTTACCTCTTTTGGGCTTTTATAGTTATAATACACCTCATTCGATATTGATGCGTTTCAAAATCAGGTATCGGGCTAATAATTTCGCATTATTTCTCCAAATTATGATTACGAGTTTCGTATTGGTTCATTAATGTCTGCTGTTTTCTTTCACGCTATGCATTATTTTTTAGTATGAGATAATTTTGTTTTGTAATTTTTATACGTGACGAGTCTTTTGAACAAGTGACCGAATTAGAATGCGTGTTATTTTTTTTTGTGAGTTTGTTATGTCTTCCGTACATGTTTTGCCTTTCTTTGCGCAACTTGACTTTCATTTCTACTTCTTTTTGTTTACAAGCCCTCTTCCTACTTCGGTTCTTTTCTTCCCTTATTTGTTGCTTGTTGTACGTGCATCATTTGGTGTATTTTAATTGCTTTGTGCGCGCCCACACATATTTTGTCTGCTTGTGTGTATATATATATATATATATATATATATATATATATATATATATATATATATATATATATCTTGACCTATATTTCTGTAAATATTCATATATTAATATATAGCGGGAATAAAATTGAGTGGTTTATTTTTTATTATTTTTAGGAAGAGATCTTTTTATTAAATAGTTTTCAGCTTTGAATTTCCATGAATTTAATAAATTTTTGTACTAACGATAACGTAAAACCGATTGAGCAACAGTTAAACACTTTTCTATCGATACTAAAGACGGAATTATATTTTTAATTTTAGTTATATGTCGTAAGAATTTATTTTACTTTCAGTGAGCAAATTATGTGTGAGTTTGCGATAGAAGTGAAAGCAGACATCACTCGCCGAATGGGAGAAAGCGAAACTAGGAAATTTTTGCTGCAACATTAGATACGATTTGGAAATTTGTACAGAACGAATAAACTATACTAATAAAATAAGTTTAACCGTACCCTGCCCGTTAGAGCACATATTTAGGATAAAAACTATGATTAATCGCTAAACAAGGTTCACTGTATATGTAATAAAAGTGAAGTAATTTGTTTACGTATTATTCTTATACCTACGTGATAAAATCGACAATAGCAGTCCTAATTTCATTACAATTTAGTTTTGAATTAAGTAAATTGTAAATTGCTGTCGTATGTTTCTTTTTTTGATGTTGAAATCAATTAAGGCGAATTGAATTAAATTTGGTTCCTTGGTATTGCGTTATTTGGTTAGTTTTATTAATTATTTTATTTTTTTATTTATATTACTTATAACAATATTATTATTGTTCTATTTTGTTTGTTTTTGTTTCACATTAATTATTTATTTCTACTTTTATTTCCATTGTAAATACGCGGTATTGGATTTTTTTTCTCTTTTTTTTTAAGTAAACCAGGTCGAATAAATAGGTACTATGTTCGAAGTCAGATCTAAACATTTGCAAACACATCATTTAAAGCAGCTCGCTCGTTTCATTGTTTAATGATTTTGCTTACTCCATTTTTTCTTACTTTCTTCTTATTTGTTTTTATTTCGTGGTTTTTTTTTCAAATCGATCAAACAATTATTCCCCTTTGCTTTTTTTATCGTTCCTCGATTTTGTTTTTAAGTCTTGCAGCTCTAATTTTAAATATTGGTTACAATTGTGTAGCTTTTACATTTTTTTAATTTATTTTTTAATCTTTAGCCATAAAATATGACCTGATAGAATATTTGTTGATGGAAAGTTTATTCATTAAAAAAAAAATGAAAAGATAAAAGTGGAGCAATTCATTGATTTTCCCCCATTTTTTCAAAAAGCTCGAAATAGTTTTAACTGTTTTATTGTCTTTTTTTACAGAAATTAGTGTTGATTTATTAATTTTTTGTCGAAGATTTTATTTCGTTAAACTATCCACTGTGGATTCATTATGATTTCTTTTTAAATCGAGCAACATCAGATCGGAATAATTTCCAAGTCCTTATCACTAAGTCAGTTCAGCCTTTTGAACTGACTTTTCAATAGGCTGAACAGTTTAAAAAAAGCTCATTTAGCTATTTCCACATACTGTTCAATTCTAGGAATGATCGTAGGTTTTCTTTGGCAAGAATATATATTTGTTATATGTTCCATATATGTTATTTTTTACATGCGTTTATATTTATATAAGTTTAATATCTGGTGTACAGAAGTCATTCGGTTAGTATGTGATGTTTCTACCCTTTTTCTTTTTCCTGTTTAGGCTCCGGGAATTACCGTTCAGGTGTTGCTTAAGAAGATGAATGAAGATGATATGTATGAGTGTAAATGAAATGTAGTCTTGTACAGTCTCAGGTCGACCGTTCCTGAGATGTGTCGTTAATTGAGACCCAACCACCAAAGAACACTGGTATACGCGATCTAGTATTCAAATGCGTATAAAAGTAACTGCCTTTACTAGGACTTGAACGTTGGAACTCTCGACTTCCAGATCAGCTGATTTGGGAAGACGCGTTCACCACTAGACCAACCCGGTGGGTTAGATGCTTCTATCCTGGATAAACTTATCCAGATCCTTTTAGAAATTTCAGAAAAGTTGATGTTCAGTTTTTGGGGCGGGTTTAATATTCTCCTTTGGATGTGCTGTTCGCGGTCTGTTTAAGAGTAGATTGCCGTTTTTGTTAAAAGCTTGATAGTTGGAATATCGACCCATCCAAGTATTTCCATTATCATAAGTGTTTTCTCCCAGGTATTTTTCATTTTTTCTAGATATCTGTTGGATTCATGTTAAAGATGTAGCGGAGTCGCCTTTGAATCTACATTCATTGTATTTGTGACGTTGAATTATTGTGAGGGGGGATAAACGTACCTAAAGCCTATTTTTATCCGGTGGTCGCGGGGCTGGAGGGTGTTTATCCGAGTCCTTAATAACGTAATAAAGGCATAGATCGCAGTAACGTAAGTATAAAAGTATTGTGTTTGATGTATTTCCACCATCAAAAAAAAAAAATTGTTTTAAACCTTAATCTTAAAGAAAGTAGATAATTTTATCATTTTTTAAGTTTTGAATATATAGGAGCCATTTTATGGATAGATTTCCTTAAAAGGGTTGAATTTCTACGATTTTTTCTAATTAAAAACTTAGTAGTGGAAATTTTCAATTGTAAGACATGCTAAAAAGCCGGGAAATTCACCACCATTGTCGCCAGCGTTTTCGTTTCTGTTATTTTCAGTTACAGTGTGATGTTTTAATTATTCTTTGTAGTATATATTTTGAAATATAATTATTTCTAGTTTTTTTTCTTTTTGTTTTAAATGTAATTTGGGTTAAACAAATTAACAGTAAATACACCGCAGTTTACGTAATTTTTTATCAACCTAAATAGATGTGTCTTTGTTAGATCGTTAAGTTACTTAAATATATTCAACAGTTAAATATAAATAAATAATATGCACATTACTTATTTTTCGATCATAATTATATAAGGATAATATGTAAGTATGCGTTACCATTTACCACAACATACACAAAACGTGCTACATTCTAGTAATACCTTAACGAATTAGAGTGTTTGTAGACTATATTAAAAAAACAGAGTGCGTTAATTAATTTTGATATATATAAAATTTAATACCTGTTTGCTGCTTTTTTCATTATTTGTATTAAGTTATTTAACGAAAAGATAACTGAACCTAAGATTTGCCCTTGATAAAACGTTTATTGCGTGCGCGCTCGTGTTAAATCTGGAGATAAATGATATTGGTATTTCTTTTCATATTTACTTAGTATCGGTATATCGTGTAGAATGGCTGAAAGGCCATGTTGGATGAATAACGTCGACCGAGTAATGTACCCTCATTCGGGTCACCCTTACAGCTTTTGGTTGTCAGTCTGTTATTTCTGTTGGGGTGCCGGCCTGAAGGATAACTTTAACAAAGGTTATAGGCCGAAGTCTACCTGTTGTGGGAGGGAAACGCCGGGACAAAGAATGAATAAACAGCACAAAAGAGAATTGAACAGAAAAATGGAAGAGGAAGGTCTGATGAAGTATGAAATAACGAACAGTGGGTGGTCCCCCCGCTTCTATACACGTACATAACGTTACCGGATCCCATTTTCGCGTTACCCGCATCTTCTCTCTATTCTCCCTTTTCTCTTGTTCCATTTTATTATCTTTTCCTTCTTTTTCTTTCTCGCCCTATTTTGTTACCGTTCTTCTCCCTTGTGCTGTCACCCTACGTTGTCAAACATCTCTCATTTTATTTTTCGTTCGGAGATTTTTTCCATCTTTTGGTTAGCTCTGTTAAAAGGAATTTCTACTTTGCTGGTAGCAAAGCGTCAGCTATTATGCGTTGCAATTGAATCGCTCTGCTCCCCTTTTACTGTTAGTTATACTTGTACTGTTTCCTTCGATTTTTATATATATTTACAATTTGGGGATGTGTTCACTAACATCCTTCCTCACTTGCGCACCCCCCCTCCAACACACACACACACACATACATGGAGAGACAGCGAGTGAGAGGGAACATGCACACGTGTAATTTAACTAGATCCTACATCATATTTTAAAATATTGATGTAAAAATTTAATTATATATTGTAATCCAGTTCATTCTTACTTTCTGCGTTCGTATGAACTTGTATTTTTTGCATGTGGATGGGTAAAATTCGTTTATTTTTCTTATCAATCAATTAATTTTCTTTTTTAATAGGTGTGCAGTTATCCCAGATTTTTTTCTGCAAAGAATTATGCTGTAATTGAGATACGTTTCTACAATTTATCTATCTTATATTGTAATCAGTTTATTTAAAACAAAAAAGTATTCGATGGTTTACCTTGGTCGTTTCTAAATCAGCTATTTATGTTTCGATTCCGGAAAAGTTAGGCAATCTTCATATCTGCTTCAACTGTACGAACATGCATGTTCGTACAATGAACGAGCATGTCCAAAATGACAATTTTTGGTTAAGTTAATTTCATTTTATTGGCTGTGGATTTATCACATTTTTATTTTACTAAAATATAAATATTAATTAATAACAAAATTAACTGACTTTCTGTATTTTAATAAGTTAAAGAAGTTTATTATGAGTTTTTTCCGGGCATTTTGTTTGCATGTATATACTTTCTTTTTTTTTTAAAAAAATTTATTTTGGTTTAGTTAATCTTAACTGAATGGAAAGATCAATTCTTTGCTCTGTGTTAATAAGCAAAAAAACCTTTTTTTTGGAAATATACTCGTGCTACATTTATTGTAGTTATTAGATTTTTGTCATTGTTAGATAAAATTTGTTGGCGTCATTTAAAGAAAATTTAAGACATTTTGAAGTATAACTAAAAGAATATCTTTAATGGTTATTGTTTTAATTGTGCGTTGATCACCATTCTGGTACATTTTTTTTTTTTTTTTTTAATCTCCGGGACCACCGTTAGTTATTGCTTCAGAGGATGAGATGAATAATTTGTAGCGTGTGTGAAAATGCCATGCCTGACCGGGATTCGAACCATTCTGGTTTCATTCGGATTCCATTCTGGTACCTACGAAATGCAAGATTACTTTCTTTTTTTTTGTATATAATTATGCCTCCGATAACCCTAATGTACTATATAAGCATTCTTCTTTGTAGAATATACTATTCGCAAAACTACTACCATTTATTGGTTAAATTTCTTTTATATTTTGTTTTTTTTATTTTAGTATAAAATTAGCCATTTCTTAGTTTTACCCAAAATTCGTGACATAAATTTGCCAAACCGGTTTATATTACATCTTTAAAAAACCTTTAACCTTTTAACCCTTTAGCTTTATCATTAGATCAACGTCGAGAAAAATTTATAAAAATATTAACATTAGCAATACCTATTTTCTTATTATTATTGCTTAATGAATTATACAATTTTACGCGAGTTCTTATAATATCTGGAATTAACAGACCACCCACCTACCCTTTTTCAACCGTTACCGAAAAAAGGTACAATTTACACACTTCATCTAATAAAATATTTCACCCTCCTTTTGATACGCACGCATGCATGCATGCATTGTATATCCGACTGCTTTTTAGACCAGTCCTCTTAAAGGATGATATATCTACTGCTTAGACAAATAACTTTCAAGTGTAACGTTTAAATAGAGATTTTTAAACATCTCAAAATGTTTAAACTTGTAACTCTGGACGGTTTACGTAAACATTTTTGAATACTGAAAAAATAACTCCCCAATACTAAAAGATGTGTTTCTAAGTAATGTTGAAAAATTGAACTGTAGCGATACGATACGATAAATCGTCGTCATATCAAGTTTTTTTTTTATTAACGTTAATTCTTCGGTTAATGTTAATCATCGTACTATCCGTAAATAAATCATTTATGATTTTATAAAACACTATCGAACTTGGTCTACCGGAAGAGTTCAACACATGCACGCACATATTCGTGTAGTTTACATACATTTTTTTACAATACACCTGTTTATTTCTTCTAGTGTGACTGTCCAGAGATTGCATAAAAAGGCAGACTATTAGCTAAGATGGAAAGCCGGACTTCTTCCTGAAATCTGTGCTTTTGCGTGCTTTACTTTCCCGGCTCTAGCGATTTATATGCTATTATTGTTTTAACGGGAAAGTTCGAGGGTTATTTTTTTTTCAAGATCGAAATAAAAACCCGCGCAAAAATCGTAAAAACCTTTGCGCATATGTGTTGCGCAGCGTCTATAGTATAGCCTCCAATCACGCCGCGTCACTTCGTTTTAAATTTTAAACACGCAGCTAGTACGTAAACATGTCTATAACAATATAATCTCCCAAGTGTGAAGTGCGTGCGGTAATTCAATTTCTTCAGGCTGAGGGGTGTAATGCGGCTGAAATTCATCGACGAATAAGTAATGTGTACGGTGAAACTTCAATGAGTGACAATACTCGGCCGCACACTGCATCTGTAACAAAGAAGCTCCTGCAGCGTTTTCGTCGGGAAGTGTTTGATCACCCACCATACAGCTCGGACTTGGCCCCATCTGATTTTCATCTCTTTGCTCACATGAAACGCTGGCTAGGAGGACAACATTTTGCCACAGACATCGAGCTGCAGACCAGCGTAGAAACATGGCTGAAAACACAGACGGCTCCGTTCTATCTATGAGCACTAATCATTACGCTAATGCGTTTTGATTAGTGCTCAAAATGCATTTTGTCTAACAATGAAGTCACTTAAATAACTTGTTAACCTTCCGTGATCGAGGAGCTCCCAAATTTAAAAGAAAAAGACGAAAAACTTTTTTAATTCCGTGTTATTTATATTTAAAACCATTTTAATGAATATTTCAATCATTAAAAAAGTTCCTGATATATGAGCCCCCTAATTTTCAAAAAGTCAAAAACATTCTTCAAAATTGTGACTCTAATATAATATTTTATTTAAAAAATTATTATCTTCGTAGCACAAAGTGTTGTTTGATTATTGTATTCGTAAAAAGCTGAATAATATTTACAATCTTTATTTAAAATTAAATAAATTTTACTTTGCAATATGTAAAACAAATTGTTAGGGATGTAGGATGTAGAGGGTATACTGAAATGAAACGACTAGCACTAGATAGGGAATCTTGGAGAGCTGCATCAAACCAGTCAAATGACTGAAGACAAAAAGAAAAGACTTTGCAACTTAATTTTATTTTATTATTTCCATTTAAAAATCTTTTTTGAGTAAAGCCACATCGACGGAATATTTTTGCAATCCCTTGGCGCCTTTTTTGATCTGGTACTCTGTAGATAGGAAAATGTTTTAAAAATCACACTTTATCAAGTTAAAAAAAAAAAAAACGGATAGGTATTGATAGTTTTATTTACGGTTTATTAGCAAAATATCATTCACACTTCAAGACTACATTAGCAAATTAGTAATGAATCAACAAGATTACTTATTATGTTTTGTAACTAGAAATCATTATGAGTTATAAAAGTTTACGTTTTTATGCCGCAACCCAACGATTGTAGACCACCTGATACAAAATATATTAGTAATAAAATGGGGCATAGTCATTTCCAAAATTAATTAACGTTTCGAATCAGGATTATTAGGAGAAATGAGAAATGAAGTGGTTTTCCCGTTGCAATTTTTACAATGTTTAATTTACTGTTTGTATTAACATAACAAACCTATTAAAATGTAGATGATATTCAGAACTGAAATTTAATTGTGCTTATTAAAGGGAACTTTTTATCAGAAAAATCAAATCCGATTAATGGCGTTTTTATCTCAGATGCCACACATATACGTATCATAGACATAATAACGATAGAATGGTTTGGTTAAATAAAAACTTTCTTTTGTGTGAGAAGGCATTATAATAATACACTATCTACAAAGAGCATACGTAGCAAACAAATACAATACCGGCTGACTCAGACTTTAAAAGCATATATAAAGTATCGAGATAACTTACAGATTCGGTTGAGATTTTCGTAGAAAAACACATCAAGTTTTGTCATCCACCATTCATTTTATTTGATATGGCTTCCATTTGTAATTTGACTTACATCCCACCTGAAGTCGATTTCATTCAAGACTGTAGCCAGCAACTCGGGCTTTATTTCTGAAATTGTAGCGTTAATTCGAAATATTAGCTCGATAAGATCGGCAGGCAAAGGCGGCACTAAAATCCGATCTTCAATGAAACCCTCAAGAAATAATCTAGCGGGGTGAAAACTGGTGAGCGAGGTGGCCATGCTACTGCACCTTCACGACCGATCCACCGACCTGGGAATCTAGTATCAAGAAAATCTTGGATTTCCAGGCGGTACTGAGGTGTTGCCACGTCTTGTTGATAGTAATGGCGTCTTTCTTGAACATCATTTTCAAACTGAGGTTTGAAGACATTTTTTATGTCCAGATAAACGATACCATCTACGGTTAGCTTGTGGAAGAAAAACGGGTCGTACGATCTTTGTTTGCTTAGGTCCCAAAAAAGATTGACCTTAGGGGTTATCACGAATGTATTGCAGAAAGTTTCATGTGGGTTTTCGCTACCCCATAGTCGGCCAGTTATGGGTGTTCACCTTGCCACTGATATAAAACGTTGACTCATAACTAAAAAATAACATTTATGTAATTTTTGTATGTTTATCAGACCAAGCTGTCCGACGAAGGTTTGGTACTGATTAAATTGTATGCTTACTAGAAGGCTCCCTACCTTATTCTCTCCGAAAATTACATTGAACTGCAGTTTCCGACTGCAAATCGTGAAACTAAAACACAACGAGCCCGTTCTGTACTGCTAAATGTATCCATTTTCATATTTAACAACACTGGTGACAACGCTGGTGGACGAATTCGATAGTAATGAACTACGTGAGCCAAAACTTGATGTCTTTTGCTATGAAATGAGATTTCAACCGAATCTGAAAGTTATCTGTAAATTTTTATAAGCTTTTTCGTAAGTTTCGTTTTGAATCACCCGTAATATAATAAGATTTAGTTATTGAATTCACCCGTAATTTAGTTTCTATGCGGAATAAAATATAATATTTGTCTTTTATGAATATTCATATTAATTGGTGGATAGAGTTGACAGCGAGAGTTTTATTGGATCTTTTTCAGAAGTGTTTATATATAATTGGATATACTAAATAACACATTAAGCAACACTCCAAAAAACATCTGCTTTTTCTTGTTCATCAAAAGACATGTAAGGGAACCATTACACGTCTCGATGTTTTACATACGCTTGAACCGTTTGGGTTGCTACGTATACATAAATTTGATATATCTGGATGTGTAGTAGGAGGTTTAATGTGTGTGCAGTTAAAACTAAGAGTTTGGGATCCACGGGTTATTATTCTCTCCCCCGTTTATTATTACACACTAGTAATATTGATCATATGACAAGAACAGTGTAATAATCGTACAGTATAAACGGCTGGCCGGCTATATATAGTTCACCCCTTTCATTTCCATATTACCCTCTCCCCTATTTTTCTCAGAGAATTTCGTTTATTCTGTCTATCTATACCATTTCCAGTAATATTAATGTGTCGTTCCGTATTTTATGTAATCTATTATGGTAAACCGTACATGAGTATCCATTAGTCAACGTTATGCAGAAAGCCGTAACATGTGCGCGTTTTCCTCTTCGCTACCGCCCCTTTTATTTTACTCGTATACACAAACTGACGACCAATCCGTATTCAAACACATTTACTTAGATTATACGTTTTGTTAAAACGCGTTAAAAAATTAAAATTAATAAGCGGAATAAAAGTGTGGCGTGGTTTTAAGCCAACAGCTCAAGAATAAAACGCTCAACTTTAATGATCCACGGAAACCGAACGTGGCTTTGGATGTTGGCATTATATCCTTACTTAACCAATCAATTTTGAGGATATTTTTCTGGTAATTTTCCGTGAATTGCAAAACCATCAGTTTGTAATGGATGTAGTTTATCGTCTTACCCAAGTATCGTATATTTTCATATGGAAGGTTATTTTTTACGTTTTATGTTTTTAAATTATTTATAAAATATTGTTATTAATACTTTTACGAATAAAATGTTAGTTTTCTTTGCCGATCATCGTGGTGGAATGATAATAGTCTGCGTTTTGTCCATAAGGTATTGAATTCAATTTTTTTTATACCCTACAAAATTTGGTAAATAAAAGGATGACTGTAATCGGGTTTTACTCTGTAGTTGCCAATGTGAATGAAAAATTAAATGAATTACAGCGACAAGTCTGTTGTACCAGTCTGTTATTATAATGTCAATGATGCGTTAGAAGTTCTCTGAGATTAACTAATCACTACACATATGTACAGTGTTGTCATATCTATTCAGTGTTACTTAACTCTCTTATTATGATTAATTATTGTATACTCGCGGCAGACATCTCAGCTTTTCATCTGTAAAGTTATGGGTTCGAATTTCGGTAAGGCACGGCATTTTACTTATCCTTCAAAATTTTTCTGACGCACACGCCTAATGATTTTGTGTTGAATTAATCATATCAAAAAAATAAACTAGAATTTTTTCAGAACTGTCCGTTAAATTTACGTTGGCGTTGGCTTGAATCCAGTCATTAATTTGAGAATGCCGATTTTTTTACTTTCCCGTCTAGATAGCGCTATAGCTCTAGAAGGGGAAAGTATTGTAATCGGTCCGATTTGGGTATATGCGATTTTCACCGGATTTTGACACCTAAGGAACTCCAAAAAAAAAACGGGATGGTAATTTTCCGGTTGTTAATGTTCGTATATGTATTCGGTGGTGGCCTCTAAATCATCATATATCCAGAACTACTGGTCCGATTTTGACCAAACTCGGTCAGATTGCTTCTATATAACGGGGAATTGATGCCATTAAATTTTCAACCTGTAAGGTCAAGGAGGTGAGCCTGTAGGCAAGGTCACCCTTAGAATATCACGAGATTTCGCCTAATTAAGATCATATATTTCTTAGGCATATCTGTTAACGATTAAAAAATAACAATATTTGCAAAAACTTTTTTTGCAAAATCGCAGCCCCTCAAAAAAATGGTTTAAACTAAGTGGCTAAGTGGGCATACTGTGTCAATAGTACTCCTTGTTACAACAAGGAGCACTAGTATCGCATCCACAATCTTGGGATTTCCGTTTCTTCATCGTCTTCTTGGACTGAGATTTGAAATTCCACATTGTTGCCAACGAAATTATTTTTTATATATTAAATATTAATTATTTATTTTATGTAATTTAGTTAATATTTCAAAGGTTGGTAGCACTGACGCACAGCTGTTAAAGTTGTCTTCTACGTTGTGACGTCACAAATGAAATTTGTGACAAGTGAACAAATTTCACTTGTTCACAAGTGAAATTTGTTCTATGTAATTTGTGAAATGACCGTCGCTATTACTGCCACACCCGCGCGAATTAAATGCGGTATGCGCACGCGCTTTAGTTAGAATCTTTGAATTAAATAAATGAAAGAATGTTATATTTAAATAAAATGATAAATATTTTAAATTAAGTTGTATGTGTTGTTTGGTGGTTGGGTCTCATTTCAATTAAGCATACATTTAAGAAACGGTCGAACTGAGACTGTGCAAGACTACACTTCATTTACACTCATACATATCCTCGTTCATCTTCTGAAGTAATATGAACGCTAATTTCTAGAAGCTAAACAGGAAAGAAAGAAAGAAAGAAGTACTTAAGGGATAGATTATTTGCTATTTTATCCAGGACCCAAAATAAAAGTTATTACATTTTAGTTTTCTAATAGAAATATCTTCGGCGATTTTTTTAAATGAAATAAGAAGTTGTGGGTGATTAGAAATTTTTTTTCTTCTAAATATCAATTTAACTTTGACTTTTTAAGTACAAAAAGAACGTAAAAGAATGTTTTCCCTCATGAATTAGTTTCTAAATTGTCCTTTGTATTTTGTGACACCGATTAATAGTACGTTTAAAAAATAATTTATTTTTAATTATTAAAGATCTTTTACTGATTTTGAATAAAAGTCCATTTAAAACCATGACCTGGTTTATATAAACATCGGACCTTTAATTATGAAATATCGCGTCATTATTTTCAAGTCATTTAAATATAAAGTGATGCGTTGATATTAAAGAGTAAGCTGCCCAATCCTATTCGTATTGTATTATAACGTAATATTAAATTAAATTTAAACTTGTTTTCTATATTATAATTTATTAGAAGTACAGGTGTACTATTCGTATTTTTTTTATAAATTTATTTTTATAACATAGGCATTTTTAATATTATTACATTCTATTAAATGAAATGTTTTACCTCTTTAATTTTTAAATACATAATTTAATTTTAAAATAGCAAATGTAATATTTTTTGTTACTGGAACAATCGTTTATAATTCTTTTTTTTTAATATGTTGACATTAGAATATAAACAATAACAAATATATATATATATATGTAACCTTTTACTTTAGGGTTATTATCTTTTTTCTGTTTAGCCTCCGGAACTACTGTAAGGTATTATTTCAGAGGATGAGTGAGGATGATATGTATGAATGTAAATGAAGTGTAGTTTAGTACAGTCTCAGGCTGACCATTCCCAGGTATGTGGTTAATTAAATCCCAACCACCAAAGATCACCGGTATCCACTATCTAGTATTCAAATCCGTAAAACGGTTATTCTTGTCTTTGTTAGGATTTGAACCTTAGAACTCTCGACTTCGAAATCAGCTGATTTGCGATGACGAGTTAAAATACTAGACCAACCCTGTGGGTTTACCAATTAAGCCTGCTACTCTTTAAGATATGCGAAATCGAATTGCTACAGCAGTGAATTCGATAACCAGGGACCAGTTACCAATAAAAATAATTTGGGTACAATTAAAATAATTAACTTTTTTCTATAAATTTCGATTTTTACATCCTTGTACGAAGTATAGGAATATGATCCCGAAAAATTTCGGTTTTCAAATTTCAACGGAAATTTCCATTTGAACATCCCTGAATGAATCCATTTTTACTACTTTCGACGTGACGTCTGTACGTGAGTTAGTGTCTCGCATAACTCAAAAACGATTAGGCGTAGAATGTTGAAATTTTGGATTTAGGACTTTTGTTACATCTAATTGTGCACCTCCCATTTTGATTGAAATCGACTTGACCAAAAGTGTTCAAAAGTGTCTGCAGTAATAAGCCCTCATTGAGAACTTTTCAACTATATATAAGAAGTGGTACTTATTTTCATTGGTTCCAGAGTTATAGACAAATAAAATTTTAATTAATGAAATATTTTGCTCTTACAAGGGAAGGTACATCGGTTCGAATTCGACTCCAATTCCTTTGTTTTTTTTAATGAAAAGTACATAAAATTTTATTTCACTAATAACTTCAGTTTTTTTCTATATTTATTTTTCACTGTTATTATTCAATTATTATTTATTGTAAAACTTTTTTTTACGATCAGAGGTTAATAATTATCAATATAATTAAATTTTTAAAAAAGTTGAAAATTTCCACGTTAAACTTCAAATTTACTCAATACGACAGTGGTTGCATACGAAAAAAAGTTTCACATGTTTAGCATACGACAAGCCCCATCTTACAATTCCAGCAACATTTTGGTCATCCCTTGCCGTAAGGGTTGGTTATATCAAAATTTTTTTCAGACAAAATTTTTAGGTATTGTTTAGAGAACTCGTCGGTTTAAAGTGGTCGTTAGAGAACTAACGACCCCTTTAAACTGACGCGATACTGTACCTATTAAGGGAGATATGATTTTTTTTATCTTCGAAACCCCATTTTTTTTTACCTCCTGAGCCAATGGTTGGTGATATCAAAAAACATTTAACGTAACTTTTAGGCCCTTATCCAAAGAATCGTAGGAACTTTTAAACAACTTCGATATTTTACTTAATAAAAAGGTTATAGCAATATTTTTTTCTCGATAAAGCCACCCAATTTCCACCCCTATCCTCCCAATTTTGGCCGTTAACGAACTCGACCGAGATTTTGGGTCGTTTTTAGGAAACAATTTGAAAGCGATTGACAGTTGTCTTGTCCACAAGAAAGTGATATATATATATATATATATATTACTTTTGATCCAGTGAATGTGATTTATCCAGTGAATCAAAACTTGCATTGTAAATAATGTTTCAAGATCTTATTACAAAAAAAAACACAACACAGTTTTGGGGAAAATGACAGATTTTAAATTTACGTTTTGGAAAATGCAAAATTTTTTTCGATAAGTATTAGTTGATTCAGTTTCCCTTGTTTTACCATCAAAAATAAAAGATTTAATTTATGTACATCTATTGTACTTGTAAAAGTTCAATAATCTCGTATATTATATTTGTTTACCTGTTTTAAATTATACTGCATATATTATGTAGTCATTATTTACCTTGAGTTTTGACACACTTAATGTAATTTGGGACTATTTATCTTCTCATAATCCAACTTTCAACACGTTAAATAATCATCTTATCACAGTTTTATTATCATTAACAGTTAATGTACGGTGATAATTATATATGTGAGGATTATTTTTTTAATCCTTATTTAACCTATTTGTCAGTTATGTGTTACAAAATACAAATAGTCTTTTTATTTATTGTTTATAAATATTTTATAATAGTACAGTGTAACCTCGATTATCCGTCCTCCTTCTTTGTCTTACCGTTAGATTTTTTTTTAAGGTTGATTGTAATAATAAATTTTCATGACTGATGACGAGAAAAACATCAAAGATTCCAGTTTAAATGTATTTCGGGTGAAGGAAAATTCCTTTTAAGATTTTCAAATATTTCAAGATTGATTCATTAATTATATCTATTATAATAAGTAACTATTTGATAAAAAGTAGTTATAGTCGGTTTTGTTTTCTTGTTTTTTTTGTTTTTTTTTTTTTTTATAAATAGATTTCTACTTCTTAATAGTGCGTTATTCTTGATAAATCTCATAAAAGTTTCTTCTGAGTTATTTTTAATTCACTGAATAGGAGACAAGAAGATCACGCTAAAAAAATACAGTTCACAAAAAAATTTTCTAACCAGTTTTTTCCATTATTTGTCTTCCAATTCTCTGAATAACCTTTTAGCATAACTTTTTGTTTGTATTTATTAGGTATTGAGCCTTTTAAGCTAAATAAAACTTATGAGTAACATTCATAAATTAAAAAGATACATTATTTCCTTTAATAAATAGACAGAAAATATTTTCCCCAAATTTATAACAATGTTCTGTAAAAAATCTGATATCGACAAGCCGGTTTTGAGTAGCAAACACAATCGGTTAAATTTGAAGGCAAAATTACTTTTCGCAGGCCCATCTACGTTTAGTTTTTAAATTATAGAATGTTGTACCCCTATTCCTTTTAGTTTTATTTTAATACACTTAATTTAAAATGGACCACTGAATGTGAAAATTGGAGGAGAAAAGATTATGGAGGTAGAAGAATTTTGTTATTCGGGAAGTAGAATTACTAAAGAAGGACGAAGCAGTAGCGATATAAAATGCCGAATATCACAGGCGAAACTAGAATATATAATTTGTCAGAAATATAATTTACATCAAAAATTAATTTTAGTCAGGAAAAGATTTTTGAAAGTATATGTTTGGAGTGTCGCTTTATATGGAATTGAAACTTGGATGAACGGAGTACCTGAGAAAAAAGATTAGAAGCTTTTGGAATGCGGTACTATAGGAGAATGTTAAAAATCAGATGGGTGAATAAAGTGACAAATGAAGTGGTGTTGCGGCAAATAAATGAAGAAAGAAGCGTTGGAAAAATGTAGCTAAAAGAAGAAACAGACTTATGGGCCGCATA
Source organism: Lycorma delicatula (assembly GCF_047948215.1). Taxonomy (NCBI): domain Eukaryota; kingdom Metazoa; phylum Arthropoda; class Insecta; order Hemiptera; family Fulgoridae; genus Lycorma; species Lycorma delicatula. Next base: position 89,219,496 of record NC_134463.1, read on the forward strand.
CTAAGGCATCCTGGAATAGTCGCTTTAATATTGGAGGGACAGGTTGAAGGAAAAAATTGTCTGAGCAGGCCACGTTTGGAATATGTAAAACAAATTGTTAGGGATGTAGGATATAGGGAGTATACCGAAATCAAACGACTAGCACTAGATAGGGAATCTTGGAGAGCTGCATCAAATGAAAGACCGAAGACAAAAAAACTTAATTTAAAGATTATCACGTTACACCAAGTTTTTAACGCTTTGCAGTAACTGAAAAAAATTTCCATTGTATGTATTTGTCATTCGAAAGATAGAAACTGAATGAAGAAATAATTTTTCTAATATTTTAGTAAGACAGCATTAATTTGTTTAACTGATTTGTTCCGCGTTTGCTTTCCTCTTAAACCATAACTTTCTTTACTTTAATACCAAATGTATTTTACTTTTTTATTATCGTCCTTTATGTTCCGTTTTTTTCTGTTATTCGTCGTAGAGCCACGAATTCTTAGATGTACGTACAAGGCAGATGAATGTTGTCGCATTAAAAAAATCAATTAATATTATTATGGCCATAAAAACTCACGCGCATGCGTAAGTATAAATATTACTCCCCCAGTTAATAAAAAAATGACGTTATTTAGGCTATAATGAACAGGTAAATTTTTGGTTAAAAATCTTTAACCTACTCTACTGTACGCTTAATTATATTGAAGAAAGATTTTGCTTATCCCTTCCTATCCGCATTTACTACCTCCCGCTAGTTTACTCTCCGACCATCCAATAATGTCCTTGTTCATCTAACTTGCCCCCACTCTTTTACTATTATAAATAAATCGGAGTTGTGTCATACTTCTATGTATTTTTATATACTTCCTGTTCTTCGGCATGCATATTACATATATCATTTTATATTTATGTATTCAAATTATTTTGCAATATTTAGTCGCTAATAGTAATAATAATAATGATGATGATAATAATATAAATAATAAAATTGCGATGTTTGTTTTTAGTTATATTATGTGCATATAATGTGCATTATACTAATTTGTTCTAATTAATTTTTTTTTTTTTTAAATATTAGCAGTTTTTTTGATGAATTAATTCATTTCAGAAGTTTACAGAGAAATTTGTACACGGATAATATGGAAATTGAGTTTTGTATCATGAAAAATGACTGGGTTCGAACTCGGGACCCCAGGATGAAACACCGAGACGCTATCTCTCCGTCATGGAGGTCGATTTAATACTATTTTTTCGTTACATCGATGTATTACAGTCGGCTCTCGATAATCCGACATTCTTTATTACGACACCTTCAGTAATCCGACACTTTTTATCTAACTGCTGATCGGATAAAATAGAAAAAGTTGTAAAATTGACCGGCAAACATTAAAATCTGGCACGTTCCCCTTAACGGAAGATGATGCACTTTATGCTCGGATTATCCAGGAACATTCCAAATATGCTCCTCTTTCTGGCGAAATCATCAAAGAAAATGCTAAGCTTTTCTATACAAAAGTGATGAAGAAAGAAGATTTACGGGTGGTTCCACAAATTCAAGAAGCGCTATTGATCCTTCGACTAACCACTACAGGTGAGAAACTTTGTTGTGATTTTACTGCCGTCGAGCCCAACAAAGCAAAATTTATGAAGACTGTCCAAGAGTTGGGTCTTTTTCCTGACCAGGTTTATAATGCCGATGACAACGGGTTATTTTGGAGGCTGCTACCGAAAAAAACATTCGTCCATTCTGCTGAAAAGAGCGCTTCAGGTCGCAAAATATCGAAAAACAGAATTACGTTTATGTCTTGTTCAAACACGAGTGGTACCCGTAAAAATTATTTTGTATAGACATGTCCAAAAATCTTATAGCTTTTAAACACGTAAGACTTCCTGTTAAATACAAAATTCAAAGCCGAGCGTGGATGACAAGGGAAGTGTTTTGTGAATGGTTTGACGAGCAGTTCGTGTCATCAGTAAAAAAATTCCTTAAGAAAGACAGTTCCCAGAAAAAGCATTGTTATTTTTAGACAATTGTACGGGAAACCCGGATGAGGAAGACTTGATAAAAGACTGGCGATTCCGTGTCTTATTTCTTCCGCCAAATGTTACGGCTATCATTCAACCGATGAATCAAAGTGTAATCCAGATGTTTAAGACAAATTACAAAAAGAGTCTGTTGTATAGTGTAATGAGTAAATCAGAAAATACGTCTATTTTAAAATGTTTAAAATAAATAAATCTTAAAGACATCGTGTGTTTGATTACGCACAAGCGTGGGAAAAGATTCCTGCCAAAACTAATAGTGCATTCGTGGAAAAAAATTGTGGCCAACTCATCCTCTATCACGTTTTTATGAAAAACGGAAAAAATCAGTGGAAAATAAACAAATACCGATGACATCCGAAAGTAGTGATTTCAGTCCTTATGCTAAATAAATTACATTAGGGAGTCGCTATCCGACTGTGCAGTCTGGACGATTCAGAAGGACTGACACAAGACGACGTAAATGAATGGTTTACCAATCGAACGTGAAAATTATCAATTGAAGACGTGTGGATCTGGACGAAGACGATGATGACAGCGAAAACGTGACACCTTCACCATCGATTAGTACCGTAGGTCACGAAAGTGCTTTAAGTGCGTTTAACTTGTGTGTCAAGTGGGCTGAAGAAATTGAAGTGGCAGCTGCCGATATTGTAACATTAAAATGTGTGCGAGAAAATCATTTTGTTCTGTCCATTAAAGCAAAAAAAAAAAAACAACAAAAGACTGTTGATCAGTATTTTTCTGTTGTGTAAGTATTTATTTGTTTTCTTAATCAAATTGCTTCAGTTATTCAACTTAATATATCCATATGAAAGTACGTAACGTTTTCTGTTGGTTATTCTATTGAAATTAGGGTAATTCCAGTAATCCGACAAATTCCGGTAATCCGACACCAGTGTTACCCGATATGCGTCAGATTATCGAAAGCCTACTGTAATTTAATTTTGAGGGGTATTCGTTAAATTTATATTTAATGGATATCGAATTTTATAAATACCTTAATAATCCGATGCAAATTGAAAATATTGCTAATGTTATTGGATCTCATGCTGATCTTAAACTATTAAGATTTTTTATAAATTTATAATTTAAAGTTAAATAAATGTGTTACTTATAGGGCCGTGTGTCATTGAATCGTTCTTTTTTAGGGTCCCATACCCCCTATAAAACATTTCTGTTTTTCGATAGATGTAAGAGTAAGATTTCAATTATTGTAATATTTGGGAGGAGATAATCGAATCTTTAACCGATTTGCTTAATTTGCATTAAGAGATTTAACTTCTTGTTGCACCTTTCCTGAATATAATACTTCTATGTCCATCTTGTGTATAGTTATTTTACTGGATGAATTTTATTCATTTATATTTCAAAATTATCCCGTGAAATCTCCTTAAAAGTATTTCCTGTGCATGCTTGTGTAAAAAGAAAAAAATTAGGAAAATGAAAAACAGAATTTGCTATAAAAAAATGACTTCTTTTTACAATAAATTGAAACTGTTATTTCGGGTTTTTGTTGGAAGATCATACTAACGTAGAAATGTGGATTCCAAATTTAATTTTTCCATTCTGCTTTTATCTTTATTCGTTATTATTTATATAAAATTAGTTATTATCAACTACCTAAATAATAAAAAGTAATTATGAGAAAAATTATTAAAGATGCTCAGGATCGATAAAAATGAGGGAAGGTCAGTTGAAACCTATAGATAAGGTTTATTAATTACAGTAGAAGAATTGAATTTTCTACTACCGGTTTCTGTACGTCCAATGGAGGTTGGGAATCGTTTCGATTATCAGTTATTTAATTTTTACTTTTTTTAACATCACGACCTGGAAGATACTTGGCGTAATTTAATGAAAAAAAGTTGTTGAAATGTAAATGCGGGGAATCGAATTCGAGACACCTGATTTAGAAGGCAACACGATTCAGTGTTATTAGGAAAGAACTAAGTTTAGATAAAGTTTCGATGTTATAAAAATAATGGTTTTATTGCTTGTTTAATTTAAAATTAATTATTCATTACGTAGTACGTTAATATGTATCAAAACCAGTTCCGTTGCTAATCTTTTATGTTCATAATATCAAGATCGTTGTATTATAAAATAATTTACACATTTTGTTTCTGTTTTGTATAATCAGCTGTTTCTTCTTTTTTTTTGTAATTTGTTTAGCCTAATTTTTTATATCTAGGTTAATATTATTGTTGGCCGATTTATATTAAACGAAATAATTTCAACGTTTTTGTTTGTTTTGTTTTTTTTTTTTTACTCTATTTGCTTATCTGTATAGTAGATTTTAATTCTGTTAGTTTTTCTGCTTCTTTAATGAATTTACTTTCCTTTTATTTAAAAAATAATACGAACACATTATGTATGTTTCGAAATTGTTTGCAACAGATTCTGTTTATGATTATAATAATACCGTTTGCTATTATCATTATTATTATTAAGTATCATAACAATATTTTATGTTATAAAAAAAAAAAATAATTATTAAATTCTATTGAAAAATGTTAAATAAGTTTTGTTATAAGTTATTGTGTTATGTTATTTGTTGTTCTGTGTGTGCTAATTACTGAAATTGGAACTCTTATTACTTGATTTGAAAAACAGAGTTATTCATGCCAAAGTAAGTATCATTATTTTATAATGGAATGTAGTTATTTTTTATGTACTATTTACCTCTATGGAAAAGTATTATTTTACGTGAAATTGTTGGTTGTTCTTCCATAGAAATGTAATACGAAGAAAATCTGCCCAAGTATTGCATCCGGGCTACGCCAGTCAAGTCATACGATACCTCTTTTGAAAAAAATTTGTTGGATGATAAAATGTACTTTGTAGATAAAAAATGTGCTGTACTGTAAGTAATAAAGTTTTCTCTAAAATGCCTCTAAAATCGAAATTGGTTTTTTCGCGATATACCCCAACCCATAACAAATTTTGAAAAACAATAGATTATGATCAGTGCTCCATGTATATATTATGAATATTTGAGCCAAATTTGAAGAAAATCGGTTCGGTCAGTCCCGAGATATAAAGCAGTGCGTCTCGCATAGATACATATGTATTTTTACTTACTTGAACGAAATAAAGGAAGGAAATATTGTGATAACGAAAAATGTCGGTTTTCAGATTTCAACGGAAATATCCATTTTGATGATCCCTGAATCCATTTTGACTAATTTCGGCGTGACGTCTGTACATATGTATCTTGTAACTCAAAAACGATTAGCTGTAGGATGTTGAAATTTTGGATTTAGGACTGTTGTAACATCTCCCCTTTTGATTACAATCGACTGATTCAAAAGGGTTCAAAAAAGCCCAAGATCCAAACCGATTTGCATTTTCACAACTGCAGTAATAAGCCCTCATTGAGAGCTTTTCAACGGTATATGATGAGTGGTACTTACTTTCATCGGTTCCAGAGTTATAGGGAAATGAAGTTTTAATTAATGAAATATTGGATCTTGTGAGGGGAAGGGACATCGGTTCGAATCTGACGTCATCTCCTTTTTTAACCTCTATTTATTAATAATTATTAACCTCTGATTGTAAAAAAGGTTTTACGATAAATAATTCAATAATAACAGTAAAAAAAAATATGAGAAGTTATTAATGAAATAAAATTTTATGCACTTTTAATTTTAAAAAAAATGTGTATATGTAATTTTATATGCGTACAAGTAAGTCATGTGGTATCCACATCAGATTTTTTGGTCTAGATGAACTAAAAAGTTTGACTCTAAAATGTAAAGTTTTGCTTAAAAGCTTGATATCCCTTTTTTGTCATGATCACCATACTTTACCCTAAAATATAGTTATTTTCCGGGAAAGTAATATTAATGTTAACCTCGTTGATATGTTGATTTTTTAATCTTAATCTAAGTTTATTTGTATGAATAATCATATTGTTAATTTTAAATATCTCTCAAAAACTTAATTTTTAATAGTTAGGCTTTTTATGGTATGTTTAATATTCTTATATAGTTAGGTGGTTGGGTTTCGATTTAACTCATATCTCAGTAATGGTAGATATCATACCCATTCAGTGTCTGAAGTAATGCTTTACGGTGGTTCCGGAGGCTAAACAGAAAAAGAGAAAGAAAGAAGCAAACTGCTTGAGACAGCTGACTTCCGTGGTGCGAGTGGTAGTGTCTTGTCTTTTATCGAGAGGTCCCCGGTTCGGGTTGGAATCCCAGTCGGGCATAGCATTTTGACACGCTAAAAAATTGTCATTCAATCTCTGAAGCAATACCTAACTGAGGTCCCGGAGATAAAAAAAAAAAATTGATACTTTAAGCAAAATTGATTAGAATTTATAAGATTGTATTTCCATTATTTTGAAATTATTCTTATAATAAAAAAGGGTAGAAACCATGGATTTCTTAGTTTAACAACTAACCAAATCACTCTTACGCTTAAACTTCTTAGAGTATTCACTATCCTGTAGTCTTTTACAAAATAAGCGTCTTTTTTGTAGCGAGGAGTGTAATCTTTATCATCGCCATGTTTGCAATTATCAGTTTATTCTAAATGCGCGTATGAAATAATAGTCGATGGTTCTTAGCGAACAACGTTACCAAATTTCGATTTGCTATGAAGTTTTGAACAAACATAACCGAAATCACTTAATTATAGCAGTAAATTATGTATAATTTATTCAATTTTAACGTCGTTTTTTCTTTCTGTTAGATATTACTTGGATTTTAATCAATTTTCATTAATTAGTTTGGAATCTGTTAATGACAAGTCCACATGTCACTTTATAATCTGTCTACTGTAAATATGATTGGAGTCTTTGTACATACCTTTTTCCTTTGTTATGGACTTGAATTTCTGTATTCATTATAGTCACATTCAGAAACTGTTCATTGTACAAATCTTTTATATTATTCTTTTTTTCATGAGTTTTAACAGTCATTTATGGAAAATAAAAGAACGAAAAATTTCTATCTATAGCTTTATATATATTCGTACGTACATGTGACTGATCAGCGTAGGTATGTGTGCGCGCATACACACACACACACATATATATATACGTTCACCTATATTAATAGGCCGGTTTGTTCCTAAAATAGTCTTAATATTTTCATACATTGTTCGCTTTGTATTGTACAGTCGAGTTATTTTAGTATGGAATTTTCGGTTGAACTTGTTGCATTGTCAACCTCGATCGCAGTACAGTTTTTGTAGTTTAATTGCGTTATAATTCCAGCTGTATACGGGTGAGTATTATCGCGTATAAGTTTTGTAAATATTCCTTTACTAGTAAATTTATTAGACATTACAACCGCTCCCGCGTTGTGTGCCGTAGCTTTTAATCGGATTGCGCACTTATGTAGGATTTATTGAGCGTGCCGAGGATCGACAGCTATCTAATAACTAAAGTTGTTGGTAATTTCAGAAAAATTTATGCAGTTACAGGTACTGTACACGTGAAAATCACTCGAAAGGTTCTTTTAGAAAGAGTTACTTGATAATATGATCAATACTATCGATGTATTCATTTTACTTATTAGAGATCGGCTAAAATTCCGTTTTTCATGTTACTTTTTTATTTGAAATTTTTGAATTATATATTTCAAAGGTTCAATTAGTTCTTTTGTTCGATTTACATTATATATCCCGTGTCTCTAGATTCTGGTTTATTCCTTTAATATTTTAGATACTCTTAAATCTGTAAACTGAGAAATTTTAATGTATAGAAATGATCTTTCTAGGTTTTCCGTATATAAAATAAAAAACCTTCGCTATATTAGAATTGTTCGGATTTAAGAAGCGTACATCTTGAGCTTCTATGAAAGCAAAAAAAAAGAAAAAGAACCCAAGGGAAGATTTCTAGTAGTAGTAATAAATGAGTTGTAGGTTGTTAATAATAGTAAAGCGGGCGACAGCCGGAGGGTGATCTCAGTCGTTGCACTGTTTTTGCCCCTACATCTCGCTGGCATCCCTTTTAACAACCACCTCTCCCCTTTCGACTGGTTTTTTCTTACGGGCTTTTCTAATGCGGTGGGTACTATTACTACTATAACGAACCGTTGTTTGCCTCCCCCTCAAACCACCTCCTTTGGGTTTTAACTGACTGAACAGTACAGAACCGGGTAAAGGGACGTTCGTTCTTTGCTGACCGTCCATTCTCCTCTCGTGTTTTCTCTCAGTTTTTTTTCCTGCTTCTTCTGTATAACGAAGAGCCCCCAAAGTAAACCTTCTTTTCTTTTATTTCTTTTATCCCTCCTTCAGGTTTCTTACGTACCCTTTCTTATGCGATAGTGGCAACCCTCGGCTTTTTATGAGAGGGATGCATTATATATAACCTTTTTTGTTTTTCTTTATCCGAAAACGGTAACGATCGATTTATTGTCCAAATACCGATGTTATGGAACGGTATGAGTATACTACCTTTAATTAAAAACCAATTTCTCGATGTACTATGAAAATATTTTCCTACATAGTTAGTTGTATAGGTAATGCATCTGCAGGTGCATTTTTAGCTTTGTTTTTCAGAATTTCTATGTTTAATTTTTTCAATTTATTTTATTTTTCTTGAAACTTCTTTTACAAAATTTTCCTCCGTAATGTTTTTCAATTTGTCTTCTATAATATTATGTTGTAACTTTCTTATGTTTTCATGTACATCAAAAAAGTCATTCAACCTTGTTATGTATTATAATTTTAGTCATTTCTTTCATCTCTGGTAATTTGGGAAATCATTCATTAATAATTATAGTCGAACTGGGTTGAATTGAACAATATTTTTAACACACACACACACACATATAATATTTTGTATTAGACTAACGATATTTGCAGCATACCCTTAGGTGATCAACCGTATATTAAAGGTATTCTATTTATATTAAGGTTGGGAAATATTGAGCCACGTAATCATAAACGGACACAAAGTCGAGCTAGTTGAACGGCTTAAATATTTAGGAGAAAATATCACACATGACCTCAAAGAAAAAATAACTGTAATGAAAGAACACAAAAGCTCAATCATGCACAATATACCACACCAATATAATATCATATGGAAGCATAACACTCTTCAAACTAAGCTCCAACATTTCTTACTCAGTACAGATGCAAATAATAGAAAGAAGAATTCTAAGAACATAAATAATAAATAAAAGACGACTTCTGATGGGGGAGAATTGAAACTCATACCAAACTAAGAGGTACGTGAAGACGTAGTACTAGCTCTAGACTACTTTAGAAAGAAAATAATCTCCTTTTGGACACATAATAAAAACAAAACCGAACAGGCTCGTCAGAAAACTGGTCGATAAATACTGGAAAATGTCCAAAACACCGACCTGGATAACCGAAATTAAACAAGATATGCAAGAATTAAAAATCACAATAGAAGATTTACGAAGCAAAACTGACAATATAAAAATATTAAAAGAAGTAAACTCCAGATTTAAAATTAAAGAAAAGAAAACAACAAAGAGGGTTTGTTCAGAACTCAAAAAGCAAGATCTGATAGAATGAAGTATTGGGAAGCAATCAAAAAGAAAAAGAAAAGGAACCAGAGTTGACTGAAGTGGTCCAGTGTGACCTCAACAAAAAAAAGTTGGGAATTAAATACTTTGTACAAATTTAACTTAAAATACTTACTTTCTACTTTAAAATATTTTGATTATCTCTACTTACATTACGTATATTACTGAATTAGTAAATTTTTATTTGAACATATATTTTATTATCATCTTTTGATCATGATAGTGAGAATAATTTATTAATAAAAGTAAAATAATGGAATTAATGCTATAATCGCACCCTTATGCCATTGTATTGTGTGTATTGAGTAGAAGTTGTGGACGTATATTGTTAAAATTTACGGCACCGTCACGTATAGACGCAACAATAATATCCTTTCTTTCATAAAGTATCATTTTAGGCGAATCATACTTAGTCAAATAAAGAATAATTTTTTTTTAAATGTATACTTATTATAATAAGTATACATCAAGCGGTACCATTTTTTGCAGAGATATTTCTTTCCATGTATATGATCCAAATTGGACCATAAATATAATTTTTCGAAATATCTCGACTCCAGCGCCACCTAGCGGGTCTAATCTAATTAAGAAACCTTCGCGGGCGTGCGTACAACTCATCAAAGTTTCATCGCAATCGGATTAATGGTATAGGAACGCATACGGGACAAACAAACATTTTTTAATGTTTGTTAACATTAACAAACAAGATTTTTAATGAAAAATATCGCATTTGTTTAAAGAATTTTTGTTATAGTATTAACAAAAATAAAGAAGCTTTATTATTATTAATGTAAAAAACGTAACTGTATTTCTAAAAATAAATAAAATAGGAAAAGTAAGAAGGCTTTGTAATAGCTTATGTGTTCTTCTGTAAAACTTTATATTCCGTATAAAACGGAATATAATTTTCCATGTTTCCGGTTAAGAATACAGCAATTTTGACTCGTAATTAGACAGTATCTGTTTTTACTATTCGTCCGATAAATCATGGAGTCCGGGATTTATAAATATGTAAATGTCGTATATTTGTGGGAAGATAAATTGATAAGAAGATCATATGTGGGTATATCAAGACCGAGAAAATGATAGCATCGCAGTGCTTTTCAGTCAAACTCTGTGACAATTTTGCGAATTTTCCGAAGTTTTGGACGTACAACGACACGAGCCATTTATATTTACGGGAAAAAAATTATTAGAATGACATTCTGTATTATTAACGTGATAAATCTTTAATAAAAGCCAACGGTTTTTTTTATTTTTCCTTGGTTGTCTTATAATAGTTTTATTGTCCGATTATTTCCAGGTTGTGCAGGTATAACGTGTAAGGGTATAATATAATATAAAGAGGAAATTCAGGTATACAAGATACCTTCAGATTCTTTGCTTCTTCACTTCGTTGAAAAATATACCTGAGAATAAGAAATCATAAGGTTTCTTAATTCTTGTTTCAAGAATAAATTTTGGTAAAGAACTTGTTCATTTTAGGGGTTTTTTTTCTTATTTTACCGTCATATTATAATTAAGAAAACTAATTTTTTGAATCTGTAGCGGTATTTTTTAGTTTCAATGGATTTCAGAATAGAGTATAATTGAATATTAAAATATCGTACGTATAATGGATTATGTCAGATTGTTTTAGATTATCTATTCAAGATTTTTTAAACGGCTGTGTGATCAGTGTAAAATTCATTATATATATATATATATATATATATATATATATATATATATATATATATATAATATATATATATATATATATATATATAATATATATATATTACTGGTATTAGTCATAGTTCCTTTCTTTGAGAGTGATGTTGTTTACTATACATCCAGTTTCAATGCATGTTGTGCAGAAGACTAATAAGGTAATTTTTGTACGATTGAAGTATCAACCGTATTTTTGTGGACTCAATTTGCTGGATTAACAGCGTAATAAAGAAGACGACTATTCACTCTGTTACACGTAATAAGTTTGACATGAAATGCTTGTTATTTTTGAGATGGCTGTTTTATGCGGTTTATGAATCATGTCGAGTGCAGTTAGTTGATGTATAATGGATCATTTTGTAAAGTTTTCTTATAGTCTTGAACGATAGTTTTGAAAGATGAACTAAAATATCCTGTAGAGTTGATTGAATGTTATGCGGTATCAAAAAAGAATCTCTGTATAAACCTGTTTTCGAGATTTTATAATATGATAAATAAAGATTTAGATTACGGCTAAAACACATAATTTATTTAATAAGACCGTGTTTATGATTCTAGAGTAAGGTAACGGTTCTGTATACACATCATAGTTATCTAGGACTCTGTTTTGTCTTTTTTGAAGGTTTCCGAAATTAAGAGGTAGTGTAGAAGGTGAGATGTAGTTTAGTTAGACTGTAAGCTCGTTGAGGAGAGACGTTGGGGGAGACCTTAAAATGAAATCGGAAACAAGATCAGTACGAGGTCATGTCATGATGAATCGGCGAGGTAAGGTATTATTGTCCTTCAAACTCTGTATATATTATATACAGTTCAATAATGACGTTTGTATTTACTTAAGAGTGCGTGCGTGCGTTTGTATCGCACCGTTGCCCACTTGCTGCTTATTAAATTGCGGATCCCATAATTCCTGCTTCAGATTTATTACCTTTTTCTTTTTTTTTATTCAACACATCCCTTGTATTTAAAAGGGGAAATTGATAATTGTTTTCATATAGATCTTATTTCCGTCCGTCATTGTTTTGCTCCGTTAATATAAAATAAAAGTTTGAGTTATTTTTTTATTTTATTTTTTTTTATTTATTTAAATTAAGTTCATTTCGTTGGTGTAGCAAATATTGCCCGGTTTTATATTCAGCTCCATTCGATTTATCTGGTAAATGAAACCTTGGTTAGTTCGACATACGGCTGGATTATAGGTTAGCAAATTTGACTTACGTTAAAAATAATTGGAATGTACATTCCGTACACTTTTATTGCCCTTTTAAAGTATGATTTTCTTAATTACGGTGCAGACAAAGGCAAAAAATTATGGTCGGTAAAAAATAATTATTTCAGCAAAGTGAACATATGCTCAAAACGCGTACAAAATTGCACTCTTCGTTTCGTAACGAGTACAGTTTCGGATTATCCTTTCGAAAGTACTCTTGTTTTATATATATATAATTTTAAATAAAATATTTCCATGGAAGGCTTTTTTTATCCCAAGATTATACGCATGGCTTACAACCCTTTAAAATAAATTACCCTTTATCGTACTTTTTTTTTTACAATTTCAAGTTTTCCAGCTCTTTTTTATATCTCAAAAATTATTTTAGCTTGAATATTGTAAAATGTTTAAATAATAGTTGTCGGTAATTTGAAGAAAAAAATTTAACCGATTTTTCAAAATTAAAAATTAAACTTTATTGATAAGAAAATTAGCTTTTCATTGTAAATAAAATTTGCTTATAACAAATCTGGCATTTATTGGATATCCAAACTTATATAGAACAATTTTCTTTTTCTTTTATCATTCCAGACTGTGGTATAAGGAAGGTAAATTTTTTGTGCTCCTTTAATTCCAGTACGGCTTTTTACGGCATATAACGTAAAAATTGAGGAAGGTGCGTCTTTGCAAAAAAAAAAGAATTCAAAGAAACGAAGTAAAGAAACAAATTACCGAAGGGTGAGGCTAAGGCTTCTCCTTCTCTTGAATTTAAAATTTTGTTGAGAATCTGTGGGAATGTATTTGAAAACCAAAATTACGTCAAAACTATGTATAATAATAATCCAATATTAAGCAGTGATGTCTAGTAGTAAAAAATATTTTCAAATCGATTATGGTAGATTATATAATATTTATTTATAAAAACCTTTCACTTCGGTTATTAAAAAAAAAAAATTACTATCACAAGAAGAAATTCTACCAGTAAAAGTGAAATTTTAAAAATAATTAAACCTGATGAACAAACTTTTATTCAGATTAACATACTTAAATGCTTTTCATTTTTGTCTGTTAAGAAAAGGGTACAATTAACTATTAAAATATTGTTATTTGAATGTGCACTTTAAATTACAAAAATACCATATATTTATCAAACCTTTGTGTATATCTCACAGCTAACCAGTCACATTCATTTGACACTGTGCCATTAATTAAAATTTATGAATCTTTTAAAATCGTTTTCATTGTAAAGCTCAATATTAAAATCGTATAATTTTCTTGCTTGTTTTATTTTTCCATAGCTGTAACAGGAAATTATACTGATCGGTAAAAACATTTAAAAAGACTGCTGGTCTAGTTTTCGAGTTTTGTGCCTTAAAAGACAACTAAAGAAAATTTTTTTTGATAAAAAAAAAAATAGATTTAAATAAATTGTAAATAAGCTGCAAAAAATTAATTCCAGTGCTCCTAGATTCTTTTTTAGTCTGAAAAGTTTTTAGCCTAACATAGAAAGAAGTATTTTTTCTGTCAAATATAGTTTTATTTTTCAACAAAATCTCCATTTAAGTCGATACACTTTTTCCAGCGATGCTCTAACCACATTAACCCTTAAAAATAGTTGATGACGTCTTTCCCCGCAAAATAGGTGTTTACGTATGCGATAACCTCATCCTCCTCCGATGAAAATCTTTTTTTTCCGAGCGAAAGTTTAAGGTTAGGAAAAAAGAAAAAGCCGCTTGGGGTCAGATCTGGTGAATACAGTGAGTGGTCAACAAATTCAAATTCGGAGTGCAATTCGTGAGTTTTAGCCATGGCGATCGTCGAAGTGTGAGCAGGCGCATTGTCCTGATGGAAAAGCACTGTATTCTTCAAATGTGGGCGTTTTTTTTTTTTGCAATTTCGGCATTCAACTTGTCAAGTAATGATGCGTAATACTGTCCCGTTATTGTTTTACCTTTTTGAAGATAATCGATAAACAAAATTCCGTTACTATCCCAAAAAAACACTCGAAATCACCTTCCCGGCTGATGAAACCGTCTTCGCCTTTTTCGGAGAAGGTTCTTACTTGCAGTCCTCCGCTTTGACTGTTGTTTCGTCTGAGGAGTGTAGTGGTGGGTACACGTTTCATCTACAGTTATGAATCGACGCAAAAAATCTGACTCGTTTTGCTTAAACTGCTCCAGCAAGGTCTTGGAAATGTTCATTCGTTTGCGCTTTCGGTCCAAAGTGAGCATACGCGGCATCCAACGCGTGGATAGCTTATGCGTATCCAATTATTCAGTTAATATATGACAAACGCGTTCTTTCAATATGCCCATAGCTTCTGCTATCTGTCTAACCTTAATTAGTCGGTCGTCCGGTACCGTTTGGTAAACCTTTCGATGATGTCGGTGGTGGTCGCAGTTTTTAGCCGTCCCGAACGCTCATCATCAACCAAGCTGGTAAAACCGTGTTTAAATTCAGTTTTCCATCTTTTCCCGGTGGCAAATGATGGGACAGAGCCCCGTAAGCAGCGTTCAACTCTGTTTTAATTTGCGTAGGCTATTGCATTTCAAACGAAAGTATTTAATCACGCACGATATTAGATTTTTTCTATTTTAACAAAACACTCGCAATGATTTACTCAAACGATTATCAAACAATTGAACTTCCAAAGTGAAATTTTAGTGAGTACTTTCAACGCATGCGCGAATACATTCCCTAACTTTTGTTGACGAGTGCTGCCATTTTCATGTTGAGGCTCAAAACTTTTCATACAATCCTCGTACAAAAGATTGAAGTTTTTTTTATGAAGATCAGGGATTATCAAAAAATGTTATTTAACATTCACTCCCTCCACCTATAATGACTGTTGTATATATTTTTCTTTTTTTAACTGTGTTGCTTCCGGTAAGAGTTAATGGAAATTGTTTGCATCTATATTTTCTACATCGATAGGTCTTGAAACCACTTTAAAATTTTTTTACCTTTCCCCTCCAATGGTTTTTAGTAAAAAAATGTTTTTTTTTATTTAAAAAAAAATTGATTTATATAAAATTATGGTTGAATATTAGTATTGATAAACAATTTAAAAAAAATATATTTTTCTAAAAATATTTCAACTTAGGGATTAATTTTTTGAAAATGAATTTTCCCCGAATGCTTCCCCTTGAGTATGGGAGTTCCTTGAACCCCAAAATGATAAAAAAAAAAACATTTTTTAGCTTTTACAAGTTAAAATATGAATTTCAAAACTTAACTGGCTAAGACGTCAAGTTATGCAATACATTGTTGTTTTTTTTTTATTCTGTGCTTTAAAGTGTCCGGGAGCCTGATATTGAAAGAAATTTTTACTTCTCAATTTTAATTTTGCAAAATTTGTAAAGTTAGTAGAGTTTTTTATCCATATATAATATTTCATGTAATTTATGAAGAGTACTAACTGTGCTAACTTTGAATTCTTTACTTGTGTGCCATGAAAATAGTTAGATATGTTTTGGTTTGATTTGAAGCGATTAAAAATGATTCGTAGAAATCCATGATTTAATTTTCATTTCTTGTGGTAAGTCGGCTCAAATTTTTTCAAATAAAAGTTTCTTATAAATAACCTCAAAAACTGGCATTCTCGTGACTGCTGTTTTTTTTTTCGTTTTTGCGATGAAACTATTTTAACTTAGTTTGTAATTTCAAAATTTTATTTTGAAAAGTAGCAGCAGCCTAATATACATTCTAATTACAAAACAGAGCGACTCTTTACTCTTCATTTTACTTATAAAAGCCTGAAAAGTGCTAAGCCTTCTATAAAACAAACAACTAATTGGTCCATACTTTTAGCTTTGCATTCTTCAGTTTTCAACTTTTATTTACAAAAAAGTGAAAAATTAAAAAGTACTTTAATATAACAGGTTGTCTGCTTAAAAACAGGAACTCTGTTTTGTAGGTTTGCCCTGGTTTCATCCATACGTATCTCAAAATATATTACAAAATTGCCTTGAAGTAGCTTTCTTTCTTTCTTTTTCCTGTTTAGCCTCCGGTAACTACCGTTTAGATAATTCTTCAGAGGATGAATGAGGATGATATGTATGAGTGTAAATGAAGTGTAGTCTTGTACATTCTCAGTTCGACCGTAACTGAGATGTGTGGTTAATTGAAACCCAACCACCAAAGAACACCGGTATCCACGATCTAGTATTCAAATCCATGTAAAAATATCTGGCTTTACTAGGACTTGAACGCTGTAACTCTCGACTTCCAAATCAGCTGTTTTGGGAAGACGCGTTAACCACTAGACCAACCAGGTGGGTTACGCCTTGAAGTAGCTGTAGGAGATATTTATTACATTGTCAGTACAAAAATTTGATATTATGTGCTGTAAAAGCTGTTTAAGATTTTATGATAAGAATTATTTTATTGTTTTATTCCGAACGGATCCTTAGCCGATATATAAGTAGATAAGTATCGCGAAAAAAAATTAAATGAGATCGGCTACTTACTACTTGTTGCGTACATAGTAAGTAATCTTGGAATTAATGTAGTAGTATTAAGTCGTGACGACAAACTAATATTTGGTGTAACGAAATAGCCGTTGTAATTCTTGTTCTAGATAACTTGCTACAGAATCATTAATAATAAATTTAAAAAAGTTCATGGTACATGAACTTTATATATGCGATTTATATTTAGTTATAAGATTACACCACGAATAAATACGAATTATATAAAGGGGGGGGGGAGAAAGAGAGAGCAAATTTTATATTGATGTATTACAAGTAAGCAAATTAATAAAAAGGTCGATCAAACGAAAAACATACAAAGAAGGTCGATCAAATACGATTAGCCCAGTTCAAAAAAAAAAAAAGTGAAAGATATATTACAGCATTTTTAATAGTATAATAATAATTATAAGAGTGCATAAAATATTATGGTTGACCAAATGCCCTCGAATAAAAATGTCATTTATTTTTTATCTTTTCTTTTTTTTCTAAGAAAATTGAATGTTGTTAGTTGATTTAACTTGGGGTGATTTGTCAACATCATGGTTACAGTTAACTAACGTGTATTTAATAATATGTTTTGTTAACTGGTATTTTACGGTTAACTCGTGGTTTTTTTTTTAATGTATAAAGTAATGTAATTTTAGAACAGAATTTTATATATAATTAAATATTATTTTAAAATCTGTGCGTTTAACATGAAAGGGTTTATGAATGTAATGTAATTCAATATCTTATATCATTAGAATATTGAATAAAAGTAACGGGAAAAATCATTTTTAAATCGTTTTATTTATTATAATATTTTGTAGCGCCTTTTTTTACTTCGTAAAATTATACGTGATAATTTTGATGATGTATTACCAGCTATTGGTTTTTGTTCGTTAAAAACTTTCTAAAGTGATTTCAAACATGTTTGTTTATTAAGGACGGAAGTGAAATAATTTTAATTAAATATCATCTTTCAACTTAAATTTTGCAGACGGAAATAGAAGTATTGTTGTGACGTTATAAATCTTATGTTAATCATCTGCTGTGTAATGCATGTTTGATAATACGCCAATAAATTCGTTTTTTAACTCTATTTCCTTGATTCAATTTACGTGCAAATTTGTTACATATTAAAAAACATTTAAAGTGGACTAGAATTTCGGATAGAAATGAAACATTTTGCTAGTTGAAGTTTAAAATAATTTTCATAAGGAATTTGGAAAAATTGTTTTTATCGATTTATTTATATATGCGGTAGAAATTATTTACATTTTTCGGTACCTGAAGTGAAGCACACAGATTTAATTTATAATGAATATTCTTACTCTTAAAGTAAGTAACCTAAACAAAACTCTTGTGCATATCTAAAAACTGCAGCATATCTAAATTTCAATGAGATCCAGTGATTTTGGAGATTTTCGAGCCACAAAATGTTATGTATAGGCCTAAAAATAAATAAGAGAGAAAGAGTGATTGTGATAGAGAGAGAGTGTGGGAGAAGGCCCCAATGTAAGTGAATAGTATTTTCGAACTCACATCTGAAAACGTAAATAAAATACATTTTTACCCCTTTCCACCACTCCTACCGTGCGACCAAAAGTAATACTGTACTTCTCTTCAAAAAGTCTGTAAAAGAAAGTCAGGAATACCACAAGCATTTTGTACGCGTCACAAACAAAATAAAGGTTGGGACAGTTAGTTAACTTAACTTCCGTTTAATCGAAAGATTAATTATGGGTACCTTTTAAAATTTAATATTCCTTAATTTTATTTAATGTTAATTATTGCTCTGACAACCTGCTTATTTGGTTTCCGTTGATAATTAATTTGCTTACTATCTATACAACTTGGATAATTTATATTATTAATTTTCTTCTTCTCTCTTTGATTTCGATCTTAAAAGAAATAATTATTTCGGTTAAATGAAACTTTTTATTGTTAATTTTTTCATTTACAATGTGATAAATAAAAACTTAATGAATCCTGTAGATATATAGATATCTAACGAATCACACAAAAACTGAAAAGGTAATTCAGGATATTTTATACAGGTTAAAGTAAAGAAAAAGGTTTACATAAACGTGAGTCCTCAAATGCTTCGTTTTCGAGTTATAGCTTCCGAAAAAATTTGCCCAGATATTTGCTCTGGGCAAATTTTTTTGCCTTGTTTCGGTATGTTCTGTTTTAATAAAAATAAAAATTAAAAAAATATGTTAACGTTTTGTTGACGTCACTTACAAAGAATCGTAAAGAATTAAATTTTCTACAAATTGTATGGAAAAAATTGTTTATTGACATTTAACGAAGATATTGTACGTTAAATTTTTAAAGAATGAGCTATATCAACCCTGTATTATTGTGTTTTACAATTTTTTTTTTTATAAATTATAAGAGTTGTGGAACTTTGTTTATTCTACTTTTAATGTCAAAAACAATATTAAAACCATTAAATTTACTCCTTTATTTAAAGTTCCGAGAATTTCAGTTTGAAAATACAAAGGATTTCCTGATGCATAATAATTATTTTTGCTTTTTCCTTTATTTTCATTTGTGGAACATATTCTGAAATTATTTCGTTTCTTCGTAAGACATTCTTTAAATATTCATCTATTTTTAATTAAAGTATGGTTTATTTTTAGACTGGGAATGTCCCTCGTCTTTATCATTAGTGGTTAATATAACACGACTGTACATCCGCCCATCCTACCGCGGTTCTTCCTCTTAAAAATTAAAAAATTACCTCTTATCTACTTATGATTTACATTGTAAAGTATCTGTTTTTAAATTTTTTTTATATATTTGGTTTTTGACCTTATTTTTGGTAGTTTTTTATTATTTTTTATTAATAACTTTCTTGAGTAAACGTTTTTATTTTTTGTTTGTATTTACGATAACTTTCATGCGGAATAATATGTAATTGTATAAAATTAATTAACCTGTACTTTTACTTTTCTAGCAATAGGTATCCGGGTACCCTTCCGGGACATATTTACCGAACTTAAGGAACTGATTCAGGACACCAAAATGAGCAAAAATGTTCATATCGACATGTCCTGTTTTGTTTTGTTTTCCTTCTGGACTCCATTTTGTGATTTTCAACAAAAAAATGTATTTCTCAGAAACGGGTTAACCTACATTAATTAAATTTGGCATAACTAAGACTAGTGTATTGTTCTACAAAATAAAAAAAATTTGAAAACGTCACCTTCAAAAATTTCAAAATGGCGGTCATCTTAGTTTTTTAATTTTCAATATCTTTGTAATTATTTGTTTGTTCAAATCTTTACTTACTATAACATTTATTAAGCATTTTATTTGGAACAAAATGACACCTCATTTGTAAAAATCCGTTGACAAACAATCAAGTTATTGCAGACAATTAACCCGGCAGTACCTTTTGTACCTTAATGCAAGATGATAATTTTTATTGTTAATTTATTTACTATTAGCAGACCCGAAAATGCTTCGCTATTGCTAGATTTGAGTATATATGTAGATTAAATGAACACAATTGAAAGTTTGATAAAACATTACAGAAATTCACAAAATTTAACCATTCTCTTTTACGTTTTCTCACTTTTCTGTTTCTCCTCTTTCACCTTTCTTGCTTCTCCTTTCCCCTTTACACTTCCTTTTCCCCGTTTTTCTTTTTTCCATTTCCCTTTCTTCTCTTTTATCTTTTTCGATTTACCCTTTCTCCCTTTTTACCCACGCGAAAATCGGGCCAGCAGTTTTTTAGTCGTTTTAGTATTTTAGTAGTTTTTTAGCGGACACACATCAGAAACATTGAAATGGAATCGTAAAATATTTAGTATAGCGTGTGTTACTTTTACATCCAACAGATAGCACTGTTTTTTTTTAAATCATGTTTTTCCCTGTCATAGGTGTGACATCTTGGGTATATAAATAGTCTGTATATAAACACGCGCGTATTTGAATGCAACGTGTCAAAATTTCAAAACAATCTGTGAAGAACTTTCGGAGAGTTAAGATTTTGAACAAACGAAGATTTACATTTTTATTTATGTAGATTATTATTTATCGTTAATAAGTTTTATTACATTTAGTGGAGGAAATAAAAAAACAAACAAAAAAATATCAGCTTGCGTTACGGTGCGCAAGTGTACTGCCGGGTTAATTATCTGCAATAACTCAATTGTTTGCCAACTGTGATTTACAAATAAGATGTCATTTTGTTCCAAATAAAATGCTTAATAAATTTTGTAAAAGTAACAATTTGATCAAACAAATAATTACAAAGATATTGAAGATCAAAAAATTAATGTGGCCGTCATTAAAAAAGGTGACGTTTTCAAATTTTTTTATTTTGTAGAAGAAGACACTGTTCTACATTTGATTTGCCAGATTTAATTAAAGTAGGTTTACACGTTCCTGAGAAATAATCTTTCTGTTGAAAAATCACAAAATGGCGTCCAGAAAAAAGCAAAGCAAAATAGGGCTTATGTCAATATGAACGTTTTTGCTCATTTTGATGTCCTGAATCACCTCCTGAAGTTCGTTGAATACGTCCCGGAACACTTTATAGCTGTTAAGCACCTACTGCTGTAAGGGGAAGTATGATGAATTACAAAATTTTGGGTGATGTTTTTGCAAATCTCGAAGTTTTATGACCTTCTAGCCGTAAAACATAAACACCATCATAAACTTATGTTGGTGTGTATTTTGATAAAAATTTTGGGGGTTGCTGAATATACGAGAGCTATTCAGAAAGTAAGGAACGTTTTGGAATTTTAAAAAACCAAGTACAAAAAAACCTTTTATTATATACATGTGAAAGAGGGACTAAAATACTACTTTTCAACATAATCACCATACAAATTCAGGCACTTATCATAGCGGTGGACAAGCTTTGAAATTCCTGTGTCGTAGAATTCTGCCGCCTGTGATCTCAACCACTCAGTGACGCACCCATCTTGCACAAAATTTGTGGTAGCCTAGCTTCTGTGAAACAATTTCAAACAATAAAGTCCGTGAAACTTGTGGGAAACATAGAGAAAGCTCAGTTATTGTGAAACGGCGGTTTTCACGAATCTTTTCGTCAACTTTGGAGACCAGATCGTCAGTCACAATGCTCGGACGTCCACTCTTCTCTTTATCGTGAACGTTTGTTCGGCCATTTTTAAACTGAATGAACCACTTCCTGACAGAAATTTCACTCATTACGTTGTTCCCGTACACTTCACACAGTTCCCGATGAATTTCTATTGGTTATAAAAAAAACCGGGCAGTGCGGAGATATTCCCTTTGTCACGGCTGGACGCTGACTGAGGTGCCGTGCACGAGCACACCAATACATACGCGCCTGGCGGCGTCAGGTGGAAACGTTCCTTACTTTCTGAATAGCCCTCGTAAAACTAATTTATTATAGAATTATTTGTTATACATTTCCAAAACTGATTAAAGGTTTATGTAACTTAAAAAAAATTCGTCTACACAAATTGTAACTTTTGTAAAATTTTTGCCTCAATCCAACATGTTTTTCTTATTGTGTAGGTACAATTGTACTAAAATTATATATATAAATTATTATATATATATATTTAAATTTTGTTAAATATTTCTAAATCAGCTTAATTATTAAATACAAAATTAGGCCAAAGTATTACTCTGCATGAGATTTTAATTGTGTTAGAATCTAGGCCCCTGTAAGCTGGTGAGAAAATTGGTATCCAATTTTACATTTTATTAGTTTTTTCTAATACCGTTAAACAAACTTTGTATTAAAGCCGCGATATTTATCTGTTTTTCTTAAGGGAATTACAGAAGGGCGTATTAATTTTTAAGATTCTGGAATCCGATCGGGTAAAATAAGTAAAACGTGCCCAAGATTTTTAAAAAAATTGTTAGAAAAAAATTTTTTCCAAAAATTTCATAATTTTCTGTACGATTTTATTCTCCATTTAGTAAATTGGTTTGATATGTTTTAAGTCGTATTATTAAAAGTTATTAATCCTTTAAAACACCTTTCAGGTATTGGATATAAAATTCTCTCAAGGGTGAACCCGGGAAGTTATCCAACCCTTAGCCGGCTTTTTTTATTCTTAAGTTTAAATAATATTCTTCTATTTCATGTTTTGAGATACCGGCTGAAGGTTGAAGTATAAATGTTTATAATTTGAAAGATTCATAAATTTTTGTGTGTGTGTATATATATATTACAGTGTTATCTGTGCACGATATCATTAATTATAAATAATGTCTTACGTGAACTATATTTGGATAAGACATACTATGTCAAGGTGATGTAAATAATTCGTAAATTCGGGACATGTGCAGGGTTACTCTACGTACTAGATTTTTTTATCAATGGAGAAAGGGAATTTCGTATCGTTTTACGTATTTGCAATATTATTAACTTTTTCCACGAACGTTCCTTTATTACGATTACTGTTCAAAAAAAAGACAATCGAGAAAAGTCGCTTCCCTTGTCGCTTATGACCTGACCTCTTGATATCCTAATTAATTTCTCATTCTAACTTTTATTCTGTATGCCGTTTGTTTATAATCTGTATACACGAATATCCTACATCGATTTGCATGTATTTAAAGGTACTTTTAAGTCGTATTTCTTTGTACAGGGTAACCTCACACTTACATAATTATATATAATGACAAAAGACAACTGCGTTATTAAGTCGTACTGCTTTAGTAATATACTAAAGATATAGTATATAATCAATGCTTTCTAATTTGACCTGACCTCGTCACAGTAGCTAATATTGCTTGTATACTATATATATTGTGTGTAAATATATTATACGGTAGGTAGTTGTATTCCAGATTGTTTCAATCGTAACAATTAAGGTGACAGTTTGCGTGTGAAAAATTAAATCATCTCGCCTTGTATACATTAAAGATGATATAGTTTATTATTGGCACTTTTTTAAATTTTACTTACTTTTACGTAATGAAAAAAAAACATAGTTTATATAATTATGAAATCTTAAGGTTGTTGAATGTAAGGTCGTTTTAATGAGACTTCTTTCCGAATCATACGGTGCGAGGTCTTTTTAAGAAATATTCGACCACCATGGCGTTATGTGCAGCGTCGTTCTGTTTTCTGTACTAGACGAACCATAATTCCGTAGTTTCCCAATTCCATTGTCCATAATTCTTTGGAGGGATGTTCAGTACAAATAACATTTATTATAATTTTTCCCTTAATCTTTTTTTTAAAAACCAGTATGTTCTTTTTTAAAAAAAAAATTAAATCATTTATGGTTTATTACGAATCATTTTTGCAATTAAGGAAATCATTTTTGTAAATTAAGGAAAAAATATATGATAACAATATTAAATCCGTAAAAGTATTTAGTTAAGATTACCTAATTTGACATTTCAAGACCAAAGAATAATAAATATATTCTTACCATTTGAATACATTTTAGTAATTTTTTCTCTTCTGAAAATGCAAAAGACAGTGCTCCATACATGAAGAAAAACGTATTTCAATATTTCATTAAAACATTT
This sequence comes from Lycorma delicatula, assembly GCF_047948215.1. Taxonomy (NCBI): domain Eukaryota; kingdom Metazoa; phylum Arthropoda; class Insecta; order Hemiptera; family Fulgoridae; genus Lycorma; species Lycorma delicatula. Next base: position 89,243,909 of record NC_134463.1, read on the forward strand.
CAATATTTTTGTTAAAAAATTATAAATAAAAAAAAGAAACGATCCAACAAAATGGTTTATGAAAAATTGATGATCGAAGAAAAATTCAGGTAAATGAAGAAAGCACTATAAAAAGTTGAAAGTGATCTACAGCAAAAGTACCATTTTATAAACTCAAAAATAAGGCATTATAACAGAGTAATTAAACTCAATTTTTTTTTGTCGTTACATATCTGAATATTTAAATCTAAACAGTCAAGGAGAAATATAAAAAATTGTAGAATTGTAGAAAAATATTAGAATTGAGAAATAAAAATTCCGAAATGTATAAAAAAAACTGAAAATGATCAGATTAGATAAGGAAGACATGATTAATATTTTCGGGCGTCTTCCAAGAATGGATTAAAGTATATTGTCAAAGAGAGTATTCTGATTTTTAAAAAAACAGTAAAACTTGACTTGGTTCTCAGAAGTCGGAAAATTCTTGAAAGAGATAGATCTTTGAAGAAGAAATCCAGTATAAGGAAAGTTTTAGGAGTAATTAATAAATTGGAAGCGTTTCCAAACCGTAATCAAAAAATCACTAATTAAGATCTAGTGGCCAGAAGAAAGAAAGAAATGGCGCAGTGAAATTACGAAAGAATATTGGAAGAGAAAAAACAAAAGACGAATAAAAGTTATAGCACGGTCGGTAGTTGCGAAATCGAAAAAAGAACAAAGTTGACAAAAAATTTCTTGCTTATATTAAAAACAATAGATTTATGTTGTAGATTTAAAAAAACACGGTTAGAAATGTGTCTTCCGAGTTACAGCCGACTACATTACGTTTGGCATGTCTGCTTAATTCGTCGTATTGTTCTATTAACTTTTAGATTGGATCGTTGAAGAAATCCTGAATATACGTAATTTGTAACAAAATAGTTCTTGTAAAGAAATATAATTATCATGCCTGATGAAGTAGACTATATGAAAATGATAGACCTGCAATGGACACATTTTTATGAAAATATGAGGATTATCATGCTAGTGAGTAGTATGTAGAGAAATAAATTGAAAAAAGATACCAATGTTTAACGTACATAAGATAACCGTTAAAAGAACTAAGTAGCCGATCTTTACGTAGAGCTGAATTGATTGGTTAAACTCGGGGCCCACTCCGTATTTAACCAATCATTTTCGGAGTTTGCTACCGCAGTCGCTCATCTCCCTTTTTCTGTTTAGCCTCCGGAACCACTAGGGTATTACTTCAGAGGATGATATGTATGAATGTAATTGAAGTACAGTCTCAGGTTGACCGTTCTTGAGAGATGTGTGGTTAATTGAAACCCAAGTACCAAAGAACACTGTTGGTATCCACGATTTAGTATTCAAATCCGTATAAAAGTAAAACTTCCGTTACTAGGATTTAGAACTTTCGACTTTGAAATCAGCTGATTTGCAGTCGCTCGTCGCTTCTGTTAACTAACTCCTCCAAAGGTTGAGCGAAATCAGAAAAAGAGGAGGCTTCTCTCCTAATTCGATAGTTTTGTTTAGAGCAGAAATATATATCTAATGTATCAGGAGCGCAATAAGAACTTCCGGATTAACAACCTAACTGTAATCTGTTTTGAAACGCCTTAGTAGAATTTTTAGTACAGTTTCCTTTGCGTATCTTTTATTTTATTTAAAAAAATAATAATTTCAATTCATTATACGAATTATCTTCATATTAATTTTATTTTGGTTTAATTATTTCATCAATTTGTTAATCCTATGTTATATTATGATAACTGTGTTAATAACATGATATAATATTTGTCCATTTAATTGGTCAGTCAAAGTGTCATAGTTTTTTTGCATTGAACCTCTTTCATAAATTGGTTCAGCATGAGTTGTTAAAAAACTTCCTTATTTGCTAACCTGTTATTCATTTCTATAATTAATTATATTATGCTACTTTCCCAAAGTAGCTTTATCTAGTTTTTCGTTACTTTATTTATCCAGTTTTTTAAAATGTATTTTATTATTCTGTATATAAGAGCGTGTACTTGCTTCACGTATTTCTAAGATGGGTTTCAATTTCACTTCCGGTTTTTTTATTTTTCCTGGAAAAAAAACGAGTATAATTTTTTTTCTATGGGAAAACAGTTTATTATATTTCAATTTCGTTCCTGTTGTAGTGGATTCAATTAAAGGATTAATAGTTGAAGGATTTGCCTTCCTCCATAGCGGGCTGATCGGTAATATCACAGCCTTTTATCCAGAAAGTCCCTGGGTCGAATCCCGATCAGGCATGGCATTTTTTATATTAAGAAATTCCACATGCTCTTGCTCAAGCGTTAAAAGCTCATTTGTTTAATTACGAGTTCTTCGGTTTTCATTACCGGTAGACATAATGAAGATTATTGTTTTGTGGAGCAACTTTTAAACTGGGCTTATCTTTACCCCAGAAAGGTTACTCCAGAGAATTTTTCATAAATGATTATGACCTGTGTTTAGATCTGCTTTTTTTGTCAGTGCCAATCATATTGATCATTGTTTGTAACTTAAATTATTCCTACCGTAGTTGATAATCAGGATCGTGGTGAAATTAATAGAGTAAATGAATGATATAATTAATTTTTATGTATTTTGAGATTTCTTTGTTAGGAAAAACAAATCTGCATTCCTTATAAGGCCGAGTAAAAGTATAATTGGTTGAATTCCAAATGATATTGGTTTTTTTAATTTACGTAACATGTTGATACATTTATGTGAACAATAAAAAATTTTTATGTTTACCTTTTTGACTGCCTAATTGTTTGTTTCTTTCAAATTCAAATATTCCACTTGAGGAATGGATTTATCTCTTCAGTTTCCTATTTTGCCTTCTAATTTCACTAAAATGTCAATTTTGGTTTCTGATTTGTCTGTACCACTAGTTAGGATGATGTAAACAAAATCTCTTTATGTTATTGACGGATTGGTCCTTGAGCTCATAAAAAAATGGTTCAGCGATACACATCTCAGTTTTTTTATGTTTACATATAATATTAAATTATTTATTTATTTATTGGCAAGATGGTTATATTTTTTTAATTGGTTATTTTAAATTTTATCCCTACTTTTTTTTTTAAGTTTCGTTGTGTTGGGAGTAGAATGATATATACGAGTATATATAGTGTAATATATCGATCACGTAAGAATTATCTTAATAACTTAACTTTGCGCTGGAACGCTCTGTTGACGTCAATTTAAAACGAGGGTGAATATCTCCATTTTGGCGACTGCCTACTTTACGGAAGCATCCTAGTCAAGTAAGGTATTTTTCATAGGCTACATAATTTCATTCAATATTTACGGGCACATTCTTCGAAGTTTTTTGCCGAATTAACAGTTATATACAATTTTTGTAGTTTCCTCTATTAAATAAATTTATTTGGTGTATTCATTAAAACCGAAGTAATTTTATTCGGAAATAAATCATTAGTAAATATTTTTATTCATATTTCATGTTAAAAATTATTTTTAATTTTTTTGGTTGTATGATTTAATCAGAATGTACGTATATATTAATCATCGATTATTCAGTACATGATAACGTATCGGTAACTAGTTGTGGTCGATGGTTGTTATTTCTGTAGGTTTTTTTTTATTAGTTATCGATATTTTTTTAACGTTAAAAAAATTATTTATGTTACTATCGTGACTAAATAACAGCTCAATTGAATTTATTTCTTTTTCATTTACTTATTTATTAATAATAAATAGGACTCTTGTTTAAAAACTGCCATTTATTTTATTATATTTTGTTTTATTATTATTGGCCATTAAAATAAATGGAATAATATTTAAGATTTATTATACCTATTAATATTTCATCAGTGGTAGTTGTATTTTTGTTTTATGTTATCATTTGATAATAAATAAGCGAATATAGTTCAGATCTGTGTCGATATAGATAAATTGGATTTTTGGTTTCTGCTATTTTTAGGATAAGCGATTATATATATATATATATATATCCATTTATTTTAACTGGGTCATGGCTATAATATGCAGTGTATAGTATTAGGAAAATGGCAAATCTTTCTGTGATGTTTGTGCCGTTTATGTAGGGCGTTTTTTATGTTGATAAGAATAAATCGTAAATTTTAACAGTCAGATAAAGTTTTGGTGTGGTTTTAGCTTCATAATTTTGTTTAAAACGTTTTTTTTTTTAGGTAGATTTCATAAGAAAGCTACCTATTGTAATTAGTACCATGATTCGACTTCGGAAAATTTCTACATTTCTTCGCGTTTCACATCCTCCAGACCCGAAAACCACAGTCAGTTCAAAAGTTTATATATACGTTTATATATGTTTCACTTTCTTGTGAACACAATAACTACCGTAAATTTGCGCTAATCACTTTCAAATTTATACGTAAAATATTACATTCCAAAATTGATGGTCGAGTCGTTATTGGGCAAAATCGGATCATGGGGATGGAAATGCAGGGGCTTTTTCGAAAAAAACAAAATATCACTTTCTTACTAAGTAAAATACTGAACTCGTTTAACGTTTAGTAATCTAAGTAAAGTCTTTTGATATCACCAACCATTGGCCCAGGGGGGTGGAAAAATGGGCTTTCGAAGACAAAAAAATAAATCATACCTCCTTTATAGGCACAGTATCGAATCGGTTTAAGTGGTCGTTAAATGTTACTCTTAATATTGCATGGTCGTCCTCTAAATATTACTTAAAACTTTTGTCTGAAATAATTTTTGATATGACCAACCCTTACGGCAAGGGATGATAAAAATTTTGCTGGATTTGTAAGAAGATGGGGCTTGTCGTATGCTAAATACGTGAAACTTTTTTCTCATGAAACCATTGTCGTATTGAGTAAATTTGTAGTTTTTCTTAACTTCAAGGTGGAAATCTTTTTTATGCCCTACTTAGCACCGGTGAAATCTACTTCCGGTGTGCCGAAAGGGAATTTTTTTGTTTCAAATACAGGACCAAGAGAAACAACAGGGACGCATAAAGATTTTTGTTTCATTAACTATAACCGAATGTCGGCTAAGGCTGTTTTTAGTGCGGGAATGTAGTTTTTTCCATATTGAATCATGTTAGTTCTAATTATGAATACAAAAAATCTTCCAATAATGTTTTATACAATGTGAACAATTCAGCCCATTAAAAAAGACTCAAAGTTAGTAAGAAAAAATAATTCGCTTTGAAGATTTGTTTTGTGACGTTGAAAATGTTTAATAATAATAATGTTATTAATAATTTTAAAAACGAATGCATAAATACTTTCAATTCTTTATTTCTATTCTTTAATAACCAAATTTTGTTGTATTTAAACCTTTAATATCAACGTTAGAAAGGTGTTATATTGGTATATTACTGAGCTTGTCGTGATCCACCGTTGTTATTTAGCACTGATGAATGTACTAAGTATCGGATAGATGTTAATGTGTTTATTTGAATGTAGGTAAATTATATTATTCTAATTAGGGAGAGGAACTTTTAATAAGAATGTAGGTCAATTAAACAACAATAAAAGGTCATATAGGGGGCGTATATATACTATATCGCATATATGTGTTGGTGGGTTGGTGCTTGCACGGATTCTGTTGCGGTTTATAATATATATATATATTATATTATATATTATATTTATAATATATTATATATATTTACATTATAATATATATATATTTTGTTTTATATTCATTTTTGTACGAAATGAGAGTAAAGTAAATTGAAGCGATAAGTTTAACTATGGTTATTAGAACGCTCGTGATAATTGTTAACCCGAGTCGTTTTGTTATTGTGTTGTAGTTCTTGTTATAGGTAAGGAGGTCGTATCGTGACAGTTTCGGGTCGGACATTGCGGTCTTCTAAGTTGTTGTTAGTACTATAGCTAACCATATTACTCTGTCATTCATCGCTTGTTGTTCTAAAACATGTTTCATTCATTATTATATTTATAATATAACCTTTCAATAATTTTTTTTATGCATTTTTAAATTTACCGTGTATTATATCACATTATACATTAGAAACTGATTTCTGACTTTTTTAAAAAAATACTACCCGTTTTACGATCAGTAGATAATTCTACTGGGAAATTTCAAAGATGTTAGTTTTTGGTGTGAAACCTTTCCGTTTTCATAGTTTTTCTTGCAGATATATTCTTGTTACAATATACATGTGGTTGAGATAAATTTATTCCTCCAAAATTTTAAATATTCTGAACATATTGTATGCATTCATTAAGTAAAGAATTTTATTATATACTTTTTCGGTTCCCTTTTTTATTTTTATTTAGAAGAAAAATAAATTTTACACTGGAAAAAATAGGAAGCAATTTTTTTTTAGAATTTTGGGAAGTTCTGTTGACCTTCAATTTTTTTATTATTGGGGACATTTTTCATTATAAAGTTTTTTCCACATTGTTTCAAGGGTAATTGGTTTCCGTTTTTTCTTCTAGGACATCAGGAAGTATCCTTTCTTTTGATTCACCTTAACGATTTTATATTGCATAAAGGTGTAATGTAGAGCCGGTAGAATGGGTTCCAGATCTCCAATATTTTCCGAAAAAATTGTTAACCCGCAAAAAATGCATTTTTTTTTTTTTTTAGGGTTTTACGTAAATTTACTTTGTTAGTTGCTTTATAAATAAAAGAGTAACGAAATTTATTAACAAAGATTAGTTATTTAAGGAATACAACACTGAAGTTTAGCAGGATACGCTCTAAATAAGACAAAAACAAAAAAACACGGAAAATTCTCTTACTAGAAAAATATGTTGTTAACGGAAATCTTAATCTAAGTTGATGTAAGGATATGTAGATGTTAGATTCTTAACGATAAAATAAATGAGAATAAAATAAATAAATTCGTGGAATGAAAATACATTTATAGTAATAGATTTTGATGGGAGGGGTAAACTGAATGCAATTCTAGTAATGAATAATAAAAAAACATTTTCTTTATTCCAATTATTTTTTTGTTACTGAAAATATGTGAATATTCTTAGATTAGCAGAAAAGTGTAATTTTTATTTACTAACTGGAAAAAACTAATTTTCCTAGCAGTGAGTATTTCTTCTACATTTATTATTTTTATTAGAAAAAAAGAAAAAAAAGTTTGTTTGGATTTTTTTCGCAGAAATTTATTTATGCGACAAATTATAGTTAACTCTACGAATATATTATTTAAATTTTAAATGTTCTTTCTTAATAGATCTGTTCATTCTGAAAATTAAATCTTTTATAGGCGTTTTTCTTCATCCTTCTATAACTGAATCCGTAATTAATAAAACATAATTGCAATAATTTTAAAGTTAATTCTTGGAAAAGAGAACTGTTAAAATCTATATCAGAATTTAAAAATTAAATCGGTTAGTATGTAAGCTTGCAATGTGATCAACTGAGTCGGCTGTTTTTATCGTTGTTTTGTGTTTATTAATGTTTTATAATATTTATGCGATTAAACTTTTCTTAATTATTTTTAATCTTATTTTTTCTTAACTATGTATTCTCTCAAGCATTAGTTTTATCTTGAAACGTCTTCTGTGCTACCTATCTTACCGGTACAAAGTAGGACATTTAAAATTATTATAAATCCTGCTGCGACACAGGTAGTGAAATAATAAATAAGATAATTTACTTACTATAAATGTTTACAGTTATCAACGAATTGTCATACTATTTTTAAGTTCACAGCCATAGAAAAATACATTTTTTGTACCTCACTTTCTTTTCCCTTTTTTTTAAATTTTTTTTAATGTAACTTAGAAAACGATTTATTAAAGATGTTCCGATCAATTTATTTAAAACTAGTTGACCGGGCAATGCTTCGGTATTGCTAGATTTGAGTATACATGTAGACTAAATGAACCCAAATGAATATTTGATAAAACATTAAAAACTGAACATTACGGAACATCACAAAATTTAACCATTCCTTTTTTCCTGTCTTTCCCTCTTCCATTCTTCACCCTTTCCCTCTTTACATCTTTTCCTTTTTCGCAAAAAAATATTTTTTTTTCATGTAACTAATATATATTCTGAATATGAGAAAAATCGAACCATAAATACAATTTTTCGAAATATCTCGATCCAGCGCCACCTAGCGGGTCCATTTTTTGCAGAAATATTTATTTTCACGTATCTAATATATATTCTGAATATTAGCCAAATCGGACCATAAATTCAATTTTGTGAAATATCTAGACCCCCGCACCACTTTGCGAGTCGAAACTAATTCAGAAACTTTCACGGGCGTGCGCACAACAACTCACGAAAGTTTCGTCGCAGTTGGATGAATGGTATAGGAAGATGCGGGATCAACAAAAAAAACAAACAAACATTCATTTATATATATATATATAAATAAGATTAAATGATTTTTTCTCAGAATTATTACTACTTTGAGGGGTTTTTAAAATAATAGCTGCCAATTAGATATTAATCTTTTACATATTTTGTTCAACGTGTACTTAAATACGTACTCTATTTAATCAGTAACGCCTGTAAAATTTTTAATAAAATAAGTATTGATTTTTTTTACACTGAAGTTACATACTTATTATTTAATAAAGTATTTTGTATTAATATGAATTATAATCTTTTTTCTTTTATTTCATTTATATTTTTTAAATTTATATTCTGATAAAAATTTCTCTTGCTCCTTTTAGAAAAATGCTGGCGAAATTTTTTTTTTGTTATATTAGCAGTAACAAAGCTATCATTTCCTAATTGATTTCTGTAATGTACGGGTATATTATAGATTGAATAGCATAATTTATTTTTTAATTATAACGAGATATTTTTTTTTTTACCAGTTGCGGACTACGTTTTATCACTTAGCGTTCTTCTTCTTCCTTTCCAGCTAGTTTCATTCGTTTTTTCCCCAGTGCTTCTATAATTTTTTTCGTTTAAGGTTGTTCTCCGTAGAAAATTACAAGATATTTAATTTTTTTTCTATTTTTAATTATTTAATTCCCGATTTTGTAAGTCCGGAGTTTCTATTTTTATTTTGTTCATGAGTCTTTCTTAACTTTATATTACAATAAACGCTTGTAGTTTTTCTTTCTAAATAAAAAAAGGGAGTATTTTCTTGATTAATTCGATTACTGCAAAGTGTGGTCTATTAGAGCAGATTCCTTTCGTGTATTAACGGTATTTGTTTAAATTTTAGGGTACAGGATTTTGTGGCGGAGAAGTAAATATTATATACATATTGTTCTTTGTAGACCCAAATATTTTCATTAAAGATTTCTTTAGTTTGAATTTCTTTTAAAAAGGTCCGTTTTGTGATCATTTTAAAACATTTTGCAGCGTATTACGTTTCTGTATGAATTACTGTATTCGGTAATAATTATTTTGCATTTATAATACTAGAGATCCGTATTTCGTTGTATAAGTTTTGGATTCAACTATGGACAAATTCCTTTATTAAATTCAAAAAATTAGATAATTTTCTGCCCGTTTTTATTTCATCCACTAAATGTAATAAAAATTATTAATAATAATAGTAAATTTAAAAGTTATTATATCAGCTTGCATTACGGTGTGCAAGCGTACTGCCGGGTTAATTGTCTGCAATAACTTGATTGTTTGTTAACGGATTTTTGCAAATAACGGGTCTTTCATTATGATTATTTTTATCTTGGAAAAACCTTTTAAACGGGTGCTATTTTTATTTTTATTATATTTTTTTGTATTCGTTAAAAGCCATCGTCACTTAAGTTAATTCTAAGATTAATCGTTTGTAGATTTAGGAAAACCGGTGTTGCCTTTCTGGAATTATTGGGAGCACAAAACATGATAACTACGCTAATTAATTGTCACCCTTCTAGTTTATTCGAATAAAACAGAACATTTTTAAATTAAAAGAAAACTACTTGTTATTTATTTACTTAAGCTGTAGATAATTAAATGTATAATTAATAATATACCGATTCTATGTTTTATCCAGAGATTAAAAAAGGAAATTGAAAACATCAGAAACGTGTTTGGCTTGGTTAAAACAGTTTATACATAGGAATTCATATGTTTTTAGGTAAATTATTTTCCTGGTTTTACATGTACATAAAACTTTTTTTTTATTATTTTTTTTTTTTTTTAGAAAAACGTATTATTTTAAAAATTAGCGTCGTTACCAATGATAAAACTATTTAAGAACTTTACTTTGAATAGCTCTAGAGTGGGAGCAGGCCGGATTGCTAAGATTATAATTAAATGTGTATAATGAGCTATGTATGACGTTACGTGAAATGGAAAGTATGTTATTCTATGTCGATATGACTTGAATAGGTCGGTGACTGTGCTTTTGTTAGCTGTTTAATCTGTTGATTATTGTTAATTTAGAAGTAGTTGTACACATGTATACTTGTGCGCGCGCGCACACACACACACACACACACACACACACACACACACAAAGAAAAAGAGAGAGGAGATTTCGGTGTGCGAATTAACCGCAGCCGACTGGATAGTAGTAGTGTTTGCTGTTTCGTTCTATACAGTGCGTTATAGCAGTCGGCACATAGTCGTTCTATTGCGGTAATAGCGACCCTGGCAGGGCCGTTCTGTTGAAACCGGGTCAGGGCGTCCCGGAAGTACATCATCTCCCTCCTGTTTATTTAACATTGCCCCCAATAATATTTGTATACCTATATTTATTTTTCAAATTAAATTCTTCATACTTGTAATAGTTTTAGTAATAAGCAAATTATTATTATAGGTTTACATTCATTTTTTTCAGTTTTCTTTTTTTTTTATTAAGGACGTACAGTTAAACAAGAAGAGTTTTTTTTTGCATTGAGTAATAAATTTTTTGTCGTATGTCAATGAAAATTATCTTGTAACTGGTATAATATGTTGATGCAAGAATAATAAAACTTGTTGCAACTGCAAAAAAAACGTCTTTTACATTGTTTACCGAGGTATTAAGTACACACACGATTACTTTTTTTTGTTTACATTTGTTTACATTTGGATTTTTAGAAGACTGCATCAGACTAACAACTTGAAACCCTGTTTTATATATATATATATATAGTAAAACTACTTTAAATAACTGATTACATCAAGTTCAATATGTTTTATAACGAATTACAAAAATCTTTTATAACTGTTATAAAATGAAAAAAATATTTTCAAATCATCTACGTAGACCACGTTTTGTAAAAAAAATCTTACAATGATGCTGTCTGAAAACAATTTACATCGAGAAAACTAGAAGATTTTTCTTTGCAAATTAAAAACTTATCACCGAACTTTGTTCGTTTTGTGAAGAGGAAGAGTAAGGCTTAATTTATATACACATAAAGAAGGGAAAAAGAATAATAGGGTCGATTGAAAACAATATTGAATGCCGTTAATAAATTCCTAAGCACTACTATCATTAAATTTGTTAATCACTACATTTAATTTTTAATTTTTTTTATTTGTTAGCGTAACATTTTTTTCGTTTTAGTAACTGTGATTAATTAATAATATTAACTTTAGTATTGACGGGATTTTATTACTTTGTAGAAGTAATAATAATAAATTTAGGCTTATTTCTTAGTGGGTTGCTTGTAGACATCCCCTCTGTCGTCCGTTAGAAACTCATAAGGGAGTGTTTCGACATTCACCCTGCTACAGACGGGAAGCTAGAGAAATCAATTCTGAGAGTTATACGTCTACACCCAAAGATGAGATTTAAAGCAAGTATACAATGTAAAGTTTCGTTTTTACAATTTACGAGTGGTCGTTTTATAATTTCCTTTATTTTACGAGAGGGTGATTATACCATTCAAATTGTTTAAGGTCATTTACGATCTTCGTTGTCGAATTATACAAAAAAAAGGGCTACGCGTTGACCAAGTCAAATAACCTTCATAGTAGTGTTGGTTTTTATTTTGCATTAGTTTCTTTTGTTTATTATTAAATGTTAAATTTTTATTTAATATCAAAATATTTCGCAATAATACTCGCAGGTGGCTATAGTTTATTATTATGCTGTAACTTGATGTGTCTGCGCGTTACGAGAAAATAAAATAAAATCATTTAGGCTTTTAACTAATAATGTATTAAATATAAATAATTGTCGATAAGTGCGTAGGCTTTTTCGTCAAGGTGAACATTTTCTAAGGGACTGCGGATATAGAAATTAGATCAACATTTCAATTTAATAGAATTCAGTGTATGTATGAAATCAGACGGAAGCGTAATCTGTTTTTTTATTTTGTTGATTGGTAATTTCAAATCATTAATCATGTTACTTAATTAATAAAATAAAAAGGAAAAAATCTGTGTATTTTTGACAATACAGATGATACCAAAAGGTTTCCGTAGTTTGAAGAATTTTGTAAAAATGGACTTAATATCAGAAATTGTTAGAGAAGATCTTTTCGTTAAAAGATCTAATGTAATGTGTGATGTGTACAGATTGAAGATTCAAGTAGAAACGGAATAGGTTACTTGATAAGTGTAAGAGCCTTGGTATATCGATTTATATATGCGTCAGGAGTTACGGATTTACCTGATAAACACCAGATCCCGTACAGATCTATAAACAAAACCACGGCCTCCACTAAAAGAAATCTATAGAAATACCGTGGCTTAACTTTATAGAATACCGTGGAGGATATGGAACGAGAGGAATAATCGAATCAAATGGGAGGAGTGCTTAAAGGTGTTCTTAAAGATGTCTGCAACCATCCCGTCCATAATTTAGGGATATTCGGGTAACTTAAACCTTAGCGGGAGCAACACATTATACTGATGAATAAATAATTTCGATTGATCAGGTCAGATATATGCTGCAACAAATTAATTTTCTTGAGATTATATGCATTGTTAAAGCTTCAACTGATATACAGATTGTTTAGCAAGACTTCCATCGAATGGACTGGTCGATGTTATAGATGAAAAAAAATAAATAAATAAACAGAAATTGTATTAAGTATGAAAATTGAAAGAAAAACATTGTCTGTGAATAGTAGTAATGTTTTTACCGCTTTACTTGCTTTCTAGTCTTCTTAAGACCTTACATCTACTGTCCATTAATTGCGAAAGTAATCGATCACTTGTGATTACGTTCCATCAACTTAAAGTAAATGGGAAATGAAGGTTGGCCCTAGAACTTTCCGTGAATATTATTCTAAGAAAAATATGAATTTAAAAAAGAGATATCTAGTCAATTGACAATCTGAACGTTTTGATGTAATTTAAATTCTATTTTTGTTTATCCTAATCGCCGATTGAATATTACAACAGCTGTTATGTGATGCTCCAAGATCCGTATTCAAATTCTGATGTAAAATTAGGTATTGCAAATCGACTCTAGTTTGTCGAGAATTGATAGATTTTACTTTTTTACTTTTAAACGGGCGTGTATATTTTAATATATACCCTACGGCGCATATTATTGTGTTTGTATCTTTGAAATACGCATTGCATCATACCGCATATGTTACCAGTTTTTACCTATTTAAAAAAAAAAGCTGAAATTCCATATTACATCACTGCATATAACATCAATGTTTGGTTTTACGGTTTGATCGTTTACGCGATACGTATTTTGGTGCATAATGCGTTCTAGGCTTATACTGCGTGATGGTGGGGTGCTCGTCGGTGCGTTATCGACCCGCTGATAATTCAATCCGCCCCCTCCCTTTGTGTGTTCCCCTTAGTTTTCCCCCCTTTACCACGCTCTTCACTACTTCCCCTCTGAATAGCATTGCTGCAGCCTCCCTTATCAAGGACGCAACGCTCCCTCCTGTCACCCCTTATTGTACCCCCCCTTCTTCATCCCTCTTCTATCGTCCGACTCTACGGCTCCCTTATATTACACGTGCACTCCTCTTTTCCTCCCGTCTCCGAACGCCTTGTATATATTTTTTTTCTGCCTCTTCTTGTGAACGCTGTATTTATATTATAACGTATATATCGTTCGTTATGACAAGTTTTGAATCTTGTGCTCGCAACTAGTTTTAAAATTGTATGCAACAGTTCGTAAATATCTGATTATATTCGTCTACGGTTTTATTCCTTTTTTATATACATTATTTTACATTATTATCGTTTTTCGATTCAAGTATTGCATAATATCAAGCAACTAAGCGATACAATGATTTACATTCATTTATTCTTTCTCTTCATGCATTATTTATTTGTAATACAAATTTTTACCAAATCATGTTAAAATACGGTTATTCAGTACTAATAATAATAAAAAGTCATATATATATATATATATATATACATAAAAGAATGTTAGTTTGTTTGTCCCGTAAGCGTTTCTATACCATTCATCCGATTGCGATGAAACTTTGGCGCGTTGTTGTGCGCACGCCCGCGAAGGTTTCTGGATTAGTTTAGATCTGCTAGGTGGCGCTGGGGTCGAGATATTTCGGAAAATTGTATTTATGGTCCGATTTAGTTCATTTTCAGAATATATATTAGTTACGTGAAAAGTAATATTTTTCGTGAAAGGGGAAAAAGGGAAGGATGGGTAGAAGGGAAAAAATGATGCGAAAAAGGGAAAGGTTAAATTTTGTGAAGTTCCGTAGTGTTCAGTTTTTTAAATGTTTTATCAAACTTCCATTTGTGCTCATTAAATATACACACATGCGCGCGCGCGCACTCACTCACTCAAATTTTGCAATGGCAAACCATTGCCGGTTCAGTTAGTAATAAATAAAAAGAAAAGTATTATACACAAGTAAATGCTTTCTTTCTGCTCAATATTAAGTCATTAATGCTTTTTGTTATGCTATTGTAATTATTTTGTAAGAATAAGTAAATATATTTAATTGTAATAATAGTTTAGATTAAATAATTTCGTTTTCTTTTAGTGTTTACGTACCGTCGAATTATTAGTTGATTAATTTTACATTCCATATTGGGATGAATCATTGACAACTTTAAATTATTGAGGGTCGTAAACCCCTACACCTTAAACAAGAATAGGGTTTGTACCCTTATATAGTCTAATCATCCCTCGTCCCTTTTTTTCCACTCGTATTGTATATTATAGGGTCTCTGTGCGTGAATCGGTGAGCTTTGAGCTTGTGTACTTTTTTACTTATACATCTCACCCGTTTTCATTCTAATCATTGTGTCAGCAAGCATCGCTTTGTGGATAGAGGGTCGGTTTATAAGTATACACCATGTGTTGCTGTTGTTTTTTTGTTGACATATACGTGAGGGATGATGGATTTTTTTTTTAAAACATCGGGACGAGTAAATTGGAAGACTCCATCGTAGGATGAGTGTAGATTGATAATGATCTTTTTGGGGGTTAAAGGGAGATAATTTATAATCTTCTATTGTTAAAAATTTTTTATTAGCTGCTAAATTAAGGCTACGTAATTACTTTTAAATATATTAGTGTTCGATCAAAATTTTAAGCCTACGTACCGATTACTTCCATCAAATCGTATCCAATTTGTACATTATGTGAAGCGGTTTTTTTACTCTCTTTTGTATACCGCGCAGTTTACGGTAAAAGATTTTTTATTGACGCTTTTAGGACTAATAAAAATTGATAACGAGTAGTCATTTTAGACGAGTAGTCTGTGAAAATACGTGATACACACGTAATAGATATTTTTTAACCATTAGTTAACGCTGTCCTCATGTTTTTATGATTTATACTTCATTAATATTATAAATACAATTTATTAAAGGAAATTTAATTCTACTAATAATAGTAATACTTAAATTCGCTATCTTTTTAGTCAAGATATAACAAAAAAGATTTGGCCACTTTTAGATAGATGTTCTGATTATACATCCCAACCTCGTAGGAGGAAGACACCCTCCTTGTGATGCTTCAGGTTGCCACACCACCCCCCACCATTCATAGTCCTGACGGGCTTTAACGGGAGTTGTCTTTCGCCCTCTTAACTTTTTACATCTCACAGTAATAAGCCAGGCCTCGTTGAGATGCCACCCATGTAAATGCCTCGGTAGACATTTACATCGGTGATTTTTAAACTCTGCTTTTGTCATCGCTGTAGGCCTCGTCAAGACATCTTGAATGTCCTGCATCGTTGCCCTCTGAACTAGCTAACCGTGCTCGCGGAAACACGAACACCTCGCCTAACTTTTATCGGGCCAATTTCTAGTAAATGTCTCGAAATTCGAGGCAAATTAACAACAACATGCCACCAAAAATGTTCGTAACAACGAAATTTAGTCCTAGTTCCCTTAATGAACTCTACTTCTGTTCATTCCCCTGACTTGGTTTCATTATGGGCTCCGGTCTGGTCTACAAGGATGAGGCGGACAGACACTCAGGTCCATCGCAGAGTCCCGCGTGACATTTACTTTCTTCAACCATCGTCGAGTTGCCGCTACACCTCACGGCTGCATGGGATCCATCCCATGCAGTGAAGTCGCCATCCCGCCGACAGTGTTGTATGCTCGTTCAAACTGACCTCGTCAAAACGGCGCTACACCTCACAGCCGCATGGTAATCCATGACCTCGGCAGTGCAGTCGCCGTTCCGCCGATTGCTAACATTCAAATAATCACCGCAATTTCTATCTAACCGTGGCTCGACGCCAATACGCCTACCTCCTGCCAATCAACTGTTCAGGCGGTCCCTAGCCTCCCGAGGTACTACTCTACTACACCCCTTCAGCCGTCCTGCTCAGGCTGAGGAATCGAGACACAACTATTCCGCCACGGAGATCGGCGTTGTATTTTAATTTTATCGAGTTTATCGAACTGTTTTTAAAGTTAATTAAATAATAAATGTTTAGGAATCAAAATTTGCAGTTTTTAAATTTTCTTTTCTTTTTTTTTTATACCGTTTGATTGTATTTAATTCACCGTTTGAATGTACTTATTTATGTACGACAGTTATGCTATTATTTAAAAGTAATTTTTACATAATATAATTACTTTCGAACAATAACAATCTAAGAATGAGTCTTTCTCATTAATCATTATTAACGTCGAGTTATGATAAGTGGAAATCATCATTCATAATTTAATATCTTTTTAATTAGATATCTTGTTTTTTTTATTAGTTTTTTCATGCAAATATAAATTTAATAAGATTTCCGTATAGTTAAGTTGTTCTTATAAATTACAAATTTTACTATTACAGTTATTATACTATTTTCTCAGATTAGATTACCATTTCTTTATAGGTATTTATTTATAGGTATAGATAGGAGCTTAATAGGTATATATTTGATACAATATTCTTGAAAAATTTTTACTATTCTTTTATGTTTATATTTTCCATTGTGGAGGGCTACTATTTGTCCGGAAAAAAGCATATTTTTATCACAACCAGGAAATATACTCGTAATAAACAGATTATACGATTATTAATAATAATTATTATTAATTCCAACCAGTTATAATTAATCTGGTCAGACAACGGAACAACGTTAATTTTACTGGTTGGTAAAATTATATAGTAAATATTGATTGTATAACTACACTATATGATCTATAAAAAATTAAAAATAAGCATATTCTTTTCATGAAAATGTCTTCGTTTGAAAAGATTTGTATTAAAAGACCTAGTACATTATTTTTAGTTAAAATTTTTCAGTGTGAATAAAGGGTCTGTGATTAAAAAAAGGAATAAAAGCCTTTTTTGTGCGATTATATCCGTATAAATAAGACATTCATTTTTTTTTTTTTGATAGCCAATTTTATGGATTATAAAATTATAATAAATTTTGACGGTATTACATCGTGCGTTCAAAAAATTGTTAAGAAGCCAAAAATAACCATTCTTAATTTTACGCTTTAAACGATTTTATTTAATTTAAGAATTAACCATTCTTAATTTTACTTTAAAAAAAAGGATTTTTTCTTTTTTGTGAATTTCTCTTTTAATTAATTAATAATAATTTTATTTTATTTCAATATTATTTTTACTTTTTTCCGAAATGCACTACGCTTCTTTAGTAAAAAAAATTTCCCATTTGCTGAAATAAAAATACAAATGAAAAAAATCTTTTGGCTTCTTTTCTGAGAATTATTTTGCGTAACAGTTTTGACCGTAAATGTGAGTACATGATCCGTTAATTGATTCATATACTTAATTTGTTATCATTTAAGGTAGTAATTCTCCTTGAAATATACATTGTACTTGCATTGTTCTGTTACCTTTCGTTTTGTCTGGGATTGTTGTATTCAGTTTTTAAGGTAAAGCAATCAAATTTTCTTCTTAATTTAAGTTTGGAGAATTTCAGTACGACTTTATTTTATCTTTGAAAGAGGAATCTGAGCGAAATTTTTCATAAATTTTAACTCCAGAACGCAGGCTATGACTTGAAATTCTTTTACGTTTCATTGCGAGATATTCTGTATATTTAATTTCTTTCTCTGTGCGGAAGATTTTCGGAAAGGAAATAGGATCCGGCGCTCCTAGGCTGCACGCATCTCTAAAGATTCAATATTTACCGTCTGGAAGACGGAAACGGATCCACACTACGAAGCTGCTAAGGTCCACTGCAGCCAAAAATCTAATTAGATATCTCAGTCTCTGCTGTTCAATAATATTCCCACGATAACGAGATATACATGAGTTTAGTGCTTACTCCTTTGTGTTCTTTTGCGAGGCCTAAGCAATTTACTTACTCTGCCTGAAACCCGTAGTGACAACAGCTTCGCGATAATATTGTAGTTGAGAGCTTGACCTGTTGACGAACTGAACCCATCATTCAAATTATCTATGATATCCTCTCAAGAGTAAACAAGACAGTGGTAATCGCATGGGTCCCGGGCCATTACCGCATCCTCGAGAACGAACGAGCTGATGAGGCTGTCAAAAGGGCGCCAGCAAATGGCCTCCGATTGGAATTAACGTGTGAGAGCGACTTCACGAAGGCAGTCCGTGTCAAAATTCGTACTCAATGGAATAAGTAGTGGCTGCTGAGCCCTCCAACATATGGCATCCGGGAGAACTTGTTTGAGGAGAAACCTTTTATCCCAAGCAACAGAAGAGACCAAGTCATCCTAAATCGACTGAGGATCGGTTGCACAAAACTACCCCCCCCCCCCCACCCTATTTGGCTTTTTCGACGGAACTGAGGCGTGCAATGTAAAACGGTCCGTAAACTTCTTACTCTTAGATCGCCCAATGTTCGGGACTATTTGTCGATAATTAAACCTGGGTTCAGATTCAAAAAATTCGCTGAACCGGTAGAGGTATGTTATGTTAAAATACCGTTGCAGTTTCTCCGTGATAGTGGAATGTACTTAGTTTAGCAGTTTTGCTTATGCGAGATTCCTTACGAAGTTTTGTGTGCGCGGTGAAAATAGTCAAGCCGTCATGTTTCTGTTTGGATATTTTTTATCCAATGGTTGGTGTTTATTGCCTAATTAGTTATGAACAGTTACTTTATTAAAGTCGCTATCGTATCGTTGAAGCGATTATAAACAAAAATGAAAAAAAAATGGTTTTTGAAAGCTTACTTCAACTTTTAAATTATATTATGATTTTCAATAAAGACCATCTTTAGTTAATCTTTCTCAATGAAATTCCTATGTATTTTTTTATTTTATTTTACGTTTTCAAACAATTTTCTTGAGATTTCGCTGGGAAATATTTTTAATATAAGAATGATATTAAGTTAATACGTATATCATTACGCTAAAACACTTCAATACGAATCGATGGTGATAAAAAATGCTTTAATTTTTTAAATGTAGACCTTGTTATTTTTCGTTTAAAATGTTGTCGTTTAAGTTACGTAGAAGATAAATTCGGGTAAGATATAACCAGTATAACTTTCTATGAGAAATAAAAAAATTATTTGGTTAAAGGTAAAGTTGTTTGAAGATAAACAGAAAAAGAAAAACGAATCAGATTTCTGTCTTTTATTATTTTAAAACAGTTATTTCGTTGCTCTTATTTTTTTTGGGGATATGAATGTTTGGTTTAAATGTGACTAATGGTAGGAAAACAGAACACGCGCGCGCGCGCGCGCACACACACACACATACAAATTTTTAACTGTTTTAAGATCATGATTAAAATTATTGAGGACTAAGCAATAAAATTATTGGCTAGTATTTTTACTATTGGTGTATTACTTTTGCAAAGACAGTTAATGTAGGACAGCATAGTGGAGCACATCGCTGCAAATCATCTTATAATGTAATTCTGATAATGAAGAATTAGAAGGAGAAAAAAGTATACCAGATAAAAGAAAAAAATAACTAACGCTATACAATAAGAAAAAACAACGCATTCTAAGCACCATCCATGGTGATGAGACTTTTAATAATAGTAATAGTAATAAAGGAATAACAATAAAACTAGATAACTGACCTCGTTTGTAAGTTGCTACACAACGCTTCTTTTTAAAAATATAATTTTTTATAGCAATTTAATGTTTTCAAATTTTACTTTATATATAGATATATTTTTTTTTAACAACGAATGAAAAATGTTATTTGATCTATTATGGTAAGACATAAACCAAAATTTTCAAAAAATTATTTTTTATTTCATTTATTTTTTATATTAATCTATAATGGTTTCTGATTAAATTGGTTTATCATTTACATACATGTTAATTTTTAACGGGGTTATTAGTTGCTATGTGACTAACATTATTGCAATCAAAAATTTAGCTGCTGATTTGTTTGTGATATGAATTCGCGTCAATCAAAGACCTAAATATGGCTGTAGTTTCTGAAGCTGCAATCTATGGAAGTGCATTTATTCATATTCTTTGATCATCAGCTGATTTACATCTGTTTTAACAACATATAACCTAAAAAAAAGCCTAACTTTTTTAATCGACAAGAGTTCTCCAATGAAGTTATTCCAGTCGATTGCTGTACTCTGACCCGTACCCGATTCACGGTGACACCAATTTCACGCTGAACTATACATATACGTATATTAAACTATATTAAATGTATGATGGTCGCGAAGCTGGATTTGAATTTTTCATCCGCGTACTGACGCGGATATTGACTTGTGACCGGTAAATACGTTTGTCAACGGCATACGACACCCTCAGTTTCGCACAATATGTTCATTGCGACGTGTCCTGGTTACCGGTAGATTGCACTTTGTTGCAGAAACTTAATGGCATCGTGTTCGTTTGTAGGCAAATTTCAAACATTCATGTTTGGAATTCAAGTCTAGCCAAATTAAACTGCTTTCACGATAAACGCGCAGAACCAATAATAGGTAACCGGCTCAACACACGAGATACAGATATAGAGTTCAATTTACGCCATTAATAAGGAAACTTACTGTTTATTTATCCTTTCTGTTCGAGGCATTTAATCAAATAGTATTACTAAATTATTAAAAAGGAGTAAATTAGGTATGTAATCATTTTAAAATATTATTCGCTAAAGAGAAAAAACGTCCGAGCCAGGTTAAGTATAGAAACATATATATTACAATCTTCTTTACTTTTAACTAATCAATTAACATTTGTTTTCTGGCGATACGTTATTTGAAAAATGTTAGTAGATTATCTTATTAATTCAAGAATAGAAGGTTGGAGTCCGAAACTTGAATAGTTGACAGTTCATGTACAATTCAACATATAAACAAGAAATGTAGAGGCGGCTAATAAATCATAGTATTACCATTGGATACACTAGACTTGGTCATCCGTCCCTCATCTCAGAACTATTTTAGAACTATATTCTCTAAGTAAATTTTGAATTGCACACTTTAACTTATTTTAAATTTCTTTTTCTTTATAATCAGCAGTTACTGAGATTAATCATTAATACAATTAGATACTGGAATTGCATAATGTTTTCAAAACCAATGAAATTGTTTTAAATTAAGTTTTTGTTGGACGCATCCGCTAATTATTTTAAAAGCCGCGAATTTTTAATATAGGTGTCTCACGAAGAAACTGAAAGAATTTCAGGACGTTATTTTTACGATTAAAAAAAAAAGTTCATATAAACTTAGTTTCGGAAACGCTTCGTTTTTGCTTTTATTTCTGGTTCAAGGGTAAAAAGTAGTAGAGAATTTAATTCTGTTTAAGTTACATCACTGTTTAGTAAATATCTGGAAGAAATAATTAAATTCGGTTGGAAGAAGAATAAAGATTGCGGAGGGAAAAAGGAAATTGAACGTATACATTTTGCTGACAGCATGGCGGTACTGGCGGACAGCCCCGAGTAAACTAAATGAAATGCTTGATGACTTGCGAAAGTCTGAATATGAGGATCAACAGAAAGAAGACAAAATGTACGGTATTAGGTAGAAAAGAGTAGAGAATTGAGTGTAAGATGTAAGTTTCAGTGCTTAGGGAACTTCTTAACCGACGACTGAGTTGGAAAGTAGAGATTAAAACATGAATATTAAGAAGTAAACAGGCATTTAATAAGAAAGGAAGACTGCTGTGTGGAAAGCTAAATTTAGCGTTAAGGAAGAGATTAATGAAATGTTTTATTTGGAGTGTGTTGCTTTACAGAGATGAAACATAGACGATGAGAAAGGCAGGCACAGAGGCTTCTGAATTGTGGCTGTGGCGCAGAATGATAAATGTCAGACGGCAAGACCACGCGACAAATGAAGAAGTATTAAGGAGAATCAGAGAGAACAAGAAAATGTTAAATGTGATTGAATGTAGGAAAAGGAACTGACATTGTACAAATCGAAGGTGTTTATTAGTAGATGCAGTAGAAGGTTTCGTGAATGGAAGGAAAGGAAAAGGAAGGAAGAGATCTCAATTGATGGATGAGGTTATAGAAAAAAGGATAATTTACGGAAACAGAGTTTAGCAAAGGATAGATCAAGGTGGAGAGTAGCAGCTGTGACAGGACCTGCCCTAATGGCGGTACAGTATGAATGAATCAGTTGAAAATGAAGAGTTCAAGAAATTCAAAATAAAATAAACAAAAAATACTAATTTTAAACTGAAAGAAGAATCATTACCATATTGGAAAATACCTAATAGTATTTTTTTTTTTAGAACATTTCCTGAAATTCTTTCCAGTTATTCTTAAGATACTCTGTATATTAAAATACATACCCCACCTACTCTAATTTTTATTAAACATTAATATATTAATGCTTAGCAAAGTGCTCATATTGTAGTGCAAAACAGATGTAGTGTGACAGTGATGTCATATGGTGACGTAGACACGACATTTACATTTCACCTCTCCTGCCGCACATGACAATATAAGTGGTTCTACATAACATAACCCCTTTCATTATGCATTTTTCGTTTTTTTTTTTTAACGGGCCACAAATGTTTTGCGTCCTGTACATACATTAAAATGTCACGTCGTGGTTATGCTTTCCTCACGGTTAATGTTTTATATTGCGAGTGTTATAGACGATGAGAAACTCCCACTTGACCCAGCACTCTGCATGTATTGTTCGTATTAAAAACATTATTCGTAACTTTAATTTTTTTTCGAGAATCAGTATGAATTTAACGAAAGTCAGTTGTAAATTTTAATATAACGTAAAAAACGTTTACGTTAGTTTTACTGAAAAGTTGACGAAAATAAAATAATTTCTGTTTGATAAAAGAATTATCGGTTTTTGGCAACACTTGTAATAGTATTATCATTTATTGTTGCGTAAGAAAATTCTTTTGATTACATTTTGTAAGTTGTTTGACCTTCAGAGATCTTAAAACGTGGCCATTTATTCGTTATGAATAAAAGACTCGTACGGTTAAACGGAGTACGAATAATCGCTTGGTTTTGTTATGTACAGTGAAGAAAAGGAAGTAAATTTTTAAATAGTTCAATGAAATAAGTTTTATTAAAAAAAAATAGGCCAGATTGAATTAAGTTTTAATTTAAATACGCCAACCAAAATTATATTAAGTTTAATTAACTTTTATGAATTGTCAAGGTTTCTTTTTTATAAAGTACTAACGAATGTCATGTTGTGCTATGCCTTTATATTGTCTTGAGCAGTTATAAACTCCTCCTTCAAATGTAATCAGAAAAAACCTTGTATAAATTTGTCAAGTTGATTATTTTCTTTTTTAAAGGGAACGTAATTTAAACTAGATTATAATTGTAGTTCGGTTCTTTACGTAATGTTTTTTTTTCTTTTTTAACTTAAAATGATTTTAATTTACGTATTTCATAATTTTATTACATTAAAATATTATTTCTTTTACGATCACCGGCAGACATTTAAACATACATTCTGAATGTATGGTTTTTACATCTTTTTAAAGTATTAAGATTTCCCCTGACGCTATATCCATTATAACAATCGGGTCGTTCGTTTCAAATTTATTAGCAAATTTATGCCTTCATGTAATTTGCGCGTTGTGTATCTTTGGAGATGAGTATAATGCTTAATAATTTTCTTCATAACGACGGTTGAAAGTTAAACGTCATATTAATTTTTAATCCCCAATTTATTTTCTATTAATTTTTGGAATTTCATTTTATTACTAAGAAAAAATACAATTTTATTAATTTTTCCTTTGTGAAACTAAGACAAACTTACTAATCTTTTAACATGGATGGCTTCGAAGGATTTAAACAAATGGTTTTACAATGAACATTATTTAAACCGGAATAGTGTAGTTTATACAGGAAAAATTAATTTAAAATGATTATTACTAACGGCTGCAGAAAGGAAAATATATTACCATACGCCGGGCTTATCACTTTCTTGTACAAAATTATTAATATAACTTTATTTACAAAATAATTAAAATTATCCACTATGAAATTATGATTTTAACCATTGCTCTCTCACTCTCTCTTTTCTTCTTCTCTTTTTGGAGAGAAGGTATGTATGTATTTTAGAACTCCGCTGTATTGAAAAATATAATTTAAAAAAATATACTGTAATATTATAAAATCAAATACAGTATTTTAAAAGTAAGAGGCACTTACCAACTGCAGCGCTTTCAAAGTAATGACTTCCTCGTCAGTATTTAAATGTACTGTATTTGGTGGTATTTATTTTATAATTAATTAGATTATATGTACAGAGTGTTTGTAAACGCCGCTTCAAGAACTCAGGGGATGGGTCCCCCCCCCACATAGAAATAAAGAAAAGACTTTATATCTATATATTCGTATGTACGGAAACGCGCTTTGTATGGCTACTCTCCATTTTATATTTTTAACAAAAAAGATTCTCGGGAATGTTTAATTGTGTATTCAACCGAAATCGGCCATTCTTAACACTCACAACACGGACATATAGTGAATTGAAAGCACTCAAACTATTTCAGAGAACCGTAACCAGTATCAGTTTTCTGATATTTTGGGTAACCACTTATGTGTTGTTGTTTTTTTTATCTGAAATGCTCAATGGTGAAGTATATTAACATTTTTTCAGTTTTACTCGAATAGTTTTCTCTAAATACACGCAACAAAATGTGTTTGCTTCATGTTGGATGGGAGCTCCGGCTCATTACAGATACAAGTTCGAGATCACCTAATGAACCTTATAAAAACAGATGGATTTTATCGGGAAGGTCCTGTAGCATGGCCTGCAAGATCTCCCGATCTCAGTCCTTTTGACTTTTTCTTTGAGGCCATTTAAAGACATTTGTATAACCCTCCTCCGTGGATACCATAGAAGAATTGAGAACGGGATTGAGAGGATTCGTCAGACACCTGCCATCTTTGAAAGAGTTCGGCAGTCAAAACGCTTGGATTCATCTATTTTGAGTGAGGGTTGACATTTTGAACAGCTACTGAAGTTTCTTTTAATGTTTTATTATCTGATACCATAATTTATTATTAAATAAACTAATTGATAAAAAACTCTAGTAACCAATCTGTTCATTGGCTGGCGCGCGCGCGCACACACACACACGCACAGAGAGAGAGAGAGAGAGAGAGACCCGGCAGTAGCTTAGAGAAATATTTATACGTGATAACATAATAAGATTAATCCAGTTGAGATCGTCTCCAGTTAAGTTTATTCGGGAGGAAATGAAAACTGGTTTTTTAATCTAGAATGACTCGTAAAGAATTTTTGCCATAACTTTGTGTTTATGAACGGATATGAATAAATAAGATGTAATTTTCTTTGTCGTAAACCGCTTAACATTTTTTAAAGTAACATAACATTTAAATAAACCAGCGAGCAAATATATTAACAATTAAAATTTTTACATGGTGAGAGATAAGGTTTATTAGTTTTGTATTATTAAACCTTGAGGTACCCTAGTATACAAAATTTCAGTTCGATTAACGGTTCCTGAGAAATAATTTTTTTATGTTAAAAATACAAAATTACGGATAGATATTAAACAAAACGTTTCCGGACATGTTAATATAATTTTTTTTTCTATTATCTCGACGTGGAGAACCACCCCGTGAATTCTTGAACAGTTTTTATAAACATTATATATATATATATATATATAAACTACTTGATCAATCGCAACTAAATTTTAACCTTGTTTCTTGGGATAACGGAGAAGTTTTTTATATATTTCACCTCGAAAAAAATATTATAAAAATGATAGAATTAAATTTACGTTGAATAAAATATGATATAAATTAAAAAAATTGCTGTTTAACAATAATGGGCTTCTCGTCTTCTGGGGACTGCATGTGAAACTAGAGTGGTTAGGTATGCGAGCTCCTCGTGGGAGGGTAGACCATGTATAATATATAAAGTTAGTCTGTTTATCGCATCACGCGAGAACCAACCGTCCTTTCAAATTTGCAGGATATTCATTCTTGCTATCCCAGGGCTATCGACCGAGGCCTTGTTTCCCGTGGAAGTAAATATATTAAAAATATTCATTAGTTCTTCATCCCCACGGAGGTTGAAGTTGTGAATTAATGGTATTCATTAAGGAAAGAATTGATAAATCTTTTTATTTCATTATTATATTTCTGCTTCTCCGGCAAAGAAATAAGTTATTAATTTTTCGTCTTCAAAGGTGTGTATAAATCAGTTACCGTAGTTACTATTATTTTGGTCTTTGTAATTTAGTCTCTTTTTCAGATTTCTATAAAGCCTGAATACTATTATTGTAATTTACCAGTATTAGTCCCACAACCATGTAGATAACAAACAGTACGGGAGACCAGAGGTGGAGCCCTCTGGGTAGATTAGAATGGCGACCAAAACGAGCTCTGCGGATGTTGAGGGCGCCGGTCCTCCTGGTAACACTGTAATGGCAAGCGATGCGAGCTCTGTCGTCTCGGCGTAGGCCCCGAGGAACCCCTGAGTTGGATTCCTTGTTCGCCCTGGCCGACCTGGGTTCTGACGGTCCAGGTTCTAGCTAGACTGGTCGGCTAGTATAATATGTATTTAAATATATAAAACTATTCATGACAGACCTAGGTAGAAAACATGTAAAAATCTATCTACTTTGCATATAGATTATATACCGGAAGAGAAATAAGGAAATGATTATTATTAGTTTTCCTTTAGAGAGATCTTATAAACTTGTCCACAAATCGAAAAACTATTGGCTCAAAACTAAGCAGGATTTTTTGTTGAAAATGTTATAGAATGTAATTTTTGGGCTTGAGAGATTAAACAATAAATTACATTATAATATATATTCCTGTATTTTGTAATAGGGTTGAAAATGTTTAATCAATCTTTATTGTGAAACTTCTTTTTTGTTAACAAAAAAATTATATAATATGACAATGATTTAGAATTTTTTAGGGCAACATCAAATTTTTTCAAGAAATTTCTATTTTCTAAACTGTATGCTTTATAATATTTGGATTTATGTATAAATTTTTTAAATTTTGATTTACTTGTTTTTATTATTTATGATAGTGAAGTGAATTAATATTTTGTTTCTTTTTCTTATTACAGGTGAGTAACATCTTCGTTTTGTTTATTCATGAAATAAAATGTACCTTGAGTGAGTAATAATTTTATTATAACAATTTACTTTTTATAGCTCCTTTACAGTTTACGTCGTAGGGGTTTTTTTTTTTAATTATTCGCGTAGTCATTTTTTTCTTGTTTGACGTGGTGTTATAACTTGTTTTGCTATGCTAATTGTTTTATAAATTTAATTTTTTAGCTAAAACTATTTATGTTTAATAGTTTAATATTTGTGTATACCTAAAACAAACTTCCAAAATTTTATTCTAACTAGCTATGATGATAACGAGTGCAATTTTTTTCTTTAGAATAAAACTAAAAATCGTATGAAATATATTTAGCCATACGGTTTTGTGCAATTGTTTTAATAAACAAAACTAATGTAGCTAAAATAGTACTAAATACTTTTAGTAGCTAAAAGTATTTAATCTTGGTTTAATTTTAGTTTTTATCTTGTAAAAAAAAAAATCCTAATTTTTTTTGGAGGGGATAAGTTGTTTGGTATTGCTATTATGTATATACTGTTACGTTATAAAACGAATCGATTTAAAAATCTACGTGCGGATTTGTGTAATGTACATTTTTTATAAACTTTTAGGTAAATAATATAGGTATATTTACCAAAAAAATTGTCGAAATACGTCGTCAATATATTGTGCTCGTTTAAAAAAATTACAGTAATCATACGTAGCCTTGATCTTATTTTGCAATTGTTTGTACAGATGTTTGTGCTTTCTTAATTGTGTTTGCTTATTTATCTTTACTGAAATAACAATTTCAGGGTTTGTTACACACTATTTCATTCCACCAAATTCAGTTTTTATTTATTTATACAGATGATTTATTTAATTTAATTTTCTTTTGTTGAAAACATCACGTTTCATTTTCTTTTAAGGTTTTATATATTTTTTTCATCGATTTTATTGGGCAACTCATACCCTATATCGTTATATTTTTTTAAATTGTAACTTTGCTGAAGCGATGTCTATGTACCAGTAATTTTTATATCTTCAATGATTGATTTGATAACAGATTGTTGAATTAAAAATTTATCGTTTAACTGGTTACGTTTGTGTTGGAAATTAAAATTTTTTTCTTTGTTATAAATATTTATTATTTGCATTATTTATAAAATATTTAGAATTATTTATTAATTCAATTAAGAATATAGATTTATTTCAAAATTAATTGAACTGTTTTGAGCGAGGGAGTAATTTTTTTTGTAATTGAAATTAATTTTATATTGCTTTGTTTTACTTTTTAACGAGAAAATAGAGATAATAAAATTATTAAAATTTTTTTCTGTAATGATAAAAAGTATTTTTTTTAAATGTAATAAAAAATTATATATAGAAAATCTATAATACATCCACTTACTTATAAGAGGATTAGGCGATAGAAGTAAATTTTTTATGTGGAAATATTTTTTATAAAGATATTAATATTAATAGATATTAATATCTATATAAGATATTAATATTTTATAAAAATATATCAAAATTACGAAAAAAGGTTTTCTTATAAATCCGGTTAAATTTTATACGCTAAAAAGTTTTTTTCTTGGCTTTAAAGAAAAAGATAGCTTATTTACAGGCGTTGCTTATCTACAACGTTGTATTGTTAAAAACATTTACAAATAAAAACTTAATTTTTATTAAAAATTTTTGTGGTTAACACTTATTTAATTCATATTATTTACATTAAATACAGAAAAAAATACGCGTAGATAAGCAGTAGATTTTTTATTTTTGAATCCTTTTTATCAACTTCGGACATCTGAATTTACCACTGTGTTTCTTGAATATTTTATTTTAACGTTTAAAATAAATGTTTGTACCCATTTTTTATTTTAAAATTTAGGCTAAATTTTGCAGTAGCCAAACAAGAACTTATACTTTTTTAATTTCATTTTATTAGTAGAACATGTTCCTAAAGAACCTCTGTTAATAGTATTTCGTTTTCAGTACATTCAACGGCCCCTCGTTGAATATTTTTATTATGTTGTTTTACAACTGTTAAATTCGTTCTTTTTTAATTTTATTAAAGATCGGTGTAATGATTTCCCAGTTATAAATGAGTAAGCTACACTGTATTGGAATAATAAAAATCATTTCCGTTTTTATTACTATTTTTTTTTAATATAATGCAAAGCTGAAAAGGATGTAATATTTCGCATTGAGATTTCTATTATATTTGCACCTGCGCCTATATACATCACAAATAAGTAGCAATTCATATTTTTGGTTATACTATCCATTTTCTCAATAGAGGAAAGATTTATTCATTGGTACACTAAATTTTATTTATTGGTACTTCGTGATATTCATTGGTACACTGAGTTTTAATGTTCTGTTTCCAATAATACATCTCTGGAAGTTTAATTAGCATACAGCACTTGCGGTAGTAGCTTCTCATTGATGGCTGAATTACAAAGGATTGATTAATTACATGTCGATGAGCATGTTGAAAACTCATATTTACTTAAATGGATATTCATAAATAACGTTACTTCGATTTTGACTTTCCAGTCCCCCTGGAAGAAATGAATTGACACACTATTTATTAAATTAGTGTACCTCTCTCCGACCTATAATAAATTTTTTTTGGAGCGGGATGAAGTTTAATCGAGCTTATTGCGGATTGTTGTTTATTGCATAAGAAGACTGTTGTGGGACCTATCACAGCCATAAAACCAGGTATACTTTTTTCTTTGGATATTTACAGGGTGTCTAGACTAAAGGTTTCCAGAAGTAATAGCCTTTATTTAGAAAACCAGTCGTAATCCCTGGAAGATATGCTCAATCGACAGGAAATAACTCAAGATTTCTTCCGTGTTTTTGCAAGATCAACGGAATATGCATGCGCTGGCAAGCCGGCTCAAGTCACTCGAGATGGACTCCACAGCAGAAGGTTCTTCGCGTGCTTTGGTTAGCGGAGTTTCATCGGTTACGCGTGTAAGAAATGAATGGAATATCGATCTTCCTACTTCCAAGTCAGTTCGATATGACTTTGAGATACTAGAAATCACCCAAAAGTTTGTTATTAACGAGACTGTGGATTTTGTACGCGATGCATTTACTAGATGCCTTTCACTGGATGTTGGATCGGACAAGGAAGACCCAACTGCACGGCCACCTATATCAGATATCACTCGTTTGGACTTTTTTGTGTGGGGGTTTATTAAACATTGTGTGCACCAAAGAAATGTTCGAGATTTGTGCGATTTAAAACAGATAATTGTTGGTATAATAACGTCGCAGATGCCACTGAACACCTTTTTCTTTCTTTTACCTGTTTAGCCTCCGGGAATTATTGTTCACGTATTACTTCAGAGGATGATATGTATTAGTGTAAATGAAGCGTAGTCTTGTATAGTCTCAGTTCGACCATTCCTGAGATGTGTGACTTTATTGAAACTCAACCACCGAAAAACACCGGTAACCACGATTTAGTATTCAAATCCGTATAAAATTTACTGCCCTTACTAGGACTTGAACGCTGGAACTCTCGACGAAATCAGCTGATTTCGGGGCAACCCGGTGGGTTGCCCCTAAACATCTGGGAAGGGTTAGATTATCGTCTAGACGTCTTCAGAACTGCAAAAGGTCCACACGTTGAACTTAGCTAACCTACATTAAAACTGATGACTTTGTTTGAAAAAAATTATTCAATTTTATTTTCTGGTTCTTTTAAGATAAACTATTATTTTTGGATACTTTTGCCCGGACACCCTCTTTGTATGTTCTGCGACTGACAGACGTTTCCAATAGTGTAGCCTGTATCATGAATATTGGGCATCAAACGAACCCATAATACTTTCTTTATCGCTAATGCATTCAGAGTAGTCTCAGTAGCTGAAATATTTTCATTTGCAATTTTATCTAGTATTTTATAATATGTTAATCCGTCTGATTTACTCAAATCAATCAGAAACCGCCTTTTCCTGATAGAATCCTACTTCAGTTTGTTATTTTTGTTGTTTAAGAACGCCTGAAATGTTAAGAGTTTATCAAAAGGTATGACCCGATTTCAAAACTTCATACCTGTGCAACCATGCATGGTCAATGAATGAAATATGCATTACTTGAAAGAGTGCGCATCCTAGTTTCAAATACCGGTCTTCAGGTTGCACAATACTAGTGCTCAAATGTAGACTAAACTCATTCGTAAAAGGGAAAGCGCCGTGCATTTCAAAGGAATATATACAATGAATTCAAGAAACTTTTCAGCGGTGTCCGTAAAAGCCCATTATAGGTCATAAGAAGGTAACCTTCTTTTTCATGTTTAAGCCTCTGCTAATTACCTTTCAGATAATACTTCAGAGGATGAATGAGGATGATATGTATGAGTGTAAATGAAGTATAGTCTTGTACATTCTCAGTTCAACCATTCCTGAGATGTGTGGTTAATTGAAACCCAACCACCAAAGAACACCGGTATCCACGATCTAGTATTCAAATCCGTATAAAAGTAACTGCCTTTACTAGGACTTGAACGCTGGAACTCTCGACTTCGAAATCAGCCGATTTGGGAAGATGCCTTCATCACTAGACCAAGTCGGTGGGTTCACGGGGAGTGTTAAATCGACCCTTGCATTTAAGGCCGTACGGATTACAACCGGTCAAGTTCGTGTAAGTGACAAAACAAAAAAGTAAATATTTGTGTGATATATGCTGTTCTTAGTTGAATGGAAGTCGATAGGTTATTACCGCAGTTAATTTTTTTTATAAGCAGCATTTCATTTTACCAGTAGTTTCACATCAGTGTTCGCTATGGGAACTTCAGAATACGCACGAGATTGTACAGCGAGATTTAATTTTTTTTTGTGCGGTTTCGTATATAAAAATTTATGGCCGTTTTTAAAAAGGAAACAGTAGCAGGGCATTCTTATCTTGAGGTGCTGAAGAATTGGCTTTTTCTATAACTGGACGTAGGATTCTGAAAAATTAATTTCTCAGCAAGATGAGGCCTCAGCCACATCGGTACAACCGAATTGATCGATTTATAAATGAAACATTGCCTCAACGCTGGGTAGAGAGACTTACGGGAGCCCCAAGACTCCGCACTACACAGCTTCAGTAATCTCTGTAACAGAAGGCTGAGCAGTGCGTTGCGGAAGAATTCTGCCATCGTCTTCATGATATTATCCGTGCAGCAGATGGAGAACATTCAAATATTTATTTATAACTTGGTTTTATTTATTTTAACTTTGTTTGAAATAGGGTCATTCTTTTTTATATATTCTGTATATTAATGACTGTCGAAATAGTTGCCTGATTAGGAGATATAAGAGATTATCGCCTTCGGTAATCTATACAGTAAATTTTTTTTTGCTTCAGGTATGAAGCTTTCACTAGCTATTATATCGAAAATGATTTTTCTTCGAAAGTATCATTGTAACAGTTATATGTAGTAACAAAATCAGAAATTCGATTGAAGTCGAAAGAAATAAAATATTTTATAAAAAATTCAGTAAGCTGACAGGCAACATAATGGAATGGATATTTTAACAAATCATTTATCCAGTTTTTAATAAAATGTAATGGAATTGCGGTATGTAATATAGTTAAAATAAATTGATGGAACGGATTTAAAAAAAATTAATACTCTCTAGAAGTGCATTTTTTTATAAATGTAATGAATTGCGATATAAAACGTGGTAAAAATAAAATGATTTAAGAGAATTAATCAAACTTGGTTTTTTAGTATTATTGTTCAGTTACGAAAATAGTTGGCAATGAACGTTCCTTTTCTTCATACGATCTCTCTCTCTCTCTCTCTCGCCCGCTTTCTCTCTCTTTCCTGTCTAGCCTCCGGTAACTACCGTTTAGATAATAATTCAGAGGATGAATGAGGATGATATGTATGAGTGTAAATGAAGTGTGTAGTACTTGTATATTCTCAGTTCGACTATTCCTGAGATGTGTGGTTAATTGAAACCCAACCACCAAGGAACACCGGTATCCATGATCTCTAGTATTCAAATCCGTGTAAAAATAACTGGCTTTACTAGGACTTGAACGCTGGAACTCTCGACTTCCAAATCAGCTGATTTGGGAAGACGCGTTCACCACTAGACCAAGCCGGTGGGTTTCCTTCATACGATCTGTCGAATCAATAATTTTTAGTAAACTAAGAAGATTGTCTGTAGCGAGTGGTCATAATTGGGAGGGTGATCCTGCTGTAACTTAATAATTTTTCCTTACATCTTTCGCAAAAAAAGAGCTATAGTTGCCAAGAAACAGAACAAAATCGAATTTGAAAAGATTAGGTTATATTTTTACACAGAAAGTCGTTCGCAGTATGAGAGTAGTTATGTCTAGGCTCAATCAATCCAAAAGACATGTGGCAAAAGAAAGAAAAATATTCAAGTTTTTTTTTATCATGTCAATAAACTTCAACATGTGCGCCTTTTGTCGTTCGTAGAATGCGTAACCGATAATTAGTTTCACGCCGTGTGTTTATCAACATTTATATGGCAAAACAAGCGACAGCTTCAGTTATTCTCGAAAGTTAAAATGAAAGAAAACAGGAAGCTGTTTTCTTTCATTCAGCTATTTAGTACACATGTCAGTATATCAAGGGATGGTAAACCCGATGAAATGCTTGAGATATTCAACCCTACAGGAGATACTTCCAATTTATTTATCATGAGGACTGATTATATATTGAACAACATTACTGTCGATCTCCGTGGCAGAGTGGTAGCGTCTCAGCCTTTTATACGGTGATCGCGGGTTCGAATTCTGGTCAGGCATGGTATTATTCGTACGCTACAAATTTCCATTTTCATAGGGCAAAATGATCAAAGCAGTCGATGCCCATCATCTCCAAAAAAAAGAAAAGAATTGCTTACGTTGCTAAAAAAAAACCCTTTCCCATATTTTATATATGCTTCACAGCTTTGAGAATTATTGGATAATTTAATAAAAAGCAACAAATTAATATTCTTCGTTTTTTGTTTTAAATGGATTATTTACAAACTGTCTCCTCTTCAGCGGACATAAAACTTTTTTTCTCGGATTTGTTGTTAAATGTTAGTTACGTAATGTTATACATAATCAGCGCGATGGTTCTTTTGATTATCAGCATTTTTAACCCGTATACAGAAAACTGATATCAATCAATCATTAACTCGTATATACGCGACTCGTACACGTTCACATTTTTACACGAACATTTATTCGTTCTTTTGTGACCGTAATGTTCAATGAACGATGGAGATGATGGTTAGTTAAGTTTATTTAATTTTTAAAAGGGCAGATAGGATATTTATATAGTATTGTAATATTGTTTGCATAAGAAGCCTGTACAACCTTGATAACTCTTTTTATTAAAAGGTCAGGCCTTGCTTTTTAATTTAAACTTTTATAATGCTAGGTTTAATTGAAAATGATAAATTTGTGAGTTAAGATTACCATTCTTGCTTCATAATCTTTTTCGTCTTTTTTATGAATGAAATGCTTTGATTATTAGTATTTTAATTATATAGAATTGATAGTATTTTTTTTAATAGTAATACGATTTTGTAAATAAATAGTTACTAATTTAATTACAGATTTGTTTCTTTTTTAATAAGACATGCAGAATGAATAGTTATCGAGCAAAGATGTTTATTTTAATTTATAATACGTGCGTAGCCTTATAATCGCTTTATAAATTGTATAATAATCTGATTCCTTCCATTTTCTTCATTATTACAAAATGCTAAATCTACAGTAAAATTTTAGAACTTTAAATTGAAATCTGATTATCGCTTTCAAAAATTAGAGAAATAGAATTGAATTTTCATTTGCATTGCTTTTAATTGTCCACAGAGAAACTTTTTTATCGGGATAATATAGATTTTTACCTGTATATATATGCATATGTTACTAGGCGGTAGTAGTAACTCGGAAATAATTTCGTATAATAATATTTGTTCTTAAGAGGTCGTTATATATAAAAACGTTTGTCATTTAGCTGTATTATGATGTAACTAATTCCGTTTTCTGTAAGAAAAACTAAGCTCTGTTTTTCTGTAAGTATTACTTCAGAGGATGAATGAAGATGATATGTATGAATGTAAATGAAGTGTAGTCTTGTTCAGTCTCAGGTCGACCATTCCTGAGATGTGTAGTTAATTGAAACCCAACCACCAAAGAACGTCGGTATCCACGATCTAGAATTCAAATCTGTATCAAAGTAATTGCCTTTACTAGGATTTGAACCTTAGAACTCTTTGTCTTTGAAATCAGCTGATTTGCATTGACGCGTTCATCACTAGACCAACCGGTGGATTTCCCATTTAAGCTAAGAACTCTTACCCTACATATGTTTGAAAATATCGGTCGAAGTAGAAAGATACCTAAGTTACGAATGTCTTGATCCCCCGCCCCCCCAAAAAAACTAAAAGTTCTTTAGCGTCTAATATAGTTAGAACTTTCTCCAACAATCCTAAATTTATTAACAAAACTTGTGGAGAATTTATTTTTAAAAATTATAAGTCCAATAAAAATCAAATAAACGTTTTAAAAAATAAATTTTACCTAAGAAATAAAACAAATTAAGTGATTTAAGGTTGAAGGCTATTGAACCTGAGACAGTTCAATTAATCTCTAAAATTTGTCACCCGTTTTCAGAATTATGTCAGACTTATTAGGGAAAGTAATTAATAAAATGTTTTCTTATTGCCCTTTAATGTACTGAATATATATTTGCATATCATCATCCCAGTCCCGCCGAAATGAACGTATTCTTAAGCGTGTAGGATACTCATTTCAAAGATTAGGTGTATATTTTACTTCATTACTTTCAGAAAAATCTGTCATTATTAATCTTTACTATTTCTTCAATTATTTATCTTAACTACGTCTTTCTGTGGGACGGTATTTCTATTATTAAATAGAAAATTCTGTACGTTGTTTGCATTACAGGAGATTTGTTTGCCCTATTAATTCCTGTAGAGTACATGGTACTTTTCTTTTACAGCTGGCAGGTAGTTTCTGATGGAGATTTTTTTATGTTGGTACGTAATTAAATTAAATTAACGCCCATTAAATTAAAAAAATGTCAAGAATAGCGTTTTTAACGTGAATCCATTTGGCATCTGACCAAAATTCGCTATACACAACCGAAGAAAAAGGAAACATGGATATGAGAAAAAGAAAGAAGGTAGGAAAGTGACGGATCCCCTACAGAAAACGCAGAAAGAGAAAATAAACCGGCCGAAAATAAATT
The DNA here is from genome assembly GCF_047948215.1 of Lycorma delicatula. Classification (NCBI taxonomy): domain Eukaryota; kingdom Metazoa; phylum Arthropoda; class Insecta; order Hemiptera; family Fulgoridae; genus Lycorma; species Lycorma delicatula. Next base: position 89,280,828 of record NC_134463.1, read on the forward strand.
TCTGTAGATGGGGGTGTATTTACTCTGAATATTGGATTCGCACATTATGATGAACGATTTTGCGTTGACAATTTAAGTATATTCCGCAACCATTTGCATTTGTCTAGATACAAAGAGATATCTATGAGAAGACTTTTTCTAAGAAAAAACGTACAACCTTCGGGTATATCTTTTGGTAAGCGATTGAAAGTATCCAATTACGGCATAAAACCGTCGTTCAGAAACTTCTCGGACATAGGTTACCGTTAAGATAAAAGAATCATAGATATTATGTCTGAAAAAACTTAAAATATACAAAAAATAAATAAATCAGATATATTGTTTCTAGAAACTGAAAGTTGTAGTTGACTGCAACTTTCATTTTCAACCGACGTTTTTGTTGCTTTCTTCTGTTTGTCTGTGACGTAGTTAATGACTAAAAGCGTTTTACGGTTTTTATGAAATTATGCACAGTTAGATACCTTGTAGCTGTTAGAGAGAACGACGCCCCGTTTTTGTTAGGATTATTCGTAATATTTCACGTTTCAAAATTGCGGTTGGTTTTTCTTACAACAGGTGTAGAGTGGTGGAAGGGAAATTTCCTTCTGGAAAGCGTCAATTTGTAGTTTCTTCCTTCTTCTTTTACGACTTAGTCCTGTTGTCATTTCTTATTTCTGTCGGAAGTAAGTTTCTACGCGTTGATACTTCACTGCGTATCTTCTACACAATCTCTAAACTTTCGATTGTATCAACACCTTTCACAGCTCACTATTAAATATAAATAATACGTTAGTCTTTAATAAGTATTTTTTATAGTTTTCTCGTTCTTTATTCCTTATTTTCATCCATCCATACAGTGATAACTGCGCCTAATATGTTATAATTACTAGATTATGTTTGCTGCGGCTAAACTTCTCACTATCTCGCCCAACGTTCGACGACTGCACATTGTACTCATTTTCAGTTCAAACTGAGTGACGTCTACAAGTTGTGGTTTCTTTTAATTCATTCATTTATTGTTATAATATCTAAATTAAGATCAAAATATATCGGTAAATGTATATGAATTACTTTAGAAAATTTGTGTCATTTAATTTCCAATATTTTTTTACTAATTTTAGTCTAATTTATTAGACGAATGAACGAACATCAGTTTTAGAGAAATAATGTCATCTTTTCTTTTTGTATTACGTAGGGTTGTTTTTTTTTTTTGTTTTTTTGTGAAAGGGGATTAAAAACGGCGCGCGTGTACGTAATGATTATAAAAGAAGTAAAGCATACAGTATGAGTGAAGGATAAACATAATAAAGAAAGATAGATCGAGAAGGGAGTAATATATATATATATATACTGGGAATGACGTCAGTTGTCGATGTTAGCTTTGACCTTGCGGTGGCCGGTTGATATGGCTAATCTGGGTTCTCTTTCGCTCGTGTTTATGTCTGCGCGTGTTTTCCTTTCCCCCCTCCTACTGTTTCCCCTCCTTAGCGCTTTATAGTAAACCCTTTTTCGTTCTCTACGGATTCTTTCCCCGACTCTCTCGTCTTTCTTTTTCATCTACTGTTTAACGAGCACTGCTCACTCTTTCTACCACCCGGTGTTATATTGCCAACAAAATATATATCCGAATGTTATTTTTAGGCTGATGTTTAATTAATTAGTTTTTTTTCCTATACTCGGTTCATTTTTTATCGAGTAGAGATTAAAATTGAGATAAGTTAAAAATGTAGAATACAATAAAGTAATAATCGAGGATTTTTTGTACGTATGGTTTACTTTTAGGTTGATGAAATGGCAGTATTTTTCATATTATTGTGTAATTCTTTCATTCAGTAAAAGTTCTTGAGGCATCGATTTTTCAACAGCATTTTTTAAATACTTTGAGCCTTGAATTCTGGAATTATTATTTTAATAATCCACGTTTTTCAGATACCTTATACTTCTTTTTAGGATATGACTCTGTTTATCGATATGAAAAGTAAAAATAGAATCCCGTCATATCTCGGAATCTTAAAACAAAAGATTTTAAAAAGTAATTATAATTTTAAACCTTTATAAATTGTAATAACACGTTTCAGGCGGAAGTTACTTTACGTCGTCTTCTTCAGCGACATAATACCAAGCCTATCTAAATGCATGTGATTCAGCTCTGCAAGCGTCATCCTAACTCTGTTCGTTACAAGAACCGATTGTATAATCGATATCATTTTTCTAATGCGGCAGGGCCCTTTCGACTATTGCCGCAACGCATTTATGATCTAACTCAAATAACTGTCGCAAACGGATTGCAAAGTATCGACTCATCTGCACTGTCTTGCAACTCGGTTATTATCATCGTACAGTTCATATCTGTTAATATCGCAATGTAGAATGACGAGGATATTTGTGTTATAGTCTCATATCGATGTAGACAAAAGAAGTAAAAAAAAAGAAAAAACTTCTGGATCGATCGTTTTATAAATAAAACTTTAGACAGAACGGCGTTTGTAGCACTCGAACAACTTTAAACACGAAAGCGATTAACCTTTCTATAGAGCGTCTAGGGAATCTAGGAAACTTTTTATTGCGCTGGTGGAAGAATTTCGACCTTGCGTACAAGGTTCAAAACAAAGATTTCTTTAAGTATAATTTATATTTTTAATTATTTTATAAGTTCGTATGTAATGTTTTAATATATAAAAATCCAATTAAATAAAACCAGATAAACAGCCCTTGATAACAACTTATTAATGTAATTAGAGATCGGTTGGACGGCAGTCACAGAACAGTTGAATGCAGATAGTACTACAGATTCGCCGGTAAAATATTAGTTTAAATGAAATTAATGTATTTTTTTTTTTAATAAGAAATAATCAATTACATATCCTGTTCCCACTTCATAAAGCGAGAATTTTAAAAAGCGGCTTACAATAAAAAAACTCTTAATATGTGATAATAGATTGATCGAAGTTAAAAAAATAGACGTTAAAGTATCGATTAGATGATGGAAGAAATTAAAATCTGACTTGAAAGAATACGAAAAATAATTTACCTGTAGATGACCATCATAAATATTTTCAACTACCAAATAAATTACTACTTTGAAAGGAAACGTCGACTTTTTTAATATGCTATTCAAAAAGCTGATATTCGTAGTATAAATATGCTATTTCCCTGAGGAATGTTTTATAACTGTTTACTGTAGTAATTATTACTGAAACGTGGTAAATTACAGCACTTTATTTTATATAACTGCCATAGTAAAAACTAATTTCCTACGATAAATGCTGTTTTATACAGTAATTTACTTAAGTATAATTCTTTATGTTTTCATGAAATTTATTATAGCGATTGTAATGCGGTGAATTATTTTTTCCAATGCTTTATCTCGGTGATTCCAAAGAACGTAGAAATTCTGATCTAGAATAGACTGGTTTACGATAAATTTCATTGTTTCACTAAAACACTAATCATTTTTGTCATTATTAATCAAACTTATAGAAAGTAAACAAAAATCAATCTCGCTAATGTTTTATGTAACAGTTTCTTCATAGGTTTGATAAAATGGCCCTAAGAGAATTAACTTACTTCTTTTTTTTAACAGACTTAAAAAAGGGATAAGTAAAAGATTTTTTTTAATGAAAAAGTATATAGACGATTAGAAATTATTACTACCTTGTACGAAGTAAAGGAACTATAGTTATCGCGAAAATTATCGGTTTTCAGATTTCATCGGAAATATCCATTTTGACCATCCCTGAATCCATTTTGAGTTTCGGCGTGACGTTTGTACATATTCGGCTTTGTATCTCGTATAACTCAAAACGAGTAGCCGTAGAATGTTGAAAGTTTGGATTTAGGACATCCAAAGTTAGGTTTAGGTGAACATCTCGTTGTTCATCTTCCTTTTTGATTGCGATCGACTGGACCAGAAATGTCTAAAAAAAGCCCAAAATTTATAAACGTTTGGATTTTGAATATTTTATTAACTGCAGTAATAAGCCCTCATTGAGAGCTTTTCAACGATATGTAATAAATGGTACTTATTTTCATTGGTTTGAGAGTTACAGCCAAATAAAATTTAAATTACTGAAATATTTTTGAACGTTCAAGTGGAATTTACATCGGTTCGAATCCGACTTCATTTCCTTTTCTTTTAACCTTTTTTCTTCTTTAATTTAAATATATTGATTTATTAATAATTAAGAACCTCAGATTATTAAAAAAATGTGTAATGTAATTTAATAGGCGTACAAGGAAAGTCATGTGGTGTCCACGTCAGATTTTTATTTAATTTCTAGTCGTCATCGTTGTTTGATTTTTAATTATAGCCGATATAATTTGATATGATGTTTTGATTCCAAGTATTTCCACGGCATACTGAAGGTTAGTTGAGAAAACTTAAGGTAAGAATAATACACGTACTTCCGCATTCTAAGAGAGAAGCCTTAGCTGACACTTCGTTTAATCTAAAAAAAATATTTTAGTACTTATAAAATCCTTGCAGCTAGTTAAGGGCAACATAATCTCATATTCAAAAAGCTGGTGGTAGTTTTCTTTCATAGTAATAATTTATTTGGGAGATGTGCTAAAATAATTTAATGAAGGTAAGTTTTAAGTATAACGTAACTTTTTTCGTAATTTACGAAATGATATTTCATTTTTTTAAATTACTTCTTCTAATTAATCCTTTAAATAAGCCATTATCGAATTATAAACTTTGCTGTGAAAAATAAAATTCTAAAAGCTTAGTAATTCGCCGATTAACATGAAATTATAACAGCGTTATTTTTGTCTAATTACGATGATTGTACGGGTTTACTTTGAATATATAGATAATTTTAATTAGTTTTCATATTAAAAACGATGGGTTGTAAATTACGTATATTTCGAGCGCCCGACCATTCCGGTCTGCAGAAAATCTATAATTAGATTTCCGTTTAGATTGTTGAAAATTCATCATTCAGACTTGGTACAGATCAGATTAGATTTTATTTTATCCTACACGTCACAAGGGGCGTACATGAGGTCGTGATGGGGCAATTTGTATTTAGCGTTTTGTATTGTACTATTTTGATTGGGATCGTTCCCAACCTTTTTTGACCGATGACACACTTCACTTAACGCCCATGATGTCGCGACGCACTTATTTGTTTTTGATTAATAATAATACGTAGTACCTAATTATAAGCATCAGACATTGTACATTCTTCTAAATACAAGCAACGTGTCGAACGGCGACAATGAAAGTTGGTGCCTGGAATACCGACAAAGCGTGGAATATCGGAAGTCCGATTAAAAAAAAATATATAGTGTTTTTCTTTTTTAATAACTCACCATGAGAATTAATGTGGAATTCTGCGCTCGGTATGTTTGACAGAGTTTGTAAAAACGTAGCCTTACGGTTGACAGGCCATAATGCAAATCATCTTCAAATTATACCAATCTATTCGTCTGTTTAGGTTTCACTAACTTCATTGTTGAAAATGCTAATTCGTACAGTTATGAAGTTGAAATTCTCTTTTGCGATTGTAGAATACTGACACGCATAAATCCAAAAGGACTGTAACCAAGCGTCTAGTAATATTGTTTTCACGGTAGAAAGAATTCATTTTTTCTTTGACAGTTAGTGACTTTTGTATTTCTCCTTTTGGTACATCACCAGATGTACCAAAAGGAGGAATTACCTATTCTGATTTTTAAACCGACAAAGAAAACATTTTGTTATTGAAGTTTGTAACGCATTTAGTTGTTCGATTTTCGATCAAGTTGTTCGAGTTAGCCGATTTTCAAAACTTTTCTTCAGTCTTGAAAATTCCCTACGGCGGGGGATAAACCCCTCAGCTTGGCAATAATGAACATTCGGTTTGTTACCTGTCGATTGAGTAAACTAATCATTGTTTCATGTCATATGGCTCAAAATTATCGGCTGGAAGAAAATTTAAACTCAGCATCGTTGCACTTATTGATTGGTACAGTCTCAAAATAAATTTTACCGCATTAAAGGTTTCATGTTAAATATATTTATACGTTATATAGAGACTTTTCTGAATGGCATAAAATTTGTTGTTAAATTTAAATTTCGCGACACACTTCGCTGGAATGAGCGACGAATCATTCCGCGATTCCTTGGAATCGCGGTGTGTAGCGACACACCGATTGAGACGCATTGACTTAAACGGTATCAGTTATATTTAATTCTTAAATTTTATTGTATAAACGCTGATACAAATTGTCATTTGGGTTGCATAAGTATTGCTTATTTATTAAGATGTATTATTTTTTTTAATTATTAATTATTTAAAGATGATGATAGTTGATGATGACAATCGAAAAGCTTTTTAGTGTTTTGTTGTTTTTTACTTCCCTCTAGGAAGTAAAGGAAATATTGTAATCGCAAAAAATTTTAGATTTCAACGAAAATATCCATTTTGACTAGTTTCGGCGTGACGTCTGTACGTACTTATGTATCATGCATAACTCAAAAACGATTAGCCGTAGAATGTTGAAAATCTTGGATTTACATTTAGTAGTGCACTTTTCCTTTTGATTGCCATCGGACCAAAAGTGTCCGAAAAAGTCCAAATTAAAAAAATTTGGATTTTGGACTTTTTCTTAACTGCAGTAAATAACCTTTCCAGCGATATATCATATGTTTCTTATTAAGAGTTATAGCCAAATAAAATTTTAATGAAATAATTTGGTCTTACAAGGGGAAGTCATATCGGTTCGAATCAGACTTCATTTTCCTTTATTTTTTTTATTTTAATTTTAACGTATCGATTTATTAATAATTTATTAACCTCCTACTGAAAAAAATATATATATGAAAAAAATCAGAAGTAATTAGTGAAATAAAATTTTATGTACTTTTCTTTTTAATTCAAAAATTTTTACAGAGGTTAATAATTATGAATATCGATATATCTAAATTTAAAAAAAAGTTTAAAAAGAATATATGTTGTATATGACATCGGATTTAATCCGATGGTTACGGATCCGACACGTTTCCAGTTACACCACACAACTACTTCTTGAGCGACCTGAAACAAAATTCATATATAAACTAATATAATCTGCTGATACGGACACACAAAATAATGCGATGCAATGTGGTGTCCATCACAATTCAGTTGTGTAACTGCCTACTTTATTAAATAATTGGAGGATCGTATCTCACTTTTAAATGAAACAAGTTTAAATGAAGTGCAGCAGAAAATGTGTATATGTAATTTAATAGGCGTCCGTATCATAATTTGATATATGGTGTCCATATTGTAATTTCACTTTCTTGTACCAAGTAAAGGAAGTATTGTGATCGTGATAAATTTCGGTTTCCAGATTTCAACAGAAGTATCCATTTTGACCATCCCTGAATCAATTTTGACTAGTTTCGGCGTGACTTCTGTACGTACGGTAGGCTTATGTATCTCGCATAACTCAAAAACGATTAGCCGTAGAAAGTTGAAATGTTGGATTTAAGACTCTTTGTAACATCTAGTTGTTCATCTCCCCTTTTGATTGGAATCGACTGGACCAAAAGTGTCCAAAAAAAGCCCAACATCCAAAAAACGTTTGGATTTTGGACATTTTCTTCAGTAATAAGCCCTCATTGAGAGCTTTTCAACGATATATATAGTTAAGTGGTACTTATTTTCATTGGTTCCAGAGTTATAGCCACATAAAAGTTTAATTAATAAAATATTTGGATCGTAGGGGAAGGCACATCGGTTCGAATCGGACTCAATCCATCTTTTTTTAATTTTTTTTTTAAATTTCAATATATTGATTAATAATTGACCTCTCTTTGTGAACAAAATTTTACGATGAATAATAATAGTTTTTAATGAAATAAAATGTTATGTCTTTTCATTTAAAAAAAAAAGATGTGATAATGTAACTTAATAGGCGTATAAGGAAGTCATGTGTCATTAAGTCATTAATATATTGAATTAATTTATCTTAGCTCTTGTTTTAAGTTTACTAGCGTTAATTTCTGATTTAATAATTCTGATAAAAAATTATATGAAAACGGTGACAAATAAGTAGTACTTGAAATGAAATGCCGGTTAAAATAATTGCAGTCAACCGTGACATAAAAGAAGAAATTGAAGTAAAAACTATACCTATGGATAAATTATAAATGTAGTTAAACTTGACAATTTGATTAGTATTCGCGCAAAATTAAATAAAAATTAAGGAATAATGTGTATACTGCATATATATATTTTTTTTTTCAAAGAAAAAATAATACGGTGTAGTTCAATGTTATACGGAACAGAATATATAAACAGGTACATTTATAAATTTGGTGCATGTTACTTCATCTCGTAAAAAAATCCTTGTCAACGTCCTTTAAAACAAGGATGTACCAGGTTTTTTCCTTTATAGAAGTCACCCTACTTTTAACCTACCCTAAACTGGAAGGTACGCCCTTGGTTTTATATAACTGTCTATAAAATAGTTGATCGCTTATATACGTACTACAGCGTGACGAGGTCATGTAGTTAACATTTACTCACGAATATTCTACCTCAATTAACTTTGTTAGTTAGTGTTAAATATTTTAATTTTGTTACTATTATTAATATTTGTTTCTGTTATGTATTAACGCAATTTCTAACCTACATATTAAATGATCGATATGACATGATATCCTGTCTACGTCAGTTGCTTTTCTTTATTAATCGTCCTCATCACGCTGTTGTAATTTCAACCCCTTTCCTATAATAATAATAATAATTATTATTATTATTATAATCTCTCAGTTTTCATTAATATTTATGGTTTGATTATTATATCATTGAGTTTGTTTTTATTATTTATTTATGACCTTTCCATTTTTCCTGTATTACATAATGAAATGTTCACGATTAAATTACGTTGCTATGATGTCGAGAATAACGGATTACTTAGTATTTTCAAGGTTGTATGCCCAATCACCGTTGTATTAATTTCTTTCAACTATTTAAAAAAAATATTCTTCGTAGTAAAATCGTGTTGTGCATTTTGGGAGATAAATAATCTTTGTATTAGTTTGTGTAAAATTCAGCGATAGTTAAGAAAAGTAATTTTTTGTAATATTTTTCTGCAGTCTTTATGTTACTCAGCAGGACCGAGCTATTTTCGTTTACAATCTTATGTACGCAATTAGACACAATGAGTCCCTGATCTCACTTTCTAGTGTCTGAAAATGATAAATATAATTTACATATACTTTACTTTTCATCTCGTTAAGCTCTTACCAGTGAGTTTAGAATTTTAGATTATAAAATCGTTTTTCGTTGACTGTTTAAACAAAACATTTATCGTCTTCTCCTATATATACTGACCATATCATTTTCTTTTAAATTAATTTTTAAAGCCAAGCTATATTTCAATTTATTTATCGTTAAGGTATTCTCTTTTTGATATTAACGTCAACCCTTACGACAAGGGGATGACCAAAATGTTGCTGGAATAGTAAGATGGAGATTTTCGTGTGCTAAACATACGAAACTTTTTTCACATGCAACCATTGTCTTATTAGTAAATTGGAAACTTTTTAACTTTAAGGTGGAAATCTTTTTTATCCCCTACTTAGCACTGGTGAAATCTACCTACTACTTCCGGCATGCAGAAAGGGATTTTTTATAATCCTGTCGTTAAAAAATTTCTTAGTGAATTTAATTTTCACCTTTTTAATTCATCACAATGAAAATTAGTTTCCTCCTCTTTAACGGATTTAAATGTTTTAATATTTACAGCCCTTACTCGGTCACACCAATTTATTTTTAAGCTTTTCTATATTTTTCACGATGTATATTTTTCGTTTTGTGTTGATTTGTCGTAGTATTTATAATATGTTTTAATAAAATTTATTAAAACGGATCTCTTATTTTAGGTTAATGTGTAAAAAAATCCCTTAGAGAAAATATTATTGAAGTATTTATGGAAGGGTTAAACCAACTTTCTTACTATTCTAGTAAGGAGAGGTTGAAATAACTTTTCAGCTGTGTTTCTCTTTAAATGAAGCATCGATGGTGCTGAACTTCTTAGCATTTAAATAGAACTTCAATAATAAAGTCGAAGATTATCTTTATTTTTTCTTCCTACTAGCTGACACACACACACACACACACACGCGCGCGCGCGCGCGCGCGCACACACAATATTGTGTGTGTGTGTGTAAATATTCCTTACAAGTTTAATACGAAAGTGTGGAGTGAAGCGGTTTTACGTTAATTTGTTGATAAGAGTCTAACATAATTATAGCTCTTATGCTTGACAAGCCCATCGTAATGTAATTAATTTTAATTTGTTCAAGTAAAACTTTCATTTATTACATTGATTATAGGAACTGGCTTTACGCTGAACAAGATTACTTTTGAGAAAGCTCTGATTGGTGTTTTTTTGTTGCTCGGGCGTCCTATCCAGTAGAAAGACTAGGATAAATAATATGAAAGCGACAAATTTCGTTATTTTTAGCTTTTTTATTAATTTTTTCCGTATTTTTAAAAATAATTTTTTTAAATTATTTTTGAAAAGTGATTTTGAAAAAGATATCTTTGAATCTGAATATTTTGGGTTTGAAGAAAGGTTATTTTATAAAAAGTTTTTAATTTAACCACTCCTATCCTTACGGTAAAAGTCGGCACTCTGGTTTCACATATCCCCGATCCCTTATGGTTTAAATAACTTATTCCGTCCCTAGAGTTCTATTTTTTTTAGTACTGATGTTTACAACAGATTTCTCTTTGTTTTGATAGTATATCACTAACATTTTAAAGCTTCTCTTTTAAGAAAATATCTCCTAAACGATAATTGCATTTCCAGTTGATTTGCATCATTTCAAAGGCTCGTTTATTCTCCAGATTTATTCTCCTTCTCGTTTATTCTCCAGATTTATTCTCCTTTTGTTATGAGTTACAATTATGCTTTCGTTTCTCGTTGATGCACTGAATAAAAATAAATTGTGATTATTTGTTTAGTAATTTTTTTGTTGTATATATAAAAAAAAAAATTCAGCAGTATGTATGATGACGTTTAGTTAATAATCAAAATGGCCAACTAGTTCTAAATTTTAGTCAAAGACACAACTCTAAGAAAAAGTTCAAAAATTAAAGTATGTAACTGTGATGACCGATAATTTTACATTGATCATAGATACATGAACGGTTAACAAACGATATAATAATGAGCATTACATTCAGAGGTAGGAAAGAAACGTTTTAAGGAAAACGTACAGACCGATGAAAAAGAGAAATGAATTTAAAATGAGAATTAATGTGGGGTTGGAACAGCTGTTAGGAGAACTTAATATTGTCACAAGGTTGATTGATGGGGGGTCGGACATGTCAAAAGAATGCCGGTGGATAAAGCAGTTAGAAAACAATTTTCTGGAAAACCGAGCGGGATATGGTTGGATTATTTGGTAGATGGGAATAAAAAATTTGAGGAGGGTTTACGGAGTCTAAGGAGGGGTTGGTACACGGAGGCAGGGTCCTCCATATACTTCAGCGCTGACCAGTAATTACAAATTGTTGGTTAAAAATTATATTTATAAGTTTTATTGTTTTCCAATGCTTTTTATTTTCATGAATTGTAACGGAAAACATATTGTTTTTTTTTTTTTTAATAAGGATTACCGTTTCTTTTTTTATTATTTTTCTTTTTTTAAGGAAAATAATTGCTGTGATTTGCGATTCACTAATCAGTTTTTTTTTAACTTGTTCAGCGTTTATGGTGAACAGGAAGTAATAGACCGGGACGTTAAGAGTACGTTTTGTTCATATTTTTCAAACGGTTAGTAAAATATGATGGCATTGGGAGGTCCTTGTGACGTAATTGAGTCGGTGCGAAGGTTCGTCCGGCAGATAGCAAGACCGACGGCACGCGCTTGCTACGTACTATTGACGCAAATGTTACGTTATATATTTGCAAATAGGACAGAAATATTTCAGCTGTATAATATCAAGGGAGAGAAAGAAATTTTGATACGAATATGCAATACGTTTACATTTTTAAAAACCGCATGACAATCGATTACAATCGGGTCTTTTATTGCAGAACATAATATTTTAAGTGTTGCTAAAAGAAATCTTTTAAATTATAAATTATCATTTATTCCGATCCATTTTATTACTAGTCAGTTCATTTTACTCCCACATGACGTTACTGTTTTTAATCTTTAGTGTTGTTATAAATGAGAACATGACTAGAGGTGTTAAATTAGGTTGATCAAGGTTTCAGTGAACGGTTGGTGTATGTTAGTTTATTTTTAGATTAAAACTTCTGTTCTTTTTAAAATAAAAACGTATGCATATTTTAAATTTTAAGGTGTTTATTTTAATTTCAATTTTTATTGTAATCAAGTAATTATTGTTTAAATATAATTTTGATAGGGTTAACAATACAGTTTTGCCACAGTGTTAATGTTTAAGGCCCTCCATTGCAGGATACATTCGTGTCATGCGAAGGAAGGTCTTAAGCCATACACCGAGGCCTTAACCCCCTTAAAGGTATTCATTAAAGAAGAAAAGAATTATTGAAAATTAAGTTTCTACCATGAAGGCAAGAGACGTAAGTTGTGAAGTTTTCCTCGTGAAAGGTCTGTGTATTTCGGTTACGATAGTTACTACTATTCTCTCTTCTGTAATTAAATTCCTTTTTCAGGTTTATATAAAGCCTGAATACTTTGAATTGTTATTTATCAATATTATTCTCACAACCGTGGGGATAGCGAATACTGCGTGGGTTCGCCCGACCGGCTAGTAAACGTATAAATGTAATCTTTTTAAGTATACAAAACTGTCATTTTAGAAATCTAATCCCCACTCTTGAAAATTATAATTAATAACACCCCCTATTCCCACTTGATATTGTCGATAATATTTAATATAACGAGTCCTTTTTTCTTTAATTCTTCTTTATACTTGTACAATATGATGTAATATTTAACCTTAATGTCAGCAGCCATCCCCCAGTTTATGAAAAAAATACAAAAATCTTTGTATGGAACTGTGCGCTTCACAGTTCCAGCAGCGTGGTGTTTGGCTGTTGTACGCATGCGCACATAGGCAGCTGCTTACAACAGACAAACAGCGCTCCCTCGCGGGGCTGCGAGGGAGAGAGAGAGTGAGTGAGAGAGCACTCGCTCCCGCACTACCGACCCCGGCGTGCTTCGGGGACGGTAGTTTTTTTTTACTTCGCGTGTGTATGGAACCTTCCTTGTTCGTTCCCTTTTCTAGTTTAGTCGGTGAAAGAAATGTGAAAGCGGTTTAGTCGTTTTTTCAGTAGCAATCAGAAGATGGCTGAAAGCAAGGGCTCTTTGATTACCAAATCTGCCCAAAAACACGCTGTAAGGGCGAAAAGAGAAGGTAATTAGTAAAAACGAATTATGTATTTGTTTGAAATTTTAATTAAGCACCGTTAGCCTGTAGTGTTTTTAAGCAGACACTTTATTAAGTTATTATCTATTAATTCTAAAAAATATCTGTATTGACATTTTGTTATTTATTCTGTTAAACCGAATACGGTTCTTTTTTGCACATTGTGCTTAATATTGGGTCTACCATTTATTCTTTAACGTGATAAAGTGTAGAATTAGATTATTATCATAACCCACCGGGTTGGTCTAGTGGTTAATGCGTCTTCCCAAAATCGCCTGATTTGGAAGTCGAGAGTTACAGCGTGCAAGTCCTAGTAAAGCCAGCTATTTTTACACGGACTTGAATACTAGATCGTGGATACCGGTGTTCTTTGGTGATTGGGTTTCAATTAACCACACATCTCAGGTATGGTCGAACTGAGAATGTACAAGACTACACTTCATTTACACTCATACATATCATCCTCATTCATCCTCTGAAGTATTATCTATACGGTAGTTACCGGAGGCTAAACAGGAAAAAGAAAGATTATTATCATGCTTCCAGGCTATTCTATTTGATTTATTTTTTCGGTTCTTTTATTTTACAGAAAATGTCCATAAAAATTTTCTGGAGCAGCACCCCCACTAATTTTAGCTACGAGCCGCCACTGGTTGATTTTATATCCAGGAACAGTTTATCCTGCAATGTTGTAATAGCAATACATTAATAGCAAATACATTAATTCTGTTAATTCATTTTTTTTTTTGTTGAAATTGTATGGGGATTGGAGAGATAGTATAAGTGTTAGATTCTACTGTGAATTAACTTTTCCTATGTAAGAAAAATACTTATAATTGAGTCAGATTTTGCTTGTGGTGTTTGTTTTATCGCGGCTCTTTTTATTAGCCTATCTAATCATAAATAAATAAAGAGCAATTTCGGAAGTAACATACAGTACACGTCGGTTTGTTTTTTCTTGATATCTGAAGACTGTGTATTGATGACAATCCATCTTTATCAAAATTGATCAAGGGGACAGAAAAATTACACTGTCCTATATTCCAAAATTTTAGTTAAAAGGGTAGGCTCTTTTTATTAGCCTATCTAATCATAAATAAATAAAGAGCAATTTCGGAAGTAACATACAGTACACGTCGGTTTGTTTTTTCTTGATATCTGAAGACTGTGTATTGATGACAATCCATCTTTATCAAAATTGATCAAGGGGACAGAAAAATTACACTGTCCTATATTCCAAAATTTTAGTTAAAAGGGTAGGTAACATTTATCATATAAAATTTAATGCCCCTTAGGGGTAGCTAAGATAATTTTTGATGGTGTCGAGCTTTTATTCAAAACCTTCTTATAGAGGTGGGAGCAAAAAACTATACTTTTTTTGCCATTTGTAGGCTTTACTTTACATTATTGTATTAATTAATAAACGATTTCATTACATCTGAAATGAAATGTACACTTTGGTTATGTATTCGGACTTTTTCATTCGTGGGTGGAGGATAAAGCCTTTTTTCGTCAGTTATACTTTTTACTTGTTAACTTAAGGCTGGATTGATCGATTTTTATGAAATTTTATACGATGACTTCTGAATGTTGGTTATTGACGCCGTTTAATCTTGTTTACAAAGTCTAGGGGTTGGGAGGTGATCACCGTAGTTCTCGAATCTCAGAAGTTTATTCTAAGGTCAACATTTTTTTTTAGATAATTCTTTACTTCCATTTTTATATACTTGAAAAATTCTTGTCGGTCTTTTCTTTACAAAAACAACAATATCGTTGGAAATAATTGAGAAACATTTATGGGAAGAGTAGATTTTATTTGGTTTAGTAGGGAAGGTCAATGGGTTAGTGGTTAATATTTTATTTTTTTTAAATATTATTATTAAAAGTTTTCTTTACTACTTTTTTACATAATCTTAAGACAGGATACTTTTCCAGGATTGAGTTTGGGCTTAAATTTACAAACCTACGATAATAATAATAGCTGGATTTTATTCTACTCACTATGTATTACATATTTGCTTACTAACTATAAAACAAAATTTGAATATGAAAAAAAATCCTATGCTTTTCTGTTATAAAAATAAAGCTCTACAATTAAGCTAACATTTAACTGATTTAAAACGTTCTGTACATGATTATCTATTACGTAATTAAGTCGTGCTTACCTAATGAAGTTTTCAGGAATATTCGAAGTCACCATTACTTTAAAATAGATTATTTTCTATTAAAAAGGTTTTTCATTATATACAGGCAGGATGGCGCAGACAAACGGAAAAATTTTAAATAATTATAAAAAATGAAGTAAAGTTACTAACCTTTATTTGATGTTGAAAATATGTTCTACAAGAGTGGAAATTTGAATATACATAACTTTTTAAAAATTACTTCACTGGAGTGCCGTCCATTTTTGCGTACATACTCAGCAAGTCGATTCTGAAAATGTTGCATAGGGCGGCGCAATATATTATCCTGGATGTTGGCGATTTCCTCTTCAATCTGTGTTTTGTGCTGGGCAAGGTTTCTTGGTCTACTCTGGTTCAGAATGAACAGCGTTATAACGCTGTTCATTCATATATTCCCATAAAAAGAAGTTGCAGACTGATAGGTCCGGAGACCGGGATGGCCAAGCGATTTTAGCAATCCTTGAACTAATGCAATCCCCAAACAAACGTCTCGCTACTATTTTTTTTTGTTTAGCCTCCGGAACCACCGTAAGGTATTGCTTCAGAGAATGAATGTAATGTAATCTTGTACAGTCTCAGGTCGATCACTCCTGGTAGTGTGGTTAATTGAAACTCAACCACCAAAGAACACCGGTATATACGATCTAGCATTCAAATCCGAATAAAAGTAACTTCCTTTACTCGGATTTGAACCTTAGAACTCTCGACTTCGAAATCAGCTGATTTGCGATGACGAGTTAACCACTAGACCGGTCCGGTGGGGACGTCTCACTGCTGCACTGCTGCCATAGACTCTTGACAGTGTGCGAAGTGCCTCCTTCCAGTTGAAACCAGGTTTGCTGAAGGTCAAGATTTGAAAGAGAATGGAGCCTAGGAGAAATAAATGACTAGCATGTCAAAATAACGTTGAGAAGTCACACTGACAGCAGAGCCCCCTTCATCTTCAAAGAAGTACGGGTCTGTCACCCCACGACACGAAACTGCACACCATACAGTAAGCTTAGCACTGTGTAACGACGGTAGTGCAGCTGAGAAGGGTTTGTTGGTTTGTTTGTATCAAGTAATGGAAATTCTGCTTATTCACGTATCCACATAAAACTGAAAAACGGCTTCATCTGACATCCAAAGATTTTCAGTATTCTTATTGATTTTAGACAACAGTTTTTCACAAAATTGCAGACGCAATACGTAATATTTACATTTCAGTTCTTGGAAAGTTTGAATCTTGTAAGAATAAAATTTCAGGTAATGGAGTGTTCTTTCTACGTTGCAAAGACGAGGCAGTTTTCCGCACTAACGACGAGGACCCCTTACCGCTACAGCTTTCACGGAATCAATGTTTTCTGGCATACGTACAGACGATACACGCCCACTAGGTTTTTTCAAAGCCGAACCCCAGTCTCTTCAAACTTACGAACCCAAGTTTTGTTTGCTTGTGAAGAAGGAAGTTGAACCGCGGGACAGAATCTCGTAGTGTCACCAAAACACTCTTTGTGCAGCTGTCACACTATCACCATGTCGGTAAAAAGCCCTTATCGGCAACCGCACACTGTACACCATTCCACTGCTCCATCACAACTAAATATCTGTTACCGCTCCACAGTTTAACGTCTTTCTCCTACTTATGGTACACCTAAAGAGCTGCCAACATTAAATCCAAAATTTCCCGTTTCTCTGCGCCACCCAGTGTGATATATTTATATATATATATATATATATATATATATATATATATATATATATATATATATATAAAATATGTAGAGCAGCTTCATTTTTTCCTTTTCTCAACACGTTGTTTCGATGTGAAATATATATTATTTTAGTTTAGTAAACTCCATCGACATGGGGGTATCATATATAATGGTCTTTTGAACATTTTTTAAATTGTAGATTTAATTCTTAACATTTTAAAAAGAAAAATTGGTTCGGTTGATATAATTTGAACCGTATTTGTAATCGAAAAATTTAAACGCGTTTCGTTTTAGGAAGTTCAATCGTAAAGTTGAAAGTACAAAAATATAGAAATTGATTTCTCATTGATTATTAATTTAATTATTATGACTTTGTCTAGTTTGATTGCTTGTGGTTAAGAATGATTTGCTTAATTTTCCAGTCTTAGAAACTTAGAATTTAAATTTTTTCCTATTATTTGATTCTATGTTTTATGTAAGAAAAAACCAAGTAACAAAGAAAAAGTTGATTCACGGTATCTCTTATTCGTATCGGATATCTCTCACGGTATCAGCATATTCGTTTTATGGGAAGCTTATTAAGCAATGTTGTTATATTGGTGTAGTATTTTTTTTGTTTTGGTTTGTTACATTTTGAAAATTTATATATATATATTGTGTGTGCGTGGGTGCGTTTTATCAATTTGTTTGATTTAGGTTTGTACTTGTTGGTAGCTTTTTTATTTTTGTAATCAATTTAATATGACAGAGAATATGTAAAATCTGATGAAGATTTTGAAGTCGATAAAAATTAATATACAACCTTAATATATGTTGTATTAACCAGGTCAGCCGGTATAGTGGTCAGCGCTTCTAATCACTGTTCTTCTAAGGAGTCTGGTTTCGATTCCAATTGTGTGGACGGAATATTTTGGCTTACAATTTCCGGTCACGACAGGTACGATTTCTTTATTGGTCAGAAAATTTTTATCAAAATAACTATATCGTTGTTGCTGTATCTCTTTTAAGTGGAAAATGGTTAACGAATTTCAAAAGGGGGAGTATGTTAATGTAAATTGAATAGAATCTTGGAAGTTATCTACCTAGATGATATTTGTTGGTCTTTTACGAGACATGATTACAGGTAGAATAAAAAATTAAATTTTAATATAAAATCCAGTAAAATATTTTTTAACTACAATCCTTTGTAGAAAGAATTGTTTACAACTTGCATAAAAGTGAGATCATCATTATTATAGTAAAAGATCAAAAAATGTATTTTCCAAATATTTCCTGACTATGTTCTTTTAGGTGAAACAAAAAACGAACTAATTGTTATCCACTTATTGGTTCGATTATTAGGAGAGAAGTGGAAGGATGTAGTTATTTATTTTGTAAAATTACAAAGGATGGACGATTTATATTTATTAAAGGGAGTATAGTACGAGATGCAGTAGCAAACAGATTAATCCGAACAAAGGAAATTTTTGTTATGTTGCAGGGAAGTTTCATTCTGTGGCCGACTGCTTGCTGTTTGGTGTTTCAGGTTATATTGCTAGTTCATATACAAACAGAATTAGCTGTTTTTTTGCTGTTGTAATCATTGTTTATTAATTTTTGGTGACCTTGTAAGTTTCTGTTATAAGTTTGTTATTCTTTTGTAGTTAATACAATGGATATAACCCCAGGAAAGTCAAAAATTGTTGCTCTGTCCTAACATACAGAAGTGACTCAAAAGGCAGATTCCCTGTGAGTGTAGTGTGGGGTGAGGTACTGTATGTGAAATCGTGGAAAGGTTTAGCGAAACATGTTCCGTCTCTCCAAAGAGAAAAGGAAAAAATGAATGGAAAATTGAAACCACGCCTCTATAGGATCGATTACTAACAAGAAAAAGCAAAATTAATCCACGATTGTCAGCTGTTGGCCTTAATAAGGATTTGAGAACCAGTGGGACTAATGTTTCTGATATGGCAGTTCGTAGAAGATTGTTGGCAGTGGGAAGGATTGCTCGGTAAATTAAAACTGACGCAGGTTATGAAGACAAAGAGACTTCAGTGGGCAAAGGAACATAAAGAATGGACTATTGAGATGTGGAAAAAAGTTATTTTTTCAGACGAGATTCATTTGTCCAAGGAGAGAGAGAGAGAGAGAGAGAGAAATCTAACATTCATAAGTCAGCAGATGAAAAGACTACTACGCCAGCCACCTGCAAAAAGCTCCCAAACCCCCATCCAAAAAGATGTTTTGTGGATGTTTTACATATGAAGGGCCAGGAGCACTTATGCCTGTGGATGGGATGATGAAATCGGACCGATACAGTAACGTATGCCAAAAAAAAATAGTTTCACTTATGCAGAAGACCCTAGAACTCATTTTCCAACATGACCTTGCACCATATTATACCAACTTATATTGCGCCACACGTCAAAGAAAGCAAAAGAGTCTTCAAAAACCAAAATAAATCGAGGGCTCGTGGCCAGGGAACTCCCCAGACGTAAATCCCATTGAAAATTTATATGGGCCATACTGTAAAGAAGACTTGGGAAAATGAATTGTAGCACAAAAACTGACATTAGTTCAGCGATACAGGTTTGGTTTCGAGATGAAGAAATCAAAAAATCATTGTTCTATCTTAGTGGAATCAATTCCAATGAGGATTAATGAGATAAAAGCAAAGGATAGGACACACATAAACTTGACTAAAGGATTTTTCTTTTAAAAATAAAATTTTCTGTTAATAATACTCTGTTCAGATTAATTTGTTCACCACTGTAGGTAAAGAAATTTCCTATTAAATTTCGGAATTACAGAATACGAGGTCTGTTCAGATAAAATCCGAACATTTTTAATTACGCGCCAACGGAGATATTTATTGACGTGCGGTTGGCAGCATTATGTTCCGCATAACTTCCTCTGTAACCACATGTTCTAGAAGTGGTGATAAATCGTTTAGTTTTCGTATTTTGTTATTTGAGTCAACATGTTGAAGCGTTAGTAACGATTTTCGGGAGCAACGATACAACGTAAAATTTTGCGGAAAACTCCAGGGAAAACATTCACAAAAACGTTACAATTTTTGAAACAAGCTTACGGAGATGATGCTCTGAGTCGTTCGCAATGTTACGAATGGTTTACACGATTTAAAAGTGGTCGTCAATCAGTCGAGTGATCTTCGGCCAGGAAGGCCGTCGAGTATCTGGTACCTGCAAATCGCCGATTGACTGTCAGCGAACTTGCAGTAGAGGTTAGCATCTCGATCGGATCATTCCGTGACACTTTGAATTAAAAATTGAACACGCATAGTTAAAGAAAAGTTTGTTCCTCGTTTGATGACCGAACAGCAGAAAGAACATCGAGAGTGGACGATTGTCGGCAACTTCTTCAACAAATCGATGATGATGAAACATTCATGCACATGATCATAATGGAGACGAAAACCGGGCTTACGGCTACGACATCGAGACAAAAGTTCTATCATCACGATGGATCGGCAAAGGATCTCCGTGCACCAAGTAAGCATATCAGTCTCGATCCGATCTCAGAGCGATGCTGTGTTTTTTTTTTTCAATTTTAATGGAATCATGCATTTTGAATTCTTGCCTCAAAGTGAACCAGTGAACCGTGCTTACTATCGAGGCGTTTTACAACTTTACATGAAAAAATCAGCAAAATGA
Organism: Lycorma delicatula; assembly: GCF_047948215.1. Taxonomy (NCBI): domain Eukaryota; kingdom Metazoa; phylum Arthropoda; class Insecta; order Hemiptera; family Fulgoridae; genus Lycorma; species Lycorma delicatula. Next base: position 89,301,686 of record NC_134463.1, read on the forward strand.
GACCCGAGTTTGGCGAGACAACTCACAACTATAAAAACGGTTCCTTCACTATGCCAACGCGCCCGCATCTTTGTCAATTCGTCAGTTTTGTGGCAAAACTCAGATGACTGTCCTTCCTCTTCGCCTCCTAGTCCCGATTCTTCCGTAATTCCCTTAAATCCCTCCTTGCGAGTTTTTCTTATTTCCGAAATTAAAATCGGTGGTGAAAAGAGGACGTTTTGACACTGTTGATGACATAAAAGCAAATTTGTCACGGTTCTTAAAGGTTATTTCAAATGTAGCTATCCAGGACTGCTTCGCAAAGTGGAGAAGAGTACTTTGAAGGGGACAAGGACCAATAATCTGTAAAATTAATAATAAAGATAGAAAAAATAAAGTTCGGTTATTTTCGGATTAGACCTCATATAGGACGAATTCTCCTGTCGGTGGAATATGTATACCGCGTGACATTGAACACTTTTTATAGGGAAGAACTGTAAAAGTTAATCTTTCATTGTAATTGCGATTAATTATGGTAAGTTAAAGTTAAGAGATAGTAAATAGCTTTAAAAACGGTTATTCTTTTTTTGTACACCCTGTATTACAATACTAAAAGAGTAAAGAAAGAAAAGATTAGCTATTATATAAAGAAAATTATTTAAGATTTGAGATAAATGAAATATGTTAAAATATAATATTACTGCAGTAACGTAAAAATTGAATACTGCAACTAGTGAAATTATGGTGATGTAATTATTGATTTTTATTCTCGTTTCTTTTACATTCAAAGCTAATTTAAACTTAAGATTTGGGAGATCTGTTATTCAGGTCATCTTATACAACTATAGTAAAAAAAAGTTTAAATGAAAATAACTTTTTATTATATTCATTTAAGTTTTATGTCCTTAAATTATAAACATTTAAAATTGATATTTTTCGAATTGTCAAAATAGCTTTGGTATAATAATTTTCTAACCCAACGGGTTACAGTTTCCTTTGCAATTCTAAACGGTAAAAATATTTGAAAAATATCCCTTTTATTTTTATCGATTCATCTCGTTCATCTCTAACGGTCGCTTGTGTGCATTACGTTCATTATTCGTACGTTTGGAATTAACGTAATGCGCTCTACTCGGCTGTTTATCGAGTTGCGTACTTGGTCATCGAAAATTCTTAGCGCGGCACATCCCGAAATTATTAAATTCTACATTTATTTGTTAATAATACATATTTTATATAATAATATTTATTATGTTTTTAATTAATGAATTGATTATCTTTATTTTTTTAATAGCTGAAGACCTTTGTTGTATCGGGATACTATCGTACAATAACAGATGTTTACCGGACCACGATAGGATTGCTTTTATTTAAATCTCCTTGTGTTGAACCGGTTCCAAACATAAGCAAAATAGATTACGTAATGATTTATTTTTTGTGTTTTCATTATATTATTTTGGTGCAATTTCCAATTTTTTTTGCTACTACGTTTCATATTTTACATATTTAAAATTATCTGTTGCTTTTATTACAATTCCATTTAATAAAACGGTCCTTGAATTCCTCTTATCTTAAAACTTTATGAACCTACACAAATTATATTTAACATTTATTTTTACTACGTCAATTCTTCTATAATCTTTTAATTTTCGATTTAACTTTTTAACATTTAACTTTTCTATTATTGTCCTGTTTGTGTGTGTATGCGCGCGCGTGTGTGTGTACGCGTACGCATGCGCACACTAATTACTAATGTAGTTTGTCATAATTGATGAAATTTCCAGTTTTGAAAAATAAATTAAAACAAATACATTTATTTTTGAAGAAATATAACTGTGGCAATGAGAACTAGTGGTAATATATAAATATATATTTATATAAAAAACAATAATAAATAATCATAAGGTCAAAAATAAAAGTTAATTCAGTTATTAAAATTTGTCACGTATTTTTGTTTATTTTTAATTTTAATGTAAATTTATAAAGTTAATGTTTGTAAATTTAATTACATATGACTGTGTTATACATTGTTTGTATCGATTGTAATTTTTATTATTTTACTTATTCCTTAAGGTCATATATCTCGAGTTCAATGTTACACGTTTATTTTTGATAGGGAGTTTATTTATTTTAGTTATTCTATTGATTATGTTCTACAAGCATATGATTGTGTGTTTGTATGTGCGCGCGCGTGCGTGCGTTTGAGGTTAAATGCATACGTTATCTTTTAAAGTGTGCGAGTAAGTAATAATAGAAATTTTTTTTGCTTGATTTTGAGTTTTTAATTTTTTTTTTTTGACGGTATATAAAAAAAATTCTCTTAATGTTTTTATTATTAAGATAGATGAAAATCCTCAGCGCTAAATTAATTTCTACTACAGAGAACACTTTTGTGATTTTATGATGGTTAAAGTTTTACTGTTATATTAAGTTGTTGTCAACCCACCTTCAAATTAAAGTCTGAGTTATTTTATTAGATTTGTCTATTTGCATATTAGTTTGAAGTTTAATAACTGCACACACGCGCGCGCGCACTTTTATTATGATTATTTTTTTGCGTAAAGTTATCCACGGAAAGTTTATGGAATGGAAATTTTGTAGTGTATAAAAAATACTAAGCCCCGCAGGGATTCGAACCTGGAACATTTAAAGAAGCTTTTTTCTTGATTAACTGGGTTTGTCTTATCAAATTTTCGTAATTAAAAAAAAAAAAAAAATGAAGTGTTAGGCCGCTGAAAATTTGACCGCAACTCTTGATTGTCTGTTTTAATAATTTTTTTTATTTTGTTATCTTTTATCCGGAAGTTCGAATTTTGGTTAGGCTTGCCATCTTTTAATACCTTACACAGTTTTCAAAAATTGCGTTTGTAAATTTCCAGGTGACAAAGGGGGAATATACAGCATGAAAGGAGAAAGATCGTTGCGTTGTTTTTTTGCTAGACTAATCTCCAATACTTGTAAGCGGAATACGTCCCAATAGGTGGAGTAAATATGACGGTAAACCGGAAGAGAGATCGGTGAAAAAACTCATTGATATACTAAATTAAATCCTTGATGATGATGAAAAACATTCTTTAATTATTCTTTAGTGGCTGCGTATATATAATGTTCTTGAGACTACTGAAATTAATAATAAAATTATAATATAATTTTATTCAATTCTAAAACTTTTCCTTATCTGAAGAAATTATTCCTTTTTTTTACGTCTCTTTCCTTAACTTGATATTACGCCAGTCTGGAATTCGCAACATCAATGTTGGGTTTTAATACTAAGTCCGATTTACTGGCAAATTATTAATTCTTTTTTATTGACGTCAGTTGTTTGTAAAATGATCCTTATTTTCGTCAGGATTTGTTACTGTTAACAATTAAGAAATCCTAATAGATAAATTTTGATAAGCCTTGTAAGAAAATATTTATGGTAATAAAAAAATAACTATTATATTGATAAACATTGTCAATGATTTTTGTTAATAAAAACGTAGACACCGTTGTCATATTAGAAGCAGTATATACTCGTATTTCTCTGAATTCTGTATTATTATTCCATGATTAAAATTCTTCTCGCACGAAGAAAAAAACATACTTTTCTTGGACTAATTTACAAAAAAATAATTGAGAATAACTTCTGATTTTATACTAGGGTAAATTGACTCTAATTTTTCATAAAGCTGAAAACAAATTTAAAAAACCGGAAGGAACAAGTAAGCTCAAAACTAAGGAGCTCATCGAGTGATGGAAGACAACACGATGTAGATTTATTTAAAATTAAACTAATTTAATCTAGTGGTATATTACATTTTAATAAATCTTTTAGATTCTTTTTTTTTTAATTACAATCCTAATTTTCTTCAGGTGCCATGTATTTTTATCCTCCAGTTATCCTCTGTTAATTTTGCTTTAACTTGCTGATCAAGCCGATTAGATTCATAATACAGTTCTTTCGGCATTAGGTTGCTTGCGCTGTGGGTTCGTTGGGCGTTGCTCAGTAATAAACCAAGACTCGGTTGTTAAGTTGCGATTGAACGTGCTTCGTTTTGTTTCGTTTATCGGAATTAATAGTTGCGAAAGACGTAACTGTTCTTTCGGTAGAGGAACACATTTTCTCCTTGAATACGTCTTTCGTAAAGGTTACAAGTATACTGATTTAGTGAAACACAAGATTTTCGAAAAGTTTCCATATACTCCTGTTCCACACCGCAATGCAGTACGAACTCTTATCGAAAACTTTCCGGCAACGGGCTTTATTGAAGTGAAAACTCTGATCGAAGTGGAAGACCATCGAAACCAGAAGCTGCTTGATATTTCCGATGTTATGGACGAAAGTCTATGGAATCCATAAATACGTAATTAACATTATAAAATACGTAATTTAACACAGCAACAATGTATCGGATTTGCTACCGCTCTTAAAGCTGTAAGAAAAGAACTGTAACCTTTCCCCTACAGAGGAAGGTGTGGTCAAGAACCGAAACCTACAGATCATGCCAAAAGACTAAATTACTATCGATGGTCTAAACGTTTTATTGACCAAAATTCCGTAAGTATACTGGACATTACGTTGTTTACAGATGAAGCCTGGTTTCGTCTGGAAGGCTATATTAATTCACAAAATACACGACTGTGGTCGACAACTAACACCCCCCCCCCCCAATCCATGAACAATCTTTACACGAAGCGAAAATTGGAGTCTTGGTTGGTGTAAGTAGAACGCACTTCGTGGGTCCAATCGTTTTTGAAAACACAACTTCCATTTTTTGTCTGTAAATTCCACAATCAAAAATTTGGCTTTTGCAGTATCGATAAAACGTTCGACATCAAAGTATACGCGGGTCTTTTCTGTTATTCAACTAATGCTTCAATTTATTCTACTGATTCACATCGTTGGATTGCAATTTACGAAGCCGTCAGTTGATTTTGCATTCAAGTTAATTATCAAACGGGCCAAATGCGAAAATGTTATTACATAAAGTCCTTAGATGTAGCGTTAAATTATATCGAATTTAGTTTTTAATTGAATACTAGGAGAAAGATATGACAATGAATTTCAATTTTATTATTTTTAAAATGAATATTTTTCATTATAAATTAAATACTACATTGCGGATTAAAAAAGTTTGATTTTTTGAGTTGGTTGCACAGTTTATTATGGATCACTCTTTTTAGATGGCTAATGGATCGTCAAGATGCTTATTTAAAATAATATATGAGCTATTGACAGGAAGTGGATTGATGGGAACAAATCTTTATGTTCCTCTATGTATTTAAAACACGTGTGTTTTTAATTTTAATAATAATTTTGGTTGAAAGTAAAACCTGATATTTTAAAAGAAATTTTATAAACGAAACAAAATTTAAAAAAAGCTGTTTTCAAAATATTGAATCTATAAATCTGTTTGGTTGATGTACATTTCTATGATAACAGAGCAGTTCAAATTTTTTTGCTGACGTAAAACAGTATTTTTTAACGATCCTATTTTATTTACGTATTCAAATACTTTAATTTTAGAAATTTGATATTAGTCTGGTCTGTTTTTTACGATAGATATGAGTAGCACGGTGTAACCCCGTGCTAATCTTAATAACATGGGCGTAACTTAACGGGTATAAATGGTCTGAGAGGGTGTTGCAAACGTGCATGTTCTTCAGAAAGAGAACAGTATTACGTAGTATATGACTAAAAAAAAAAAAACTTTTTAATTATGTCGTTTCATTAAAAAAAGAAATTGTTAAATCGTAATTAAATAGAATTTAATGTTTAAAAAGCTATTTTATCATTAATAAAAATATCCTAATCATACGATTGCGGAGTGCAAAATATTCCGTTACGATTTATATATACCAGATATTAAAAATTCTTAAATTGTAGAGAGAAAAAATATATTTAAAAAAGTTATTTCTGTATATGTAAGTTGCTTAGTGTTGATTTAATAATAGTGAAATAAATAAAATAATTATAATGCTAACATAACTTAAAAATATATTTAATTTTTAACGATGTGATAAAAAATGTATTAATAAATAATAAATTTGTTAAGAGGGATATAAAATTTAATACAAATAATTATCTTTTAAATAGTTTAATTAAACTTCAAATAGTTTCATGAATGCCATTTTAAATGTTATCTTAATTATATTTTTTAACTACTTACAGTCTATACCGATGATTTTGGTGTTTTATAACTCCAGTCGTAATAAAAGTAAAAAATCACGAACTGCCTTAATTCCGGATCACTTTCTTTTATTAATCCATGAAATTTCATTTCATTGTATTATTGAAATTGGTCTTCAAAAACTTAAATTATGAGTTCCGTAATTTTACCGGTCAACCGGAAATTAAGAATGAAAATTAAGTGGATCATTTAAATGTGCAAATAAAATAATTTAAAAATAAATATATTAGTGATATTTTGAGATACAATCCTGTTTTTGTTAGCTTCGACTAGGCGAATTAGCCTAGAAAGAAGAACGCAAAATTTTTTAATACAATTACATCGTAAATATCACTAGCGCCCACGATTTAGTTAAGGGTATTTTTAGTGAATATTGGGTACAACAGATTATTAACCAACCGTGCACTTATGATTGAAAGGTTGCAACAAAATTTGTTTTTCCCTTATAAATAAATAACAACAAAAAAATCCACCCGAGATTAGACACCGAAGCTTTGCTATAGAAACACACCTTTACTGTATCTGAAATTGCATGGCGTACGGATGAGTTATATTGTAGTATAATAAATTGTTTGGACCTTTTTCGGAATGCGGGTACCTGTTTCTTCTTCAGAAATAACAATAAAAACGCCCATTTTTACATTTATATAACAATAACCAAATAACATATTTTTTTTTATAATAATTATTATATTACTGAAATATGTGCCTTTGTAGAAATTGATGAGTCTTTTTTTTTTTTAAAGAAAATATAATATTGGACGAATGATATCACAGCAGTGGGTTTTCGGAGTAATTTGTCGTGAAACAAAATAATGTTTTATATATGCTGTTTCTGATAGAACAAAGGAGATATTAATTTCTGCAATTGTAGCACGTATCGAATCAGGTACTAAAATCGTATCACATTTATGGAAAGCATTCATGACGGTAGACGAGTCCTCATTTTCAAAAAGAAAATAGAATAGAGGCACAATTCTTCCAAATCAGTGGGTATTTAGAGGGGTATACGCAGAGAAATTATAAATATAATTAACTAAACTTAACCTACGCTCGCTTCGCTCGCTAACCTTGACTAATTACAAACATGATAAGAGTAAATCATAGCGAAAACTTAGTTTACTCAAAAACAGGTGCACGTATCCAAAGTATTAAAATTTATGGTGGCGAGCAAAAAATCACAATAAGAAGGAATATGGCACTAAACGGTTATTAAATTATTCTAACAAAAATTATGTTTCGGAGGTTAATTTAGTTATTAAGAAACAAAAAATATATCGAGTTATTTGGTTACTTATTGGAAAAAAAAAGTGGTACCCGCTTACAGATAAAGGACCATCGTTTTGCTTTATCTCAACTGGAGGTTATAGATTCTCATTTTTATATATTCACTTTTAATAATTATGGTTAAAATTGCGTCAATCTGTTACTTTTTTCAGAGTATACTTAATTTAAGTAGTTTATTCCTTAATGTCGGCTTAAAACTTAGTAGGGATACTTAGGTATATAGCATTATAAACTGTTTTTCTTTTTACGTATCTCTTTGAAACTACGAACAATATCGCAAAAGTAAATCGGTGTATTTTTTTTTGCGATTTAAAAATTAAGAGAAACCAAAGTTATTGAAAGTAAGCATTTTAGAGCTGTTTGCTAATTTCTTTGTACCTTCGACCATGAAAATGTTTAGTTTATTTATTTGAAATACTGAAGAATTTTGTTACAAAGAAAGACAATTAACAGTTTTTTTTTAAGGAAGTTTCTGTACATAATTTTGGTTCGATGTTCCAAAAGTTCAAATTTCAAATTAATATCATTGCTGATAATCACGAATAAAAACGTAGATTTATTTCATTTTTTTTTCCTTTTTATTATTAGTTTTATGTGGTAAATGTTACGCGATCATCATACGATCAGGGGAAAATCGTGTATATATTTAATTTAAATTTTTAATTCGTTTTGAGTAAGTAATCCGACTTTTCATGTAGTCGTGTTAACGAATTCCTCATAGCATACCAGCGTTTCTTTTCAATCGTTAACAGGGTTTACGTTTAGTTCCAGAGAGTTGTTTTATTTAAATTTATTTTAAATGTAAGTCTATTTTATGCATTTACATGGTAGAGCCCGAGGTCAAACCTCTTTTTTATCTCTGTACTTACCTAACTTAGATGTGTGCAGAATCGTCGTTATGCATAATTTAATAAATATATAAAAGCGATGTCGATGGAAGGTGTAAATAGACGTAGATCAGACAATAAATATTTGTATGGAAGACCGTTCGGTTTTTGTGATTACTCTATAACGGAAGTATATTTCTATTTCTTAAGTGCGCTTGTGCGTGTGTGAGTATGTAGGAGTTGTGGCAACGACACGTGCTACATGTCATATGACCCCTATCGTGACCTTTTTCTCTCTTATTAGACAATTACAGCACTAGTTTCACCGTATATGTATATATCTCCTTTTTTTACATATTAAGTAAGATAATTAAACAGATAAATACATTTATTATTTATGTAGATAATAATTCTGTTTTATTATTACTATATTAATGTATATTCTGTATGTAGATTTTAATGTTTAATGTATCTCGCTTGATAAAGTACGATAATTATTACCCTTATATTTTTCGTCGGTGAAGATTATTTTAATATTATTATTTCCTGTTTGATTACGACTATTGTTACACGTAATGATAATGACATTTCAATTTGTTTTTTCTTTGCTTATTCCTGATAAATCTTGTTTGTCGGTGTACTAACAAAGTTTGTTGTTAATCTTATATTACTACATTTGTTGTCCCACTAATACGGAATCTGTTTTTGTAATGTTGTAGACTGTGGAAAGGAACTGACCCTCATAAAATTTGGTATGTAATATCCAATTTTAAAATATTATCTAAATATTATTTGTAAAATATTGCCAAAGCGAAAAAAATCCTTTATCGATTTCCCCCCCGCCCCTGTAATTTATCTATTTCTTTGATAAAAGTTGTTGAATAAGTTAGATATGATACAAATAAATATAATCCTTTTATGTACAATTAATTAAAATGAATTTATCATCAGTAAATTCATTTTAATTGTACATAAAAGGATTATATTTATTTGTATCATATCTAACTTATTCAAAAAGGAAATGACAGTTACTTGTACAATCGTAAATTATTCGTAACATTTGTGTCCTTTAAAATGTATATAGATTTTATTTTTAGTTTTGATGTCTGTCTGTCGGTTGAGATACTTTTTAACGTTATTTCCCGATTGAAAGACGATAACATTTTGCTTTTTTCGCGCTTGTCTTGAAATAGATACTGTCCTAAAATAGATAGGAGGAGAAGAATTACATGATAGAGATATATTAGGGATATTAAGTGAATAGAAAATCAAGCTGAAATCAATTTTGAAATACCTGAGGTGGTGGTCTAGAATGGTATCTGTATGTATGTTGCCTCCAAAGAGATAAAAAATACTTAATAAGAGATAAGACTGTAGGAATGCTTTAAAGTTCGAAAAAGATGCAGAAACTTAATCGTAGCTTCTGACCCTTTATCGGAATGAGTGTGCGCAAGAAATTAATTGTTTATAAAATGTTTATGCTAGGAATTGTTTTTGTATTTTGGTAAAATGTTGTCGATTGCGGTTGTAATTTATACACCATTTTTAGGAGTCATTACCCAAAATTCTTGTTTTATATGTAGTAAATTACCATAACGGTTGTACAGAAAATAATATGAAAAACTGTTAGTTCCACAATTAATCAGAATTAAAATTACATCTGCTAGGTGTTTAATTTAATTTACGTTTAAATTTGAAAAGGTCCATTTTCCAATATTCCTACACTAACCAGAAGTTACATACATATTAAGTTATCGCGAAACATTTTTAAAAAACGACTTGTAATTTATTTCGAATTTTATTTATCGTGACCCATTTCTGGTTTGTAAAATTTATACGGCTTTTTTTTTATTGCTTGTTTTAAGTATTGATGTATACGTTCTGAAATTATGCTTACTGTCGTGCAACAATTACGTCGTTCGAAACATTGTGTCGGCATTGTCCTACAGGAAGTACAGTGTTATTCAATTGGCGGTCGCTTGATTATCATTGCTATCAAGTCTGTTCGGTCATATTAACTCTCTTTTAAATGGTATGAAAACAGCTTTAAGATGTACGCTAGTGTAAATTTTTTTTTTACCGAATGTCGACAGCAGATATTACTCAGCAGGGATATGTTACTGCTTTACATTCGATGAGCTTCTATTATCGCGCTTTTCAACTTGTCGGCGAGCAGAATATATACTCTCATATCTTGCAGTCAGCACAGAGTCGTTGACATTGAACAGCTGATCCCGCAGTACAACGTCTATTGAGTGGGAGGTGAGGTGGGGCCAAGGTCGATCCCCCTCTACTCAAGGGCAAGGCGGTTCCACTCTTCCTCACCACACCATACCGCTCCACCATTTCTCCTGACGGGGAAAAAATAAATTCCCTCCGCCCTATCATCTTTATCGCGTTTCATCTTTATCTGTCAATTAATTTTACTACTATTATTTTATACCGTTTTATCACCTTAACATTGTGTTTATTTAATTTTTCTCCCCTATTATTTTAATACGTATATACTTGTAATGTTTGAATGTCGTAAGGTTTAAAAATAAATTGTTTAACGTAATTATTTGTATTAGAGGTTTTATTATAATTTATCTGTTCGACTTGACGTATACGACTGTCTTCTCAATGATAGTTGTTCTTGGATTCCCATTTTGTAATTCTTAAATCTGTTTGTAAGTGTAACCTGAGATACGTAAATCTTTTACGTGGTTTATTTTATAAAATTTATTAAAAGTTGCTTCAGTTACAGTTTATAGTAAACGCTTCTTCCTTATTCGAGAAAAGACATACCTTTATTTTTAGTACGTTAGTCAGTTGTATTTTATTTATTCATGAATCGATTTCTTTTTGTATACAATTCATTTTGTAGCGTTTTGGGCTGGAGATGCAAACTTTCAAATAACGACAGTCGTTATTTTGGGTGATTAAATAGCCTATATCAACAATAAAATAGTTTAAAATGTGTTTTTTTTCTTTGCTTGAATTTATTGTATTTTTATTTTTTGGGTTTTTTTTGAGGGAGGGAAGTCATTTAATATTTTCTGTAATTTCAGTTAGATTTGCTCGCATTACATCTTTTCTTGTATTATATATAATTATTATTATTAAAATTATTAAAATGTATTAGATGGCTTTTTCATACATCTTAATCTAGTGATTACCATTTGTAGGGACCCTAACTGATGCGTATTGATGTTTTCGTTTGTTTCTATACCACCATTTTTTACAAAACTTCATTTTTGAATTTGCTTTTTCAAAAATTAACTGAAAACTTTAACCTGTTTCTTATTGAAGAGGATATTTTTTTCTGTTGGATGAAGTTATTGATAACAAAGGAAATCCTAAACCTTTGTTGAGAATTTACTCTAGGACCATTTTTATCAGACTACTGATTAACCAGTCATGGTTAAGGCCTCTAAACGATTTATAACGTTGACGAAAATTTGAGCCGATTTTTCGATTGATTACCTATTTTTAATTATTTCCCTACCGCTGAAAGATCTGTGAACAATTTCTTGTTTTAATTAATATCTTCTTATCTTGACGTTTATTCTACAGTATGTCCGAGAAGTCCTGTTATCCTTAGATAAACATACGTGCGGGGTGAATACAAATTTTTTGCTTTGGAATTGTGTATCCAGTGGATCTTTGTGTGGACCATGGTGCTCAACGCACAAGAGCTATGCATCTCCAGAGTTTTGGTTCGAAAGGCTTCCTCCCATTGTTACGTAATTCTTCATTTGTTACATATCGATATTGAGGTACATAGACTTAAATTAATCCCCACAACCCCGTAGATTAATTTACCACCTTTTTCGATTATGGTATGGCCGGGGGGGAGGGGCTTCATGGTGTTCACATTGCATTGCATTGAATCACGACCGATTCCGCGGCTTGGAAATTTTTCCTCTAGGAAATCGTGCACTAGAAAAGCATAATGAGCTGGAACCCCGTTTCCCTGTATCCAGACAAGCTCCGTGATACGCTATTTTTGAAGTCGAGATATTAACCGTATTTCTAACATTTACAAAGAAGAATCGCCGTTCACATTAACTTATCCACCAGTATGTATATGTTTAAAGAGGCACAGGGACTTCTGGGACATGATAAATTTTGTTTTTGTATAAAAATGAACCCTTTTATTTCCCATCGACGAACTGTTTCAGAAATTAAATAAACTATACTGGAGTATTCTTTTCTGTTGTTTTCTTTTGAGGAAATATTTTTTTTCACAATTACTTGTTTTCAAAATAGGTGCATTATAGTGAGGACGTTTATTGGAGAACTTTAATAAAGGACTAATTGGTGTAAAGTTTACTGACATTTTTGAACAGCATTAGTAGTGATGTTAAAAAAAGGTTTGAAAAACTTCTGTTACAACCTTTTCACCCAATTGAGAATAATTAATGTTTTTTCTAATAATAATAATTCATTTTCAGTGTAAAATTAATTTCTTCTAGCAACCGTTAAGTAATATTAAAATCGTATATATATTTGTTTTAGGTACGTTCAAATTTTTATATCCATTTTTACTTTTTAATGAGCTTACAGTAAACTCGCTTATTTATTTACCTGAAGTGTTTTTTGTGTAGTTTTTTACGTTTATTTGTTTTATTTACTTTGTTCTCAGGTTGCCGGTTGTGAGCGAGTGCTCCCAGACTGGCCGGGTGACCAGCATGGCCGTCTCCCGTGTACCCAGTCCGCCGCCACCTGAGGTCAATACACCTGTGGCCGAGAACTGGTGTTACACGCAGGTAATAATAACAGTAATAATTTAGTAATACTGATAAATATTTATTATTAATTTAAACGATTGTTAGTTGAATTTAATGAAAGTTATCTGGATATTGTAGAATGTAATTTACTTAATTTGTTTCGTTTTTTCAATGGCGATGTACGAAACGCTTCTCTCTACGTATTGATAGATTCATCGCCCCATAGAGGTGCCGGATCATCGATAAATATATACAAATATTCACATAATTAGTTGTATTATTTGGTTTGATCATTGTTTTACTATAAATATGTAATTTTAAACACATTATACAATGATTTAGGTTGAACGGTCATTAAATTTTAATGGTATAATTTTTAACTAATAAGACAATAATATGTTCTTAATGTAAACGAAACAGTTAAGAAGAAGTACTTTATAACAAAGCGATTAAATAAGAAGAAATAACATAAGCTTCCATGATCGAATAGGTGGTTTAACAAAAGAAAAAAATAACCGATTATTTATTTCAGATGTGTAGTGTGATTTCTTCAATGGTATAATGATTTAGGTTGTTTATTTTAGTTAATTATCTAATTATTCTACGAAAGTAAATTCTATTCACATGTCTCCGTTAGAAGAATAAATTATAAATAATTAGATAATGTGACCTGTTTAAAGGATAATTAATGTTTAACACCACGTGCCAATTTATAGCAGGATCGAGGGTAAAAAAATTTTACTAATAAAAAAAATAATAATTTACATTAATTTACGTAGCTGTTTGGAATTAACAATAATTTTGCCGAATTCGTAATTTTTTTTATGGAAGTGATGATTAATGAATTAAGTTTACACTTGCATCTTTTTTTTTCCAGAAGAAATTAATGTAACTTGTTTGTTACGTTATAATGTCAATTTTTCCGTATTGAAATAGCTATTAGAAAATATCGTCCGTAATGTAATACTAGATCAAATTACTAGAAAATTCTTTCAAACGCCAACTGTTTTGAGTTTAAAATATCTATGCATTTTTTTTTACTAAATCGTTTAAACAGGATTTTTGGGTTTATATAGGTTTTGCTCAATTTTTTTCCCATTATTTTCGATAAATTCATAATTCTATTAAAAATCGTTTCACGATTTTTATTTGTTAATTTAACTCGTGAAAATTACTCGCTTATTTTATTTTTACTCCTCAGTGTTATATGTGTTAGAATATATGCTTATAAATGAGAGAGAGAGCGCGCGATGGAAAAATTCAGGCTTTATCTAATAAGCACCTCAGATCGGACTTTATGAACAACCATCGGATAGGGAATCCCTCCGATTAGGATACGCTCCTCTACTCTGGCAAGAATTCCCGAACAAGTCTATCTGTATAATAGGTTCTACCTTCACCAAATCGCACAAATACCTAGGAGCTAACTCTTACTTCCCTGCGTATTTAACACGATTATATCTGTTTAGTCCAAAACCCACCGGAACATCCTGGAGATCCTGAAGGAGCTCATCTCGTCCTTGATTCTTTGGAGGTATGTTTACGTAGGATAGGACCAATTATAAAAATAAAAAAAAACAGTTTTGCGCCACCCGGTCTAATAAATGGTGTAAAAAATCGATTTCCCCGTATATTATTAAGACCATCCGTAAACAGGTACGACTTAAAGAAATCCCTTCGCCGTACTCAGAATTGTGCGGTGTGTAGATTAACTGATCGAACTATAAATTGTTCAGCCCGATCCTCACTGAAAGATAATTTTTAAAGATACCGAATCCATCGGTCTAGTTATGGTTTATCATTACCGATAACCAGGCGCTGTAGTAGTTGCGTGAATAAAATTAAAAAATAATAAGCTCGATTGTTTTAATTTAATTTACCTTTACAGTTATTCTCCAATTTTTTGTAACATACCCCGTACACTGATGACCGTAACAAAGTCCAATAAAAATAAGAGCCAAACGGGCTATGTATGTATATCTTTACACCTTCCGGTCGCTTACATATTATAATTTCTTGAACATCTTTTCCGTTCGTTATGAAATGTTACGCGCAAGATTATTAATGTAAAACATTTTACGTTAAACCCCTTGCGATCAATTTAGAGTTGATTCATGTGGGATTCCGGAGATTTCCTCCAAATATTTTGTGTAGGTTTTCGTGATTCGGGTTTCAGCCGGCTCCATTCTAGGTACGTGTGGATTGTAGACCATTATATGGTTAATTGGGATTCGTCAACGTACGTTTTAAAGTATTTTTAATCTGGCTGAGCCTCGAACTGAGAATCTCCTGTACGGAAAACAGTATTCGGTTGTAGCTAATTGAAGAGAGTATATTGAACAAGCTGATATTCAAAAATAGCTCTATCAGTCCATGTTTGTCATCGATTTACTTATATCGATTAAAAAGTCTTTGTTGTACTGGTATCAAGCTTGTCTCCGGCATCTCTGATCGCGTTCGAGACTGTTATTCTTTTAATTTTTTTTCTTCGGAAAACCGATCGATAAATAATATTATACATTATACAGATCATTTCAAAAACAGATTGGCATGTTATTCTGTTGGTTAAATAAAAGGACTGTCTCCCTCAAACATTTGGATTGATGGATCAAGGAACATTACTGTAAAATCTTTATGAAATAAATTGTTTATGAAATAAAAAATAGAAGCAGATATAAATACAAGATGCAATATACAAATTCTTAAAGACATTAAATCACAGTATTCAGAAGACGTTAATGAAAATTATTTGAGCTTATATTTATAAAATAGTTGATTTTAACAAAAACATTTACTGTTTGGTTTGACGTTTGTGGGTAATTTAATTTTAAAGAAAATAAAAAAAATATAAATTTAGTGGATGCTTACTGCGTTATCGGTTCAGTTGTATTCAATCTTTATTTATAGCTGTTCAAAATAAAATATTATTTTGCAAAAGCCGTTCTAAAAATTGAGTTATTTTTTCTCCACGTGTATGTATAAATTGTATAGAATTTAGAAAAAATATATCGATTATAATCTATTTTAAGATAATTATCTTAAAAGTTTTGAATACGTTCGCAGATATTTTTCTGTTTTAAAAATTTACGAACTCCATTTTTCCGTTTAGAAATAATTTTTATCTTGCGCAACGTGTAACAAATTATACGACATTAATTGTTGTCGTCCTATGTGGTTGAGTGCGATTCGCTATCAGAGCCCCTGACCTTCTACACAAGGTTGCCATTGACTCTGTCTTTATTTATTTACTTATTTATATATCGCCGTTGTGTATTAATAATTGCTTAACGTTACACGTAACTTGTTAACTCTTAACCACCACGAACAGCAGTAATAATATATATTATGTTGTTTTATTTTATTCCCTTATTCGTATTGCGTTATCTGTATTCTTCCCACTTCGTGTAATTTTTTTTGTTTTCTATTTTAAAATCAGTTTTGTACCTCCTCCTTCCTTTCATTATTTTTATTATTTTATTGTATAACCTACATCTTCTTTACATATAAAAATGAATGTTTGTTTGTCCCGTATGCGTTTTTATATCGTTCATCCCATAGCAATGAAACTTTGGTTTCATCGCGAAGATTTCTGAATTAGTTTGGACCAGCTAGGTGGCGCTGGGGTCGAAAAATTGTATTTATGGACCGATTCGGCTCATATTCAGAATATATGTGTATATTAGTTACGTGAAAAGAAAAATGTTTGCAAAAACTATACCCGCTAGGTGGCGTCGGTGTCGAGATAGTTACGAAATAAACAAATTTGCAAACAGACTTTCTTCTTCCATATAAAAGGCATTGTTTTAATGTGTGCCCGCTATAGACTAAAAAACTACTGGACCGATTTACGCGTGGTATTTTACAAAATGGTCCGCGTTGTCTGGAGAAGTTTTAAAGCTATTGAAATCCTCGACCTGACCACTAGAAAGAAAGTTAGGGGTATTTTGAACCGACTACTGTGTCTAGAGTGGTTGTTTTTCCAATTGGATTTATTTACATTTTGACTTATATAAAATTTTATGAAGTTCTTGTAACGTTCAGTTTTTTAATGTTTTATCAAACTTTCAACTGCGTTCATTTAATATATATATATATATTTATATATACTTAAATCTAGCAGTAGCGAAGCATTGGCAGGTCTGCTAGTTATACTGTAAACAGGAATTTATTTACTGGAACATAGATTTTGTGTAACTAGTGTTAGATAACCGTTTTAAATAAAAATATTGAATTTTAAGTGTTATTACTTGTTGATAATTTACAGCGATAGTTTTAAGTTTATATATATTTATATTTATTCATATATTTATGTTCAGAAAGAAATACCTAGCACACTTTTATCAAATTCTCTGACCAGAAATAAATAAAACTGGTTTAAAGAAGTGTCGCCCGACTGTTCTTGATAATGATATATATTTATCATTTACATTTTATCTGCTGATGCTGGTAAAAGTAATTAAAAATTACAAAAATCTCAACTTTTACATTTTACAAGTTAATTTCTTTTCTTTAGCGTTTTATTAAAAAAAAAATTACTTGTATTAACAATCAAGGTTTCTAAGAAAGTAATAAGGTATTAAGATTATTCGGAAGCCATTTAGTGTAATGAAATGAAAAATTAAGTAGTAATTAATTACGTTTTTTAATACGTTCATATGGCTGAATAAAATTTATTATGAAATAAAAATGACAGATTTCTTTGTAACATGTTTGAATGAAACTGTAAAATTCACGAATTTTTTTTAATATAACTGAAAAGTTAAATATCATGAAATTATTTCGAATTAGAATAATAATGTTGGCATTTAACGAGTTACGTTTCCGGAATTTTTTGTTATATATTCGTCGTAAGATATTTTAATTTAATATTAAATAAAAGAAATCTTGGGAGGAGATGGGAGGTAGTGATGCCGTTGGTGGGGCGGTGTTTATGGTAGAGGGGGAGAGTCCTATTTAAATTTGTAACCAAAATAACTTACTGTTACATCTTTAGTTGCGTGCTTGTTCTCTTTTCCTTTTTTTTCTTTCCTTCTTTTAGAGTGTTCTACAGTATTAATAGTAATAATAAGAATTTTGTTCTTAATATAAACTCTTAGTCGTTTTTATTTATAATTATTTAAAATAAAATCAACTTTTAAATGTTTGTTTATTGATCTTGTCCTGTTCGTACGTAATTTCATGATATGAAGAGAAACACTTTCTGATTATCATTAATAATTTTTTTTTTTACAAATAAATTTGAGTATACTAGGTGCTACAATAAAGTAATGAGACTGATGTGAAAAAAATGTTACTTAACGTTTTAGTCATGATTAATGTTGTCTCCTTCAAAGTAGTTCTCCTCTGATTGCACACACTTATTCCAGCGCTTCTGCCATTGATGGTAACATTTCTGGAACTCATCTTCTGTAATATCCTCCAAGACCCTCGTTACAGCTTTTTGGACATCTTGTGTTGTTTGAAAATGGTGTCCCTTGACCGCCATTTTAACTCTTGGAAATAGAAAAAAGTCGCACGAAGCGATATCTGGTGAATAAAGGTGGCTGTGGTAGTACTGAAATTTGTTTTGAGGTTAAAAATTGCTGTACTGACAGAGCAGTATGGGATGGCACATTATCGTGATGCAGAATCCAATTATCAGCAATGTCGGCACGGACACGAAGAACTCGTTTACGAAGTCTTTCTAAAATTTCTTTGTTGAAATATTGGTTAACTGTTTGTCCAGGAGGCACCCACTCTTTATGAATAATTTCCTTGGAATCGAAGAAGCATGCATTTCACTTTTGACTTTGACATGCGAGCTTTTTTTGGTCTGGGTGATCCCTTTGAGCATTGCGAACTTTGGCGTTTTGTCTCTGGATCGTATTGAAAAAACCAACCTTCATCACCAGTGATAACACGGCTCAACAAATCTGGATTGATTTCAGTTTGCTCTAACAGATCGCCTGCCACATTTTCCGTGTTTCTCGCTGTTGTGTGAGATTTTCGGGGACCATTTTTGCACAAATCTTTCTCATACCAAGATCTTCAGTTAATATTAGACGAACCGTTTCTCAATTGATGTTGAGTTCTTCTGCAATCATTTTCACGGATAATCTTCGATCAGATCGTACGATTTCACGCACCCTGGTCAAGTCTGACATCTGACCGTGAGGTTGATGGTCGTCCACTGCGGTCTTCATCTTCAACATTCGTTTTGCCTTCACTAAAATTTTATGCCACCGAAAAACTTGAGCTCTTGACATAACGTCCTCTCCAAAAGCCTTCTGAAGCTTACCGTAAGTTGTCGCGTTTTCACCCGATTTAACGCAGAAAGAAATGGCATACCGTTGCGCAATATTTTGCGGTTTCATTTCTGTGACGAGAGACACAAACACGTGTTCACTTATTACAGCACAACTCACGACTGAGCAGTTGCATCAACGTGCCGCTTGGACTAGAAGTAGCTAGGACTACTAGACCAAGGTCAAAGATGGTGTGCCTACCCAAGCTGCAGGGTTGCCACATCTTGCAAAGAAAAATCAGTCTCATTACTTTATTGTCGCACCTCGTATATTGAACAAACGTAGTGCGTTAATAGGTCTCATGTGGACTGTTAAAAAGTATACAACCAGCAGTTTGTGAACAATCGAGTTCGTTCATTTCATATTAAATTTAAAAACTGAATTCTACAAAGATAATTAATTTATAAAGTGAAAATTAAAATAGTTTCAAACTTAAAATATGTATTGTAATTGATTTTGGAAGTTTTAGCAATTATCAAAAATATATTTTTTTTAATTAGGAATGTCGTAAGCACTGTTCTCTGAACACCGGAGGTACTTTATGTTTTCGGATTTTGTTTTAATTATAAAAGTAAAATAAGAATAGTCGTGTAATATTTTTTTAAGAAAGGTAAAAGCACTCGGTAGTACTAGAACTGCCCGGAAGACAAACGGTTAGAGTTAAAAGATAAAATGAAATTTGTAAGTGTAAAGTGTACGGGTAACCGTTGAAAGACTGAAAATTGGGCGCGCATAGGTTTAATGCTGTGTAGCATGCTGGTCAGGAATGAAGCGGGAATACGTAATTCAGTTTGAGGCAGCGGTAGTTTGGTGACAGAATATTACACCTTCACCCTTCACCAGCAAAGGTAAGAAAGACAACAGCCGCCAATTTGAAATGAAAAATTGTAACAAATATCTCTGTCGGCTTATTGCAAAAACTCCGTCTATCTTAATCCGCCTAATGCCAATAAACTCGATGCAATGTTTCATACAGATCAGAAAACCCATTCGATCATAACTGCGTCACTAACTCGCGAATATACGAAATAAAAAAATGTGGACTTAAAGACTTTGTGGTCGGTCTAAAATACCTTGTACGAGAATTACCTTGAGATGTCTACGTAGATAATTGCTAATTAACGTTGTATTTGTGATGTCGGTTCACTATCGTGTGGACAATGGAACGGAGATTTTGGCAATGTGATAAAAGACATTTTTTCTCGATGGTTCTCAGTTCGAATCCGTGTTATGCTTGTGAGTTTTTTCACTACAAACAATTGAAACTAAAATAATTCAAGGTAATTTCTAATTCAATTTGTCGTTGGTATCTGACGTGGACCGGTTAAAATTTGTAATTACGGTTAATTGATCTTTCTAAATAACTCACATTTAAATAAGTAGGTATGCCCCGGTAGAATAAGTTCGGATGCGTGCCAACTACCTTCTTTTGTTTATAGTTAGCTATAAAATTAGATACTCGTGTAGTTCTTCATTGGGAATAGAGCCGCTGGTATGCGAAGTTTAAAGGGAAAAGTTGGTTCATTTATAACTTCCTCCGAAAGCGAATGTAATATAAATAAAATTGAGACATTGTTGTAGTATTGTTTATTTAAAAAAATACAAATAATGTTTTTAAATGTGTTAAATACTCATTGAAAAATTCCTCTACTGTCTTTGTTAATTAGTGTCGTTTGATAAACAATAAATTACGTTATGAAATCGCGTCGGGTTGATAATAAGTTTATTTTTTTTTAAATCGTTTTTCTACCTTTTTTTAAAGTAACCTTAAAACTAGGGAGTTCGATGAACGATATATTACGTAATGCAAGCGAGAGGACGGGTAGTGAAATGTTTACGGTTACTTGTAAAAAGGAAGAGGGAGTTTAGAACTTAGTTTACGTAATACTGTAGTTAGCCTACTTCCATGATCCTTAAAAGTTAATTAAATATTTCAGTTAAAGCCGTATTTCAGTACTAGCCGAATTACCACCGGGTACCTCTGATGTTTTTTCAGCATGTTTTATGCTTTTTTTATATTTCCTCGTTGAAAAATGTATTTTGAACTAGAAAATGTGGGAAAATTCTTAAGGAAGGAGAGAAAAGTGTTCCTTGTGAATGTTTTGACTTAATTGCATTACAATTTATTAATAAGTCGTCCTGCAAGCTTTGAAATTCGGCTTATCTTTTTTAACGGGGAAAAATAATTGACCTGATAAAAATTATTTCTTCTTTTAGTTTTTTAAGCAATTTTGCTTTCATCAGAATTAATTAAATACTCATCCCCGTATCAGTATAATATGATTTTTCAGTAACAATTGGGCGAACCCGGTTTGGAATCCTTATCTAAACCTGCTTGAAGAAAAATAGTTTTCAGAAGTAACGAAGAATACTCGTATACGCAGAAAGAAGTAATTTTTCCGTTACTCAGGTCCGTTATACCCGTTTTGTTACATCAAGCATTTGAAGAAATCTCTTATCCCCGTAGTTCCGATACCATTGTTTTCTACTCCATTACTCTACGATTGCGTACTGATTTAGCCAACATCGCTCGGTCATTTACACGATTCATTTTGTTAATTTATGAATTAAAAAAATTTAATTAACGAAGTATTTGAATCTTATAAGGGAAAGGCACACGGTTCGAATCCGACTTCATTTCATTTTTTTTTTTACTTTTTGTTTTATAATTTAAATATATTGATTTAATAATTATTAACCTCATTAAAAAAAAAAAAAAATACAATAAATAATAGTTCAATAATAACAAAAGAAATATGAAAAAAAAAAATGTAATAAAAGATATAAATACGAGTATATAAAAAGTCTATATAATTTAATAGGCGTGCAAGTAAATCATGTCGTGTCCACATCATATTTTTATACTAAAAATATTGTAGTGTGTAACAACGATCTGAATAAAATGTGGGTGATTGTAACACTTAATAGAAATAAAAATATATAATTTAATTGGGCATTACGATATTGAAACAATCTTTTTGAGTAATCATTAGTAATGATTGTGTAAATTGAGAAAAAAAACAAAATTTACTTACATAATAATACCTAAAAATTACCTGTATTTAAATAAGCCGACTCTGATATGAGCAGTCCAAGTGGAAGGATAAAAGCCATTTTGTAGTTTATACCTCATACACTGGCCAAAATTAGGTTGTATATTATTGTAGTCGGGACTACAAAATCGCTCTGTAAATCCATTTTTGTTTTTTGTACTAAATTAAAAATACGTAAAATAACTGTCATTACTTTTTTTTTAATTTTTTCATTTATTTTTTTCTTGCCGTTTTGTTTTTCGAGAATTATTTTACGTTTATTAATCATATTCATTTGTACAATATTACTCAAACGGTGAACTAAACCTTTTAATTTGTAAATATCTATTTTTAATAAATAACCCTAAAATTTAAAATGATTTTACCCTCTACTTTTTTGGTTTTTTCACAGGGTATTATTCATATATATATAATTTTTTTTTAAACGTATGTAAATAATTATTTACTTTATTCCACCTCATTTAAGGTCAACGACCGTCTACTTTTTTTTGATAAGAGAGCATACTATGGTGACGTATATTTTATATATATATATTTGTATATGTGTACATGGTGTTTTTTTGTGTGGTATACAGTTTGTGCACCGGGTAACACGTGCCAGCAGGTGTGGGGTCGTTGCTCTTTAATGTTGTCCTCATCTGCCAGCCTCCCGTGATTGCTTGCCCGGTTGCCCTCCCTGACTATGGTGTTTCTGTGTACGTCTGTGATATTGTGATGTGATGTGTATTATATATATATATATATATATATATATATATATATATATATATATAATACACATTTACATTTGTATGTGTGCGTTTGTATATGTGTGTTGTCTGTATTAACGGCGACGGCGGCTATTCCTGGCAGAGGGACGTCGACAGCATCGCCGTCGTTCTATTACGGGGTCGTTCACTCCGTACTCTCTTATAGGTTACTTCCAATAGTTTAGTTAACTTATATTAATTTAAGTGTAACGCGCACGCACAATCGGTGCGTATGTAACGTATTAAGGTTATATAGGTTTAACGTTTATTGGATTTGCAATGTACAGGTAGGCGTGCTTATAATTTTATCCGGCCCTATTCTTTTTATATATATATATATATATATATATATATATATATCCAGCCCATTATGTGGGTAACGGGTTCGTTCAATAATTACTTTATCGTTAATTATGATTGAAGCAGTTTTTGCCTCATAAATTGGTAATATTATACTAAACATGGATTTTTTTTTAAAGATAATTTTCTTCCTTAAGTGTATTTAAAACTGATTTCTCTTTCTATTTGGTTATATAATAAAATAATTTGTCGTGATGGTTTTTCGCAAAGAATTAGTTTCTTGTGTAATATTTTGTGTACAAGTGCATGTGTGTGAACCTATTTTTAAAAATATTGCTCTTCATAAAATGATGTTATAAAAACAGGTTAACGGTTAGACAGCAACGGATGTAGGGAATTAATTGAAACTACCTGCATCCCGTTATCCGTTAATTAATATTTTTTTCAAATTTTCTTTTTTTTATTGTAAATTTAAATCGTAGATTTATTTCTTAACATATGATTTAATTCTGATTATATACTATTTTTGTGTAGGTTTTTATAGTTTTCAACATATTTAGAAAACTATATATGTATCGAGTTTTTAATACTCTTCTTTACCATCCGTATCGGTTTCATTTGTGTGTGATATAATAGCTGATATAATCTCTAATGTTCAGTTGAGGTAAAAAAAGTATATTTATTTTAATATTTTTTTAAGTGTGCTTTACACATATAACTTATTCGTTGCGGTTCGTCCTCGATGATAATATGGCTTAAATTAAGAAAATTTGTACATTTCTAGTCTGTTGGCCTATTTTAAATTTAATTGTAAAATTCCTTTTTTCCACTTATTTTGATTAATTAATTTTTATCCGTAGTTCATGTACGAGGCCTGTGAATAAAGTAATGACTGGTTCAGAAAAACTTTTATTTACAATCCAATTATATGTGGACTCTATCACCTTCGAAATAGTTCCCTTGGGAAGCCAAGCAACGCTTCAAACGGTTTTCCCACTATTCATAGCAGTGTTGGAACTCTGGAACTCAGAAACCGAATTATCCTTCAAATGGTCGGTTAAATTTTTCTTTAATGTTTATTGTTCCAAACTGTGTTCTTTGATGTGTTTTTTTAATGTCGGTAACAGGAAAAGGTCGCAGGGACTCAAGTCAGGTGAATAAGATGGTTGAGAAACTACAGGAATGTTCTTCTTTGCCAAAAACTCATTAATTGAGAGTGCAGTATGACAAGGTTCATTGTCATGATGCAGCATCCAGTTGTCTTTGATGGCTGGTCTCATGCAGGCAACTTTTTTCCTCAGTCTTTCAAGAATTTCTCTGTAAACATGTTGATTTACAGCCTGTCTTGTAGGCAAAAACTCCTTATGAACTATGCTATTACTATCGAAGAAACAAATTAGCATGGTTTTGATTTTGCTCATTTTTGCTTTTTTGGGACGTGGTGAGTTTGAAGTATGCCACTTGTTGCTCTGGGGGTTTTGTTTCTGGGTCGTATTCAAATATCCAAGATTCATCACCAGTAATAACATTTTTCAGAAAATCAGGATCGGTTTCAATTTACCCTAGAAGATCGCGGCACACTTCCGCCCTCGTTTTTCTGTTCAACAGTGAGGCTTTTTGGAACCAATTTTGCACAAACTTTTTTCAAGTCAGATTCGTTTGTCAAAATTTGATGGACTGTTGTACGGTTCAAATTCAATTGTTCTGCAATCATTCTGACAGTTAATCACCGATCGTACCGCATCGGCGATTACCGCATCGAATCATTGTCTGATTCGCTCAACATTGTCACTTTTTGACATTAACGGTCTTCCAGAGCGTTGATCGTCCACAACTGATTCCTGGGCGTCTGAAAATGCTTTAAACCACCTAAAAACAAGGGCTCGTGACAGAGCGTCATCTCCATACGACCTTTTCAATTTTGAAAAAGATTCAGCAGGATTCTGACCGAGGTTAACATAAAACTTGATTGCACAACGTTGCTCATCATAAGTATCGCTCATTATTGTAACGCACAACAAGAACTCGTTTCATGAAAAGTTTGTCTCGCGTGGCAACAATAAACTAAAAATATTAATACCTAATATAAATCAGCTGTTCATATAACCATATTTTTAATAGTAACTTTACAATGTTGCCACTTTGGCTGCCAAAAAAAGACTAATCTCATTATTTTATTTACAGCCTCGTACTCGTATATACCATTGCCTATTATGTTATTTGTTTTTATATTTTTCGAACAGTTTATTAAGTTTATATGGTATTTTTTCCCTTCGGTTTAGCCAACTTAGACTTTAGGTCCAACCTCTTTGATTTGTTTTCTCTCTTCATTAACGGAATGAGAAAACGGATTCACATCGGGACAGATGTCTAACTGTAAGTTAGTTGTCACTACATGGAAAGATAAGTATAATTTTTTGAAGCTATTAAAATGTGTTTTTACGCCACACCGGTTTCATTTGAGTATTTCTTTTCACTTAGAATTTATGAGCGACTTTGCATTACATTTCAACTGCCTCTCGTATGCGGCAGATCACAACAATTAGTTGTTATAAATGAATATTACTTCATTTGTCTGGACGGAAAAGTAATTAAACCTTAATCAAAGTAACGTCACCAAATATTAAATATTATATTCATAAAAATAATAAATATATGAAATAATATTAAAGAAAATGCGTGAAGGTATATAAATAAATAAAATCAAAAGAAATCAATAACATTGTTGAAGGCGTTAATTGAAATTTTGAAGACATACCTGCACACGTTAAACGTAGAGGTATCAGATTCCAGGTTTTTTTAAGATAAGCGTAATTTTAATAAATTTATTATTAGTGTATACGTGTAATATTCTTTTTAATAACAAAACAGGGGGACAAACGTGTAACGACTGGAAAAAGTATACTTTGTATTATATTCTGCCGCTATTAACCACCTGTGTACGATGGTGGTTGTAAAGTTATTAAGTACACGCAAGATGTACTATTCTCCATATGTCTACTGAAAATGTTCTTGATTCTTCATTATAATTTGAATAGGAAATTAAAAATAAAAAGGGTAAAAAACACACACACATGGGTTTTTTTATTGTTATTATCGATGTTCGTTAATGTATAATTTATCCTTGTCTTTGTTGACCGTTGAAAATCACATAGATTGGGTGGAGACTAATCGTATGAATGTTATTGTACATAGGGGTTTTGTGAATAATCATATCCGGTCGAAACGTATATTATTGTATAACTCTAATAAATATATTAATTTATTGTTTTGTTATAATATGTATTACCACATAATATTTCTTTTAAAAGAAGAAAAGATATTAATGAAAATAATCATTAGAAGTAAATCATAAAGTAATAACAGTTTTAGAATTTAACGTTTCCTTTTTAAGGTATAATATTCCTTTGTTAATATTTTAGTTTATAAAATCTTATACAAATAAAATACAAACGCAATCTGTCCTTAAAAGTAAAAAGATCGTAAAAGTCTCATATTCGATTTAAGAGATGATATATTTCGTTTTTTGGCGTCTTCATTTCGCTTACAATTATATATTATTGAGAAAGGATATTTTAGTGCAGTACTCAAGAAAGTTATTTTGAAAGTACGAGTAAAAAGATAATATTTATTCCTGTCATTACAGAGAGCCTCAACTCACATTAAATACTAGTCAATGTTGTTTTCTGTATTGTTTTCCATATTTTTTTTTTATAAAAATGATAGTTTTAATCAGATTTTTTCAAACGGAAGGTAGTTTTTTGTTTGCTTTTTTCTAGGTCCACCCCATACTTTACTAACCTAACTTGAATTTATTTCTATTTGTCTCGGAATGGGTAAAAGTTTGAAAATATATTTTTACAAATTATTCTTTGAATTTCAATTCTTGAAGTCGGCTCTAAAATTGTAATTTGGTTAGTTGTTTGTACTTTGTTTTAATTTTGCGTAGACTTACAAACAAAAGTTTAAATTGAATTAATAATCAAAAAGGTTAATAAAACGATATATTGATATATTTTGAAAAAACCGTAATACATGACAATATATTAATAATGCCCATTTTTAAAATAAAATATTAGGTATGAAAAAGTAAAACGGTAAAGAAAATTCAGCCCTAAGAAATTGAGCCAGCAAAATGAAATCGATCTGTTGTCTAACACAAAGCATGTACACAAAAAAACTGTATATTGCAAAATTATAGCATTCGAAAATATTCCACAAAATTCTATACCAAAAATATTAAGAAATACATGATAGGGAATTTTCTTTTACGTTTTATATTTTAAGGATGAGTTATTTCTTGGTAATTTTAACGCCAAATTTTTTCTTACATTAAACTTATCTGTTAAGTAAACTGTGATTTATTTAGCTCTTGGTGGAGGTACCTTCATATTCGTAATTGCTTTACATTTTTATCAATATATAATGTTCTGTAAGACCGGTATAACGGACCTGAGTAACTGATTATTATTACCAATTAAGAATAAAGTAGTAGAAAATATAATAATGGTAGGAATCCAGAAAGGGGATAAAAGGAACCCTTTTAGTAAAGGTAACAGGTCCGTTTAACAATAATCTTTTGTAATATTGCCCACTGCCTCACTAAACACTTGGCCGTTCTGTGAGAAGAATTACCGAACCAAGGCTAGGAATGAATGGGAATTAAAGTACTCGGTCGATCGTTTTCACGCTCAACTGGGGTCTGGTCCTGCAGCTAAAGAAGATAGGACTATAAATACTGTAGGGAAGACCAGTTGAAATCAGTTCCGCGAGATGTGTATTCTGCGAGGTCAGGGTGGGAGCGAATTTCGAGTGCAGGTTCGATGCAACTAACCCACCGGGTTGGTCTTAGTGGTTAACGCGTCTTCCCAAATCAGCTGATTTGGAAGTCGAGAGTTACAGCGTTCAAGTCCTAGTAAAGCCAGTTATTTTTACACGGATTTGAATACTAGATCGTGGATATCGGTGTTCTTTGGTGGTTGGGTTTCAATTAACCACACATCTCAGGAACGGTGGAACTGAGAATGTACAAGATTACACTTCATTTACACTCATACATATCATCCTCATTCATCCTCTGAAGAATTATCTAAACGGTAGTTACCGGAGGCTAAACAGGAAAAAGAATAAGGTTCGATGCAACTAAGTTGTGTCACAAGAGTACACGAAAACAAGAAAAGGCTGGGCGAGTATAAGACTAAGTGAAAGAGGTGTAATAAAGTTCATTCATAAACTGTTAGTTTTATTTGTGAACAGTAAAGGTATTTGCAGTGAAAGAACTCTATACTTGTCTTGTCTATTGTACTATTGTTGTTAATAGAAGAGTACTGGTTAAAAGTGTTAAGACACAAATGATAATATCTTTTGTCAATGGGACAATTTTGCTCTTCTTGAATTCTTCTATTTATCTACTTGTGATTAAATCCTGACGAGTCGTTTAAATTCTGTTTTGTATATAATTGTGTGTATTATTATTGACATGTATGATTATTTGTTTGTTATTGGCATTTAATATTATTATTGTTTCCTGATCGAGCCGCGAATACGCGACAGTATTTTATTTTCACTTTGTCACATATATGATGAAATATTCGAACCGTTTCAACAACAGTGTACGATTTCAAAAAAATGGCCGAGAAGGTACAATGATAATACGGTTGTCCGAAAATTTTCTGAACAACTTTGATGTTTTATTAGAAAAAAGTAAGCCCTATTAATGAATGGTTGGGCTCTTTCTAACAAGTAACTCATAAAGTTTCTCTCGACAAATACTAGATAGCAATGTGATCGCAAACGTTACCGCATACCTGTGAAAGTGGAACACTCGGAACGTTCGAATATTGGGATTAGAGAACCCACATAACACTCGAGCCCAAACATTAATGTTTGTGAAGGACTGCTTCACGATCGTGGACCTTTTTTCTTTTCGGAAACGGTAGTTAACGGAAATATTATCTGGACTTGTTAGATGGGTTTGTTTACACTCAGCTTGAAGAATTACAACCAAAAATCATATTCCAATAAGATGGAGCGCCGCCACATTGCGGTTTATTAGTACGTGATTTCTTCGACACATTCCCAAATCGCTGGATTGGACGTGTAGACCGATCGCATGGTATAACTTCATGTGATTTTTTTCCTGTCTGGTTTCAACCAGGATAATGTATACAAAACTCGTGTACTGAATATCGATAACCTTAAGGAGAGGATTGTTGACGCATTCGAACTCATAGAAGTGGATGAATTACAACGAACACGGCATGAAATTTATTACCAGTTGGATATTTTGCGAGTTACTATTGGTGCATTGAATGTCTTTGATTACAGGTAAAAAAACTTTCACAGTTTCTAAATTCATATAACGCTTTTTGTACTTTAATAAATAAATTATTTTGTGAATATCAAAGTTGTTGAGGTAATTCTCGGAACACCCGGTGTATCATTTCTTATAACAAAAGATAATTCAGATAAAATTATCTGTAGCTATTTTGTTATCATACAACCGTTACATCTTTCTTTTGCTTGCTATAATATGCATCGATGATACATACGTTCTGTATAATTTATAGTTAAATGTTAAGAATAATCAGTAACATGTCATGTTCCACAGATTGAGACAAAGAACAGTTGCATTGGTCCAAATACAAATTTGTACGAACCTATTTACGTATGTTGCAAAAAAGAGGGGACAGAAAAATTGGTTACCAGATTACTATTAAGTCGTGCCTTTTTTTTTTTTTGGTTGCACTCGTTTCACACGGGTGTAAAAAATAGGTTTAGTACACGCGCGCGTAGCGGGCTGGGGATAAGGGGGCTATAGCCCTTGCCGAAATTGTCGGACCACGGGGGCTGCAGCCCCCATCGTCCGACAATTATTAGACTATCATTCAGAGGTTAATCTGGTAAATTGGGTTAAAAAATTCACTTTTAGCATTTTACATTTTCGTAAATTACCACATATCAAAAGTCATTTTCGCAAAATTTGAGTTAAATCTGTACATAATCATCTCACTAGTCGTGAATTTCCTCCTATATATGTTAATATCGTCTGAATCGCCATTACCCGACATGTGAGCGCCGCGCTCACTCTGACGCAATACTGATAAAAATAATTTATTACTGGGGATTCCCGCAAGCCAGAAATTCAACACTTGCTTATCACATTCCAAATACATGCGTAGGCAGCTAGACGTTGTTCCAAGAATCTTCAAAAAGTTTTCAAGTTCTTTTTCAGGTTCAAATAGTTCTGGAAAAGTGGATGAACTATAAATCTCAGCGACGTAAAACTATAATAAATATTCTGAATCTGCCCTCCAAGCGGTGTATCTTGTTTCGTGCGAGGAGATGATTTAACTATTGGATCGCTGCAATAAAGAATATCCGTTATCTCGTGCAAGTTTTAGCGACCTTTCCGGTAACATGTACGTACTAATGAACGCTCGTTCTCCACAATGAAGAGATTCAAAACGATTCCGTGCAGCAAGTCGGGGATGGAAGGTTCAGTTCGGTAGTTTCTTCGTCAGTGTACAGAGATATCACTGTTAATCCTGATGAAGTTTTAGATATTATGGCGAGAGAAAAAAAACCGACGATTAGCAATCTAATAA